>NC_087552.1:57039242-57639242 GCF_036250125.1 Pseudopipra pipra | reverse complement strand
ATGCAGGCATAAAAGCATATTGCACGGGTTGGCCCTTTACTGCTTACTTTGGGCAAGTGTATGCTGAAGAGACAAACTACAGCATACACTGTAGCAGCAACCTTCATCTATGAAGTTCTAGTAAAGTTCTCATTCAGTTCTTTGTTTCAAAATAAAGGCATTCCTTTGCTGATAAATAAAATGGAGATGAGTAATCTGTTTTCTTTCCTGGGTGTTAAGGTTTTGGTGGTTCAAAAATAGCAGACCACAGTTGGCTTACACCAATCCAGCTAAAAATGGCTTGATGGTGCCACTCTCTCAACTATATGCTCAATGTTTAAATGAC
Source organism: Pseudopipra pipra (assembly GCF_036250125.1). Taxonomy (NCBI): domain Eukaryota; kingdom Metazoa; phylum Chordata; class Aves; order Passeriformes; family Pipridae; genus Pseudopipra; species Pseudopipra pipra. Next base: position 57,638,917 of record NC_087552.1, on the reverse strand, counting down.
ATGAGAAAGTGCTTAGTAATCCAGCTGCTGTTTGTCTCAAAGTTCATGACTGTATGATCTGAAGCGGCACTATACAAACTAAATTTACAAACCTTTGCCACCTACAGCTACTTTACACTCACAGCCCAAAAAATGCACAGGCGGCCGTTCCACCGTGGAAGAACAGTGACATCTAGTGCCCGGTGCCTCCGCGGGCTCCGCTCGCCAGCTGCACAGGGACACAGCACACCTGGGCACCAAGTGCCTCTCCTCCAGCACACCACCATGGCCCCAAGCCACTTCTGCTTCTGACATCCTGTGTGCCTCAGTTCGGGGTGAAAGACAGAGAAAGGAGATGTTATCTAGATGCAAACATCTGCAGGAATCAGGAGCGGCACAGGAAAGGCAGCCTGATGCAAAAACAGGTCTTGGAACTCTGCAATTTACAGGCATCCATCTTTCAACAGTGTAGGGGTATCTGGACAAAATATCTTTAAAAACACAAAGGTTACAAAGGAACCTTGGTATTTTATATTTCTATGAAGTGCTCAATCTATATTTCTTGTTGGAAATGTCACCAACTTTTGTGACTGAATTACACCCTTGGACTTTATGGAAGACTGCAGATTGCACCATTGTGTGTACGCTCAGCTCTACAAAATTACAAGACGACAATAATTTGCTGAAAAGTAGAAATCCTTTACATAAAAATAGAGTCTTTCAACAAAATAAAATACCTTGGAATAGGATCTGTACCATACATAATTATGCTATATTAAAAAAAGGTTAAGATATGATATGCAGTCTTTTTAATTAAAGTTTAACATACATTAACATTTCTAGATGAAAACTTGCCATTCTCAGAACAGTTTTAAATTCTGCTTTGATTATTTTTTTCCAGAGCACTGAAGCTATCACATAACTGAATAAAAAGGACTAACAATGTCAGATTCTTTGGTAATTAATTTTGTGTCCTATTGCAGACATACGAAATTCTATCAGCATTATCTTGACAGGCATGTCAACTCTTCTGAAAAATTCCTATCCATTATTTTATAAACTTTATTGCAATTTTGCATTTTTATTAGATATGCAAGCTGTACAATACAAGTTGTACTCTATGAAATTAAACTACTGTAAAGTTAGTTATTAGCACCAGGAAATAACAGCATAACCGGTATAAAAGGAGCATAAACCTCAAGATAATTGGGTCAGATTTTGCACAGTATCTTTATTGCATCAGATCTATAGCACTCTATTGCACAATTGTTACCCTCTTTGCAGCTCTGCAATTCATATTATATGAATTACAAGTGTCTGAGAGAGGTATCATAACTTCTATAATATTGCAAAAAAAAAATTGAAAACCGCAAGAAGTAAGAAAAAGAATAAAAACCTCTTATCATTTATAAATGATTAAGTAGGCATTCCTGCTATCCTAATACATGGTACTAGGTATTACAGCAATCTAATCAAAATTGGTCAGCAAGACTGAAGTATATCTTTAGCTTTATCATTACGGTAATGAGAAAATATAACTCCTGAAAACCTTGATCTGTTTCTATATACTGCATTTTTCCCCTTAAAATTGAACAATGTTTCCCCCTCTTTTGTCTCACTAATAACAGCAGAAACATCTCTTCCTTTTTGTTTCTTTGTTCTCTACATCAACAAAGATACTAGCAATTAGCAGAGAAGAGAAAGCAAGTGGAATCTTACAGCTGCCAAACTAAAAGCCTAGAGATGCACCAACTGATAAAGCTGAGTCAGAATTCATCACGAAAGCGAACACTATTTCTCCTACTAACCTCATATGTGAGAAAATAGTATTTGACAAGTAATCTGAACGACAAACTGATTTCTGTTCTCAGGTACAACATTGTGGATGAGGGAAAAATCTAGTCAAATACCTTTGAATGCTTCTCCTAGCAAGCTCTCCACGGCATTTTTCCCCATGAAACAACAAAGCACCTAAGCATATGCTTTAGCTTTAGAGGTTTAAGCAGTTAGATGATTTCATTACAGCCACCCATTTTTAAACCTGTGTTAAATGGCCTTGCCAGAGGATTCCAAAAGAAGAAACAGACCAAGAGAAGAAAAGACCCTGGACAATAAATAACACAAGAAACACCTGGATGTCTCTGGGATTCTTAAGCGGTACCAACGCTATTTCTGTCCAAGCAAATTAAAAGGAAGCAGGGGCTGTATGTGACAAAAGTGATGCTAGAAAAACAGATGGTTTGCACTGCCAGCAGGCAAAGACTACTTTACCCACTGAAGCTACTCTCAAGCCAGAAAAGTACATCTGAAAATAAAAATCAAGACACACTGTCAGTTTTAGCATCTAACCCCATCTCAGTATGTCACAAGCACGAGGGAGATTTGCCATAAAAACATAATTTGAGTATCATCTCTCATCATTCAATACGATTTTTCAACTCTTTCAAAATTGCATTGAAAAATCTATATAATGTGTGCTTAGATTAATGAACTGTTTGAATCTGGATCAATACGCACTCAAAGATTTGAACTGTTGACACCTGCTGAATACAGCTGTAAGAATGCTTCATTCAGCTTATAGCCAATCAGTACTTTGTAACTACAGGGGTTCCACTTAATAAACAAGCAATCTAATATATGACCTCTGTAGATTAATTTCCTGAGAGCAAGTAAATAATCTGGATCCAAAATTTCCATGATTATACATATAATTACAGTATCACTTACCAATTAACACATTGATTTAAACCTTCTTGGGATTATGTACTTAAGTATAAAATAGGTGATTCAACCATCACTCAAATACTAAGCATCTCTTTAAGATGGCAAAATCGTGAGCCACGGAGCACTATGCATCTAATTTCTCTTGTAGAAGAAAAATATGTTATGGTAATAGAGATTATGAGATATATATCATAATTATGTGTACAATGGCTAGCTGGGGCTATTATGAAATAGCTGGACCTACCGATAAACATCATAAAATTGCTCTTCTTTTGTAGTAGGAGCAAAGTCTTTTATATGCTGCAGTTCATCTTAGTCTCCCACTGTCCTTTACTTAATAATAAAGTTGAGTATGTGTTTGGACTTCGGTTTTTTATTTCACACACACACAGAGCAACCTGGCCATAGTTATCAATTGTCTAGCAGATATATAAACAAACAGGATGGTTTACTGTTAATCTAGGATAGTTTATCACTACACTTTCAACAAGGGCAATAATTAATGCAGATTTACATTCTACAGGAGTTCTTAACAAAATTGCCTGTTACAAACATTAATATAGCTTTCTATACAGTAGCACTGCAGTACACGAAGACAAATGAAAACCAACTACACAACTCTTGTAGATCTTATTAAGTTAAAATATTAATTCAGAGTGGCAAGTGAAAGCAAGGATGAATATCCAAGAGACTATGCTTGTAAGGTGTATTTCCTGTCACATTTTGTTTCTAATATTAAGACCTTTTTATCCACTGTTCAGTTGAGTATCTGTCATTTCACGTGTATACCTTGAGGGGAAAAAGAATTCACATCTGGAAGCAAATCATTATGTTCTTCCATTTTTTCCTTATCTCTTTCTTGTGAGTAATCCTTTCACACAGAAAATCAGAATATATAATAAACAGCCACATTTCAACACATGATATTGCTTGAGGTTTCAAAACTGTACAACAGAGATAAGTAACTTCCAGAAATAAATTTTGAAAATCTGATAAAATTAAATGTACAACATTTAGGAAAAAAGAGTAATAGAACTACAAAAATTAAATAGCAGGCTTAAAATGCTTTACTTTTATATAGATCTTTTGAGACTGTGCACATTTCATATTATAGAACGGTTTGGGCTGGGAGGGACCTTGTAGATCATCTAGTTCTAAACCTCCTGCCATGGGCAGGGGCACCTTCCACTAGACTAGGCTGCTCAAAGCCCCATCCAGTCTGGCCTTAAACACTTCCTCGGATGGGGCATCCACACCTTCTCTAGGCAATCTGTTCCAGAGACTCAGCATCTTCACTGTAAAGAATTCCTTCCTTAGATCTAATCTAAACCTACTCTCTTGCAGTTTGAAGGCCTAACCCCTGTCCTATCACTACATGCCCTTGTAAAACGTCCCTCTATGGATTTCTTGTAGCACCTCTTTAGGCACTTTTAGGCACTTTTCTCCAAGCTGAACAACCCCAAACACAAATCCCAAATCACAAATACCCAACTGCTAAAGAGAAAATAAAAAAATTAGTTTAACTCTCTTAAGATACTTCCAAAAAGTGCATCAGTAGTAAGAGCTGTGGCATAATGTAGAATTTCTATTATCCTTGAACTTTTTTGCAACACACACATAAATAATGCAGTAGGTATATGTGCACTCTCCTAAAACATACATGTATACAACAAAGCCATAAAATTGTCCACTGTGTCAACCACTGTAATCCAGCTTTGAAGGGACTCGGGATGTTGTCAGCAGATATTCAGTAAAACAGGAAAGCAAAACCAGTAAAGAAATAATTCATAGTAGGAATAATATATAGTTTCCTCGGGCATTAACTACCAAATAATGACCAGTAGTGACTTTAAACTATATATTATAGCTTAGGTATGGTATGATGCTCACAGCAGTTCCATAGCTAGTAAGTAAGTGATGCAATCTTGCCATAAACACTCACACGGTTACAAAGCTAGTTTGCACGCATGGATTTCTCCCCCTCTCCTATGTTATCCCACCAGGTAGCTTTATAATGATCTAAAAAATATATGCCTTGAATAGTTGTGCTGCACTGGAAAAGTCCAATATGCTGACTCAACTTTTAGACAACATATGTTGTACAGATGTTGACATGATCACCTTGCATATCCCTTCAAGAGAGACAATAGCCCCTTACATTGTACACACTCTTTAACATATTTCACCATGTACTATTCTGAAAATTCCTCACTACTGCTTCCCCCAACTCTACTACTATCTGTAACTGCAACCACTCAGAAAGGGCACTGTATCTCAGTAAGAATCCAATCCACTTCTGGCAAAAAATGTGAGAAGCTGAATCTTTCCTCTGATTGTGAAGGTTAACAGGGCAAGACTGGAGTGCCTGGAAAGGCCTTAATTAGATGAACTCTGACAATGAATGAATCTTCTGGCTGCTACTGTAGAAGTCAAAAAGTGTTAAAAGAAACAAACAAACAAAAATCCCACCACACTAATTTGGACACCGGCCTGAAATCCAAGACATTCAGATTTAATTCCTAGCTCTACCAGCCTTAGTTCTACGTCTACAACACCGCACCACCCTCTGCAGAGACAAACAGGCTAATTCTAAACTGTAAAATCCTATATATCCACCTGGTGCAATCACTACATTGATGTAATTAAACTGTCTCCATAAGGGAGCACCAGCTCAGACATGTCAGCACACATTTCACTGTGCCATGCGGACATACCCAACTCAAGACATTAATCTATTTTGTCCACACCAATAAAACAGCCACATGGTAAATACACATGCACTGGTGCTTGGGAGGGCCACAGCTAACATGATTTTAAAATACCTATGTAAGCTCTGTAGCACAAAATTTGAGTGAAGGCAGAGTAAATGCAAACTCCTAGAAAAACAGATTGTTCAGAGCACAGATTCACAGGATCTGTAAGCACAGCGTGGACTTAAGCAGCAAAGCCCAGTGTTGACAACTTAAAATTTAGGATATCAATATGCAACTTATTGAAAACACACAATTCAGAACATTTCTCAAACTTCCCAACTCTTCAACCCCCCACAATGGTTAGCAAAGGAAAAGAAAAGGCTCAGTTCTTTTCTTTACCTTTAGGCACAAGTTTCACCCACAAAATAATTATTTATTCTGATAGCTGTCCACCTTAGCCACCCCGCTGAAAGTTTCTAAAAAACAATGACTTCCCTAAAATTAAAGTTCTGGTGCTCACAATACAGCTGTGCCTCAACAGAAGTGCTAAGATCTGGGGAAAGGGACTCAGCTAGGTATCTGCACATTCAGACCAATTTAAAAAAAAGTCTGAATTAGTCACACCCATAAGACCTTTAGTTCTTTTGATACAAATTTGAGGATAGCGGATCAGCCACAAAAGAGACAAATCTTTCGCAATCATCACAACAGACTTCAAGAAAGTAGGGGCAAGTGTTAACCATGCAGTCAGAATCTCTTAACCCTGAGCAAGATGACAACATAAGACACAAGACAGAGGAGACTCCCCACCAACTGCAGCAGGTGCCCTCCATCTCCAGGCATCCCATCTGAACAACATCTTTGATGATAAGGAAGAAAAGAAGTTCACTGAGAAGCAACATACATCTCACATTTTTGTTTACGCTTCTAGGACTGTTCTTATTATGACCATTTTGCATTTTCTTGAATGAAGGATACCTTCGACACCTTTAGGATCTCAAACTGACAACAGTACAGTTTTGAGTCTGCTAAACCAATACAGACATTGTAAAGAGACAGCATTCCTTTCACTTTGAAGTCTAAAACACTATGTTGAGGAGCAGAGGCTGAGCATTAAAGCAGCAAGGAAGAAGAATCCTTCATATTATTGAAGTTGTAATTTATAACTTCACTCTTCTCTTCAGACAACAGATGCTCTTGTCACCAGGTGCCAAGCAGCATTACCTTGATGCTCCCATCCTGTCCACAGCATGTAACATTCCAGGAGCAGCCCAGTCCTGAAATCAGTGACTGCCTCCTCACTGCTAGGCTCCAACAAGAAGGGTAATACTCCCCTCTAGGGCTTCTGTACATGCTGAGGAAAGCAGGAAATACCTAGTGTGAGTATAAACTGAGATTCAAATGATGTTCAGGTGGTTCTTCAGACAATTAATGTCTCAAGGCAACAGGGATAAATGACTGGTCAAAAATTTTTTTTAAATGAAAACTTAAAATAAGAAAGACTACCAGACAGAATCTTAGCGTGGTTTAGTTTGGAAGGAACCTTAAAGGTCATCTACATCCAAGCAGTCTGCCACAAACAAGGACACCTTCCAATAGAACAAGACAGCTCCAGGCCCATCTATCCAGGGCTTGAACACTTCCAGGGACAGGGCATCCACAACTTCTCTGGGCAACTTGTCCCAGTGCCTCACCACTCTCATAATGAAGAATTTCCACAACACTGTGCAATAGTTACTGAGTGATTCATCCTCCAGTAACTCTCCTTGCTTTACCTACAAATCCTCATTTTCCTGTTCTGGATTATTCCTATGACTTGAGTCTCTAAGGAACAACCAATTTGCCATTTAATTTTCTGAAACAAGACATCAAGTTTCAGTATGTCCTGGTATGATTTGGGATGTAACACCGCCCTCTGTAAACAGGAAGCAATTTCACCAGCCAAGATGATACGCCTCTTCAAAAGCTGAGCAAGCCAGTGGGATACTTCAGATGCAGCCAGAGTAGGAGACAAGTTATCAAAAAGATGTGTTGTATAAAATAAGGAAGCTAAAAAGAGGAACGATTTCAGTAGCAAAGCACATTCTTATGCTTAAGATGGAGCAGACAGCCAATTTGTTCCCTAAAAAACCTACATTAATCTTTTTTGTATATTTGCAAGAAACATGCTCACTCCCACAGCCTTCTTCACAATTATCTTACATTCTCTTATTAAATAAACTACAGTTATCATCTAAATCTGAGCACACGGCTAACTCCTCAGATGACCCAATTTCTACTGCTGATATTCAAGAAGGTGTTAATTCTTTTCGTTTGGCAAAGACCCAGTTCCCAAACAGCTTACTACTGATTTTTATAACACCTCTATTGACAAAATGACACAGAAGCAAGTTAGCTTACATAATGACTCCTCAGCCCACCTAGTTAGCCACCTATCCTCAGCACAGCCTTGATGCACAGCATGGACAGTCACATGCCAATACACTGGAATGCCAGAAATGTTGAGTACATCTCCACTCCAAATGTTACAGTAGTCTCATGGCATTGCTTCTAATTGCAGGTATCGAAATAATTAAAACAGCTTCTTATATATAATATGTAAAATAATAAAGAATATAATTTAATGAGAAAGCTCATCAGAACCTCAGTCTCTTGGAATGGGTTTGCTTTTTATTTTTTATTAAAAGTCTGGCAATAACCTAAATATTAGTCATCTCCCAGTGGGGAGAGACAGGAATTAATTGCTGCTCTGCTACCATGGAATGCATTTTCATAGGACTAGTTTTCACTGCACAGTAGTTTCTCATCAAAAAATCCTCCTGCACGCCAGTCATTGCTACTGGTATCTGCTGTTCCATCCACAGGGGACAGACAGCTCAAAGGACTACTGAGGTCTTTGACTTCCAGGTCAGTAGTTCAACAAACAGGGCCAGGTAGCAAAAAATCACCTTTAAGTAGATCCGATCTATCTTTCAATCCTTGTTTGTTTGGGTTTTTTGTTGTTGTTGTGGTTTGGTTTTGTTGGCTTGTGTTTTTTCTTAATATCGTTAGCATTTAGGAGAGAATGGAGGGAGATACCTCCTGTCTTTTGAAACAGAACAAGACTGAATAAAGTGGTTCCCCTAAACCAACTTCAAAACAACATGGAGAAACCACGGTACCACTTCCCCAGCAGGTACTGAATGGACGCAGACTTCCTAAGTAATCCCGTGTAGCTCTTATAGGTGTGGAATTATGGGAGGAAGGAAGAAATATATACCTAGAGGATGACATACCATCATCTCCTGTATCAGATTCAGAAGGTTCTATGCTTTTTGTGCCCTCTAGTATAGAGCTTTCTTGGTAATGCACTCTTATGGACAAAATCCTCTCAGATACACAGAAGCTAGGGAAGTGTAAACTAAAGTAACCATTGCTTCAGCCAGGAGGCTGAACAACTAGAAAACGGCTTAGTGCTGAAATTTTGGACTTGGCATTCAAATACCAAGTCAAAAACTAAAACATTTTAAAATAAGCATCTGAAATTAATGGAGAGTTCCTGTTGTCAATGCCCCAATATTTGGTGTGTTTCTTAAAGCCAGATCTTTGTAACAAAAAAGTACAGAATCCAGTTTCACAATTAGTTTTTCATTAATCTTAGTTTTTAATTGCCATTGAAATCGCAGTTTTTGAATGCCACTGCCAACAATCTAATGACCTCTCTTCTTGCAGAAAGACCGAAACAGGTTTTGTAGAAGGACACGTGTTCTTCATACACTAGAGATCTCTGAAGAAACATCTGCACATGCAGGCACAAGTGATCATTGTAAAAAAGTCTTCTTGAATTCAAAGAAAATTTCCTCATTGACATTGCTCTGGATGAAGACTAGAAGTGTCTTGGGCGGAGGGGTAGTAGGGGTGGTCAGCAGAAATAAGGTTAAAGAAAAGTAAGAGGGTAGTTTTTTCAAAGGAGAGATTCAGTGAAGTCCTGTAGAAACTTATTCTAGATCTACAGCTGTTGCTGTCCAACACACTACCAAATGATCCAGGAAAAGGATGAAATGACCCTTACTTTGAAGTCAAACATCAAGGTTTGTGGATGTCTCCAAGTTATTCAAGAAAGTAAAAAACAAAAACTATTTGACAAGAGTTACCAATGACTAACAATATCATGACAAAATGACAGATGAAATCTGTTCTTAATAACTAAAACAATTCTACATGACATACACGTGGATGGGATCTGAAATAGCTGACATGACGCATGACAAATTTTAGGGTTATAGTAAAAACCTTATGAAATCTAAGCTCAGTGCTCAGGGCTAGTCAAACACTACTACTAGCAGTATTATATCAACATGAAATAGCTGCTTCTCCTTCCTTTTCCCACTCTACACCCTTTTACTATGAAAATGCTGCAAATAAGATTAAATTACTCTTTTACAGCAACATTTGCAGTAGTTAGGATGTGACATGATAGAAACGAAGTCATTGTCAGATTTGGTGCAGGTGTCCTTTTCTTTAGCTTACATACAGTATTGCAGCTTTCTTTCTTAAAATCCTTAAGGCAAGATTTTGAAATGACATCACGGGTTGCAAAAGCAGAACAAGCTTCTCATAAATTTCTACTACCCAGGCACTATAATAAGAGCTTTTTTTGCCATCTACCTCATTTCTTTGCCAATGGAATGCAGAATCATCATTAGTCTTTCCAGCATGCAGCCAATTAAGTTCCAGTGAATTGTCTCTTCCAGTTTCAGGTGTGTGCAGATAAGCTGTTTTCCCTTGCAGCTCTCCTAAGGGGCATACTTACCTCTTACTGAACAACTACAGTCATTGCAGATTTTAAGAACTTCTGCCAGAAGATGCACAATATTAGTGCCACTTTAAAGAATGCTATTTAATCACCAGGTATCAGGGCAGTGCAGAGTGTGGTGCACAGAAATTAGCTATTCAAAGACACAGTCATACACTAAAATACCCTGATGTAAGCTGACTGTGGTTTTCCTTGAATATGAACTCAGCATCCAAAAGTGCTTCATATCACAGTAAGTCTACATATTATTGTGGCACATAAGAAATATCAGACAGCTTTTGTTGCTCACAAGACATAGAAGGATATTCTCAGAGCACCTGTTGACAGAAGGAATCTTACACATCACCACAGGAAGGGGAGGGGGGTAATAAATACAGATCTGTAAATCAGATTCCAAGATCTTCACACAAGGCTGTATAAACCTTCATTCTGACTCTGCACAGCTACTTGTCTGTTAGGCCTTTGCGACCAGGCACTTCAAAACTCAATACTCTTCCTTCTGTGGTCTTGAAGTTGAAAGTACATCACATTCCACCTGGCTCCTTACTGTCAATGCACCTTCATCTTGCTTCCCTCAGGATCCTATAAGGATAGCACACAGGCAACCCACATATGTATTTCCCAATATTGTATAGTTTCAGTGACAATGAGAAGCTTCTCCTAGTATGTCAGGAATCCAGAAGAGCCTTTCCAATAGTGGCTTATACTCCCAGAAGCTTAATCCTCATGAGAAATAAAGTGAGACTGGGGGAGTGTTCCCAAAACTCCTAGTCATTTCTGAGAATATGGCCATTTCTCCAGATATCAGCTTCTCTCTTCACTTTCTTCACATATTTTTCATTTGTTTGTTCTCCTACTTCTGCTATCCTCTTGTTTATCTAACCTACTTATCTCTTCACCCTTTTTACAAGAGATTCATCTCTTCACACATTTACCCTTTCCTCTGTAACGCCTGGAACACCAAAAAGAAAAGATGGTATTTTGGATTCAAAGGCTTCTTCTTCCACTGTAGTAATGTCGTAGAAGCCATTGTTATGTTGGGCCCAGAAGAGCAAAGGATAAATATTCATACAGTGGTAATTCACACTCCCAGCTCATGAGCTGCACACTATCTTAATCTCAGTGCACTGATGACAGGGGAGACGTGCTCCCTCTGCTTGAAAGCCTCACGCCACACATGGGATCCATCTCACAGGCAGAATGCCAGTTGTAATGCCACAGTTATCTTTCCCCTTTAGCTGCAATAGGACAGAGCATATTTAAGTTACTGTGAAGGCTGCAAATGGATAAGCTGGTCCAGCAGCATGGTATGCTGGGACTGCACCCCATTTGCTTTTGACCTCTACAGAGATCCCCGGCTGACTCCACTTCCTGCTATTTCAAGTACTGCCACACTTTGCTCTCACTGCACTTCAAATTTAAAGGGCAGCAGAACACTATAAAGCACAAGGCTATTATCCCTGGGTCGTTGGAAAGCCCAGCAATCTCCAAACAATCACAGGTTCAGGTAATAGAGAGGCCCATTTCTGGAGGCTATAAAAGTATGAAGGAGGGGTCTCCTGAGCCAGCACACAACTCGTGGCCAGTTGGCGAGCTCTCCTAGTCACTGACAGACAGATTCCTTCCCTGAGGCCAGCTGGCTCAGAAGGAGCCAACAACGGTGATGCTCCAGGGCTTCAACATGGACAATCATGTAAGAGAGAGATGGAAAAGACCTAGTAGGTCACCAAGTTCATTTATCTGCCAATGTACAGAAAGATTTATGTGCTAAGAGCATAACCGGTGCACCAACACTTATATTTTCACGTCAAACCTTTGTGATCAGTACTAACACTTGGCTAGCTGAGGTATCTGGGCTAGACAGACTCGGATAACCAGGGTCTGACTCATCAGAATATGGAAATAACCATCACCTCCAAATTAATATAGCAATTAGGCACTGCCAATACACCTTTCTTGGTTCAGAAAGAACTTACTCTACAAAGCAGATCCTTAAGAAACTTGAGTGGACTGACCATTTTTAACAAAATAGAAAGTAATCAAAAGACAGAACACTTTCAGAAGCCTCTAGGTTGGTATGCTGCTGAGATCACTACAAAGATTTCATGTTTATGCTCATATAATGTTATGGCCAAGCACTTGTTTGCTCAGATTACAAAGACCTCTACCTATACATTTTGTCTCTAATGCCTAGGAAAAGGTTGAACTGTTTTCACTGAAACAGTATTTGTCCCTCCTTCAAGCAGACATAGGGTTCAGCCCTTCCTGGCCTGTCTTGCCAGCTGCTGCTCTGCTGGTTCAGTCATCTCTTGAATCAAATAACACTGTTCACAAAACTAAGGAGGTACCTCAGTTATATACACTGAACTTATTCTTCTGCCAGTATATTGTCCTTTGGTATGCAAAAAGGCAACCGATTTTAGGACCAGGGTACATGTTAAAGGGCATGGTGCTGCTCCTATGTTACGCAGGCCATGCCTCTAACGGGATATTTGTCACTGACAGACAATTCTGATCCCCCAAATACGGCCCTCCAATATCAACTTTTGCTTTTCTCAGCCCAAGAGGCCAGGCTGTTCTGCCTCTTTAACATGTGCTTTATCACCTATTGTTCTACTGAAAGTTGCTGCCCTACTGCTCCTAAGAACTGCCCGTCCACGCACCTACAACACTGCTGTAACAGGCATTCCTTCTGAATTCCTCTTGCATCCCTGTGCTAAAATAAGAGCCTCTTCTCACAAGTCACCTATACGCGGGGGGAAAAAAAAGATATGTCAGATTCACAAAAAATGGTGTGTATTAGAGGCAACTCCATGATTTTTGCAAAAGCAATCAAAGGGCCAATGGTAGTGCCAGGTGTCAGCATCAGCAAAAGCAAAAATGCCAAACACCCATCAAAGACTATTGCTCAAAGAAGAAACATCAGCTGGTTACAGAGAAGCATTACAAACCAACTGGATTATAACATAAGCAAGCTTGCAATTCTGCCCTCTACTACCTGCAGATTCTGTCGCTTTCAGCAGAAAGGCTGACACATCTGCAGTCGGATGCAAAGGTAACACAGGGAATTGTTAAGTACTCTTAGGTGTAGATTCTTTGAAGGAGCACAAGGTGTTCCATGCAAACTACTGCATTTAACAACACAGCAACAGAGATGTATACAGAACTGAGCACTGGCAGTGTGCCTCTACCTTCAGGAACACTACTCAGGCTATACCACACCTGCCTTCAGCTCCTCCCGCAAAAGACTCAGCAGCTATGGAGCTAATGGATATGTAAAATAAGGAAAAATTACCAAGATTCACTACCCATGTTGCATTCCCCTCTACTGTTCATTGCATTAAGATCATGGGGAGGCTGTAGGACAAGTCCCTGTCATACTATCGTGAGCTGTGCCCTTCCCGCCACTGGTATTATTTGTTCACAGGTTCCACGTGAGGGGAACAATATGCTGTCTGCACATTAAGCTTTCCCTTTTCTTTTTGAAAAAGAAAAAAAAAGATAGGAAAGGACATGATAAACAGCTTCCCTTCAGCAGTAAACACTAGTGATGACAATGCTAAACAGCAGCAATACCCCTTCTAAAACTACAAGCCTGAACTTAGAAAAGAAAGTCAGTTTTCTTTTTTTTTTTTTTAAGTCATTTACCACAACACTTATGATGCAAGTACCCTTTTGTGGAACCACTGATCTTACATAAAAGAAAATACTATGTCATCATCCATCATATTAAAATTTAAAAAAAAAAATCACTTCAAGGTATTTCTTCACTATCCAGGGCTACTAGCTCTTTTTTGAGAAGTTCAGTATAACCTGAGACAAACCTTAAGCTCTTAATGCTATAGAGTGGAATCACTAAACCCGTGTAGATCTATACACATATAAAATTATTAAAACTTGCTGTACATCTCTGTCATGGCACTGTCTTTCAAACGTCAACAAATCTACTTACATGTTTTCCAGCTATTCCTGAACACTGCAAACTGAGTTCTCTCAGTTCACCCAGATCATAAAGAAAGAGTGGTTCTCACTGAAACTTCCTACTTCTAAGCTCCTGATTAGTGTACATGACAAAAAAAAATTAAAAATATGCACTTTGTAGAAGCTATTGTGCCTTCATCTACAGAAACAAGCTGTGCTCAAAAACTGCTTAGCTCACATTATTTTCAAACCACCCACAAGCTCCATGGAATTTGATACAGCAGATATGCATAATACTTGCTGCACTTGAGACTACTATAGGAGATATGTCTGCTGAATCAGCCTTCAAAAGCCAGACTAATCATAAGCCGTGGGTAGCACAGAACTGTTCTCATGAGGGCACAACAAATTAAGTGTGCACAAGAAAGTCTGCTTCACTAATGGATCCAAGGTATAAGGCTTCGCAAATTCACCAGAAGATGATCCATGTAAGGACAGTGGAAGAACTTCGGGTAGGCAGTTAAGGCAAATCAACTGACAGCAGAATAATCTTCTCAGATGGGCAAGGCACAGGGAGCAGCTGCTCCATCAACCACCCCACTGAACTCATTTCCCAGCAGTGGTTAGAAAAGCAGTTCTGCGAGTCAGAATTTTATAGGCATCAGCAGCAGAAGAAATCTGGCTGTTCCTCTTTCAATAGCAAAACAAGCAGAAGGAAAATGGTACACAGCTACCTTACTGAAATCAAGTATTTGAAGACCTGGATACCCCAGTATCCTTTCTGCCAATTTACCACAAACTACTTCACCTGTCTGTATGGAAGCCCAAATTTCAAATGACTTGGTATGGAGGGAAAAGTCACAAAGTCAGAAAACCAGACTGTGTTCATTAACAAAGATCTCTCTGTAACTTCAGAGAATATTTCTGCCAACTCTTTTAGCATGCAGTCCAATATTGGTAACATCAGCTCTCATCTCTAATATGCCAGTTATAGTGTGTCTGAAGGCAAACACGCTTACCTGCACAGGAGTGCCCAGTTACTAGTCACTGTAATGAAACTATTTGCCATCATACCAGTAAAGATGAATTTTATGTCACCTTCAGCCATGTAGAAGTAATGCATTTTAACAAGTGCATTAAAATTCAACCACCAGTTGAGGGTCAGTCGCTCTATGGACACATCTCTTCTTTTCTGAAGCTACTAAGGGAGCCCAAACAGCTGTGTAGAGACTCCTGGTTAACATCTCCCAAGACACATTCCACCTCAAGTAAATACACTTCACCAAATTCAGCTGCCAGGAAAGCTCTCCAACACCACAAACGCGTTTTGTCTCACAGGGTATGTTTTACATGCACAGCCAATCCCAATATAACACTTCCATAATGTTCTGGAGAAAACTGGAGACAGCTGCATGTGTGCTTATTGATGTGACATCAGGCTGTAACAAAGAAATCAGGGTTCTATCTCCTTAATAATGTACTGATTCAATTGGTCCTAATGGAAATTAATCATTCAATACTTTGCAAAAGACATAAGCATCTTCTGATACAGACCAAATGAAAGCCATTACAGTTTCCTCTCCTCTGTCAGGCTGCTCCCGCTGCTCCCCAGTCCCACAGAATGCACTAGCAGGCTGCTCCAGTCAGGATGGCAGGCGAAGGCCTCATTCCATAGATGATACACATATATCTATACAAGGAGTTTGCTCCCCCTCTGTCAGGCTTCTGCTGGAGACCTAGGACATTCTATTACTTCGCTGAGAAGGAAAATAAAATTAGATGCTATTCTAACTGAACACCATATTCCACCACTGTATTATTGGTAGGAACCATACAAGCTTTGTGGCCATCACAAAGAACCCACATACAACTGCCACAGGTGCTGTGTTAGGAACAGTACACAGCTGCATTGCTCCAGGGACAGATTGCTTAAGGTTCCAGTAGTTCCATCCTCTAGACAAAAGAAACATCCAACAATATGAGGAGCAACATTAAAAACTCTTCCTTTATATTATCAGATGCCAGAGCTGGCGAGTCCATTTTTCTGAGTATCCATATTTGCTCAAGATGGCAGCATGACTTCTCTCCATTCTACTTCTCTATCCTATCATACACACATTTTTTCATGAAAGAAATCCTTTTATGTCTTCCCTCTCTGCTTGCAAAGAGCATGTTACAAGACTACTTCAATTTTTTGTCTCTTTACAGATACACTGAATAGATGGCTTCCCATCATGGCCCTGCATGTTTATTCTAGTAAATTATTCAACTTATTCTGTGTGGGGCAAATTAATTTCTACAGCAATTCAGCTGCTACTCCATCTACAGTATATATACTTGCTGAAACAGATTAACTCTGCCATGCAACATCATCTTTCGTTTTCTTCAGCATCTGCACAGAACTTCTATTCAGATAAACCTATTCTTCTCCCCTTGACTCTCCCTCTCCCATTCCCTGCCACAACTGATGTTTCTTGGACATAATACAGTGCTTATTCTTGGGAGTAAAAATAAAAAATTCCAAAAAGTTGATAAATTCTGTGAATCTAAAAACCATTTTACATTTTCCAAATGCTCTCCACTTGATTTGCTCATACCTAATTTTCACAGATATTCATTATTTAACTTTCAAATACATGGGTTGCAATACATCAAATCCTAAAAAAGAAGGGATTTGAATGGAACTATTCTACAAGCAGGAAATGAAAAATGAGGTCCAATCTGCAACACTCTATCACTGTCATTTAGTGGGATCTACTTATTTGTACATGGAACCAACTGCTTAGCTGCTTGCACTGACCTCCTGAGTGGTAAACAAAGTTACCCAAATGTCACCAGATTATCTGCTGTCAAACACACAACTGTATTTTCACCCTTTTGTAATATGAGAATCTTCCAAAATGAACTTGGTTCTTTGCATAACACTACATTGTAAGGTTCACAATGCAGAGTTTACCTGATATTAACATGAACAAAATTGAGATTTTTGTACCTAATTGGGGGAAGCGGGGCGGGGGGGGAAGATGATGCATGCTGACAGGGTTTCTTTGTATACTATCAGATTACTAGATTGGGATTGCAGGTTTTTTGTTTACAGAAGTCTGAAACGGAATCAAATATATTGAATACCTTACCTTGTTACTTGTTTGTATACAAAAACTTTTGGAAAAGTCAGAACGGTTTTATGTTTTCCACACAGCTTATGACCTGAGGTGACCTCCTGGTGCCTTTTTTAATAGAGACTGCTCTTTTGGGAGCCAGAGAGCATTTCTTCAGTACACAACTATTGACATATATGACACCTTCTGTAAAGTTTGTGTCGTGGTTTGGGCCTTGTTTTCCCCAGAGGCTGAAAAGTGGTAGACCCCAAGGGGTGGAAGTTTTGAAGTTCTGCCCAATGGGCGCTCCTGCAGAAATGTAAACATATCACAACCAGACCGGAAGAGAAGAGTTGTAGTTTTTGGTTGTAGAAGTGGTGGCCATGTTGTGAGCCACGAGGAAGGGGCTCTAAGCCCCTTGGGCCCTCTGGGGCCTCCCAGCCCTGGTTGGGGGCTGCAGGGACCTGGAACAGCATAAAGCTGGGCTAGGTGCCTGTAGTTATGCTGGGAGATGTTCTCTCCATGGGCGCAGTACAGCAGCCGGGACTGACCAGAGAAGGTGGCAGAGAGCCAGAAGATAAGACCTGAACTGAAGGAGCAGCAGAAACAACATGCAGCACTGCAGAGAAGACTCCTGGAAGACAGAGCCGGGAGAAAGAGAGCCAGCAGCTGAGAGACAGAGTTTGGGGTAAGACTGTACCAGCCCCTCAAACTCCTTTGAGACCTCCGAGAAAGGAGGAGTAGATGGACTCCTATTTAGGAGAAGAGTTTTAGACATGCAGCACTGGAGAGAGAGAGGAGCTGAGAAGCTCAGAGATGTCCCGGAGCTGGACCGGGACAGCCAGATGGAATGCGGGGGGAGTTGACCTTGGTTCTCCCCCCCCCCCTTGCACTGCTGCCACGGTGGCAGCCTGAGAGGCAGAGCACAAAGGCCCTGCAAGCAAGGAGCTGAGTCTCCTGGAGATACCAGACCTTCACGAAGACCCCCCTGTGTCTTCGTGATATGACGTGGTGATACGACCTTGTCTGGGGTTACGAAGCCCACGGAAGACCCCTCGGTTGAGGCGATGGGGCCAAGGGAGAGTTTGGATACCTCCCTTGTGAGTGCTGGCAGAAAGCCAGCTATCAGCTGCTGCATGTGGAGAAGACAGACAGAACCTGCTGCCTCAGAAGATGCTGCTGCTGCTTAAGAACTGGAAGGGATCTGTCCTTCTTTCCCTCCTGGACTTTTATTTGGAGGGGAGAAGAGATCTGGTCCATTGTAAATACTATATGTCGTGGTAGAGATAGTTATGATCGTGTGTATAATGTGATATTTATTTGTACAGTCACTGTAATATATTCCCTTTCCCCCACTTTGAGTCTGGTGTGTTTTGTCTGGAAAAGCCCATCTCACATTAGGTTGAGATGTGGGAGGGGGGATGGAACTAGGGAATTGGATTTTGGGACTATCTCAAACCATGACAGTTTGACACATTGTTTTAGAACAAGACAGAAGTATAAGTTCAAGTAAAAAATGGATACACCATACTAAAATCACAATGTTTGTGGAATGCTCTGCTTCAATCATCTAAAGCTAAAGTATGTTGTATAACCACAAAAAAATTATTAGTACAGTGTCATGGGTTGACCCTGGCCGTATCCTAGGCACTCACTAAAATCACTAAGAGCTGGGAGAAGTCACACAGGCAAAACAAAACTCAACATGAGGATAGTACTAAAATTTATTACTAACAGGATAAGAGCTAAAGAGGGAGAAATAAAACAGTCTTAAACGCACTTTCCAACCACGCCTCCTTCCTTCCATGTTCTCCCTCTTCCCCCTGCATCAGTGAAGGAAATGAAGTCCACTCATAGGACAACAGGTCTTCCAAGTCTGCTGTCCTGTGGGTCACCCTTCCATGGACTGCAGGGGGACAGCCTGCTTCACCATGGTCTAAAAGTATCCCTTAGGATAGTAGGGGAATCGAACCCGCAACCTTGGTGTTATTAGCACCACACTCTAACCAACTGAGCTAACCAGCCACTCCGGATTCAAGGATCTGATCCCGACTCCCTTTCGATCGGCTAAGGGTGACAGAGGCCATCGCCCGCCCTTTTGGAATGGCGCTCGCCTATCACTCAGGCGATTGACCCATGTTCAACTGCTGTTCCCATGGAACCCTGCTCCACTTCGGCCTTCAAAGCGCTTGTTTGAATATTTGCTACTACTGCCACCCGCGGCGGCTCCATCCAGGCCCGCGCCCCAGGCTTTGAGGCTCACCGCAGCGGCCCTCCTACTCGTCACGGCCCAGCCCCCGCAGGCTTCGCACTGCCGGCAAGGCCAGGTGTGGGCCCGACCTCCAGCACCATCCATTTTCAGGGCTAGTTGATTCGGCAGGTGAGTCGTTACACACTCCTTGGCAGAGTCACTGAAGTAATACTTCTCTAAGAGTACACAGACCTCAAACTCTTATTTCACCTGTTGTCCTATGACACCTCTCCAATTCTACTTGCCTTACTGAGGTGTTCATTATATTGATACAAGTCTTAGTTGTACCACTGGTACAGGTAGGTGCTGACTTAAGTCTCAGGGCTGTCAGAAGTCTCCTTATGTGTCTTTCCTAAAAGCTTGAGCAGCTCTGACACATTCCCCAAGTAACCCCCCCACGCCAAACAGAAAACAACTGCTGTAAGCAGCACTAGGTCCTCAAGAGCACAGGTCTCTGTCCTGTCTGTTTGCAGAGCAGGACCACTACATTAGTAAATACAGAGATTAGAGATCAACATTTCAATGTCTCCTTGCACCTCCCCACCTGCCTGCACTCGCCTATTATATCTTCTATTATATTGGCAGGGTAAGCTCTATCAGGTAGGTACTATCTTTCATTTGGCATTTGTGTGTGGCCTATTTTAAGAGGGAGCCCACATATGACTGGGTCTGCTACTTAAGCAAGCAATACCACTAAGCAGAGCTTGTTCTCCCCTGAAGGAGAAAACACTTTCTGCATTCACCTACTTGAGTTTCCATCCTTGACGGAAAACCGGCTCTCATTTATCCTTTAGCTATCAACACCTCAAATCCTTTGTATGTTCCCTTTCCCTTCCTTTTTATGCCCTTCTATATACCATCTGAGTGCCTAATACAAACCAGTACTATACACTCTCCTAATTTGCTCTAGGTTACATATCTGAAGGTGTTTGAAATGCAATAGTGCAGGTATTGTGTAAAGTATACGTCGGTATTTTCCAAACAACAATGTAATTCACTGGTTTTCATATTTTTAATACATTTTTCTCCACAGGTACAGCAGGACTCTCTCTCCCAGTGGGAAAATCAGTCCTGCTGTTGGACACCAACAGCAGTTCCGGCATCTAACACTAATAGCATTATCAATTTATGACTTTAGAAGCACTACCAGAATCTAGTAGTAGTGTCTCTTATATCAGAGATGGCCCATTTCTCCATTTTTTTTTACATGGCCCTTTGTGTCTTTTCTTACATCCTTACTAGTGTTTCATGAGAGCACTTATCCTCTCTCACGTAACAAAGCTTTCAAAAGATTCTATTCAGCTACAATTCCCACAGTAAACAAGCTGAAACCAACACAGAAAGCCTATTGTCTGCTCTTCCCCCACCATCTCCCATGAAGATATGCAGTCACCTCTTCCCTGAATAAGGGGTCTCAACCAAGTAAGTCATGGTAACCTGCACTCTCCACCTCAGAGTACACAGCTCTGTAAGGTACTACATAAATCATGCACATACCACTCACACTACAAGGTCCTCTGGGCATCCACTCTTCCTTCCTGCACTCTGACATGCCATGGGAGGATAAAAAGAGAGAGATTATGATGGCTATGAAAAAATGAAAGGCTTCATATCCCAAAACAACTGCATCAGAAACAGCACAAGTGAGAAACACACTGAGCTTGTGTGCATCGTAAGACAAGAGATGGAGTACAGTGATGAAAACAGCACCTCTGCTGCAGCCTCAATGGCCTGTAACCATAGCTGCTGCCACTCCCCCACAGCAACACACCAGTAATAAAATATCCAAGTATAGGAGGAAGATAAGAGAGATGGAAGCACCCTCCTTTTGGGTGAGAGGCAAAAGGACCTTTAAAATACTGACAGCTAGGCAAAAAACTGCATTTGCTATGGGACCACATCTTGTAACAGGGTTTCACACCACCGCGAGCATCCTTACGTCATTCCTCTTGTGTCCTTACACAAGAAGCCCCAGCCATCAGGCTGAGCCAGGTAACTTCCAGTCTCAACAGGTACTCCAACCAATAAGGGACAGATTTTGATACAGAGTCTGGAAACCTTAAAAATAAATTGCAGCATTTCATTGAAACAGCTCCACAACGCACCGACAAGTGAAGGAACTTTAATTCCCATACAGGCAGTGGGTAGGTCCTCAGCAGAAGTCAGCCATCTCTGCCTACATTAACTGTACTCTGGCCAAATCACCAAATTACAACCTATTTAATAGTTCCGCTAGCTCAAAACAAACTATTTTACTTTTTAACTCTCTAACAACTTTGGCCTTTATTTTAAAATCTGTTACTAAATGAGAAACATTGTAATTATTCCTAATTTTACTCCAAATATTTAAAATTACTGCTCTCAACAGCAATATTTAGTACAGCAAAAGGGAAAAACTATAAAATCAGTTACAAAAAGAAGTACATATATTCTGTAGACTGGCCAACAGATTTAACTCAGCTATGTTTTATGACTGCTTTTACTTCAAGATTTGTGCATATAAGTGGAAATTACTGATGAAAGAATTGCATTTATGTTGCACTGAAGTGAAAGTCATGCTGTGATAAAAATGTGTGTTTATTTATACATCAGAGAAGTAGAATAATACGCTATTACATTGGCAATGTTAGATTTATGTTTTAAATTAGATTTATGATTTTCTTATTTATTAATTTACTTGTTTGGGGTTTTTTAATACAAGTCCTTGACTTAAAAGAGATTATATTAGTAAGTACAATTCCTAGCAAAATAAGGGTCTAGATCTCACTAATGTGCTTTAGAGACATCAAATTTACTAAACTAAGTGGTCTTGCAAGTGTGTTTTAAATAATTTTGGTTCCATTTTTAATTTCTACAGGAAAACAGTACCGACCTTTAGACACTTTAAAGAAGCCCAGACTTTCTGAAAGTACTACATCTCTATCCACTGCAAATCAGGCCCTTCTGTGAATCTCAAGGCAGGGTGGAAGCATAATAAAAGCACCAAAATAGAGAAACATTTTGAAAATGCTGTCTACCATTTTAGAGGTGCAGAGCGAAGAAACGTAATTAGGGATTAGCTCAGTTGGTCAGAGCATGGTGCTAATAACGCCGAGGTGGTGGGTTTGATCCCTGTACAGGCCATTCACTTAAGAGCTGGACTTGATTCTTGTGGGTCCCTTCCAAGTCAGAATATTCTGTGATCTGTGTTTCTGTAATATAGTGTTCTTGAGGTCCACGATAAAAATACTGTCCTTCTTTCTTATGTGCAGAGAATTTGCTGACAGAGAAATGCGTCTGGTTTTTAAATAATGAAAATGTCTTAAACATATTCCTGTCACTGAAAATCACTTCTTGCAGGAGCCATTGTCAAAATCTACCCACATGTCAAGTGCTGGAAGTAGTAAGGCAGGGGGGAAAAACATAAAAGCACTTGTTATTCTAGAAATAACAAATGGAAATATTTTAAGTCTTTTAAACTGAAACACTTTTTCTTCTGTTAATCCAACATGTTCACTTTATAAACAAGACAGAAAACTGAAAAATATGGAAGCATGAGATTTCTGGAATTAAAAATTAAAAAGTAAGATTAGCATCAGAAGAAAAATCATCTGCCAGACTAATCAGAAAATACTACATCTCTCCACAATAATCCATATAAACACCTGGGTCTGCTGCAAAAAAATCAGTGTAGAAGTATGAAAATGTGTATGGAAAAAGTAGACAGAAATAAAGCAATTGAAGCTGGAAATATCAGCACCTCATACTGATGATATAATAAAGCAACAGAGAAGGTAGGCAGAGCAAGGCTAAATTATGAAAGTGCAAACATCTCGGGCCAAAGTCTGAGTAAAAGTGGGTAAAGGACCTGTTTTTTTCTTTGTTCAGTTTTAACTATAAGGGGGGCTCCTCAGTTGTAAAGTTCAGTTTGTAACACTTCAGGTAGGCTTGTGCAGAAAAAAGAAGCAATCCTGAGAAGAAAATATGACAGAACTAAAGCAAGTCCATGATTTGCCAAGGGCAGAGAACATATCAACTTTTATGATTTAGTAAGTCTCATGATGTTAGAGCCTGCTCTGATCCAGAAGCCAAGAAATTATGTGACTTGTCTTTTCTTATTTCCATTTCTAACATTCCTGATCTCATAGAAAATTGAAAAAGCAAACCCAACAGTTCAAAATCTTGAAAGCAAATAAAAAAAGTCTTCAAAAATCTTTAGAGGCATCATGATTTTAAACAAGTCTATTTTAAACCTCTGGCACAGATTTATTAAAAGCCAACCATGGTTTTTATCTGCTTTCTGAATGAATCATGGCTATTTACAAAGACACTGAAAGCTGTTTTGAGTAACAGGAAAAAGAGCCAACAGTGAGGGAGACACAAAAGACTCAACCACCAATGAATCATTTGAAGGTATCCCCAATGCACATAATTACCATGCCCATTAAGCAACAGTCATTGCAATTAAGTATTGTTTGGCTTAAATCAGTTACCTGGAATGTCTTCTGATCAGGCCTGTTCCAATTAAGTGGCACTTACTTATTACCCTAATCATGCAGTATCAGTTCAAAGCAGCACAGTACAGCTTCACCTTGAAAGCAATCAGCCTAACATTTGGCAACCAAAAGCAACAGCCCTTGAGTTTCCAAATAACAGAAAACTTATATGTAAGTATAAAGCATCATTACATTGGCTTCTCTCATTTGCTTTTATTTCTACAATTCTCCTCACTTAATTCTTAAAGCTGCTACTAGTTGAAGAAGATCTGTTTAAAAACAAAAGAGAGATTAAACGCATACTAAATACCACATATTGTGCTACTTCTTAACAGAAAGGTGCTGGGGAGAGCAAGAAATACAGGAAGAGCAAGACAATGTTTAACACTTTCACAGAATCACAGAATTGTTTAGGTTGAAAAAGACCTTTAAGATCATCAAGTCTGACTACTAACCCAGCATTGCCAAGCGCACCATTAAACCATGTCCCTAAGCACCACATCTACACATCTTTTAAGTATCTCCAGGCATGCTGACTCAAGCACTTCCCTGGACAGCCTGTTCCAATGGTTGATAACCCTTCCATTTGAGTTTAATTTCTTAAAATAGAAATTTCTGTGTGCTACCCTACCAGAGCACTAGCTACACATGACTCTTTTAAACACATTTTGCCACTCTTTAAGTTAACTCTGAGTTAGATGATTTTATGATGCATACCTCTTCTATTTCAGAGGTCCCTTCCAACGCTAACAATTCTGTGATCTGCACAGCAGACAGAATGAACACTAACATGCTTGCCGACCTGGAGTAACTAATTCACTAGAAGACGGAAGTCCAACCTAGCGCTGTTGCCTTTGTTATCTGAGCCAGTTAATTTTAAATCATGTCAAATATTCCTACGCAGCACTATGTATTTTAGAAGAACGTAACTGAAGTCTTCCTGAAAGGCACCTTACTTCTCACATCCATGCACCTTCAGAAAACAAGCCTTTGACAGTTGTTACATTAAGTCCCCTGGGCTCAGCTCTAAATACAGTCATCACTGCCAAATCAAAACTCTTGGTGGTCACTGACAGTTTACAGGGAATTATTTCAGGCTGTGTTTTATCTCACATAAGTCTGACACAGATATCAGGACAGCCTGTTACAGTCTTCAGTTCCACCTTATAAAAATCTGCAAGCAAAATATATGCCATCAAATCAGACTGGGGAACAGACGGATGTTATGCATGAAGTTCAGAGCCCTGCACTGTGGAACTATATAAGAGACTGACCATACTAGGTGTGTTTTCAAAAAGTTATACAGCAGGTATTCAGGTCTTCAAAGCCCTGCTTGTGATTTACAAACATCATAAGAATACATTATTAAAAAGAGACATCAGCTACAGTAATCAATTTCTGTGACTACTGGCAATTCTCTGCATAATCCAGCCTAGCAAGGTTTCCATAGCTTTCCCTGCAATGTGGTTACAAGCTGTCTTCACACATTAAATATTAGAGACACGCATGTCAAGAGACATTGATTCTTGTTGTTCAAGATTTAGTTGCTCAAAAAGCCCAAAAATTCAGTAATGGTTAAAGAATTAGCTGTTGAAAGTCAACCCTATTTACGATGTCTGAAGCTGAGCCTTCAAAAACCTGATCACTCAAAATCATTACTTCCTTGAAAAGGTGTGGGGGAAAAAATAAAAATCACAACCTCAACACACACCTCCAGAAAGATGCATTCATTATCCATAGCTCTGTAGAGGAAAAATCCACATCTACTGAAACCAAGAAGCTCCCATTGTGTTTCCATCTCGAATCTTTCAAAGAATAAGCATTTAATTCTTACTTACTTACTACCTCTCCGAATTCAGTGCTTTTACAGCAAACAGGCTGAATTCAGAGAGTCTCTTGAGGCTGCAGCTGACCCAGGCTACCACCCCTACAGACCCCTAGTTGCTCATCATCACTTCTTGACGATCACCCAGCATGACAGCATATCACTACCGTACTGTACTCAAGCTTTTTCAAAATTAAGGCAGGTTTGCTTGTGGTTGTTAAGATTCATAACAGTCGAATTTTTTCAATGTTTTTATTAATTCAGGTCATTTTGAAAGAATCAGGTTAGGGAGCAATTTGGTGTGCAGTAAAGCTTGAAAATTGGGATGGAGGGCCTTCTGTCACAAAAGCCACATAACACAAAGGGGCAGTAAAGGTGAACAACTGGCACGGTAACTTCCTTAGCACACCTGACTGCACATTACACCACACTGAAACCACCACGGACCATCGCTGATGCTAAAATACATGTACTTGCCTCTTCCTTGCTTGCTTGCTCTTGAGCCTGTTTGGATAAAAAAAGTACTGAGGTGCAGATCAATGAACAGAAAATGTAACATATGTACAGGATGGGAGACCTGAATAATCATGACTCAGTTAAGACAATAAGTACTGAAGTGCACAAGTTACTCAATGTGAACTCTCATGGTGATACTGCAGCAAAAAGAATTAATTTGAACCTTGAATGTAATGAAGAGAAGTAGGTAAGTAAATTCTTCTCTGTAGTACTGACAGCATTGTAGAGACCAATACTGAAATACCATCTCATGCTTCTGGCATCTGATTTTCCTAAATGGAAATCAAAAAACTGGAAGGAAAACAGAGAAGTTATGCAAATGTACTTAAGTCTGCAAAAAAATGTCCTCCAGTAAGAGTCTTAAAGAGGTCACTCTGGTTAGCTTAAAAAAAGAAGACACGTTGGTGTCTTGAGTAAAAGTATTTTTCAGAGGTAGAAGCAAAAAGATACTGAAGGGATTTCCAACCTATCAGGTCAAGTCACAAAGAGAACCTTTGCCTAGAAAATTAATCCTGAACAACTGTACTGAAAAACAGGACTTTCTAAGGAAAGCAAACAATGAATGATTAACCAGTACAGTAAGTAGCAAAAGCTTTACTGAATGCTTGATGCCTTCCTTCAGATAAATACTTAAATTTTGGAAAATATTTTGGTAAAAATTCAAACACCAACCACAGTTTTCAATTCAATAGAGAGATAACTGGATAGTAAGTAGGGGCTGAATCATCTGGTCAAACTCTGTGGCTAAATTTGTGGATTTACAAACTTGTATTATTCCTAACACCAAATGTCCTCCATTTCCTCCACACATGCAAATGTGAAACATGCAAATTACAAATACAATCAGTTCTTAAAATGATTCTTGAAAAGACACCTTTAATTTGCTGTATATTTTACTGCTGAGGACAGGACAGCTAAAGAATTTATCACCTTAGTTACCTTGGTTATATCATTTCATTCAGACAGTGTTATCTCCTTGTCTCCCACACAAGAGTCATGCTGTTATCAAAGTCTTTCTCACTAAACAATTATTTCCCTTTATAATTTCTTCTGGCTGGTCAAAGATAAGGGCTTACAGTGAGCTTGATTAGTGTTGCAAACAAATAAGAGTAATACTAGAGCAGATATAACTAAGCTGAAGTAATCAGCACTATTAATAACCTTTTGATTTCTAATCAAATACAGCTTTGACTTTTGCTGCCACTTTGCTTTACATCTTCTAAACTACAAAAGAATTAATATTTTTATAAAATATTCTCAATATGCCAGTCCTTTTATTCTCTTGTTTGCTTTTTGTCTTATACTTAGTAATTCTTCACCAAGAAAAAATAAAAACAACACATCTTCTACTAAAAACCAGTTCTACACTTTATATTGCCTTCCCTAGTGACAAGATTTAATTACTCATTATAGTATGAAATTTTACATGTTTTCTTTTTTAATCTAATAACATTCCTGAAGACGGCAAAATCATGTTTACCTGCATGAAAAATAAAACCACAAAGAAACAAAACTAACCAAACACAAACCATAGCTTGAGACATACAACTGTGGCGAAACCCAGTTCATATAGTTAACACCTGGCAAAATTATATCCAAAACCAGGAATCTAACATGTTAAAGCCTTAGAGACTTGCACTGCAGGTAGCACTGCCACATCCATTCTTCATCCTGGACAACTACTAATCCAAAGGTAGGCAGTCACTCTGTTTAAATAATGGGCAATGCCCCTTACAAAAAACACCTAAAACCACTGTCCCACTTCCTGGACATTTAAAACAGAAGTACATCATCTCCTCATTCTCTGCAAATCCCACATCAGCAACACACTCTCCTAAACATGCAGAGCCATTCACTGAGGCTCTCTAAGGAGGAACATATCCAAAGCACCAAGTAAGTCCTACAGTTCAACCTACTCATGGGAGAAGAGGTGGTCAGTCCTTTCATGGATACATGTTTGTGATTCCAAAAAATACAATTTTTTTATAATGGTCTCTCCATGATCTTTCCAAGTATTCATTTTTCCCATGGGAAAAAAATGCAAAATATATGTATAAACAATCTAATTTTTTCCTGTTTGCATTGTTAATTTACAGTTGCAGTAGTCTTAGAAAAGTTGAATGCTGCTCAGTGAGTTTATAGCTCATTTAGACATGAAGGTTTATTGATAATCCTAGAGACACTTCTGTACATCTGGGGTTTCAGTGCTCCATGCACTATGCAGCCCCAGCATGTGCCCAGGGACAACATCCTTGCTACAGGATGTTCTAATGAATAGATTTCCACGACGCTTATTTTCAACAAGAATAAAAAAATTAAACAAGTTTGCTTGTTTAATTTTCGACAGCAATTTTTGTAATTTATAAAACTTATTTTTTTAATTAATTTTAACAGCAATTACTGCTGTTTTGTTTTTTACATCCCTTGCCATTTATTTTATGTAACAAGCAAGAACAAGAAGAGTAAGAAAGATATCACAAAACTAAGAGTTTCTTCACATGAAATGCTCCCTTTTCCACAAAACTGGGTTGTGCCTACCAGCAGACTTAAAAATAGACAGACATCAATGTTAAAGGTACAAATCACTATGCTAAACACAAAAGGGAGTAGAATGTTTGAAACACGGCAAATATTTTCCAGTTTTCACCTAGAGAATTCCTTTCAAAGACAGAAGTCAAAGATGAAGAAAACAAAAAATTTAATGAGATGTCTGTGAACTGTTGGCCCAAACAGATCTAAAACGACTGTGAGCTGCCTTACAAAACAGCCAAACAACAATATCAATACACAATATGCACAAAAATTAACTAGTCCTTTTTATTTGCCTTTTATTTTTATAACTTTATTAGTTATCTGTGTAAATAGTAAGTATTTCTTCTTTTCATTTTTATCATGGTTTTAAAAGTTATTGTGCAATGGAAATGTTCCTTTTGCCATGGATATGCCCAAAATTTTCCTTATGATGCTGTTGGCATTGGTCTGTCCAGATTCACATTCATTAAAAGAATCTACTTCATTTCTAAAGGCATCCTCTAACCCTGCCATAAAAAAAAAAAAAGAATCAATTCATAAGCCTCCCCTAATTAACTTTACTTCCCAAAAAAGCCACACATCTGTTTTCACAGCTGGAAATGATTCAACCACTCATAACCACAGAAAAGCCCCAGTGTGTTAAAATATTCTAGCCAAAAACTGACACTCCAGCAAAGATGGCTACTATGCCAGCACAATCTGAGCAGCTGTTAGGACAACCTTTATTTATACTGAAAGGGCATGAGAGATACTGATGCTATTACTACTAAACCAAGAAATCTTATTGGAAAGACACCACTCGTTGAAAATGGACAATGCAAAAGCACAACATGCATTTTACCAATCAAGCAGATTATAATTATGTGAGAACAGTGATGTACAATAATCCACTCTCTACCCACTTTCCTGTAACAGATTCCGCAGGGCTCAGCTTCTGGAAAAAAAAATCCTTTGTAAATTATTTTTAATACAACTGTTATTATG
Source organism: Pseudopipra pipra (assembly GCF_036250125.1). Classification (NCBI taxonomy): domain Eukaryota; kingdom Metazoa; phylum Chordata; class Aves; order Passeriformes; family Pipridae; genus Pseudopipra; species Pseudopipra pipra. The sequence goes on along the minus strand of NC_087552.1, from coordinate 57,609,124 downwards.
AGTGTCAGAAAAATCAATTAACAATGCTGCCCTAACTCTTTAGGAAAAAAAAAAGGACTTAGATAAATAGAAAAAGATTATGCTCTTTCTTTTGCAGCATTATTTTTATTCTGAAAGTGACATCAAAGAGCCACAATCCCCTCCTTCTCCCCCCCTCCCCTCTTTTGGCTTTGACATCACACAGAGAGAAAAGTATTCTTTTCACTGTTTCTTCTACAGCTGGAGCATCCAAGCTCTGCACGTTGTTATCACCTTCTATCCTTGAACATGAATTATTTTAATCCTCCAGCAATTAACAGTCTTTTGGATGAAAATAAAAAAAGGTTAGAAGTGCAACCTTACTTTTGTTTTACTAATTTATTTGGTCAGTAGTTCATTCAACTCATTGTTTCACATGGCTAAATATTTAAGTGTGTGCATGTCCCACTTACAATCTTTTTTCTTACCATTACATGTTTTCAGCCATATTTTTCCTTTTTTTTTTTAAACCTTGTTTACCATCCAAGGAGTTTCCTATCCTCAAGTATATTTCATGCACAGCTTTCTGTCACTGCACATAATCTTGCATTTTAGAGCATTACCTATTCACAGGTTTTTGCTTGGGAGAAAAGGAATCATCTTTTATACACAAATCCATTTAACAAACAAAGAGACTGAACTGCCAATGAACAATTGGCAGGTTTCCTTTACCATTACCAGGTCTCCTTGATCTCCTCCTTGCTTTCTTGCTCCCACTGCCATAATTACCATCAATACTTCTAATGCATTGGAAGCATGGCCAGTACTTGACAAACAAGATGGAAGAAAAGTTCTCTGTCCTTAAGATACAGCTGTTTAAGGCCACAATTCAATACACCACACATTCATTTTAAACCTGTAAGCAGTTCCCTTGACTTCAAGTGTTTACAGTTGAGCAATTAAGTGGTCTGCTGGATCAAGGCCTAAGCAAACTATGAGCATAGAGAGGTAGCAGGCAGATATAATAAGCTTCAGGAATAAAAAGTCAAAATTTAGCAGATACTTCAAGTCACAATTTGCTGTCGGACTCAAAAAAAATAATTTTAAAAAAAAGGAAAACAAACGGTTGAAGTGAGTTTGTTGGAGTGAGTTTGTGAGTTTTTACAAACCAAATAAACCTCTAACATAGTGAATTGCTCAGTCCAAGAAGCCTGTGACGACTGTGGATATGTCTCATGAAGCCATGCACACCTTTCTAAAATCAAGTTCCAGCAGCCCTTCAGGAATCATTACACCAGACGCCCATTCCAAACTTCAAAAAAGTTCACCGCAAATACGCAGTGTCATAACATTCCCCTTCTGCTCCAGCCCAAGACAGTTTGTTCAGAAAGAAAAAAAAAAAAAGCCAAACAGACAGACTTATAGTCAAAATGAGAAAACAAGTAAATTTTCACAACCAACAGTTGCCTCAAAAATAAAATTATGAGAAAGTTCCATCCTAAACAATCAGCTCCATGTCCTCAAAAGAAAGCTCTAAGGCTGAACACAGCACCGTGAATTGCAAGTTATGCTATTCCCATTCTATCTGGTTTTTTTCCCCAATTACTTCAATGTTTGGTAGACTGGAGCAAATGAGAAAATACATCATTAGTCTTTTTTCAATTATTAGAAGAATAAGAAGCTATTGTTTATCTGATTTACAAACTGATCCAAGTATGGCAGCAGACATCATCCTAAAGAAACAAGCAACAGATGAATAGAGTGAAATGCAGCAGGGTGATGATGGGTTTTGGTCAGTTTGTTCCATAGTTTTCCAAGCACAAAATAAGATTATCCATTTTTAATAATTAGGCAACAATGGCTTTCAAGACACAATTGATGAAAGCCTACATAATCTTCCTCAGTGGGCTCATGACTTTGCTAAGTCAAAGGGGAAAGTGTGTGGATAGCAAAAAAACTGCTTATTGAGAGAAGCAACCCAGCAAGCATCAAATCTAGCATCAGTCATAAACAAAAAGAGGTGGTGGTAACAGTAAACAGGGAACAACTAAAGTACGCAAAGACTTTAGAAGGACATTAAGAGGTCTAAAATCTAAGGCATTAAATGAGGCAAAGTATGGACTTTAATTTGTATTTTTACATAAGGGTAAAACACACAGCAGGGGCAATCAAAACAGTACGTACAATCAGGGCTTATACTGCATACAGAATGGATGGATACAATGGGGTTACCAGGGATGACTGTGAGAAAAAGGCTGATGAATTCAGGTTGACAGGAGATGGTGTAGGTGGTGACTTTAGAGTCAGAGCTTTCGGGGATCAGAAATAAACATATATGCAAACCAGTATGCAGAAAATCATCAGAATTTAGACAGCCTCTCTGAAAGGAAGGGGTTGAAAATGATGCTTGGATTATGTCCTTTACTGATATGAAGAAAGCCTGCAATGGGAAGAGAATGAGAGTGATTCTGGACTGTTTCTCACATTCGTTTTGGCTGTGGAGTGGTATTTTTCCAAGCATGAATAACTTTGTATAATACAGAAATATATCGCAGCTACTGACAGTGAAAACTTGTTTTGTGAAATTCAAACTAGTAAACTCATTAAAGTACAAGTTATTATCTTCCCCTACAGTAGAGACTTACAGCATTCACTCATTCAAGCACTTGTAATAACATCTCGTCTCTTCTTTATCCTTCTTATAACCAGGACGTAGGTCACGAGTTCAAAGCGGCAGAAAAATTCACATCACCTTCAGCAGGCTTTGGATACAGCCTACAACACACAGTCTTCATTCTTCTCTCCTCTACAATTTCAATCCTAATCTACTAATTCCAGAATATTGTGAAGCTCCCTAATCATCAGCAGCATGATTTGTGCTCAGTGCTCCCCTTCTGGAACATTTGTACAGGTGAATATACATGAGTAAAGCTTCAAACAAGGACTACCGAGGCAATTTGCAGTTTAAAAAATGTATATATTGTGTGGCATGTATTTTGTGAGGGGGGTGATTAAATATTCTATAAGCAATTACTAAATTGTCAATAGAATTCAATAAATGTTGTTTAAAAAAAACCCTAATTATTTGTTACAATAACCAGCAACTATTGCCATTTTGTTTGTGAAGGTTTGTAAACTACTTCCATTTGAGAAGTAATTGATTCCATTTTTATCATTTGCTCAAGTTTATGTGGTTGTTCACATCCAAAGAGATGATAACATCTATTTGCAGCAAATTATACATTATAATTCCTCATTCAAAAGCTGTAATGGAAAACAAAATGCTAATTTATGCTGTAAACGGAAGTACAGAATCATAATCACTCATTGTTAACATTAGGAACTAAATTGCTCTTGCAAATAATAAAATGGGTTAAAAATGTGGAGGGCTTTTGCAAGCCGAAGTACCAGTGCCTCTTACTCACTCATGTGTATATTACAAGTGATCAAACGAACCTTTCCTCTTCATGCCAACACAAACCATCCCTTTTCGAGGGAAAGAATAATGGCCTTATGATTGCAACATAAGGATGAATATCAAGTGACCCATTCTACCCACGAGTCTCCAAACAGCTTCCCAAATATGGGCTTCCACGTGCCCTCTGCCAGGCAAACCTGACTGTATGCAGGGGCTGTCTACACAAGCAAGCAATGTGGAACAGTAAGACTGGAAGAGTCAGACAGCTGGTGCTGAGGATCCGACATCTCCACAACACGCTTTGCACCATGCACTTCAGGGTATGGCTGACTATTTAACTACATCCTAGCCCTGGTCTCATCTCATTAGTTGATAATCAATTCTTAGCTCAAATGCACTAGGGGCACTCCTGGAACACATCTCGCAGTCCAGCTTTATCCAAAAGGAATTCCGTTCATTTGCCACAAGATCAACCTACAACACTAACCAAAGCACAGCAGAGTTGGGATGAACACAGCACACTCCTGCCTCCAAAAAAAGTGCTAGCCTAGACACCTCTCATCATTTTGGGTCACAGTGAGTTCATACAGAACTGCAAATATCCAATTTCTCCTTTCAGAATTAGCACCACGGTGTTACAAGTGCTATATCCAGAGCAAGGCTCGCTCTGCTATTAATCTCTCTTCACCTTAATTTTACCTCTAGAGACAAGGCAGTAATACACAGCTTTGTAGCAGAAGGAGAATCTTTACTGTCACTTGTAGAGAACACAGGGTCTAAGACAAAAAATATTTCAGAATTATTTGGTTTCTGTCCTTTTTAGCAATTTCACAGTCCTATAAGTTTTAAATGTACACGGAGATTTGCTCACACAGCAAACAGACACATCACAGGAAACTAAAAAAACCACCAACACATTAGGACTGTGCACCTGCTCTTCCACATTTCATTAAGCCTCTACACCTAAACATACATCAGGTTCTCTCCTATGTGCATCCGTTGTGCTGGTATCCCTCAGTGATACCTTCTGGTCATGGCGAGACAAACTGGATCACAAGCATCCACACTGCCTCAGGAAAAAACATTAAAAACCCCATTAACTTTTGGTAAGTCAGATCAGATCATTAAAGTCTAAATTATAAATGCCAGATAATATGTTAAAAAAGTATATGTTTGTAAATAAGCTGACATTTGTAAACAAACAAGCCTCTCCTAGATTACATTATTATACTACATTAGGGCTCAAATCCCTGTAAAAGAGCTGATTTGCCAGCCTTTTTCAGTTATTAGTATTAAAAAAATACAATTATGTTATCAAAAAAAGAAAATTGCCTTTTAGGTGACCAAAAGAAAGTTCCACTGCTTCATGTAGTAAATCATTTTACTGCTGCCCTTTTATATTTAATACCCTTCCGCAGTACACATTTATCTCTACACTAGCAAAGTGTACTCATTGATTTCCTATGGTCTCTCTGGAAGAAGGTTCTGCTTCCCTGATGATGAGTACAAAGGGTGGATGACCCCATTCTCATTCCAATGCAAACCCTGCACTTTTACATTTCTGCTTAGACCACATGAGCATTTGACCAGCTAAGAACTCCCTGCCCTCTTCCTTCAGAACACATCGCTAGAACTACTGACATTTTCTCCTGAACACAACTGTATTTTTGAAAATCCCATCTTATGTATAAAGCACTAAACTGCATTAGTTCATCACAGCCGTAACTGTAACTTACAATTTTCACATAAGCTTTTCCTCTAAACTAAGATATGACAATAATATCTTCACCGTTTTCTGCATGTGCTTTAAACTTGCATCATTGTGCTTTACTGTATAAACTATTTAGCTGGTTTGCTCTGGGCCATGAGAAAACGTTTTTTCCCCAGTTTAAACCATGCTTTTTTTGCTAAACGAGCCTGCTGTTGGAATACAGTTTTCAAAGTTACCGTGCTGAATGACCAATTAAGGCATTAATCTCTGAAAGAAAGAGAATCATGTTTAACAATATTTTTTTTAAAGTCTATTACCTGCTTTTATTAAACTACACCTTTCTCATTATGCTATCATTTATCTTCTGCTGGGATGTCAAGAAAATAAGTCTCTTCAGTTTCACTTTCATTTTTACTGCTGTTTTCTCAGCTTTGTGAATGAACACCCCTTGGAAATAGAAAAGTCAGAAAAATTTCAACTCCAAGATTCACTCTTTTTTAAAATTACCACACATTTTCTGTTAATACTAAACCTGGATTGCATTTTTCTCTTAACTAACTTAGTTTTGACAGCATTCTTTAAATTTGCAGAGATGTTACAGGCTCTGCTAAAATGTCACTGAAGTAGAATGATGCTTTTATTCCATTGGTTTTCACAGCCAAATAACGTAAAACTACTGACTGAGTGCTCTCTCATTGAAGAAAAACATCTTCAAAAATCATGAAGTCCAATCTTGTGCAGATGGGTATCTCTCATTCAACATCTCCATACACATTCACACTTAGTACATGCTACATACATGCAGTGCATTAACATGAATTAAACTAGCATATTTCCAGACTTGCACAGACTCTGAGTTCTATTATTCAAATTTAAAAAAAAATAAAAATAAATTAAAAAATCCAGAAGCCATGGAAACAAAAGTAAGTCAAAAAGCCTCAGTGGCTATGGATCAAAAAGAAGTGGCCATTGGACTTACTCTAATTAAAAGAAGAAAATGCATAAAAACAATATACTACACTCAGTCCAGCTCCCCAAAAATATCAGCAGAAAGCTCTGGCTGCACTGGGGTACTTTTGTCCCTGCAAATGTAAAGACAAAGAGCCAAGCCACAAGGCTGGCTCTTAGCTTTGTCTTTCACTGACATACTCATACTTCCACAACATATTTCGTCAAACTATGTTGTATAATGTACTGCCATGTTTGAAAACACAGGACAATGAAATGGTGCCAGGTAATAAGTCCACAGCTGAGCGTTGCAGGGAAAAATCTCTGAAATAATGGCATCAATCAGGCAGCATACACCTCTCGATTTACTTCTATACTGCAAGGATTTTGAGGTCAAATTAAAATAAGTATCCAGATTTATGTGTTAGTCATAGGATTTCATTCATGAACTACATTCAAATGATTTTCAAGCACTTCCCAACCACATAGATTAGTAACACAATAACGTATCCAATTCTGAACTGGAGAATGAGAAATAATTAATACAAATAATGCTGCCAGTTCAGCATGGACAGGTTATGCCCAAGAATATTACTGCTCTTGCAAGGCTGAATACCCTCTCTGCAGTACTTAGGAATTGCTGCTCTTTACTCATGACTACTAATTAAGAAACAGATGTAAAGAGAATTTCCAGAAGATATACTCAGGAAGGTTCCAGTAAAAATAAACTAATAAACTTTATTTTATAAAGTAAAGAACTAAAAGTAGAATGTTTATTGCTGGTCTAAAAATGCAGATCACAGAATGAATCAACAGGAAATCTGATGGATATTGCTTCACCTCAGGTTTACACACATTGGCAAGACAATACAGGTAAGCTTATGCAACCACAGTTCAAAGATCTCAAGATTTAAGTCTACAAGTTTGTCTAGTCCAGAATTTAGCATAATGGTTAAGTCCCTGTACTGTAATAACTACAAAAAATAGAGAGCAAACTTCAGGAGAATACTCAATATTTTGGAGTTATCCTTAGTAATGCAAAGTCTTATTTGTAACTAATACAGAACCTTATATTCTGGAAGACTATCTCAGAAATTGATCCAAAACAGACTTTATAAAGTTTCTAGACACGATTTTTCCAATACAAGCTTTTTTGTGATACACTTTGGATTTCAATATGCAATGGAAAAGTTCCTTCCAAGAATACTGCCAACAAATCACGCATATAAGCTTGTGCTTAAAAATGAACTGCAATAATGCACCAAAAATATAAAAGTTGTAATACATCTCTCAATCTCCCTGAATTATAAAGCAAACATTCTATCTCTCTTTCAAAGATGCTGGATCATATATTATGTTTCTAGAAGATGTCACTGTTCTCTTTAACCTGACTGGTTCCATTGTTAAGTCTTATTTTGCTTACTTATACTCTTATTAAAGCCTTGAGATGCCAGGAAAAGATTCTTTTTAGTAAGCTATGGCTGAGCCACTATTGATATTATACAAGGGATCCTTTTACCTCGTACTAGATGTTGAGAGTGCATCATATTGATCTAGGAATAAAAAACTATTTTTCCAGTAGTCAACCCATCTTCTCATCTCAGCACTTTGTTTTAAAGTTTTTCTGTTTGCTGCTTTGTTGTAAACAGAGTATAGAAGACAAAATCTATTTTGGCTATGTTGCTATATTTAGCAAGAAGAAACGGTTTACAAGCTTTTTTTTTTTTTTTTTGGATGCAATTCAGGTAAAAACAAACAAACACGAATATGGCTGGCTGTCAAATCTAAGCCAACTCTGCCTTTTTAAGTGTTAAAACTTGTGAGAAAAAGCTATTTGCAGCAAAATCCCATATTCATTTTTATTTCATATTCAGACTAACATCTACTGCTAATCCTCAGCTGGTGAATTTGACTGATGTAAATGCTAACGTAATACGCAAAAGATGAAAATAGAAAGGAGCCTTGAGCACCAGAAAGAATATGTGTCTTAAAAATTCTTCTCATCTTCACCCTGGAAAGTCTTGCAAGCTCATCTGTTCCCGTTGTAATGCTATGTAATGATTACACCTTCTCCTTCGAAACGCCTTTCCTAATCATGCATATTTAATTCAACTTTGTGTATACACCCTACAGTTTGTATAGTCCTTCTATAAATAGACCTTCTGCATCCTGAATTATCTCCCGCGTTTTCCCTTAGATACAGTTCAACATTGGTATTTAGAATAGATCAACTCCAGATTTGCCAGCAATTCTTCCTGCTTCCATTGTGATACGGGCTTGCTCTCCTGAAAGGGGATGTAAGGGAACCTATCATTTCACAATGCTATCCTTTCACCGAACTGTATCGCTACAGAATGAAACTAACTTTAGATAAAGGAGCTGGTTTAAACCTGATTTTATTGTCTGTGTTCCTAACCATTTTCTCCCTCTAATGGTTTCAAAGGAGTCTTTCCTATGACTGCCTGCCTTTGTACCAGGCATGAGCCTTTCTTAAATCTCAGTGACTTGCACGGGCTCGCATTTAGCAGGATGAAAACGCACGTTCTATGCTCACATAAACACCCTGGCACCGGTGTGTACCCTCGGTACGTGCAGAGGAACACACACCCGGCGCGGGCTCGGTCGCACCGGCCACCCCGAGCCGCGGCGAGCGCGGCGCGACCTCCCGCCGCAACCGGCCCCGGGCGGCCGGGCAGCCGAGCGCCGGGGCCCAGAGTCCGGCCAGCCGAGCGCCCGGGCAGCCTCGCCGCCCTCCCGGCCCCGCCACGGGCTGCCGGCCCCGCGCACCTGCCGCCTGCCGCCCCGCCGGGTGCGGGGCCACCGGCGGCCCCGGACGGCTTCCCCGAGCCAGAGGGGCTCCGGCGCGCCCGGGAGACGGCGGTTCGGCGCTGGCCCTGCGTTTGAGAAGCGCCTGGTCCCCACACGAGCCCCCCAGTCCTTGGCGCACGCCAGCCTGACTTGTTCCCTGCCGGGAAGACTCTCCCCGGCCGGGGCGGCACACCCGGCAGCTGTGCCCGGCACGGGGCGGGCGCCTGCCGAGATGGGCCCGGCGGGGGTCCGCTCGCACCCGGGACACAGATATTGGTATTTATTTATTTATTTATTCGGCTGCTTCGGACGAGCCGGTTGTCAGGGCTCCGGAGCCCCACCGACCCCGGCCGCTGCCGAAGGGCGGTCCCGCTCCTCGCCGCTCGGCGTTCGCAACTCCTGGAGCGAGGAGGTACGCGCGGCTTCCCGATGCCTCGCCGTGAGGTGCAACCTCAGACTGGCAGCTACTAGTTTGGGGGGTTCAGTCCCCTGGACAGCCGAGCCGTGGGCTGCGCATCTTCCCCTGAGCTCAGCGGGCTCTGCCCCCGCAGGGAGAGAGCGGGGAGGTGACCCCCTCACTCGCCCCCCGGCTCTCCCGCCCCCCCGCGGGCACTGCCGCCCACACAGCCCGGGGCGCCTCTCGCCCGCTCCGCTGCCCGCTTCCATCCGCTGCCCAACTTTTCCTGTCACGCCAGCGCCAGAAACCCCCTTCCCCACGCACGCACGCACACACAAACACCGGTGTAGTTTATAAATGACAGTTGCCTGTAGACTTTCACCAGACAAGCAGCGGGGGCAGCAGACTACAACAGTTATTTAATTAAAGGCGCTTCGGAGACTCCCAGAATAGCTCTCTACCTCTGAGGCGCGAATTCTGGTTTCCCCCTGCTCTCCCCCACCGCCTCGCCAGCCGCTCCCCGCTGCCCGAGCCCCGGCGCGGGCGGCAGGGACGGACCCGGCCGGCGTTACCCGGCTGCGAGCTCCGCATTGCACAGTCATCAAAGTTAAGTGCGGGAAGGGGGGTCGAGAGTGAATCAGGAGGAGAGACGGGTGAGCCGAACTATTTCCACCTAGGCAGGAACCGAAATTTTTACGGGGCGGAATGCGTATGCAGCCATTTCCGAGGGAGGGGGACACGGGTGCGGTGGGGTCCCTCTCGCACGCAGCCTGTCACTCGCATCCTGCTCCCTCCGCCCGGCAAACTCGCCCGGCTGCCTCGGTGCTGTCCCTCAGCGCAGCCGAGGGCAGGCTCGGGGCACTCCGCTCGAGTTGCCCGACTGAGCCCCGAGTTGCTCCCGGACATCACGCACCACTCCGTGGGCTACAGCTCCCGCTCCTCAGCTCTCCTCACGCTCCTCTTCCTCACGGGAGGGGCGGGGGCGGAGGGAAGGGGCCCGAAAGGCTCAAGGGAAAAGGCTCTTTTCTGTCATTTCTTTTCTCGGCTAATTCAAATCCTCCCGTCCCCACAACACAAATACACGCTGAACAGAAACACTTCCAGACCCTTCCTGCACACACTGGCACCACCTTCGTCTCCCCCGAGCACCCGGGCGGGCGCAGCCGCGGCGAGCGCGCAGCACCGGCCACCTCTTACCTGGTTGTAGGAGGTCTCCCAGGAGGAGGTGTAGTTGTAAAAGAAGGAGGAGAAGCAAGCGTCTTCCGACAGCCCGCAGCCAGCCATCCTCTGGGCGCAAAACCTCTTCGGGAAGGCGCGAGCAGCCCTCGCAAACTCTTGCCTCTTGCGGGGTCGCTGCCGCCGCCGCTGGCGCTGCCCCCGCGGAGTGGTGCCGACAGCTTCGCGCTGGCGGCGGCCGGCGCGGTGCGTGCGGGGCAGCGGGGCTGGAAGGACGGAGGAATGGATGGAGGCGCGGGTACCGCGTGTCTGTGCGTGTGCGAGCGCGGCCGTTCGCGGCGGCACCGAGGGGCCGGGGCCGGTCACGTGCGCGCGCTCACTCCGCCGCCGCCGCCGCCGGGGACGGGCCGCGCTACAGACCCCGGCACTGGATCACCAGCGCCGGGCGCCCTCGCCATCCCCGCCCGCCCGCCCGTCCCCGCTCGGCAGCGCAGCCCCTGCGCACGGGAACGAGGGGGCGCCTGCGGGACCTGCGGCCGCACCGCGGCGGGGAAGGAGCAGGCAAGTGGCGACGCGCGTCCTCCCCCGCCGCGCCGGGGCAGCGCCGCCGCGGGCGGGCCCGCCCTCCCGGCCGCGGCCCGGCCTCTCCGCCCCGCCCCGCGCCCGGCCCCGCCGCGCAGCACCGCGTTGCGCCGCCAAAGTTGCCACTGGGTTCGCAGCGGGGAGGGCATGGGCTCGGCCCCGTCGCCGCAGCCCGGCCCGAGCGCCCGAGGGGAAGCGGGCGGGAAAACCGGCGGGAAACTTGTCTTCAGACCCCCTCAGCGAGCGCCCGTCCTGCCGGGTGCAGTCTGTCCCGCTTGCCCCTCTCGGGGGGTGTTTGCCTCAGCACCCCGTCGGCGAGGAGAGGGAGAAAACCGGAAATTTTTTGGGTTTTTTAAGCGTGTCGATGATCGTAGGAGCGGCCCTGGGACTGCACCGGGGCCCAGGGTACCCTCCCCGGGCCCCCGCCGTGAGGGAAGGGAGCACTTGACCGCCCGTGAGCCGTCGTCACACTGCTCATCGGACACGGCGAGGTCATGCTGAATATAGTGATTTTAAAGTATTTGCCAGGAAATTAGCGGAAATAGATTGGATTACGTTGACCCTGCTCCTTGACTATTCCTTATTCAGCTTGCAGACCCAGCAGCTTGAGCGCAATTCTCTGACAAGGGGGACATTGTCCTCATCAGCTAACATTGATATCACAAAACTCAGCTAATTATAAATGTAAAGCAAATAATGGAGGTTTTTGTTGTTTTTTTCAGAATAACTGTTCTGTTTCGTAAAGGAATGTGGTTTTCATATTTAAAAAATTCTGTGTTTGTTTCCAAAGCATAGCTGAGCGGGGAGGTAGTTTGTTGAGCAGCACCCAGTTGTCATAACAGCCTACAGCCATTGATGGAAAAGACTAGACACAGTTCTGTGGCACAAATGATCAAAGGCCCAGTGAAGCTCCTCACTCCCCCCCACCTGATACTTCAAGGAAGAAAACACCATTTAGTAATAGCCATGGAATCCTGTGGCCACTCTATTTCTTGAGGAAACAACTGTGGCATGAGCGTGAAACACACGTGAGTGTAGTAGAAACTCGGCATTTTGATGTTGAGTTGACATTGTCCAAAAGGCGGCTAGCCAAGAATTCATCATCCAGAGGAATCTCTGTCCCATATGAGATCACACAGCCTTTCATTCTGTCCTAAACCAGGTAAAAATACAACAGGAAGGATCCCGGCAACAGAATATGGAAACGACATAAAAAACAAGGTGTTCACAGTGTCCACAATAATTTGTTTCTCAAATTGCTTCAGTATTTTCTTTCAGAGACTGTTTAGGCTGCTCATCAGTCACTCCCTAAACTTACATGTTTTTTTATTTCAGCTTTTCAGACAGCAACAATTAAGGCATAAAATTCCTTGCCACTTCACCATCGTTCTTGAATTTCCTTTTGTCTGAGGAGTCACTGTTCAAAGCATCTTACTTCTAAAATTTTAAGCAACTTGACATTGCATGTTTCATCTTCATATTAAGTCTTAGTGCATTCCATTGGGACTGTACTCTAGCATAGCCTGATCTCTGAACTGTTTATTCTGTTCACGTAAATTTTGCACTTTCCCTCCCACCCCCCAGTATCTGATGAGTCTATTCACTTCAGTAGGTTTTACCCTACTTCCCTCTCCTCTAGTGACAGATATACTATCTGTGTCTCCCATGCCACGTTGTTTAGAAGTCTTACAACAGATTATGGGTTGTTAACCCATTATGGGTTTTTTCTTTTTCCTTCAAACATTGTTCCTCACCCTGCTGTTAACCATTTGGTCTAGCTCAAAATCTCTTCATTTGAATTTCAGAAAGTTCCTCTGGGGGACCATCACTGGTGGGAGGTTAAGCTTAATTGCACAGTGATCAGTTACTAATGGAGATCCAGCTGTAGTCTTTGCTGATAGCGGTGAACTACTCCGAACCTATTCAAGGCCTCTGCAGAGCACACTTCTGCTGGCAGCAAAACAAGATCTGAAAACTTATTTATAGCATTATGTGTTGCTCCTCCAGACCATTTGTAGATGTTTTCAGTCAACCAGCCATTACAGGAATAGCTAATAATCTATTTGTCCATCGCATGAGTTAGCACACTAACATCATTGTTACTACGACGGTGGTGGTGAAGCAAAAAAACTTTGTATGCTGCTTCTATTACTAGAAGTGTGTAACCAAACATAATAAAATCCACAAATAGCTCTTGTCTAATATCCCATCCCAGTGTGCTAATAGCTCCATAGAAAAGATGCTAAGAGTGTATTCAGTTCTGTGGGCAGGAAGGAGTAAAGTGGAGATAAATAAACTCCTGTAAAGGACTTGGAAAAAATGGATTGGCGAGGGGTGGAGGAAACAGCAGAAGCCACTAAATGTTTGAATAACAAAAGTAATCTCGGGATAACCATTAATACTCCATCTGTGCTGAAAAAAAAAAGAGGCCTGGTGCAGATGGAACAGAGGAAAATTACTCAAATTTCTTCAGAGACACATAATACTGTGCAGTTAGGATGTGCCAGAGTACTAGATAAAGGCTGGCAAAGCAGCTAGAAAGGCATCTTATTAAATACAGTCTAGAATTTAATTTGGTTTGCTCTTTGCTTACATGTTTTCAGCTTAAAGATTTTCAAAGTCTATTAAATAAACTACAAACTGTTTTGCGGGGGGGGAGGAGGGGAGTTTTTTACCTTCAAACCTGTCTGGTTTGGGAATAAAGTGAATGAGGATGGAGCTTTTAAATGGGGCTGGTTTGTCTTCTCAGAGACAGCATATCTTCATTCCCATGAGGCTGTTGCACTGTGTTGGTTTTGGCTGGGATACAGTTAATTTTCTTCGCATTAGCTGGTATGGGGCTGTGTTTTGGATTTGTGCTGAAGACTGTTGATAACACAGGGATGTTTTCATTACTGCTGAGCAGTGCTGACACAGCGATAAGGTTTCTTCTGCCCCTCACCCCACCCCACCAGCAAGTAGGCTGGGGGTGCACAATGAGTTGGGAGGGGACACAGCCAGGAGAGCTGACCCCAGCTGACCTAAGGATATTCCATACCCTGTGGCATCATGCTCAGCAGATACAGCTGGGGGAAGAAGCAAGAAGGGGAGACATTCAGAGTGATGGCATTTGTCTTCCCAAGTCACTCTTATATGTGATGGAGCCCTGCTTTCTTGGGAATGGATGAATACCTGCCTGCCCATGGGAAGTGGTGAATGAATTCCTTGTTTTGCTTTGGCTGCATGCACAGCCTTTGCTCTACCTGTTAAACTGTCTTTATCTCCACAACCGAGTTTTCTCACTTTTACGATGCTCTTCCCCCATCACACTGGAGGTGAGGAGGGAGCGAGTGGCTGCGAGGACCTTATTGCTGGCTGGGGATAACCACGACAAGCCCAGAGAGGAGACTGAGGCCAAGGACTGCTGTTGGAGCCAATATTAGATCTGATTTCACCAAGTGCCAGGTTTTTGCAGAGACTGCTCAAAGAGTAAACCAGTAACCCACTGCTAAAGGCAAAAGCCAGAGCAGCTTTCTTTTCTTTATGCAGTGATGTCTCCTCACAGGGCAAAAGTCTATAATATCAGATATTCCAAAATGTTAGAAGCTGTCCCTGTATCTTATTTGAAGGTAAAAAAAAAGAAAAGAAAAAAGACTGTTTCTACTTGGCCTATTCGTAAGTGCATAAAAAGTCAATTAAGACAGTTCATAAAAATTGAAGAGGAAAGGCTTTAAAAGTTCACTGATAGGTTTTCTATTAGGCTAATACTTTAAAGCTTCCTTAGCACCTTCCATCATCAAATTCTTTCATTTACCTTTATGAACACCTCTGGAGCTATGTATTACATCTTTTTAATATTTGAGGAGATCAATAGTTTAAGTACTAGACCCTTGAAAAAGTCAAGCAACATTGTTAGACAATGTTTATAAAAGCAATTGGTCCCAGAGGAGCAAAAGCCTACTTAAAGCAGGAATAAGTGGAAATTTCAGAGTTTTTAGGTTTCTGTTTAACTTTCAAGATAAATCATGTCTATTATACAAAACATAACTGAGAATCAAACTACAAGTGGATGAGAACACAGGAACCATGGTCACCTTTAAAACATCTTTGTAGTGTTCTGAGGGTTTTTTTCCACTGGCTTATCACTGTATAAAATACAGATGGTTTTTTTCACCTTCACATGGCTACACAGCTTGTAGCATGTGTTCCAGGCTACCTGAGAGACATGGAGCTCCCAGAACAGCTTCCACATGTTGGATTCATCAGCCTCAACCACAGGAGCTACAGGTGCAGATTTTCCAATATTAGCATAACAGATCAAGATTAATCAAAATTCAGCTTTTCTAAAGTATCCTGGAATACCACTCCTAAACTTCAGTTACACAACACCATTTAAAAAACACAAGGTTCTGCTGAATGAAAACTGCATACAGAAAATGGACACTTCCCATCCACTGAACTGTGGAATTTATCAGAGCCAGATTTTTTTGAAGTCCCGTTACGTCCAATATACTTCTCTTGATTGTACATATCACTGTAATATCTTAATACTTTCAAACAGTGCACTAAACTAGGTAACCAACATCTGCTCCTTCTTCCTCTCATCAAAAAGGCAACAGTATTGTGTTGGAGCCTTTGCTGCGAATGGTGAGAGAAGAAATGCTCAAAGAAACAGTCCTTAAAGCAGAAGGTCTTGAGATTCTAGATGATTATTAGTTACTGTTGAAATTTGTTTACCATCTTGTCATTACTGCACAGAGAGGTTTTACCCTTATTTCAAAAAGTTCAGTTACACCCAAGAAATAACTCTCAATGGCTTTGGCACTCCTGGTCTCCATCCCAGAGCTGAGTCTAGGCTGTTAAGAGTCTTCAAGAAGAAAATCAAGACCTGGAATGTAACTAATTTTTTCTAAGTTTGCTAGATGGTGAGGATTCCATATGCTGCTGTGCTTCACTCGAAAGCTAAAAAGATAATTGATAGGATAGCAGCTCCAAGAAAAAGAGGACAGTAGAAAAGTATTTTTTGTCAGTGCTGCTATGTGAGACCATCAGAAATGAGTAACAAGGTTCTCTAAAGCCATCTACATGCAAAGACCAATTGAAAATATGCAATCACCAAGAAAACGGTACATTTTTCAATATGTTTTGATCTCACCATCAGTCTATTATTTGTCTTGCCTGAGTTCAGATTCAGTTGCTTACTCTTCATCCATGAGCTAATTCCATCTCAGCAATCTAAGCATTGGGTCATCATGATAATTGAAGTTACGTGAAATAGGCAACTGAATGAAGTAAAGCTGATTATTCAAAAAGAAAGAAAAGAAAAAAAAAGTGCCAGGAGTTTTAAAGCTAGATTACATGAATTTTTGCTCATCTCAAAAATGCAGGAAATTATTTTCCTTGAATTCTGCAAGATCAAGTGTGCCACTGATTAAAACTTTGTCTACTGAAGTGGAAGAGCAGAACACTGATGAGTTTGATTGTCCTGCAAGCAAGATATTTTCAATGAGACTGTTAACAAAATGAAGCCACTATGATAATTTAATTCCTAGTTCAGGCCTTCCAGCAGCTTTTCAACATGAGTAATCTCCATCAGTTCAATACCCCCAAAATTATAAATAACAACCAGTGAATACGTGCCATTCAAATGTCAGCAGGCATGAACTTATGAGGTAGTGCATAACTTTTATAGCCTCACCACCAATTAACAATGTAAATAAATTACTAAAGACCTATCAGATTATAATTTCTCCAAAATAACATTCCTGTGATTATGTTTCTGTGATTATAGTTATGAAGTAACTAATCAGAGGTGGGGGGGAATCCCAGAATAACCCAAATTAGCAAGAATCAAGATGGTTGGCATGAGTCCCTGCCTCTAGTGTAAAGTATCTTCACATCTGAGAATACCCCCCAGCTATTCTGCCTGCTTCTGGGTGCATTTGGCTTGTTAGCAAAATACTGAGTGATACAACAGGAGTAGACTCAGCATTATTTTACCAATCATGGAAAAGATGTCATCTAAGAATGGATGCACTGAAAGGTATGATGAGATCTCTTGTCATCACTCAGATAATGAAAAAGACAGGAGGCTTCACCGTTCAGCACATTATTCAAAGCTGATTGATAAAGCAGTAGCACCTTCTCATCACAAACCGTATTACAGACATTCAAACAATATTTGGCAACTCCTTTGGCACTGTAGGCTGTATCATCTGGGGAGAAATGTGGAGGAGGAAGACAGACTCCCAGCCACACACTGTACAACTTGGGGGAATCGCATTTAGCTGTCTTTCGCACAGTCCCAAGAAAAGCCTTGATCAATACAGAATTCCATTTTTTCACAAGAAATACCACAAAGAGGCAGCAAAGCCCCAGAAATAATTGATAGATATTTCAAAGGGATTTGACAGAACATTAACTTTGGATTTCTTCTGTGACATCATCTTACTTGAGCCAATTAAAAAATAAAAAACCACCTTGCTAGGAGAAAACCTAGGCAGGCATTAGAACCAGACATGGTTTTGCAGCTTGTAAGCACATGTCCTTTCTTTGACATATTGGCCAAAATCAAGGGAAAGAGAAATCATTTTGCATAAAGCCAGTTAAAGTGAATGCAATGAAAAGGCAATTACAATGGCTCTGCAATTTTTACTTTTTTTTTAATGTTGAAGTTTTGTAAGTATTAAGAACAAAGATTTGCTGCTGACTTTGTTCCTAATTTAGGAAGTTCTCAGTCTAGAAAATATAGCATTGATAGAGTTGTTTTTATGATCAAATTAGTTTGATCAAGAGACTGCTAAAAAAAGCAAATTAATTTCTGAAACCTCACTGTACCTAATGAGAGATCTAAACATTTGTCTCATATCAAGCCAGTAGACTACAAACGTTTGGATCTTTAAGCTTTACTTGCAAAAATAATATCCATTGCAGGCAATTATAGTGTGAAGAACAAATGTGATTATGAAGGAGATCACGAAGTAGGCCATTACCATTTCATATAATTGAATATTTTCCTATTAACTTTTCCTTCCACAGTTCTCCTCCAGAGACAAACAGGTTTCTGTAGGCTGCAGAAAAATCAGAACTCTACCACCACTTTACTGTTCAGCTTCGTATCTGACAGTGCTTGAGAATGGAAAGAACAGACATTTGAATAGTGTTCGGATTTACACAGCAGCAAATCCAACAAGGAGCTTTAGAGCAAAAACTCTAACACTGGCTTGCTTATAGAGAGAAACTGTGAATTGTCCACAAATTTACTGAAAATTAAATGTCTGTTTTCAACAAACAGGGTAGATATTATGGTGAACATCAAGACTGGAATTTTAAATTCTTGCCAGTTCTTATATGATTTCTGCTCTTAATAAAATTGTTTGTTTAAAGTGTGAAGAAGTAGCAGTAATTTGAGTTTTGCTTCCATTACATTGTGTAACACATTGGAACAAAGCTGTCAATGCCCCCTTGGACAGAGAGATGCTCAGAGGAACATGTTGTGACTCACACTGCGTCGAACCTGCTGCTGCTGCTCTACAAATTGTTAAGCCTTTCTGAACAAATGGTAAGCCTTTCAGGAAGGTTCACAGGGCATTCATTTCTTTAAAAGAACAATACTATCCCTGTCACAGTACAGGCTTATCAGTTACTTGTTATTCAACATGCAAAATGAAACAACCTCAAAGATAGCATTCTAAGGTTTGAAGGGTCAAATTTAGTTTGCAAGTCTTTAAAATCGTACGTGAATTTTGATAGCAAACACCTGCATTTTCATAAAGCTGAAAAGGTTGATATTTTTGATATTTTTGAGGTTAAAACTGGTTACTAATATAAGCAGAAGTGGTTTGACTACACAGCTGAATATTTAAATGGACAAAGTATTCAGGAAATAGGTCCACCAGCAGCTTTCCACTCTATGGAGCCTGGTAAGTACTCGATGCTCTTAAGTGTTTATTGTTTATGCTGCTAGAAGCAGTGAGGCTGGGAACATTAATGTGATATGCTCACAAAATAAACACTGAATTCAAATGGAAGGCAAGAGGGCTACTTTAGCTGAAAGAATACGACCAACCCAAAATAATACATGTTTAAAGCCACAGGAAATATTTATTATCAACATTAATTTGTGCTATGTTTTATTTTTCTGTACAACAAAACTACTGCATAGCTTTCACAGCTGGAAGAACCACTCAGAGCTGAGATGTACACAAATGAAAATTATTTTATCATCTGTCCAACATACATTCAGTGTTCCTGAGAAACTACCATATTTGAGTTGAAACTGCAAAATCATAACACAGAATTAGTCTTGTTACCACTGCTACAGGAATGTTATTTTACTGCTGTTACCATATTTAGTTTAATCCCTTGATACTGGAAGCTTGGATCTCCTTGATGCCAACCACTTATCTCAAACACATCAGTGCAAATTAGAGGCAGCCCAAGCTTGTCATTCGCAAAAGGAAAAGCAAAGAGAGGGGCAAACACTCTCATAATGGTTTCGTTCTGGTTTTAAAGCTGCTCTTTTCAAGATCAAAAATATCTCACATTTGTATTACTGGGGAATAACACCCAGTTGTAGGAACAGTTCTAGGAAGCATACATATCCCAAACCAAAGCTACCAGGGTCAGAAGTACTAGTAGAAAAAGGAACCAGGTTGACCAAGTAGATCATTTTTCCCTCTGCTTCACATAAATCTAATGTCACATACATAGTCATGAAGTTAAATAATTTTAAAAGGTCAACAGAGTACCAGAGTAAGATTATACTTCTAATAGTAAAATATGTTTATGTTTATTATTAAAACCTTCAGCTGTTCTAAAACCAAGATAAATGTCTGCTCCTTACAAATTACAGTAAGTGAATAAATCTGTGTACTTTAGAATATAACTCTCTGCTTTCTACTGTCATAGTGTGGTATGGCTTTTTATTGCTATATATTACCAGAAAATGAACTAGAGCAATCTGATTACAAATTAATAACTGTAGCTTGACTGGATGGAAGAAAAACTCTTTGCCCTTTGACTTTTGCTAAGGTATCTCTTCAAATTACATAGTGAAAGCTAATTTCAGCATTTTTGCTTTAATATGGCAAATAATGAGCAGTTCCCAGTATGCACTGTGTAGCAGTGCAGGTTGGAAATTAGACATCACAAACCAATGCTGTGTCACAGGCCCTGATGTGAAAGGGAGGTGGGGATCAGAAATGGTGGCACTGCTCTGTCACGGCGATACAGAACGTACCAACCCACACTGGCCCGTGCCAACTGCTCTCCAACTTCAGTGAATGGGCACAGCACAACAAATGGAGACGCTCCTGTAAACCCTAAAGGAACTTCAGCGCCTGTCTTTTGCACTGCACTACACAGAGATCTCCCAAAAGCAAGAGTGCAGGGGGGGTTTTTGACATCGGGACATGGCGAAGCATGGAGTCACCATTTTTTCTTTTCTCTGACAAAAATTCTAATTGCTGTTAAATCCCTACAAATCTAAACACAGTACAACTGGTCACTTCTTCATGTCTCCATAATGCTGATACATACCTAAACCACATGTACTCAGCCATTAGTAACTACCTCTGTATCTAACAAACCTAAATACACTTGTTACACCAATTATTAGCCCTTTTACTGCTTTGAGGTATTACACAGCAGCACAATTACGATGGAAGATTCTCCTCTTTTCAAAAAATATACCCCTTTCACTTAGTACTGTTTTTCTATCATCTAACCCATTCTGTATTTTCAGAAGTCCCACACTATAAATAGTTTATTATATACAAACCACATATTTTCAAAAACCACCAGAATGTCTCTGATAAAAAGATCACTGTAAGTAAACAAAGACCTTTCAGACCAATCTAAAGCAGATAACCAGCTAATCCTAAGGAGCCATTACTCAGTACTCCAAAACAAAAATGCTTACACCTGGCTAGCAGTCTGAATGCTCTGAAGTGGCATCAGTAGGGCAGGGAACACTGAACAGCAAATGGCTGCAGCTGGTGGGGGCAGCTCTGTGCTTTATCCAGGATCCCTTGCTCCTCAGGCCAGCAGGAAGGGTCTTGTAGTCAGTTGTGGCATTTCACAGGACAAAAAACAGGGGAAGCTGAATTTCTATTTGACACCAGCAAACTTTTGATTTCCAACTCTTCCTCCCATTTACTGCATTATGCAGTATAAGCAGCCAGAGCTCTGATGATGGGCAGGACTGCAGGTATCTGTAACAGTTTTAGAGAGGCAGTGACCTTCATATGCTCATAGATAAAGCAGCCTTATTCCTACACCTCCTTCTTAGTTTCCTTTTGTTCCTCTGGGCAACCTTTTTTGACAGTTTTCCCATCAGAAAAATGGGAATGAGGTTTTACCTTTCAACAATGAACTCAAGAAAACCCAGGGCTATTCTAAAACCCAAGCTTCTCTGCATGCATCTGCTCCACCCCCGAGACAGCAGCAGCAAAGAAGGTGGCTCCTGATACAAGCTTCCCTTTCAGACCCAGGAAACATTACTTGAAGAAGCCCTGCTATCTCTGTCACTACTCCTTCAGAGAGGGCCAGTAACTCCTTAGATACCTGGCTCCCCTCCCACTGCTATATGGCTCTAAAATTACATCAAAAGTGAGATTTGCAGTAAGTCTAAGGTGTCCACAGTGATTTAAGTGAGTTTGTGTCGTTTCTCCCCGAACCCTTGAACACCCTCAGTTACTTGAGATCAGTACTGGGCACAGAACAGACTGTACATGCCTGCACAAAGCCGCTCCCACCCCCGGGCCGTAGCGAAGGAAAGACTGTGTCACACACGCAGTCCCCATGAGAAAATGCTTTGTCAGTTCTTCGGTAAGGGGAGCGTTTTTCAGAGATACACTAATGCCATGCAAGCACCAAACCCACCAGGTTCCCCAGATGTCTAGGTTTCTGTATATTCCTGAAGCACTAGCCCCCAGATTCCATCAGGATCCCAGCAGGTAAGCTGTTTCCCATTGCTCGCATTCCCAGTCAGGAGGGGAGGGCACCGGGCCTGCTCTGTCCCCGGTGACAGCTGGGACACCGACAGCCTTCCAATTCAGCCCATGACACCGGTGCCCCCCTGGGCCTTCAGGTGGATTGCACAGGTGTCACTGGCTTAATTGGAAGGTGTCAGGGCTGCACAGCTGCCAGAGGACATGAGTTTGGCCAGTAGTATTTGCATTCCTGGTAGCAAAAACAGAGCAAAGTGAAAGATCCCAGGTCAGCTGTCACAGCCCAAGCTGAGTTTGTGGGTATGACAATTTTAAAAACGAAAAAAAGAAAAAAGGGCCAAAGTCTCTCCTGTGTCAAGTTCCACTCACAGCCATAGCCATCTGCTCCCCCATCCCCAAGGACCCAGGCTATGGCAGCTTATGTCAGCTGGTTCTGGGGTCCCTGAGGGGTTTCATGCAGAGAACTGGCTGTTTGTGGCCCTTGCTAGACCTAGGGAAAGTTGTGCAGAAGCTGGTTCTACACTGTTCAGCTGAAAGCTGCAGACGAATCCTAGAGAAATTCTCTTACCTGGGGAGCGGCCAGTTTTCAGCACTGCACAAAGCAGCCCCCTCACAGTGGGGGATAAGCAAGTCAGGCAAAACCAGGCTGAGTCCTCCTAGAGCAGGAATTTGCAAAACCAACATCTGTATGTTTAGGAATACTAGTATGAAATCCAGTTGCTTAAGAAGTTCAGAATCCCTGTTTTAAATAAAAACTCTTCCATCTGCAGTCAGAAAACTCCATCCAGTTCAACATTTTATGCAGTCAACCTTCCTCCTTCCTACTGAAAATGATTTTGTAGGGCAGGAGAGTCCAGACCCATTCCACAATGCCTCAAGTGGGGGAGATCCTCCACTCCCTCACTCACTTATCAAACTTGAGACAGACTCCCCAAGTCCCACTGCATATTATAAACCCACTCAAATTTTAATCTTCAGACATTTTTTCCTTCACGATTACTGTTTTAGTTGCTAACAAAAAGTTTTCAAAACTTCTCTATGCCCCATCATATAAAAGGTATTTTAGAAAAAAAAAGTTGGAATTTAAGGAAGTCCTCAAATTATTCCATTCCAAGTAATTTTATAGTCCATTGCTAGTATTTAAATAGGATACACCAAACATCAGTACTTAAGATTCATCTGAGGTTAGTTACCAGCTCTCCAAACATAACCTATTTTTAGTTCAGCCTTACAGCATGACAGCACACAGCTCTCTTCCTAGGGGAACCAGTTTTAGCAAGAGCTGATCCAGCTTCTCTTTGCTATAAGTATATTCCAGGGGGAATATACTTATAATACTTGCTATAAGTGTATTCCAGGGGGAGGGAAAAACTGAAATCTGATCAAATACATTAAAACACAGAATGACTTGGGTTGGCAGGGACCTTAAAGATCCAACCCTCCTGCCATGAGCAGGGACACCTTCCACTAGACCAGGTTGCTCAAAGCCCCATCCAACTGACCTTGAACACTGCAGGGACTGGGCATCCACAACTTCATTGGAAAACCTGTTCCAGCGCTTCACCACCTTCACAGTGACGAATTTCTTCCTTATGTCTAATCTTAACCTACCCTCTGCTCGAGTAAAACCATTGCCCCATGTCCTGTCACTACAGGCCCTGGTAAAAACCACAACTCATTCTTACAAAACCTCTGTAAGTAATAAAAGTCCACAATAAGGTCTCCTCCTTTTCTTCTCAAGGCTAAATAGTGCCAACTCTCTCAGCCTGTCCTCATAGAGCTCCTCAGGTGCTCCAGCCCTCTGATCAAATTTCACTACAAATTCCTCATGGGATTAGCCTTCCCAAATTGAAAATGCTGTCAAATCATATTTCACCAAAAATCCGTACAAAATTACAACGGTGCAGTGTGACCTGACCTACAGTGTCGCTTATGCTATTGTTTGTGTTGATCCTAAATGGTCCCTGAACACTGCCCAGCAGGGCAATTCCTAACTCGCCACAGACACTCCACGTTACAGGACACATTACTACAGTTCTGTCCAAGAAATATTTAGGGCTATGTTTGAAGAAAGCATTCTCCTAACACATCTGCATGCATTTCATTTTTCCTAAATAATTTAAACAAGTTTGCAGGGGATCAACATTGTATGCATTACGCTGATGTCATCATCACTGTGCTGCTTAGACATCCGCACTTTTAATATTAAAATATTTAACTACTGCCATGTCAATCAAACAGCAGTTTACTGGGAGACTAAATGGCTTCTCATGTTTCAGTCAAAACAATAGAAATACTGACATACTGTGGCACAAAATTAGTATAAATAGACTTTATTGAAGTCAGTACCTTTGTACTGAAGCTGAAGATTGTGTCTACAGAAGCACAAGTTGTAACATTTCACAACTTCTAAAAGGAATGTCAACAATTACAACGATCATGCATACCATGGTCGATAATCACATTTTTAGAAGCATTTTCAACCATTTCTAAAGAAATGCTTAGAACATTGTTATATATAGAACTACTTTCAATAAACTGCAAAACATTGATTAGCTTTTCCAGTATGAGCTACAGTGTCAACACAAAAGGGAGGCATAAATGTTTAATTTATGAAATCAGAATGGAATATTTACTGTAAAGAAAAATTAAAAAGCTTTCAAATAAAGGCCATTATTGAACCAAAGTGAAGAGCACAACTTGAACTTTGAATCCTTTCATCTCTTAAAGCTGTCCTCTGAATAACTTCAGTTCAAAGCATAAATTCAGTACTGTGAGTATTCCTTGGACTGAAGTTTGGCAATGATGCGATCCAACTGTCTCTTTGCTTCGCACTGTGGAAAATTGCTCATGTCATAATATTGAGGGGCAATTTTCACCAGCCTGTCAAAAAAGGAAAAGCTTGTTACTGATACTCAAAACTTTAAGATGCATCTTAGAGAAATTCTACAACGGAGGGAAACAAAGGTTATCCATTATTTTCAGCTCATTCTGCGATTCTAAGATTAACTGAATTTTACACACATGCACACACACATAAAATCTCAGTGCCATCCTGTGCAAGGGCTCAAGTCCAAAGCAAAAAGCACTCACGAGTCTCATGATATGCCCTGTGCAGCCATGTGCCCCTTACAGAGCCCCACTGCTGCTGCAGTACCTGCCACGGTGGCCCACACAGCCAGAGCTGCTGCCTAATGTCCAAGGCCGCCAGCCACAGAAGTCCACCCAAACGTCAGTTTGTGTCCGAGTACAGTTCAGCCTTAGCTGCTTTAAGCTTAAAAATACAACTAAGGCCATAGGAACCTGCTTTACACTATACAGTGTTTGTTGAGAAAAGCTTTCTAAGGAACCACATTTTTCATTAAGATACTACAAGCTATATATGCTGCGTTTTCCAACTTGCAAATCTTTAAACTCTTCCTGCACAATGGTAAAATTTCAGCAACTGAAGACCCTCCCATATCCCCAAAGCTTACAACTTGGCAGCTTAAGTATAACCTTAAAGACAGGCAAGATGCTTCAGATCTCTGCTTGTCTGCAGAGGTTCAGGCCTCTATTTCCTTGATATACACTTGTTGAGGAATAAATACAAGGCAATTTGTACCACTATTACCACCTCTTTCTTTAGTATTTTAAGAAAGCACAAAATCCTGTTCAGCTCCTTCTGAAAGAAGCCAGATAAGTGAGGTCCTGGATCTTGAGAACAGAGGCACCTACTGGAATCTCTTAACTCAGGTATGCAAGTGGGTGCTTGGACTTATCCCCAGACAGGATCTTTCCAAACAGGCTTACCGAAGTAACTGTTTTTAAGTCAAGCATCTCTCTGTGCACTGCATACAGAGCCCAGGCACCATGAGTTCTAAACACAACTCCCACAACAAAAACCTTTAGTGATCTGCAACATCTCAAGTCCATGCCACTGCCATTCCTCAAACCATTTTAGTAAAACTGGCTTCATGAAGAGTGAAAAGAATTACCTCAAGTTAAGAAAACGAAAAAGAAACAGAAGAGCTGTACAGTAGATCACAACTGTTGCAAGACTTCAGCTTACCATTCTGGCTTGATGTCTGTACATGTCCGGATGTAGTTCTTCGTTGTAAGGACAAACTCATTATACAGCACCCATTCTGGTTTGTGATCAAGAACAGTGGAGGGATGCAACTGCACCACCTGGTTATCTTTTACAGTTAAGTAATGCCCCGTTCGCTCCAAATGTGCCACCTAAATAAAAAGACATTCTTTCATTACCACAGGCAATTTTTAAATGAAGCAATTTCAAGCTGATTGTTAAGTGTTCTGTACAAAACGTACTATCCCAACTTTCAAACCCCTTCTAAATTTGGCACATTACTTGACCACTTCAACTATTCATGTTTTTTTATAGACACAATCAAGATGCCAGATGTTTTTGCTAACTGCCATGGTAAGTGTATATTCTAATATACAATTCAAGCAATATACAAAAATAGATATCACCCAAAGAGAAAAATCATTATTGGAACAACAGGAATGCAAACACAAGTACTGCAATGGAATTGGACAGGTTTGCACCATCACACAAAGCCAACTGTGGTCTACTACAGACATCTGCTTCGAACATTTAATTTGCAGTAGCCACTGTGGGACCAGTAAGCCACAATGTTGTCCTTTTATGAGAGAGGTCTCGTTACAGCATGAGCTTCAGAGCTGGAAAATGTAAGTTCAGCAACACACTTCTGCTGTGACCTTGGTGAAAATCAATTAACCTGTCTCTGACTAAGCTCCTTGCTCTATGAAAGGGAATAATGCCTACCTTGCCGAGATGCTCCGATACCAAATCTTAATGAGCTTGGTAAAGCAGACAGTTATCCTTAGAAGGATATCCTCTGTACAAACAGCTAATCTAACGGAACAGGTAACTAAAATTAACCCTCTGATACTGGAAATTGAAGATAACCTCTCCACTCATTACACACACACAAATACTGTAGAAAGATTAAACAGGATGGACAATGGCTGAAAGATGTCAAAAAAACACATTTTAGATCAGATCATCATCAGCTGGTTTCCTTTAATATAGATGCATACTCCTGTGTTTTCTTCCTTTTTTTTTTTAATTCTACATATAGCTTTTTTTTTTTTTGCCTAGTCAAAAGTGAATTCCACCTATTAGATTAAAACCTCAGGATTTCTAAAGCAACAGCTACCTCAAATTTTAAGTTAGAATAACTCCTTAGTAAGGAATTACTTACTTTGAGTGTACTTCTCTTTTATATATTATGATATTATTATCCAGAATATGTTTTAGGACTAGAACAAAGTATTTCAATAGACTGCAAATCTTTTCACCCAAGATTTGAGAGATTACACTTCTACTTTATTTTAAGTCTGGGAAGCCAAGAGAGATTCCTTTTAATGGAGATTAACAGCACACTGTCTTTAACAATTTAGGCTTAATTTCATCCAACTCAATACAATGTTTACAAAATTAAATAGCAGTATAGCTGCAAAACAGACTAGGCTAGACACTCATCTGTCAGAGACCTAGCACAAAGACAGCACACCATGCTGTAGGTGTGCTGTAGGATTAGGCTTTTTTTCAAAGGATGTTCTGTTTAAAATCAATTTGATTTTTCAGATCAAAATACACATGCATACAAGAATATCAGAGTGCTTTATCTGTTCTAGTTCTTCCTAGAAAAGGACAGAACAAATCATTTATTTAGGTTTCATTTTAGAAATGCATGCTGTTAAAATTCAATACAATTTACCTTTAGCATCTCAGTCTCGCTCAGATGTACTGAAGTAGCAAAGTCTTATAATCTACCTTTCCCAAATACATACAATTTCCTTTTCCATGTAACTTAGAATGATAGTGTAGTTGTACTTCTTGATTAATCTGTATTATTCTGAACTAAGTAAAAAGATTTCAAAATAACTAATTAAGCCTACTCAAAGAAAAATGCTACAGAAACGTAAAGACCTCTGAATTTCCAGGGAAGGACAAGAACTGGAATAATACCAATTAAGAAGAAAATGTTTCCTTAGACCATTGATATCAGGGATTAAGCCACCTTTAGGTGGTTACATACTACTGTGACTGACTTCGATCCCAAGCCAACACTGACCCACAGTATTTATCCTACTGAGATGTTTCTAGGAAGTGTGCCTGTTGCCACATGCATCACTGAAGAATTTCAGGGTCAGTATCAGCAATGCTATGAGAAATACACAGTGAAGCTATGGCTCCACAGCAAGCCATGGTGATGTGCCAGCTGCTGCACTTTCCTGCTCCCTCCTGGCCTGAGCTGTTTCAGCACAGCTGATAGAGCCCATTCTTGCTTCCCCTTTGAAGGTGTAAGTGGCCTGCCAGGTCACTGAGCTGAAAGAATTTAGAAAGGCTCAGGAGAGCACCAAGGGTGACATAAGGGAGCGAACACTGACACATGGGAGGCAGCATACATACTTATGCTCCTTTGAAACCCTGGCATAAAACCAATTCCAGTGCCTGCAAATGCAGGGGTAGTTGGACCAGGTGTCCTCCAGAGGGCCCTTCCACCTCAACAATTCTGTGATGTTTTTCACAGTATAAAAAAACCACGATCTTCCACAGAAACCACAGGATGATACAGAGTATGTCTAGTAAATGGGTTCATTTTTTGATGAGCAGTGGTAGTAAGCAAGATACTATGAACACACCTGAACCCCAAGATCATCAAAGAATCTGTCATTAGTTTAAAACTTTTGTGAATTATGACTACCTAAACATGACTCTAAAAGGATGGCCAAGAGTCAAGCCAGCTCATCTCTGCAACAGATTACTATGCAGCCCCAGAAAGCCCACCTGGCTGATGACTTAAGAGATAATTATAACGCTTTTATCAACATGACAAACCTAGACAGCAACAGTGGCACATGCCACCACAGGAAAATGTTTTAGTTCAAGTTCTTGTCACAATTTTAGTAAAAATTACACATTCTCCCCTCTGAAATTTTAAATATGCTTGTGATTATTTATTATCTATCATGTCATTGAACCTAGAGGCCCAATAAGGGGTCTTCAGTCAAACATGTCTAACACTATAAAATGCATTTAAAAGGTCAAAAGCAGAAATACTATCACAAGATCCAGGCTTTTTATATTTAAGGTTACAAATTTTGGCAGGTTAGTTTTGACAGACAGTTTAGATGGTTCCTTGTCTGTCTTTCTGACAAAAGAATACTAGCATGCACCAAAGGAGCACTGTCAGTTGCCTGGACTTCTGAAGTTTCTGCTTGCAGTGCATGCAAGAGTGTTTCTGAATCTATTAAAAAGTTTTACACCATTCTTCTGCACTCTTAGAATAAAATGAATACCATTAAATGCACCAGTGGCAAATCATCTGACATCTAATTTTCTGTACACTATTGGTCAATTAAGTTATCCTCTGCAGTGACAATGATATAACCTGTGTTTGACTAAGCCACATCTTCTAGAAAAGGTTCCAAGTTTGATCTGTATACATTTGTGTCCAAGAATGCCAATGGCATCCTGGGGTACATTAGGAAGAGCATTGCCAGCAGGTCCTGGGAGGTGATCTTGCCTCTCCTATTCAGCCCTAGCGACCTGCATCTGGAGTGCTGTGTCCAGTTCTGGGCTCCCCAGTACAACAGAGACATGGAGCTCCTGGACTGAGTCCATCAGAGGGCAACAAAGATAATTAAGGGACTGGAGCATCTCTCTTATGAAGAAAGGCTGAGGGAGTTGGGCCTGTTCAGCCTCAAGAAGAGACAAACTGAGAGGGGACCTCATCAATGCCTATCAGTATCTGAAGGGAAGGTGTCAAGAGGATGGAGCCAGGCTCTTCTCGGTGGTGCCAAGCAATAGCACAAGAGGCAGTGAGCAGAAACTGATGCACAGGAAGTTTCACCTGAACAGGAGGAAGAAATTCTTTACTGTGCAGGTGACCAAGCACTGGAACAGACTGCCCAGAGAGGTTGTGGAGTCTCCCTCACTGGAGATATTTAAGCACCATCTGGATGCAAACCTATGCAATGTGCTCTGGGATGACCTGTTTGTGTTGGAAGGTTGGACCACATGACCCACTGTGGTCCCTTCCAACCTGACCCATTCTGTGATTTGAAAACATCACAGGACTTGCTTCCACCTTTGAATTTTGATGTAAATTTTCAACTATCAATTCTTTTTCTACCTCCAATACTAGATTGGAAATACAATGATAAAAATCTAAGTTCTTTATGACAACTGGTAAAAAACAAACAAATCACTAAGAGAAAGATAACTCATCTTTAAGATATTTTATCATTTGCTTCCCTTTTTCTGTTCAATTTAAAGTTTCCTTAGCTTACTTCCTGTACTATAACTTTTTTTGCTTACTCTTTACCACACAGTTACTTCAGCTAAGATTAGTTTTCCATGAATATCATGGATAAGTCACCATTAAGTGGTTACATACTCCCGTGACTTACTTCAATCCTGAGCTAACACTGTGCTACAGTATTTAATCCTATTTAGGTGTTTCTATAAAGTATGCTTAGTTCTCCTACTTCTGTTGCGTAAATAATCTACACCTAGTTCTTGAATTTTATTACCAAAGTACGATTATATTAGTTGTACAATTTGCCAATTCCTCTCCCTTCTTAAGACAGGCTATGTCTGGCACTGAAGTACTGAAAAAGCAGTATTTCTTTCATGTATTTTAATTTCAATGAGCAGCTTCTTAGCAATTTAGCAAGCATCAACCTTGCTCTATTTTACATATATTTTGCATATTCTGATGTGTGATACAGAAACATATTTTAAAAAAATTTTGCACAATAAAAACTGTAAGAAATCTTAGATTTAGCATGAAAGTTTTACAAGACACTTAACTTCTTGTCAATATCTATCTTTCCCAAGTTTTACTATACACAGAATTGTTGACAGTTTTAAACTATTCTACTACTCACTTTGTCTACGGCAAATTTACTGGAATTCAAGTTTGCATTTAAATATGAAGGGTAAAGAGATGATTCATCACCAACAGAAATTTCACATTTATCCAGCACTAACACCAAACTGAAGGCAGGCAAACATACAGTATTTAGTACTGGTTATGTAATTAGTACTATTACAACAGTTAATACAAGCCTGTGCTGTCTGACATCAACCACAGGTCTTGGTTAGTGCTACCTGAGTAATAACTAAGCAACCTGACAAAGACTAGGTGGCAATATAGTTAGCCATGTATAATTTAAGTAACATTCATTAAGTTTTGACAAATTATAACAACCATACTAACATGAGCCACAAAAACACTGAACTAAGTTACCTATGAGAATACACACATACCTGCATGAAATACCCAGTAACTAATGCCTTTCTGATGTTGATGTAATAGTCTCGGCTGGTAAAGTCTGTGCTTCTACGGGGCAAATTAAATCTATCCATGATTCGTGACAGCTGTTGGCGTACATTGTCTGCAGACATCAGGGACCTGTAGTTAATGAAGTTGTCATAACACCACTGAACCGACTCATGATCTGCAACATTAGAAAACATGAATCAAAATTAGAACATGTAAATAAAATAGCAACTAACCAACTGATCAGTCAGATGAACCAGAAAAAATATCCATAAACTTTTATAGATGACAGCAGCTTTTAGTTTGCTCAGCTGATTTCCTGCATTAGGTAACTTGCCAAAACTGCTTTCTAGTCAGGAGGCGTGTGGTCAGGACAGAAAAAAAATCAGTTTTTTTCTCCTCACCAACACAACATACACACAATCACTGATGTTCTGCTGAAATACCACACACCACTAAACTTTGGACATTTCAAAAATCACACCCTGTAAGTAAAAAAATCGTCTTCCAAACCTGCAGTGAAAAACATAACTTTACGTAAGGAACACTGCCATCTTTAACTGTAGCATGCAAACACTCAAGATGATTGTACATAACTGCTGTATTTTAGAAATGAAATCCCCTTAAATTAAACATTCAAGTAACAGCTAAGAGCTATACAGACTTTTAATGTGATGCACCTCACAGCAGATTAAGTAAATGTAGGTGGCTGGTAAAATACAGCAACTGTAACACAACTCTGTACTCTCATGTTACCCTTCCTACTGCTGAAGGCTCTAAGAAGAAATTGCTAAAACAGCAAGTCTCTGCCATGCTGTCCGGATAAATACCTGCATGTTTCACATTCCCTACCAATTCTGTTACTTTTCAAGTAATGCTCTTCTCATCTTTGTCAGTTTAATAATCCAACAAAGCCTGTCTTCACAAGAATTAAGACTTAAGGTAACTCCTGTACAGAACGAGACTTTTCTTAATTTGCATTGAAAAGAAAGAAAGTTATGTAATTTGAGGTAGGTCCAAGTTCTCTCTGTGCTTTATCTTACAGAATATATGTTAAA
The DNA here is from genome assembly GCF_036250125.1 of Pseudopipra pipra. NCBI lineage: Eukaryota > Metazoa > Chordata > Aves > Passeriformes > Pipridae > Pseudopipra > Pseudopipra pipra. Next base: position 57,576,814 of record NC_087552.1, on the reverse strand, counting down.
TCAAGTATGAATGATGAAGCTCTTGTACAGTTAGGATTCTACTGTATAGTGAAGTACCACAGCATGTTACTTTCTGAACTGTGCATCATAGATAACCCATAAATATTTTATATTGTTCTAGATACAAATAGTAACAGTATTTTATCTTCTGATTCCAGAAATCAATTCACAATTTCAAAGCAAAACTGAACAAAATTCCCAAAATTCCCAAAATAATTCCATCCCTCAGTAACCAGAATATGAAAGCAGCAGCTTCCAGAAACATGCCCACACAGGATGTTTGCAAGATATCTTGGATCCTTGTTAACTAAAAAGCTGACAGAAAAACACAAGCAACACATCTCCAATTTACAGGTGTTTAACAAGTTTCTCAGCTATTGTTTTAAACACATGGAATAAATTTGTTGAGACTTTTACTCTGGATTGTCACATGATGACAGTGTTAGAAGGTTTCAATACAAATTTTCTAAATCAAAACTGAAACAGAAAGGAGCACTAAGCTGCAGGGTTTCTACTCAAGGTAAAAACTGTTGCTTTTCTGTTTGCTTACAGGAAAATGCAACTGGAGCATGTAATTTAACCTCGCTGGCAGTTAATAGTAATCTTTTTACTGGCCACCAGCGTAAGTCACGTAAAAAAAGTGTGACACTTAGGTAGTCATTTTTTAAGAGAACTAGCTTTACCTGTTCATTCCTATCTTTTTCAAGCTGCTAAAATATCCTTCAGCTATGCTGTGGAGGACCACACATTTTCCCTAAATTCCACACACAGAAATGACACAAATTAAATAAATGTATTGCATGGCTCCAAGTTACTTCTTGTTGATGCATCATCCCTTTGCCTCTCATCTATTCTAAAGCCTTATTACAGATTCCTAACTATATTAAAAAGTTAGGATTAAAAAGGTTTTGGTTCTAGGAAGATATCCTTCTCCAACTTCACAGCATTGAATTCACACCAATTTCTGCACTGCTTTCCCTGATAAATCACTAAGCAATTATGCAGATTTTTTTATAATTAATGTCAGATAAACTTCCAGTATTTCTTAATTATAGGAACACTTGCTTCCTTCTGTCCAAGGTTACTCGTCATTGATTGAAAAGCCTGGCTTGTCTCCATGCTCATCAGTTCATTACATGATTTCTTGGGCAGTTTTTTGGTTTTGTTTGACCCCCAAAGGCAAGTAGAACTTAAATAATAAAACCCAAGCCCAAGCCTTCCAAACTGCCCTTGGAACCCAGGAACGAAAGTTGACAGCACAAAGCATTATAAAAAATTTCCCAAAACAGACAGACTTACTTTGCTTGAAAGCATGGTAGACATTCAGCAACGTCAAATGATCTCCATCTATGTGGGCAAACCTCATCTTGGCTTCATCTGCTGCTTTCTTTGCTTCCGTGGGGCGAACAAAACACTGTGGGACTAAACAAGGTTGGTATGGGCCCAACACAAACGCCCATATCGATGAGTCACGCATTCACAGATAGAGGAACAAGGCCTAGCTAGGTCAGTTCACAGAGCATAGGGCAGGGCAGGATGGCCTCCAACTGCATCTTGGACTGTTTACTACCATGATTTGGTACATCAACACCTAACCACATCTGTAAGACAAGAGGGTTTCAAAGCTACAGAGTACCTGATTATTTTAATAGAACTATATGTAGGCATCAAAATCTCTAGTCTGAAGGCCATCAAGATTACCTGCTGGAAGGCTAAACAGATCTTAGTTCAAATCCAGTGCTGATAGCTCTACCAGGAGCTAGTACCCCATGGAATAAAACACTTGAACTGCAAATTGCTTTTTCAGAAAGCCCCTACAGACAGAGTAAAGAAGATAGTTCTGAAACTGTACTGCACAGTACAGTCTAAACAAACATGAGTTTGAATTATCAAAGGTCTGTTACTAGCCAGAACACACTAGTCAAGTCTCTTCCCAGATGGTATTGTTATCAGCACTGGTATACAGAAACATGTGAATGAAGGTATTAATAAGTCTAAAGGTTGTGATGGTAGCGGTAGTGGTGGAAGGTTAAACTGTCCTTTGGCACTACTTCAAATAAAAAACATATTAAAAAAATGCAACATGATGAGCTTTCTCCTATTATTTTATTCTCTTAAACACATCTGACTGTCTGACTTGAGTCCAAAAATCATGTTTTTCCACCTCCTTTCCAAATACAGACTAGCAAAGACCACAAATAGCATTGCAGCCAACCTAATTCATGGTCTGTCAACATTCTAGTAAGTTTGTAAGATTGATACTAATTCAGGAGATCTTGAAAGTACTTATAAAAGAGGTCTGTTGGAGCAGGGAGGTTGGACCAGGTGACCCACTGTGATCCCTTCCAACCCTACCCATTCTGTGATTCACTTTACAGAGATCTACAGCGTAAAAAAAAAAAATCAGTTGTGTTTAAAGTAGATGTAATTTTTAAGAGGTTAAATTTCTATAAAATTAATGCTAAGATGTTACAAATCCTTTATCTATTTCCATCTGTTTGAGACTACATTAGCTTTCGCATAACTGAAGCCCAGCAATCTCATGAGATCACCTCTTTGCATATGATCTATCAGATGAGGGCTTTTTTGTGGGGTGTTATGTGGTTTTATTTTATTTTATTCTTAAATTTGCATAAAAGCCCCAAAGCACTAAATATGTGAGCTGAATACTGGACGGAACTTGAGAAAAAAATACACACTGCAACAGTGAATCACATGGTAACAAATCAACAAAGACCAATGCATTAAAGAAAATGGAAATGCAGGTGTGAAATAAACACCCTGAATAGTGGGTCCTGCATTTGAAAAAAGAGATAATTTTAATTTCAAACTCAGATTAATAAAAGCAAAATCCAAATTATTCTATCACTGTCTTAACTGTTTTGAATAAGTAATAGCACTTTCCATACCACAGCAAGACACCAAAGCTCTTATAAAATGAAGTACAATCATTTGATCTGCTCATTATTCAATGCTATTTTTGCTCCTTTCTGGTACCTAGTTTCCCATTCAGTCCAAACTTAATACATGGATTACTATCCAAAGCCTGACAATCTTTATGAGGACTTTAGGCACCAAAACATATAATCATGCTGCTGGTTTATAAAAAAAGTGCTTGCTTTGGGAAACAGTCCTCACAAATACCAGGATTACGTGAGGGGTTTCTTTAAGAGCAGTATGTTAGTTTAACACGCACATTAACCATCTTCAATCCATTCTTTATTCCCCCCCCACTTATTAATCATTATATTAATTGTGCCTTAAAACAAAAAAAGCTATCATGACCTGGGAAAAGGTAAACTGGAAGAGGAGTAAGGCAAATCAGTTGAAGGCCATTGACAAAAATATTAGACTGACTTGTTCTGTAGTAGATATTGGCAGAAGGGAAGAGAAAGACAGGCACCAACCTACCACCACCTCCGCAATTAAGCCTACCATTTAATTAAAAAAAATATTATGATTCTGCCCTGCCCATCTGCTCTGAGTCTGAACAATCATAACTCTGCAACAAACATTTTATCTTGTTCTTAAAAACTTTCATATATATATATATACTGTAAGACTAAACTGAAGCAACAGATTTTACACTTAGTCAAAATGTTTTTTTTTTTCTCTATCCAACCAAGTTAAGTATGTCAGCAGCACACCTGTGCTGTGGAGAGCACTGGTAAAATAGCACACCCCAAAGACAAAAGAGTACTTAGGAGTAAGAACATCCCCATTTGTTGCTTGTCCTATGACCTATAACTATAAATCAACATCAGTTCTATGTAACGGGGAAATTAAATACAAATTTGTGTGGTAACATTTTCCTCCCCATCAAGCTCTCTCAGCAAGCAGCTCTGCTCTGACACAGAGCTATTCATGTGACACAGCAGCAAAGTACAGCTGTGCACTTAAGTCAATTCTTATAAAGATACATCCTCGCCCCAAGTTTCTTTTTTCCCTTTAAAAGTAATGACTGTTCTCCAGTTTTGCCACTTAATGACTGAAAAGTGTACTTCATGTACAAGCCTGTGGTTTAATATAAATTAGACTGTAATCCCTTTGGGAATACTGAGATTTATCAAAGTGCAGAAGGATGCACAATACGTACCAGATGTCACTGCCTTAAACTAAGCGGCTGAACTGACATTTCTGATCCTGTCCATGAGCCTGAGTAGAAATTTCTGTTCCATTACCCTGATTCCCTCCCCCCACCCAACAACTCAAATATATACACTTTTAACTGATATTAGGAGCAAACTCTTTAGCCATTTTATGTGTCTTAATTTCTTAACATTACTACTGATTAGGTTCAAGATCTCTACATAAATCTATAATGACTGAACCCATATATGAAGTTTTAAAAAACAATTCTAATTTTATTAGAAATACATGATTTTTTTAATGTGGAAAACTCAAATTTCCCCCAAACTGAAGATCTGCATTTTGTTTAGTATCTCTTTTCCTGCTATTACCTGACAACATGGCAGTAATAGATAGGACCTCATTAGAACAGTTGTAGTCACAGCTTGCAATAACCATTTTAGCCAGCTGTGGGTCCAATGGAAATTCAGCCATCATGGATCCCAATTCAGTCAAGTCTCCATCATCATTTAAAGCAGCCAGGTAATTTAAAAGCTCTAAGGCTCTCATCAGAGTTTCAGGAGCTGAAAGAAAAAAGTATGTAAGTAGGCACATTAACCAAACTGCTCTGAATCAGCAAAAAATGAGGAAGCACAGACTATTATAAGCTATCTTTTTGGTTTTTTTGTTCTCCATTCACTAGCATCCAAACACAAAACTGCTACCAAATTCAGTAACACACACCCAGGTGCGAATGAATACGGGTGCAGGGGAGGAAACAAAATTTATTTAAAAAAGCTTTAATCACAAGCTTTAAATATTTGGAGATTACTGCTTTTCAAAATTCAGACAGCAGTAGCATTGTGATATACTCAGTATCATAGTAATATCACTTCCTCTCCCAGCAGATACCTTTTCCCTTGTTCCATACCAAACAGATCAATACAGCCCTAAAATCTCAGCTATTTCAACTTTAGGTATCTACAGTCTTTCACGAAGCCAGCAAGAATGTTCTCTTAATCCTGCACTTCTCATACAGAGTCTGTATTAACCCACAAAATAAAACAGAAAGAAATTCAAGTATTCAATTATAGAATTTATAGAACTTCTAGAATTCTAGAAAAATAGAACTACTTAAAAGCTTACAGACTATGTTATATTTTTATTTGAGGGGGGGAAAAACCAACTAGCTAACATATTTATATATGGCTGATCTACATTTTTAATTAGCAATATAAACCAGTTATTTTGGAAGCATATATGAACATTTAACACTTAGAAAGAAGATACACATTAACTTTACAGTTTGAGCCAAAATCATGTATTCAGCTTTAACAACACTAGCCAATTTTACACAATTAGAATGTGTAATCAAGGTGATAAGTAAAAGAATTTCAAATAATAGACTTCCTAATGCCCATAATTTTCTCTTATTCTCTGCAGGCAAGGGGCATTCAGTAGATTCCTTGGTTCCATTAAAAGCTTTTACACAGACAGAAATACAAAAAGCTTGTTTTAATATGACACAGAGCACTAAATTTCAGGATAAACAAAAGACATTCCTTACAGATTACAATTAAAAAAAAAAAAAAAAAAAACAGAAAAAGAAAAGGTAAAAGAATTTATTCCATGTTGTCATTATATAAAATAGTCACAAAAATAAAGATTGGAAAGATGGAAATAGATACCTGGAGGATCCATAAAATCAAAGTGCACCAAATCATCTATACCAAGCTTCTTGAGCTGTAATACTACAGATCCTAAGTTAGACCTCAAAATTTCAGGGTATGTGTTGTCCTGGGGGGGAGGGGAAAAAAAAGACAATTCAAAACACTTGTTCTTCCAAACCCTTTATAGTCCAGAAGCATTCAAATTCTGATTTTGTTTAACAGCACGGCACTCAACTACCTGAATCAGGTGTGCTTATAATCTACAAGAAGTAACCTTACCTGCATTTCAGTTTTGTAAGCCTTCTCTGTGTAGAGCCTGAAGCACTTGCCTGGTCGAGTACGGCCAGCACGGCCAGCTCGCTGCTGAGCAGAAGCTTTACTGATCGCAGTCACCAACAGAGACTCCACTCTGATACGAGGGTTGTACACCTATTAGAAAGTGGAAGCAGAGCAGGAAAGAAGGAAAAGAATAAACAGGTCATGGATAAGACAACTATCTGAAGAAATAAAGACTGCTTTAAATGTATTGTCAAGCACAGCTTCTGACTAGGAAATCACAAGTTGTATATCTGAAAGGAGAAAAAAAACTTGCTACAAAATGCTCTGGATCAGTGACAGAGAGCTTCAAATACAACTGTCTAGAGAACAGCATTTTTTATTCATCTGTTAACAGCAACTCCTGCCAGGCTCCCTGTTCTCCTTAAGTGTGTGTATTTTTAGGTTAAGATTTTCATGGCAAAAGGAACACGTCCAATTTGTTCTATAGAGTGCTAAACAACCATGTTGCTCAGAAAATTCCATAAAAAAAGTTGTCTTGATGTAATTATGAGGTTGAATAATCATATTCTAGAGATCAGAAAAATCTAACATTAAGGTTGAACAGAACAGTAAAAATGAGGCTGATGACAAAACAAAACTCTATGTCAAGGGTACATGCAGACTGCCACAGTAAAAAACACGTGCTGGTATTTACTGTAAAATTTCCACTGCAGTCATGGATAAAACAGCAACCCTGCCAAGTCAACAGGGCTCATGGAAAGGAATATACTGTAAAAAAAAGGCAGTATCAAACAGTAGTTTCAGTTGAAGATGTTCTTGGTTCCTGTTTTAACACCTTTCTGGTATAAGTATAAAATCTGTACAAAAACTTCAGTTCTTTCTACAGAAGGTACTCTTCTGGTATAAGAACTACCTGTGAAAAAACCTCAGCCTAAATGGTGATGGAAACTTGTGCATGAAGATGCACTGTTACTGTACTCACATTCTGCTGTATGTCTGCCACATTTTGCCAAAGTTTAAAAGGCTGACAGTGTGTATTGGTGTTAAACAAAAAGTCTAAGAAACCAAGTTGTAAAGAAAGTTACAGTTAGTGAAAAAACTAAATTACAATTATGATATGCATTTTATTCTTTCTTTAGTTATTGGGTTGACTATAGGAAAACTACTTCTGTTCCTCTCAACATCCTATGATATTCCAAGAATCACAGTACGAGCTTGATTACAATCTTCAGGGCTGCAACAGGACATGATAAATACTGATATAAAACAGTATGTATCATTTCTTTCTTCTTATTTTAGTGCTGGAGTTTTCTATTGGAGTGACTTAAAAGAAGAGGAGGCTTCTAGCACCAGTTTTAATTTATTTTCATACAATTTCTTAGTTTTACTTGAGCATTCCCAAGCATAGACACAAAGTACAAAACCAACCATCCTAAAGTACTTAGAAAATCCCCATTCCAGGCCCAATTCTAAGTTCTCACGTTTCTTTTTATTTTTTAAAATAAAATTCTTCTATCTAAAATTTGCAGACTAAATGCAAACCTGCAAGCTAAAAATAAAACAAAAACTCAACAACCAAGTTTAAGATTTCAAATGGAAAAAAGACCTGGTGTCTACAAAGGGAACAGCTACCTGAGCAAACCAGATTCCAGCATCTTTCCTACTATAAAGAAAGAGAAGACAGAATAGCATTTACCTTCTGTTTTGCAAAGCCAGGATCAATCACAAACACAACACCATCTATTGTTAATGATGTCTCAGCAATGTTAGTGGACACAACCACCTGTCAAGAAAACCCAAAAAAACAAACAATTAAATGAAGCTACTGCATTGTGAACATGAAGAGCTCTGATTTTGTCTCTGCACAAACAATTTTCAGCAAACTTTCCTTCACTGCACCAGTAATGACCAGAGCTGCACTTTAACACTTTCACAGGATGATCTGAAATCAACCCAATGAACTTCTAGTGAAAAGAGCAAATTTTGTCCACTCTTTTTGCTCCCCTATGAGTCTATTAACAACATTACAAATGTTAATTTTGAGAAAAAGAAACAGAAGAGCAAAAATTTTACTTATGAAACCGCTATTCAAAATTTTTCTCACTTGTCTGGTACAAAACGACAAATTACACTGGATCCCTTTAACATCATCTGTTAATTGCAGCTATTTACCTTTTTTGAAAGCCTGAACAGTACAAACTGGTTAAATAATATTAAATCAGAGGTTATATACAGTACCACCACAGTATTTTCTTTTATTTGATTTGCAATAAAGCAGTTATCAATACATTCCAGCTAAAATCCTGAACAATGTGTATTTAATTTTAACTTTGTCTTTTTCTGTCTCCAGATGTTCAAACACTGTTACAGATCTTTAATGTTACATTCTTAAATTTCTATAAACTTTCTGAAGGCTATGTCTTGTGCAAAAATTAAAGGTGATACCAGAGTTCTGAGGCTTAATTTTGCCACCATTTAAATTTTGTGTCCAGAGATGCAGTTTAACAGTCTATAGATACCATTAGCTCTCATCCCAACAGTAACTACACTGAATCTAGTTATTAGCACATTTAATCAGCTATCTCAGAAAAGACCCAAAACTTGTTCGGCACTTCATCCAAACTACTTACCTTTCATGTCTTAATTTCAGAGCATTTTGTCATTGCTGTTTTCAGTTGAGCAATTAGAACTGAAGAGGCCCCTAACACTTTGTTCAGTATTACAATGCAGCCAGTGGCTGGACTAGACTGATAATCCCACTGATTTTCCTTCCCACTGGCTGATCATTTTGCCAGTCAGCTACTTATTACACTCAGCTTGTCTCTTCTTAAGTAGACTTAAGGTTTAAGCTTGCCCAAATACTACGACATATTGAAAGCAATACTTTGGTGGAAAAAACACTGTCAATTTGGAATTGCGGTGTTTCACCCTGAAACAATGCGCTACTTAGAATTCCTCAAACAAACAAAAAAAAATCCTGTACACATTTCAGTCTCATGTAACCTGCACATATTACAGAGATAGATATAGAAATAAAGGCCGCAAACATAAATGAAATTCAGCGCAAAATTGCAATATATTTTCATAAAAGATTTGCAAGCCATAAATATGCAAATTAAACTGACACTTCCACGTTAAAAGGCCAGTCAATCCACATTCAACTTGCTGTTACAGAATATACCTCATCTAAAAGGTTCTAGGTTTTTCTGTATTTGCTAACATACAGAACTGTCCATACCCAATTACAGAGAAGTGACAAAAGATTTTGGTCCTGCTTTTAATCACTGACTTCTATTAGGACACTTCAATACCAAGAACTCAACACTGTTAGTATGCTTAGTCCAAAAAGGTACAGCAATTCAACTTGTACCTGAATTTACTTAATTTATACTTGAATCATACGAAGTTTCCAAAGGTAGAATGAAAAAAGTTATTTACACAGTGGATTTTGTTCTATGTACAGATATTATTTGTAAATGTAACTGCTTAAAAAAACTAAAATTCATTAATGTAAAAACACAAGGAATTCAAAAAAAAGGAAAAAAAAAAGTGATGAAATTACACCACAACTTTCAAGCCTAAATCCAAGTACAAAGCTGCCTGGAAATCAAACAACTGAAATTAGCGCTTAACTACATAAAATAATAAATTGTACCTAAATAGCTTTAGCTGCAGTTTTGCAGTTACTGAGACAAATTTAAACACCTTATTTTCAATATTAAAATAGATATAGCATCTACATCTAAAAATACATCTATATTGCATATGTATTAAGCAGCAATGCTTAAGACTGCTGAAACAAACTAGAACAGTTTGAAAAGAAGGGATAAGACAGGGAGCCTTTATCATGGGATAAGAATAGAAACGTTCTTTGTTAAGTCATCTTCATATTCCTCCACAGTATCAATTAAATACTCTGATTAACTGTGGTTTTTTATCTCTAATATTAAGCTTTCTCACAATAATAGCTGCTTTTTCCTAGCCCAAAGAGGAACAAAAAAAAGTGCTAAGTTATCAAGCTGTGTCACTACTAGCTGTTACCATCACGGCTACTGCAAGATGCCACAAAACTTCCAGTACCTTTCCTTTCACAAAGTTAAAGCTCAGGAGACACTGCAAGCACTTCACTTACATTTTTATGACCATCAGAGCCTTTGAAACAATACACACCACCTGCTAGCTCTCTCTTCAGCAGTTCTAAAACCTAAGTTTGACTCCCACAGGAGACTGGTTTTAAGATACGGAGGCACAGCAACACATGGTTTTTCTTTACAGATCTTGATCACCAAAACCAACTGAAACTAAACCAACATTTTAACAAATTTACGACACAGACACACTTTCACTGATAGCTAGATTTGTTATGAAGATAAAAACTAAAACATGGAAGCCAGAACATTTCAGCCAAAGCAGGCAAAGAGGAAAAGTAACTTCATAGGTCTGAGTCTGCTGCCTATTTATTGTGTCTACAGTTGGTACCCTTTGGGTGTAACAATTTTTCTTGTAGCGAAATAGCTGCTACACCAAGAGTGTCTTCTTCTCAGAGACTGGTACTGGCTCTGACAGTTCAACATAACAAAAGCTACACTCTGCACTTGTTATCCTCTTATGCAGAAAACCAAAACTGATTATCTTGAAGGGCACAATTTTAAATATGAATGAAAATTTAATGAAATACACAACCACCACTTGTTTGTTACTTAAGAGCAATTTCATTCATTTAAGTCATTTACTAATACAATCTTGATGGAGCATTAGTTTTATGATTTCAGACTGAATGCTTCCTGCAGTCAACTTCAACAGGAAAACGAAGATAATTTCACTAAATTTATTAAGTGATTTACTCTTACAGAACACTAGAAAGTTGTCACTAGTATTCTACATGCATTCTATTGCACAAAAAAAGCAAACAATTAAGGAAGAAACCCTGCCTAGAGCACCTGGTATGATTCAGCTTACACCTTCAAAATCTTAGCTTTGTGATTGCTGGTTTCATAGAGCATTTGTTTAATTTCAGGAAGCTCTAGTACAACTCCTTCCCAATATTCAGTTTTAGCGAAATAACCACATAGCTTCTAATGTGCATTATGTGAGCACTGACATATTAATTTTATGAAGAACATTCACTGTGCCATTTCAAGTTTTTCAGTTTCTCAATCCGTTTTGCCCAATGAAAGAACCTCAATTCCTCATTTACTACTACAGAAAACACAAACCTCTAACTTCCAACATACTTCTTGTAACTTGCACCTTTCTCAAAAACCTTAAGAAACAGAGAAAACCTGCCCGACTACCTCCCCTGAAGAGAAGTTCCATTTTGTTTAAAAAAAAAAGAGCACATCTCAAAATAATTACCTATGGAAAAAATCCCATCCCTCCACATAAATCATATTTCTCACAGGAACATAAATCAAACTGTTACTACAACATCCTGGCCTTATTTAGATAGAAGACAGAACTTGATTTGCACTGAGAAACAAATTCCAAGTTATCTAAAAATTCTAATGTGATAAAAACTTCTACTTGTTGCTGTTCAACTATATCTAAAGCACTTGAAACTCTTATTTCATTGCCCACACAACTGTGAGCAGACACTTACAGAACAGAATACTGAAACAGCATAGTATTTACCTTTCTTCCTATTGCTCCATTTTGTTTTTTTGGTGGGGGAGGTTCAAATATCCTTTGCTGTTGCTGTGGAGGAAGGGTGGAATACAATGGAATGATTTTGATGTCACCAACTTCAGGACCTAAATCATCAATTTCTCGTTTTATCCTCTTGCAGGCTTCATCAATCTCCTACAAAACAAAAATATTGTTTAAAAGAGAAGTCCATGAAAAAGGAAGTGCATTTTATTTTAGAGTGCCTATGACAATTAGATTAAGTCTACACCGTGAAGAACAATTACAATAACTTCTACTTAAAAAAATAAAAATAACTTTAAAAAAAATCATTCAAGGTGCTCACTGAATGTGCAATCAAATTTCCACAATACTTCAAGATGTTTCAGCTTCTATACTCTAATGAACAACCTAATTTGTATTCAACATCCTTTTTCTTTTAGTCATGTTTCCTAATTAAATTTCTACAAATTGTACTAAAATTGAAATCTCTCACCCTGGAATATCAAACTGCACTCATGACCTTTTCAATTTTCACAATCTGAAAAAAATTGATGTGCAAGATATTTAAAATAAGCCAATTAAGCTTTAATGTCACGTATCACTAATGCAATTATGTGGAAGATTTGCTTCATTGTACCTAATGAGAACAAACACCTTTACAGTATAAACATGGATGCTCAAAACCAAACCTCTTAATTCTGCACTTCAGATTTTACTTTAAAATTAACTGAAATCCCATCTAAGCTTAAGAAAAGACAGTGAAATACCCTGAAGATTAAAGATTTCTCATGCCTTTTTTTACCTTAGTATTTTCTAGCCTATTTTCTGCTTACCATCCGGAACAGTTCACCACAGCCCAATCATTTATAACTCCATTTAGTTTTAAAACAACTATATTTAAGCCAGCTAGGTGACCTATAATTATGGCAAGATTTAATGAAAATTGAAGTGCACAGAAATTCAGGTTAATGAATAACACCATTCATTAGCTTCAACTTAAAAATCACAGCAGAGCCCCCACTAGTATAACTAAGAGACACAGTGACCAACTGTTGATCTTCCAGCTGAACTACTGATGGGAGAATAAAGTTATCATGACAAGAAGCAATAGTAGGCAAAGGCAAAGAAATGGCTACAACATACTCTGAGAAAAGAGGGGAGACCTCCCTTATCACAACTAATTCACTAGCCTGAAGGTGATGTTTAAGACCCTAAAGCAAATACATGGAAATGGTAATCTAAAGGCTCTGTAAAATTACTGCTTCAAACTGTCATTTGAAAAGCAAAAGCAGTCTCCTTTTTAAAAACCATAAATTCAGACAGATCTGCACCAAATCTGGGTCTTTCACTTATTCTTAAAGAGACATTTAAGTTTTCAGCACAACTGCATTGAGTAAGTTTTAAAGCACAGACAATACTTGTTCTGTATTGGTCAGTATATATAATTAACGTAAGCATGGCAAAATGCAGGCTCTTCCTCTCTGGTATCCAAGAGCCTTTTTAAGAGTAAGCCTAATGATTTCTGGCATTGCCTTGCCAATTTGAATGAATTGCAGATATTTACCAAAAACCTTTTCGTTTAAAAGGTGCACTTTGCCAACAAATCCAACACATCTTCATAAAAGGCAAGGGGTATACCAGAAACTGAGCTGCAATGTCCATTACTGGTTTACTAACAGAGAATGAATTTCATTAGACAGGTGTCAGTACCCAGTGTTCTCCTGATAAACTCCCTTTTTAAGTTCAGCAATAGCCTCCCAGTGAAAAGGGAGTTAAATATTTAATACAAACAAAAATAGAGCACAGACCTTAGTTCCTGGTCTGAGGGTCACTACACTACTTGTGGAATTTGAGCAGATTATACTGTGTAACCGTGAAAGCTGTGATGCTGGACAGGATGCTTCATCTTCAACAGTAATGACTAGAGACTCCAGGACAGGTATATTCTTAAGAGATAGTAAAATACATGCAAGCAGTGATAAATGAAAGCACTACACTCTACAGGACACGTGTGTTCAGAGCCACTGATCATCTGTCAGAAGAGATAAAAGTACTGTTTCTCCCTAGAGTTTCCAAATGTAGTTTCAAACTATCCCCTAAATCAGGATTCATTAAAATACTTCGACATAGAGATGACAAATACAGCCATTACTCTCTACAGATTTGCAAGAAGGATGCAAGTCACCAAGAGCCACTGCCACTCATCTAAAGACAGTAAAAGAGAATTCTTTAATAGCAGTAGTTTTAATTTTAAAAAAGAAGAGTAGTTTCCTTTTATTTACCACTGACATAAACCAGTGTATCTACTTCAGTATATGTACTATCAGTATATTTACTTGGAAGTGGTCACAGCAACAAACCTGTCAGTCCAAGAAACATTTGGACAAGGTTGGCACAGGGTGTGATCCCTGGGGCTGTCCTGTGCAGGGCCAGGAGCTGGACTTTGATGACCCTAGTGGCTCCCTTCCAATTCAGGATATTCTATGAATCTGACTGTAACCAGAACCACCCAGATGATGACCAAAACTGGTATCCCAGAGCACACAATCTAGAAGGAATATGTGTGGTAAGAATAGCCTGAAAGTGTTAAGGATTCTTTTAGGTGTTAAAGATTTGTTAGGATCACATGAAGACATTTAAATCCAGAGATATGAGACATATAGTTGAAGGCACAATTCTAAATTTAATCCTCTGAAGATTCAGCAAGTCTAATTCAATGGTCCCAACTAACTCAAGTATGAAAAGCTTTTTTTTAAAAAAAAAAAGGCAAAACAAACAAAAAAAAAGGAACAAAAAAAAAAATCAAACAAAGAAACCCTCAAAACCCCACCACATACCTTTAAATATTTGCACACTATCTACTCCGAACAAATCCACTACAAAATCCCTTCCTTGAAGAGGGATTATTCCATCAACATGCACAGAAGAGGAAATTTTTCTTCTCGGGTGGAAGAACAGGAAGGTAGAGTGAACATGCCTTGCATTTAGATTATGCCTGAAAAGCTCCTCAAAGTCCTGACTATCCCACTGACTACCTGAGATAGTGGGTACCAGGGTATGGGAAGCAGGAACAGACACAGGATCAAAGAACCCACACTTAGACCCATGACTGCCCAGTGCATCAGCCCAAAGACCTGCTTCACAGTTAATCAAAGAAACAGGCCTAAAATGCACAAAGTGTGAGGCTTAGTTAATACTGAAGATACTCAATTGAACTTGATCCTAGTACCTCACAAAAAAGATTTCTTAGGACTAATCTTCTCAGTAAAATTGTAGCCAATGAAAATGTTCATCGATGCACTCATTCTAAAAAGAGCTGACTACCAAAAGGTAAACAGCAAACAGACCACAAAAAGGGGAAAGGTTACACTGCTAGCTAAAATGCTCATTTATCTCAAGCTGCAAGTGCCACAACACACACATCTATACTTCACAATACCTAGTCATCAGAATTGTCCTGGTAGTCTTAAGTACTTTAAAACTTCCAAAAACTTCTTGTTGCTCCAATCAAAATAAATGTACAGTATACAGACAATAATTACAATTTAGCTGAAGTGCTATGGAAACTAGAATTAAGCAGCAGCTAAGAACTCCACAATAGCACATTCTGAATACTAACATGGAGTACTCAACATTTTTCCATACCATCAACAGCCTAAGTGATTTTCCTTGGAAAAGCTCCAAAGACAGAAAATAATCAGCAAAGAGAAAATATTTCTTTTTGTAGATATACTAGTGATCAAGAAGGTAATGGGGTGGTGAATATTTTTCAACCAGGAAAAACAAAGTGATCTCAACATCCAAATGAGAGTCAACGATTTGTATTTTGTGCTACAGCTAAACTGAAACAGTTTACAAAAGGGAAAAAGCTGGAACCAGGAAAATAATTTTATTAGGTGTCTATTATTAAATCAAATTTAAGCTAATTCACATAGTGTTCCTTCCAAAAAAATCATGTCATTAAGAAGACTGGTTCTAGAAAAAAAGCTGAGCAGGCTGCTTTGTTTCCAGACAACTGGTGGACAACAGGCAATATTTAGAAAACCTATCCAATTAGGTTGATTCCATTCAGGAGCTCAAGTATCAGAAAGTAATTCCAAGACACCAAAAAGCTCCAGGATTTTAACGTGAACTTCCATTTGTGTGTGAACTTTCCTGATCTCAGCAAGGCCAAAGTCTGGATAGGAATTAGTGGTTAGCAGTGTCTTGTTTAGAAAACAAAGAACAGAGTGCACAGTTTTCTTCCACTTTATTACAAACAGAACTGCAGCTATCTATATTTTCACATAACAGTAAATAGGTTAATTATGCCTCCTGAATCTGACAGGAATTTTACTCCATCTTAACCTACTTTTCAAAGAAAAGGCAAGCTGATGGCTAGTGCCAAAAAAACCAAACCAAATCAAAAAAACCAACCAACCAAAAAAACCAAACCCAAAAAAACCCAACAAACTCAACCCTTGGATGCACTAATTTTTATTCCTCTCACTAAAGCTGTGCTTCTGGGCAGCTAAAAATGCAACGGTCCACCAGACCAGAAGGAAATTCTTGAGTTTGAAACCTGTTGACAAAAGGAGTCCTGAACTCTTAGAATGCCAGGATTGCTGCTTATATTCCATTATGACATCCTCTGGATAGGGACAGCAATATACTTGACCATTAGCAGGAATAACAGAAAAAATTACAGGAGCAGTTGCATATATTATTAATTCATCACATCTGTAAGAGACAAGTCTGCACTGAAAAAAATACGTGATTCTTATTAGTTCCATTGAATGGTAGTAAAAAAACCCTAAACACAAACATAAAAAGAAACTACAAAGACAAGCAGCAGTGTAGTTCACAGAATCACAGAACATGAGGTTGGAAGAGACCTCAAGATGATGTGATCCAACCTTTCCTGGGTGTCCTAGATTTGCCCACAGGGGGTGGAGCTTAGAGCCATGCCTGGGTTGCTATTCCATACCACCCATGTCATAGCAAGAAAGGGGGAAGGGGGGCATGGTTTCAGGGGAAAGAAAAAGGCAAGTACACCCCAAAGTGCACCATTTTGTTCCCTCTCTTCCTTGGGGAAGCTGCGAGTTGCGGCAATGCTGCCGGCTCTCACCGACCAGTGCTTCGGACTCTGTCCCTCCATCGCCCATTCCTTCCTGTTCCTTGGATAATGCAGCTCCAGGAAGTCAATGCAGCTGGGATACAGCTCTGAGAAAAGTGGCAAACGCAGCAAGGATGTGGCTCCAAAAAGCAGCAGTGAGGCAAGTGGTGCAGTCTGGGAATGCAGCAGCAGTGAGCCTGAGCACAGCCCAGATGAGCTGAGCAGTTCAGGAATGGAGCAGCAGCGAGCCTGAGCCCAGCTCAGGAGAGCCATCCAGGAACGGAGGGGTGGCGAGCCCAAGCCCAGTGCTCCAGAAAAGCGGGTGGTACAACATAGATGATCCAGCTTTTTGGGGGTTTGTCTGTCACTGTTATGTTGTCTCAGCCTCGGGAAGCACCAGCTGCAGAGTGTCCTCCATGTCGTCTTTGTCTCAGGCACAGCCACCACAGGAAGGTCCCCCATCTTCTTTTCCTCTTGACAGCCACGTGTTACTGAGTCGAGGTGGTGAACACCTTTTGTGTGTAAAGCACCTTCTCCTTTTCATGCTTTTGTTATTAATACTGCTGCTTTTACTGTTTCTTATTTCACTGCTGTTTGCTTTCAGTATATCTCAACCCACAGTCTCCGCCTTTGTCCCTCCTGCATTAGACAGGGGCTAGGAGGGAAGGGGAATGGCTTATTTGGAGGTTAATTCCCAGCTGATGTTAAACCGCCACACTTGGCAAAAGCACAGCCTACACAATATGGCTCAGAACCCTATGCAGCCAAATCCCACGTGACCAATGTTGTAGAATCCACCATCTCCTCTTTGAGATTATTCCAGTGCCTGATTATTCTCATTGTGAAAAATTTTCCTCTTGTGTCTAATCACAAGCTCCTTAGGAGTAAGTTTTATTCATTACCCCTCAACTTTCCATGTGACTCTTTGTAAAAACAGAGTCTCCATCTACATTGTAGCCATCCTTTAAATACTGGCTCATGGTGGTAAGTCTCCCCCAAGCCGTCTTTTCTCAAGGCCAAAAAAGCCCAGTTCTCTCAGCATTTCCCAGTCTTTTGAACATCTCTGTGGCTTTAAGTTACTGAGTTACATTATTCTTGCAAAGGTAACAATCCAATAACCTGAATTTCCTTCCGTTTGTTTGTGTGCAAGACTCAACAGTGGTGCCACAGAGGAGGCTTCAAATCACACCGATAATAAAACAGCAGTTACCGAATGACAGACTGTGAATTATCCTGAGCCAAAGCTCTTGAGTGCTGGCATTCATTCTGGCTCACAGGCCAAAGCAGTACACACAAACTGCCAGTTAACTTGCTAGTCAGTCTCCATCTTTAGATCTTAACTTCTCATCTTTACAAAAACGTTTCTACAAAGAGATGGTTACTAGTGATGTCATTTTAAGCAGAGTTAATGGAACAATTCACGTATTTGGCATGCAAAACAGAATTCAAGGATTTTGTAAACATGGTCCTTGGTAACATTATTTCAGAAACCCTTTTTTCAGCTGACCCTCTATTTGGTACACTTAAAGAATCTCATGGGATAAGCAAAACTTCAAGACTGCTCCAATTAAAACATACTATAAGCTCTTTTAAACAGCACATCACCTGCTACACTACACAGAGTTAGATTTAGCTTCACCCTGGATAAATGAGTCAAGTAGACATAACTGTAAAACCCTGAAGGAAACTAATGCCTAAAAAGTGTAAGGCAATTTTACCTTGTGTAAAATGAGTATGCAAGGGAAACAAATGCATAGACAAAAATTATTTCACAAACCAGAAGTATCCGGCAGACACCTTAGCTCCCCCCCTTCTCTTTTGACTTCTATCACAGGCAGGACACAGCTAGACACAGCTGGCTTGGATGCCATGAACCTTCTAGAAATGCCTTCTGTGTCCTTAAACCTGCACGGAACTTCCCTAATTTTCCTTTCTTCCTCTGGGAATGAAAGCAGACTGCTACAAGCTAAAACGAGGACACAGCAGTAAAAAGAACTGCCACCAAGAGCTGCATCACTTCAGGAGAGATCTCTGAACACAAATTTAGAGAAACAAAACTCTGTAAAGTTATGCACTCAGACAAAAGAAGTAATACATGGAAAAAGCCAACACTTGACCATAACTACAACTGCTCTGTCAAGTCAACACTGAGCTTGCCTCAGCATAATGCCTATATTCAGGATCTTTTGAAATATCTGACATCATCTCAAATGAACAAAGAGTAAAAAATCTTCCTCCCCTTAGCACTTGAACAAAATTAGTATTATTACTCTTCTTTCAGTTTATGCCACCCAATTCAATACTTTCTATGTGAGGCTAAACAAGACAACTCGTTAAGCCTAGTACACAGACTGGCTTAACCTCACCCAGTCACTACCACTGAGACTAAAAGAGTTGTCAATTTTGACTTCAATTTCCTCGTAAGAAATCCTCCGTTTTCTTTCAGTTCCACAGTTTAACCAGTCTTACTGTGATAAAAAAACAATGTGCCTATAAAATAAACCCCTTTAATTACAAAACTTTCTATCAAAACATCAAAAATGTTTTGCAACTCTCTCCTATGCCAACATCAATTTTATCAATATCACTTTGAGCCTTTGTAGAACACTGAACTTTGCAGCAACATTTTTCACTATATTTATCTACCATCAAAAACAACACTGCTGGTCTGTATTTCAAGTCTCCAGATGCAGCCTGGATTCTCCTTCCTAAATGTGTAATGATGCATTTGGCTTTATAACGAAAAGGGCATCAGAGTGACAGAGAACACAACTGGCATTTGTAAGTGGCTATGTTAACAAAACATGTAAGACATATATATACAGTTTCTGTGTCATTATTTCTGCCACCCCCATTCCACAAGTTTTGTCTGTAAGGATGTTACAGCTACTCCCAGATTACTGGTCTTAATGGAGTATAAAATCTAATAGTGTTTTAGCAGAACTACAGCAGACAATAAACCAGCTGCCTCTCAGATCTGCAGGTGAGCCAGTCTTGAGACACTTGAAGTTAACCTTAAATGTGTATCTACACAAATAGACTACCAAATTTGTAATCTCAGTGACTGAGAACAAGTTTGACAACACCTATTGTCTAAGAAAGACATGTTGACTGAAATGTAATTATGCTTTTCCCTTGCGAACAGAAATCCGTGTCAGAGTGTCCAATTTTGCCTGTGACTGACATCAGACAACCTAGCTTACAGCTACCCAGGTTATACATTTTTTGAATATTGGCATGAAACATGAACATTATTTCCATATTCTGGAATCTTCCTGATAGACCAGGGTGTTTTCTCGTCTGGTTTTAAGATGAACAGATGAGCTTTCTTCCGTACAGGGACTGTAGGACAAGTCCTGTTTCAAAATGTTTATTCCTAATAAATTTGGGGTTTAAACAACCTCTTTTGTTATTAATGGACTGAAAAGCAATTCATGCAACATAATCACATACTTTTCCCCCTTTCAGGATTCAGGAAGTTTTTATTGAATACTTATTTCTGCACCATTAACAACAATTTCATCTTCATCCAGTAACAGGCCTATACAATTAAGACTCCTTTAGTTTCCAAATGTATTTAAGCTTCTTTTAATTTTTTGGGCATGACAACACAGATCTTTTACTCTGTTCATTTTGTTTTCAAGAATCCAAAATAACTACACAGTATTTCTGCCCAGCATAAATAAATTTCCAGCTACTAAGCCTCCTGAACCCAAAGCATATAGTGGTAATGGTACCTAGAGCACACTTCCCAGTTCTTGAGAGTACAGTAGGTCCCATCACTTCAGATTCAACAGTGACACATCTGCAGACTTCTATGAAGCTCAGCAGAGGCCCCAAAATGTCATTAATCAAAATGGTTAAAACACTTCAAAGCTTCTCTACGGAAGCTAAATCAGACTTCAATTTCATGCTAACCACCTAAATTCAGAGTAGCCTGAGGCAGAGCCAACTCCAGTGCCCCTGGACAGTACCATCGACTGAAATGTGGACTGCAGAACTGTAGACTCCAGAGCAGAGGATGGTATCTTATCAATGCAAGTTTTAAGTGATTCAGTGATACAACATGGTCAATATATTTATGCATAATTATATATATATATATATATATATATATATATATATATATATATATATATATATATGAGCATGTACTGTGTGCAGGATTTTATTTAACATTTGTTTATAATACATTGTGTCCTGCAGATTAACTCAGTGGAAATCAATAAACCTGTTCATACAAAACAACAGAGTAAGTCTGTAGCACGGGCAGGTACTAGCCCAGTTCAGTGTGGAGCCAGGCTGCAACTGTTGCAACAGGTTATTGAGAGTAATACACAGCAAGTGATATAGCAAGGACATAATTTATAAATCAGAAGGACAAGTATTTGTGCCTCATGAAAGGTTAAAGACCAGCCTGATTCAGCATCCTGGTAAGAAAACAAAATCTGCTGAAACAGCTGGTCAGCAGTGTTCCTTTCTGTTGCCACCGATTCATCCACCCATTTGCAACAGCTGTTTCATTAATTCACACATTTACTTGCCTGGCTAGTCTGAACTACAAATTCAAGCTAAAACCAAGCAGGTAGACTTCAAAAACCACAACTGTTGAACAGTTTCCCTACCTGTACTTAAACTCACAGCAATAATCCAAAGAAGGACAAATTTATAGGCCAGAGTATTTGCTTTTACAGGGACCACCATTGCCTTGTTTTTTCAAGGGAGGAGATGATCTGCCAGAAGATACTTTAATCGAATGTCTTAAAATTCACCCAAGAGGCAACACATCTTTATATCTGACAAACCTACTCAAGAAGCCTGGATACCTCTAGCATCACAAGTTATTTGTACCACTTTCCTCCCTTGGCATTGTTAAAACTGTGTATGGTTAGATGAAAGACACTGAATTGTACCACATCCTTTGAAAAGAGAATGAGTTGGAAAAAGATTTTTGCTAGCTGCCTTTCTTTCCCTACTTAAAACAAACTTTATGTTGACAAAGTCCAGCAAACTTTCATAATGCAAACTTTTCATATGGGTTTTTTACCTCTTCTCCATCTCAGTCTACTAATTAAGATACTCAAAAGAGCTTCAAAGCAACAGAGTAGGACTAAAAGAATACCCCAGTTCATTTCAAGTAAAGTATTTAAGACAGCCAGAAAATTCTCGTTTCCTGATGTAGCTTAGCTTAAGTGCTTTTAATACCATCCTCTTTTGCAAGGCACCAAGTCCATTTCTGAGACATAACTCCCTGAATTTGTGGTACATAAAGTCTACAGCCTAATACTCTCAATAAAAAAAAAAAAAAAACCAAAACCTAAGCATTCTTATTAAAACTTATACCGATAGCTAAGTAGCAGAACCAAAGGGTTATTCTTCAGGTAAGCTGTACAATACACATCCAGAAGTGCAGAGAACTTTTACTTTTCAGTAAAAGCCAAAGATGCTGTCAGGTACCCAGAAGTTTTGAGTTCACATCAGTACAAACCTTGGGATCACACTACACGTTTCTGAAGTACATGAGTTAAGGGGAATTTTCATTTTAGAGGGGGCTGGCATAGCATATGTATATTACAGACATGTACAATGTCAAAGGACCCAGAGTGTATGGCAGGGGAAAATATCTCAGGTCATTTAAATGATAAACTACAAAAGGAAACTAAAAATCTCAGTCTACGCAAGACACTTAAAAGAGTTATTGTACAGAACAATGGATAAAAATGGGAAGAAAGTACCTCTTGTCCAGTAAGAAAGAGTAACAGATCTCCCTCTTCTTCTTCACACATGTGAATTTGGATCACTGTTCGAATGGCAGCCTCAAGGTAGTCCCTTTCTGGTTCTGGAGTATAGAATATCTCCACGGGATGGGTGCGACCCGGGATCGTTAGAAGAGGACAGTTATCAAAATAGATCTGAAACTTGCCAGCATCTAAAGTAGCACTCATAACTATAACCTGTAGGTTTGGAGGACAAAAAAAAAAAAAAGTTATTCAAGAGGTTAACAAGAATTTGTGAAATGTTACATGTGCAATATGTAATTGTAAGAAAGTAATCAACTATTAAGCATGTTTTTATCACCTGAATACAGCACCCTTGTTACAAAGGTCCAAAAAAATTCTTAGTCCAATACATAAGGTTAAGCTACAATTACATTGTTCGTAGTAACTTCAATACAAACCACATTATGAATTTCCTAAGGTTATCCTTCCAATGTAGATTATCATAGATCAAAAAACCATTATAAAAATCAGCTAATGGTAAGCACACACAGATACTTTATTTAATATGCCTGAAACTAGAAAGGAGATGCTTTTGGACTTCATCATTACTGACCTTCAAATCAGATCTTTGTCTTACAACTTCCTTCAGAACTCCCATCAAGATATCCGTAGCCAGTGTTCTCTCATGGGCCTCATCAAGAATTATAACACCATAGCGCTCCAGCAAAGGATCATTCATTGCTTCACGAAGTAACATACCGTCAGTCATATATCTGAACACAAAGAGAAACAATGTCAAAGTGCATTCTGTTTAGTAAGTCTGATACAGAATCCTCACAAATTAAAAGCAGAAACATCAGTAAACTATTTCCAACATGGTATCAAGGCCATTTTAAGATTTCAAACAGAAATTACTTTAGAGTATAAGTGAAATCTGGGATTAAGGGGGGAAAACTTAAAAAAAAAGAGAAGGAAACAAACTTCAGGAACATTTATAACTAGTTCATAGACTATTACTGGCAGACTTCCACACCTACAATCAGAGACAGGAAAAGGAGGAAAACATCCTCTGAAATCCTAGAAATACTGTTTCTGCAAGAGTTGCTACTCTTTTCTGTTTGCAGATCATCCATTCACTTTTTGCTTTTCTGTCTCGGTTTAATTTCTTTTTACACATTAACTTTATTCTCTACCCTTCAACTACCTGTATAACAAAAGTGAATACCTCTTTTATAGAAAAAGCATTAAGCCTTGAACTACACTATGTGGTGCTTTTAAGTGAGCATTTTGAATGTAAACTGCAAATGACATATTAAGTGCACCTGGTTCCAGCGACACAGCACAGGAACCTAGAGCAGCTGATAACTAAAATGCTATGGATTATGTGTCCCACAGCCAGTTTTGACACTCTGGATAGTTCTCCTTACTGAAATAAACTACTGAACTTCACCAGAAGTACCCTGAGTAGAAGATACCACAGACAAACAACTGAATGTATAATAACAAAGAGAAACTGCATGCTGAAGGGCTTTATTCTGAATAGCACCTTAATTATAAAATGCTTCTTCAGATCACCTTCTTCTTTATGGATCATTCAAAATTAATTTCCATAGAGTGCAGTGATTTCTTTAGAAGGAATTAATAATTTCCAACTCTACTCAAGCCTCACACCTCAGGTTTCTCTCAGCTCATGCTATGGGTTCCAGTCTCTCTTCCCCACTCACACAGAAAGTACCTATTCATAGACTCACTCCCTTATTACTCCTTTCATACCTTTGCTCACACCATTCACTACCCTGCAATTCTCTCACCTCCGAGTATAATGTTATAGCTTTACCTGAGAGTTGCCATACTTACTTCAAAATGGTTTTTGCACTACTGCAATCTTCAAATCGAATGGAGTAACCGACCTCCTGCCCCAGCATGACATCCATCTCATCAGCAACCCGCTGTGCCACGCTCATGGCGGCCACTCGCCTGGGCTGGGTACACGCCACTCCCCTCTTCGGGCCAGGTAACGAGCGCATGTAGTCAACACACCACTGGGGGATCTGTCAAGGACAAAATTCAGTTATAAACACACTTCAAATGGCCAGATATAATCCACAACCTTTGTACAGGATCAAGAGTTGGTTAGAATTCTATGGAGATGCCAACTGCGCGCACAAAAAGATGCAAGTAGGAGAGCAGATAGACTAATTAGTTTGACCTAATGTCACTAAATAAAGCCCACTCACATTAAACATGTGCATAACTATCTTTGAAGTCATCAAGGAAATACATGGGTTCACAGTACATTTAAGCACTGATAGATTGGTACCTTATACAGACACTTAGCAGCAGCCAACATGCTCCAAAGCAACCAAAATTAAAGCTAACACACTCAAAAATTGAGATCCATAGCACAGTTTGTTGTTAAAGTTTTACAGTAAGCAAACCATGTTTTGTGTCTTTAAAACGTAATGCTTATTAATATGTTTTAACAAAAATAACGGCTTTAGTGATATATAAATATTGTCTAAGCCAGGAGGCACGACAAATAAAATGAACAAATAATTATATTCAGTAGGTTAATTATTGTTCTTCTGAAATTTCATCAACCGGATATGAAACTCCTATGCTTTCCTTCCTATATTAGCTCTCGTTTTATTTGTCAGTCAGCAGTTTTCTGTAAGAATCACCCACAGTAAGAAGTTTTATTCAGAAGAACTCCTAAGGTCAGTAACAGTTTGATGAAGACAGAATATTCTCAACATGTTCTTAGCGTGACACTTTATGAGAAGACATCTCCAGACACTACTAGTTCCAAGCCTACAAACAAGAAGAATCCACTCCTTCTTAGCAATTACTTTTCAAGTTTTCTTAGAAGCTCACAGAGAAAAAGAAAACATAGCACTTATACATTGTACCAATGAGGAGTAACAGGAAAAGCAGTATAATTTGAATGAGGAAACTTTTTTCTCAAATATTGTATTTTCACAGCAAAATGGACATAAGTGAACGCCAAAATATACCCAAAAGCAGACAAGAGTGTTCTAATGATTTTTTTAATGAAGAATATACTTTCACTATAAACACAGGAAAAATAAAGCAAAGAGAAACAAAATATGACAGGAGATTATTAGACTGCTGTGAACAACTCAAATTTCTGAAAACCCTATTCAAAACTAAAAATAATAGCAGTTCTTGAACACTAACAGCAGTAACATAAAACCCATGTGACATATACATGGCTCCTTTAATATGCAGTGTAGAGAAAGCAGTTTGCTTCCCAAGTCACTAGTAACAGCTCAACTTTAAAAGCATATTAGGTGAAGCTTCTTGACTTTAAACAGAGCAAGACTAGAAATAAGTTTTAAACAAGCAGGTCTGTCAGGTCACTGCAGAATGAAATAAAAGCAATTTAAAAGTGGTTTTCCAGTAAACAGCAAAACCTTCAGCACTGGTGTCAAATGAAAGAAAAGGGCTACGCAGACTTCACTGTGCTAAGCTGATTTAGACAACCACCCAAATACTTTCCCTGTCCAGCTTTCAAAGACATACAAATACTGAGAAAAAGGACTGTGCCATACTGCATTTTGTACTTCAGACATGTCTGGAAATATACTGAGCACTTCATATCATCCAGTTCTTATGAAACCTAATGTACAGTAGACTCAATGCCACTGACACAAAAAACCTATATAATTACCAAAACCCTCAACTTTCCCTAAAAAAAAAGTCATTTTACCAATATCAAAAGCATGATGACCAGCTTTAGTTAGCATCATTTAGTCACAAGGACCTTCTCAATTAAGAGAGATTTTAAAATATAACTTTCAAGTGAGAAAAGTTTCACCTTCTGTTGTTTCCGTTGCCTAAGCCAAGCACTTCCAAACCTGGGTGCTCTACAAGACTAAAATAAAATGTGCATATAATCACAGAACCGTTTGGGTTGGAAGGGACCTTAAACATGATCTGGTTCCAACCCTTCTGTCATAGGCAGGGATGCCACCCACCAGACCAGGTTGCTCAAAGCCCCACCCAACCTGGCCTTGAACACTTCCAGGGCTAAGGCATTCACAACTTTTCCTGGCAACCTGTTCCAGCATCTCACCACCCTCACAATGAAGAATTCCCTCATAACATCAAATCTAAACCTCCCCTCTTTCAGTTTAAAACTAATTTCACCATGTCTTATGTATATTTGTCCATGTAAAAAATTACTCTCCGTGTTTTCTTCAAACTCCCTCCAGGTATTGAAAGACCAAGAGGCCTCCCCAGAGCCTTCTCTCTGCCAGGCTGAACTAGCCCAACTTTTTCAGCCTATTTTCATAGCAGTGGTGCAGATAATAATCAGGGAAGAGACTTGACAGGCAGCAGCTCACTATCAAGAAGATTATCTACTACTATATAGCCTTCTACTATCACCATGGAAGGAAAGATAGTAATTTTGGAAATAATTCTTTTTCAAATTATGCTTGCTTTTATTGGTATGAAATTGTCATTAACAACTCATGTACAACTGCAAGTTTGAGCATTAGAGTGTTTCTTAACCACAGAACATTATTTAGCTTGCTCTGATCAATGAATCTAAGGAGAAGAAACCCACATCCCAACGAGTTTTGAGACAACACTCGACAACAAAAAGGATGTGACACTCACATGCAAAATAAGGTTTTCATTAAGTGGCAGTGATATGTTCCTATAGAGACACTCTCAATTGTTTCAAAATGTATCTGCCAGCTCACAGAGAGAATTCAGAGGAAGCAGGGAAGCTTTCAAGACAGCTCATGCACTTTTGGGAGCTTAAATTCCACTTTTAGGAAAGATGTCTTAGGTTTCTTAAGTCCTTTCAGAAAGCAAGGGTTAAAGTAGCAGGATAATTCAGGAAAACCTTTATACCTTTGGAATGACATGACAGTAAGATGCATTTGAAGTATAAGTCATAGATAT
This sequence comes from Pseudopipra pipra, assembly GCF_036250125.1. NCBI lineage: Eukaryota > Metazoa > Chordata > Aves > Passeriformes > Pipridae > Pseudopipra > Pseudopipra pipra. Next base: position 57,549,422 of record NC_087552.1, on the reverse strand, counting down.
TAAGAACACATAACCCTTAGATCTTGAAATTTTCAGATCATGTAACAAGTAACCTTGTTTTCATATAGATAAGCACCTTTTAACATAAATATTCATAATACTGTATCTTCCAAAAAACTACATAATCAAACCTTTCTGAAGAATTCTGTAAAACCCCAGTCTCAGCTTACACACTTTAAAAAACAAATAAAAGTAACGTCATATTACCTTCTAAACAAGACACCAGTTCCTAAAATGTGCAACAAGGGCATGTAACTTCAGATATTTCAGGCACAGCTGTGAAAGGTATCCAATGTACTAATACCTCCTTCACATTTTCTTGACATCCAAAATTTTATGACTAAAAATATTCTTAGTCTTTAAGACTTACTGTAAGTTAGCTATAATCCATTTTATAAAGACTAAAATATCCTTCAGTTTTTATTTTCTGCCTAGATAAAGGGAATTTATCAGATTACAGAACAAAGGGCTTTTTTACATCACTTTTCCACACACACTTTAAACAGCAAATCAGAGGATAAAGTTTTGAACACGTCTATCATGCTATAAATACATAGATATTCCTTTTTACCTTAGATCCTCCCTATTAACTGACCCAAAATTCTTCTTAAGGATTGAAGAGGCTCTGCAGATCTGTTATCGCTATTTTTGGTGCTGAGAAAGACTTTAAAAGCCATTAATCCACACAAAAAGTGATTTTTAACTACAGCACTGAAAAGCTCTATGACCCCTGAGAAATTTCAGTACCAAGGAAACACAAGTCTTTACCTCTCAAGTTTGAATATCACCAAAACATATGATGCAATCAGATGCCAAAACTATATCTGACATTTCAACTCCTTTAAAGTTTATATCTGCAGCAGTAAGCTTCCTAAAACACTAAAAGTTCATACTTTGCAGCTGCTATCTACACAAACAGCCAAATAAACTATTTGGAACCACCACTTCATTTTTGTGGATTAGTACTTCTGTCACACCATTAAACCTCTTATCTCCCTCTACCAAACAGAAATAGGGCCAGGGAACAGTACTGCATTTCAAAGGGTGGAAGATGCTGTAAGATTCTTCTCACTTTCACATTCATTAAAGCAAATAAAACATTCACCAAATTAGTTTTGCTTACAGTTTGTGAGGTAGTCTTGCACAGTGAATTTCAAGAAATCAAAGCCAGTTTCATGCACACACACGCCTAGCAACAGTCTAAATCTTTAAAAAAATGCAATATCATATAAATAAGAACTCACCTGTGTTGTTTTACCAGACCCAGTCTCTCCGACCAGCACAAATGACTGATGCCTAATCAAAATATCTGTGAATCTTTCTTTATATTCCCACACAGGAAGTTGTAGCCTTTTTTTCAGGATGTCATAATATCGTGGTGTATGTGGTAGATTTGTGAAAGGGTTAATACTGTGTGGAATCATTGCTGGTTTTATAGCTGGTAACCCAGCAGCCCCATAATATGTAGAGTTGGATGTAGGTCGCAGATCCTTTTCCTTGTCCCTTTCTCTGTCACGATCTCTATCTCTGTCACGATCCCTGTCGCGATCTTTGGAACGGTCATCACGGTCCCTGTCCCGGTCACGATCCTTCCTGAAATGAGTTAGAGACACAGCAGAAAATGAGACACGTGAATATTTAAATGCAGAGGAGGAATTTAAATACAACACAACTCTAAAGGTACCCAGTATAAAGTGGATACAAACCAAATCTTTTAAAAAGCCTTGCAGGCAGCTACCCAGAACAATAAGCACCAAAGAGTAACAACAGTATGATGCACACTCAACACTAGATATATACAGATATACATTAGATATACTCACTGTACCCAAACACTACCACAGTTCCTCTCATTACAGGCAAGAAGGAAGAAAGCCATCACATGGAGAGAGGATCATTTTAACCCTCTTCATTTAATAACTATAAAGAATCAGCTGTGCATTCTAGACTTCCCAGTTCTTCCCATCCTTACTTGCTGCAGCAGAAAAATAAGATTACACTTCATAGTCTTTCTGCCTACCTACCCAAGGTATTATGCTCACCCACAAAAAATTAACTCAAGATAATAAGCAAGCCATGGAAGAGAAGCTTGATTTTAATATCCCACAATTACTTTGTAGCTTTTTTTTTCTTTCAAGTCTTACAATACAATTCTGACTCAACCAACTCTGATATACAGGTTGCTGAGTCTGGAACTTAGACTTAAAATCAGCCACTGCAGTTCATGGGATCAGATTCATTTAGATTGGAAATGACCCTTAAGATCATAGATTCCAACTGTTACACTAACACTGTCAAGTTGTGTAGTATCTTCTCCAGTATCACCTCCTACCACGCATTTAAACAGCTCTTATGTATTCCTATTTGTTCCAAATATTAAGTAAAAGAAGTCACTGCACTTGCAAAACAAAGACAGCATTATTTTCAATCTCTGGCCACAGTCTTAGTGAGAGTTTCTCATTTTGCGAGTCCATGTACTTGTTCTTGCACATAATCTCACTCTTCCTACAAACACACACTCGCAAAAAAAATCCCTTGTTTGACCCAAAAAACTACAGCCACGTGCTTTAATAAAAATTCCTAATTCAGGACTTTGAAACAAGCCCTGCTTTACAAAATCAACCTATCACATTTTAAACTATTGTGAGTTAAAGGATTAGTGGCATCTTTGCCTGCAAAACTGAGGATGCCCTCAGCTTGGGCTCCTTTTGTGCACTAGCTGAAATCCTATCAAAAAGGCAAAACGACAAACTAAGTCAAACCAGCTTTATAGTAAGTGCACACAAACATTTCCAGGAGTATGAAGAAAAAACCAAACCTCTCATCCTTTACCAACACTCAGGTATATCTGAAAGTAGAGAGCTTGTCCAAAGAAAACTGTTGGCCAACACTCCTCTCCACGTTTTTTTTTGTTTAAAACATGCAGTTGGCATTCAAATATAACTGTTGAAATAATACACAAATTCCTACCTACAGAGAAGATACAGTAACCAAGATTATATTAGTACTGATTCTATAAATTTTAATTCAAAACGTGCTGTGCATTGGAAACAACAACCACTACTCTTTTTAAATGTAACGAATGCAGGCTTTATTTTTTTTCCTCAATACTTCAACATATTATGGCCACAGAAGCCATCAAAATACAATTTTTTAAAGACCATTTCTTTTAACACAGACCCATTGAAAATAAAGGATTACAAAACACTCTGATTACTGTCCCTTAACTCACTTGCATATAGATTTTCCTGAAGTTCTGGACACTGAATTATCTAAAAATGAAGACCCTTTTAGAGCATTTGCTTGAATCTGAGATACCCTAGCTTCAACAGTACTTCTAGCACAGTCAAATATCATACAAGCTAGAATCTCTTCTCACTGTAAAATGGCAGGCAAATATTGCAGAACAATAGGTTCATATTCTCCCTACGAAAAAGTTACCACTGTTATAAAGTGATGGAACTAGGCTCCATTATGCTACTCTTAGTAACATGTATCACACAGGAACAAAGCTTGGGACTTGCAGGTGAGCTATTTACCATCAGATTTTCAAATGTCTGCAGGTACTGGGATAAACACATGCATGGTCAGACAGTAAGAAAAGTAAATAAAGGTATAAAAGCAATTTAAGAACAGTGTAGTTAGGGTAAAATGCAACAACACACTTCTTGGAAGGTAGACTAAGACACATTACTTACAGTTTTTGATTTGGGGTTTTTTTGCACGTGTGTTTCTGAAAGATTTTTATCCTTCACTGCTATCTAGTCAAAGTATAAAAAAACCCCACACCAACAAAAACCATTCCACAACCATTTACTTAAGACAGTATGATGACAAAAGCTCCTGCATTGCAGACCACCAAGTGCACCTTCAGATATGCTTCAGCCCCACATGAAGCAGCACTACTGCTAAAATGAACAGATCCACAATATTGCCAACCCTTCCCATGTGTTGGCTCAAGCATTTCACTGCCCTTGTGAACAACAAGCCCCTCCACCAGCGTGAATTCTAACTCGAATCAGGTCTTGTAGCACTGTTATCTCCTGTACTGGTAGCTATTAGTATGGGCTTAAAACAAACAAAAATACAACCTCAAGAACAAAACAGTGGATTAAATGGAGTACAAATACAATCTGGCATGGAATGTCCCATTAATCCCCCATTTCTCAGTTTCTTCACTGAACTCTTACAGCTATTTAATTGCTCAAACAGAAAGGGAACCTATCAAGCTCTATCTCCACTTCAGAAGTAAAAAACTATTTATGTGTTAATAAAGAGAATTGAGTCTTTTTCCTATTAAAAAAAACAAAAGAGAAACAGGGGGAACCAGATCCCAGCATAGAAACAACACAACAAACAACATGCCTTCAAAATTACTCTCTAACACTCATTTTATAGCAACACTTTTTTTTCCTAAAACTATTTCCCAGTCTCCCATTATTACTGAAACTTAGCAGACACAGACTCCCTTGGTCAACAAGAGAAAAGAGGAATGACAGTTATGATGCCATATGAATTCCCTAAAATTTATAAAAATATAACTGGGCAGTTTTTAATTTATAAACTGTCACATTTTAGTTATTTTTCATTATTGCACAGGGAAAACTGAACTCCAACTCGGAAATTAACAGTAAAATAATTATAATTTAAACATTTGAGTTGTGCCCGAATGCCATAACAGCCTCCAGAGTCAGGAAGTGGCTGGGGTTTTTTGCTCTGCTTTAAAGTGAAAAAGTCTGGTCTGCTATCTGCCTTTATTTCCTTCCATTCACTCATATATAATATATCCACATATGAATACAAAAGAAACACTGTAGCAATCACTAAATCAGAGGATAAAAAGCATATAAAAACTAAAAATGGAAACAAAGGGCTCAAGGTAAACAACTGATCATCACAGTGAAAGTCTAAACACACCTAACAGAGCATCAGTGTTATCTCTCCATTACTAAACACGGCAACAGTTGACGCAAAAAAGGCAATGCAGCTAAAGGAGAGTTTCTGTTCCATACGTTAAAAAATCAAAGTACAATTAGTCTGAACGATACATCCCACTAAATAACTCTGATGTTACACAAGAACTGAAGTATATTTGCAAAAAAATTAGCATATTTTAAAATAGTATGTATGTAATTCACACACTGTAACCAAAAATCTTCTGTACAATTTCCATTTTTCCAAGAAATTTTTTACTTCACAGATGGTACTTCAAGTCCAAAGAAAACAGATGTCGTAGGATGCTTAAGGTTACACCAACAATTACAAACCTATTGGCCTGGCACTGCTACCTTGTAGAGCCACACAGCAATAGAGTCGTTCATTAAAAAGGGACTAAAACAATAGAGACTACCTTGATACAACCTTTATATTTAGTCACATGGTCCAGTTTGAATGCAAGATAAACTACTATTCTGAATGTGAAGTGGTAACCATACAAGGAGCTAATTCAGTTTAGCCCAGCTCCAAAACCACCTAAATTACATGAAGGCACTCTCCACACAGAGGAGGACATGTACACACACGCTGTTAACAAGGCCCAGTGCATCTTCCTTACAGGTTTGCACAAGCTGCAAAACCAAACTACCCTAAAATAAACCAACCACGTAACTTCAGTATGCCTCGTGCTACGTGAATTAAGATTTCAAGCACTGTAAGAAATAATCATGGTCAGTAATTATGCTTATAGTGAGTTGTACTCAGTCCTATGCCATTTAATGCTTTTACTGGTAGAGGAGGAGGGGACAAAGAAGGGGCACTGGACCAGCACTTCTACAAGCTTTTAGGTGCCATAAAGGTCAAAGTTTTCTGGTTTAAAAATGCTACCACTAGTGGGAACTCATAGGATACACAACGTGGTAAGACTAACAGTTCAGCACGACATCTGATAATCAGTAAAAACAATGATAAATAAAACCACACCAAAACTATAAAACCCACGAACACACAGACAAGGAAATACTGACCTATGGTTATCTTGACAACCAGACCTAACAGTCGCACCACACTTAAATAATGCCCGGTTTTGACACAACCACTTGAAAATTCTACAAAAATCTCTACAAACAGAAAAGCTGCACATGTACAACTTTCCTGTAGACTCAGAGGAGCTATTTCAACCTCTGGCAAATCATACAAAATCTCATCAAAGGAGACAAATAGCTCACTCCACTTATTCTGAAATATATGATTATGGTGATCCTACGTACAGGAAACAGCCGATCAATAATAAATTTTGTTCAGCTGAGAAAAATGCATCCAACTCTACAAGCTAAGCCTACAAGCTCACCTTAAAAAAATGAAAAGGCAAGTTTTGCAAAGACTGCTTATCAGTGAACATTAACTGCTACACCAGACTGCAAGCTTTCGGAACAAGCTCAAGTATTTTTCTTAGATAAATACTCTAGTCCAAAACAACACCGATGGACTCTAGTAATTGTTTAACTCTCCGAAATCTTCTGTGCTCCTTCAAGAAGGCCAAACTAGATAAACACTGTATATTTTTGTACTCCTTGAGACCTCAGAAATTTACTTTAAAGAGACGGCCATGATCCCTCCCCCTCCCGCCCAATTAGAGGATAAAAAATTATGCAGAGAAGGCTCTAAAGCAACTGTGAATAAAAGCACAGTACCAGTGCATTGTCTGTGTTCTTGCAATTTCATTAACCTTAACGAAAATGTGCTGAAGCGCGTCCAGTACAGTCCTAAAACTTTAACCTTCGCGAAACTAAGGAAAAAAATCCCTCCCTTACCCCTATCGTAAAACCCACCTCACCACCGATTTTTACTTCAAGCCAAACACATCCCCGACGGTGACTGAGTGTAAGATGCTAACAAAGGAATACCGCTCCTACCAGGTCACACGGGCTGGACAAACCTCGTGCTCATCTCTAGGCCCAAGTTTGCCAGGCCTCTCAATGCAAAGAGGGGACGAAGTAAACAAACATAAAAGGAAGGGGGGGCAACAGACACGTAAAGGCGGCGAAGCGCCGCAGACAAAGCCCGGCGCGGGGGCGCGGGACCCACATCGCGCCGCCCCCGCCGCGGGCGCCTGGCCCGGCCCAGCCCAGCCCAGCCCACCCGCCCAGGCGGCCGGGCCCGCGCCCGCCTCCCTTCCCCCGCCTGGCACCGCCGCACAAGGCCCTCCCGCCGCTCCCGCCACCATCCGCCCCCCCCCCCCCCGCGGGCCCGGACGATGCCAGGCCGGGCCCGGCGCTCCGGGAGCCGCGGTGCTAGGGGCCCGCCTGCACGGTGGCCTCTCCCCGCCCCGCACAGCGGCCGTCCCGCGCCCCGGGAAGCCCCAGCCGCGGAGGGGCGGCCAGAGTCGGGGATGGGGCGCGGATGACGAGTGGGCCGCCGCCATCCGCCCCCCACCGGCCCCTCCCCGCCGCGGGCCGCGCCGCCCCTCACCCGTCGGTGGTGCGTTTCTTGCTGGAGCTGTAGTCGTCCCCCAGGTCGAGGCGGTGGCGCTTGGACATGGCGGCGGTCGGGTGGTCGGTCCGGGCGCTCCGCGGTCCCTCCCCGAGCGGCGGCGGCGAGGCACGGCCGACAAAATGGCGGCCGGAAGGAAGCGCCGTGGCCGCGCGAGACGGTGGCGCGCGCGCGGAGGGGCCTGTTGGCGAAAGCCTCCCGCCGGCGCGCGCCCGACGGCGCCGCCCCGCCCCGCCCCGCGCGCTCCCGCTGGTTTCCTGGGAAGGGCCTCGTCGCAGGATCGTAGGGTCATAGCATCGGCTATGACCAGATCCAGACACCTCTTGAACACCTCCAGGATGGTGACTCCACCAGCTGCCTGGGCCACCTATTCCAATGCCTGACCACCCTAACAGTAAAAAATTCTCTTGTATCTAATCTGAATCTCCCCTGTCTTAAGGCCATTTCCTCTGGTCCTCTCACTGCAGGCACAGTTGGTAAGACCGGCCCCGACCTCACCACAGCCTCCTTTTCAGGTGATTGTAGAGAGCGATGAGGTCACCCTCGAGCTTCCCCTTCCTCAGACTAAACAAACCCAGCTCCCTCAGCCGTTCCTCATGAGACATGTTTTCCAGACCTTTGACGAACCTTATGCCCTTCGCTGGACATGCTCCAGCACCTCAATGTCCTTTTTAAAGCGAGGGACCCAAAACTGAATGTAGTACTGGAGATGCAGCCTCACCAATGCTGGGTGCAGAGGGAAAACAGCCTCTCCACAACCCATCCTGAGTGGAGGACGGGAATTTCCACAGAGGGGGGTTGAGCCAGGATAACTCATGAAAAACCTCTGTTCTAGGCCATTAGAGACTCCCCTGGCAACGCTCGCCTTGTGTGCGGAAAAAAGGCAACCTTTTACAAGTCAGCTGTGGCAAAAGCAGTGCTAGAAAACCAGGCACATTAAAGATACACGCTGTAGAAGCACATACAGCCTTTACCCAAATGTCAACAAGAAGTGTTCATGGCAGTGTATTTCAGGATGAGAAAATTTAGCTGTCTCTCAAAGACCCAGAAACACACTTACCAATGTTTACCATTTCAGCACAAGGGAAGCCTGAGTTCATAAATAACACAAACTCCAGCAGATTTGTTCAGTCCTACTGCATCCCAGTCTTCTCAGCGTGAGCATGGCTACAATAGCATTTAGTAATACAGTTCCTGAAGTGAAACAAGACACGAGTTCAAGTGCCATTTCCTCATGGCAGTTAGGTTCTGCTTGAATAGTTACAGCAGTAATTAGTTACTTTTCACACTTCCAAACCGCTTTAACTGCCAGAAGAAGTCTGCAAGCTTAAGTGTGGTCCAGAAGAGTTGGTCCTTAGGTTGTTTCTTGTGCCCCAGAGCTGTTCCCCATCTCCTGCCACTCCCAGCACCTTTTAAGAATTGGGTTAACCATCCACACAAGAAGCATTTGTCCTGTGACTGAAGGCACAGATGCGCCTGGGCAGGAGAAGATGAAGTCAGGCAGATAATGAGATGCTTCTAATGGCCATGCCTTCAGGTCAGAAGCACACTTAGTGCTCACTGAGCAGCTTCTGCTCCCACACAATTTCATTCAGACATTTCTGCTCCCTCTAAGTGTCAGCAGCTGCCTCACTTTCCAGTGCAGTCACTTGATACTTCAGCACAGCTCATAAAACCCATCTCTAAGAGCTTCCAGAAAAGCAAGACGCACTGTTCTTGATACTTCTGACAGCTATTTGGAGAATATCAGCCACTGGACATTCCGTTCTCTATTCCTATCCTCTCCATTCCCAGTCTATGTCATGGTCCTTCAGCACCCCTCTAGCAATTTAAATTCATACCATAGACAAGTAATTTTAAGATAGAAATTAAAAGCACTACCATCATATTGGTAACTCTCTTCAACTAGGTGCATTTGTTGAAAAACATGCACATTGCAAGCCTTGCTCCCTGTCCCTCTTCACAATCCTTCTGCCAGAGATTACCACAAACTTTGCTCAGCTACTTGAATGAGCGCTCACTCCTGCTATTTGACTGTCAGACCAAGGGTACATTCACATAAATGGCTCAGTTAACTAACATGAAAGTGGTCAGGAAGGATCATCTAGTAACAGTGACCCGTTCCACAAGTACAGCTAGCTCAGCAAGTGGGTGTTTGTCCAGAGCTTCATGTTCCAAAGATTTGATGGAATTGAGTATAAGTCTTAAAATATTTCATGTAGACAAGTCCGTAGATTATATTCTTTAATAGAAGAGCATTTTTGCCCCTAATTTTGGATAATATAACAAAATGGCACCCACAGCTCCACTGGAGTTCTAGACACTAGTGTAATAAAAATAACTAACTTTTTTCTGCTTAGAGTTATCAACCGAAATAAATATTCCTGGAAACTGGATTTTGAGCTTTTCTTGTGAAGCTGGAAATAGTTTTTCAATTTATATTACAAAAACCTCTGGAATATCTATGTCAGAGATTTCTGGAATATCTATGTCAGAGATTTCCAGAGAATAAGTGTTACAGAGTGACTCTCTCTATCCCAAATATCAAGCTTAGTTTTTGTGATGCTGTGATAGTGTGCATAAACCTGTGTTGGCTGAATACAGCTGAGGGAAGACTTCCTAGACATCTTCCCAAGTGGATTTTAAATTATGTCTGTCTTAAAAGAAAGCAAATGATCATTGAAATAGAGTACTGGAATAGCACACATTTAGGAGGGGAAAAAAAATACTGGCTAGGTCTCCTTCGAAAGTAGGAAAACAGGGGAAGAAGATAAAAGCATTAGTTGGGATGAGAAGCTACTACTGGGCTCTTTAGAGACAACCCAAGTGTCCATCAATGGGAGCTTGGTGAACTCTGCAGCTCTGTTACAGATCTTTCTTGCTCCTCCCTATGCAGAGCAGCATAAAAGTACTTATGGTCTTACTCTAGGTTACCTCATGGCCAACATCAGGCAAATTTCTGCTTTAGGAGGTAGGAAGAAAGGAGCAGGTGTCTCAGCTGGTATGAAATCTTAGGCTAGAGCTCAGCAACAAATACAAAAAAGGAGGGAAGAAGATTTTATGCTAGTTGGGGTGAGCAGCTACTTGCACGCTATGCCCCAGACTGATATCCCACAAACCAGTTCGGTCTGTTAACAACTGTTAACTTTGCAAACTCTTGAACTCATCCTCCACCCAACCATGCTTTGAGCCATATGACTGCATAATATCTGATCTGGTCCCACCCAAAAGGGTTTACAATGTAAGACCTTCATCCTGCAAGCACACACATGCCTTATTTTACTAATGCAAGTAATCCTTTTAACTTCAAAGGGATTAACAAGGAAAGAGTAGGAAAACTAAGCATGTATGTAAGTGTTCACAGAATCACAGCCTAAATATAAGATGAGACAAGAGAAAAAAGATTGGTAAGCACAAATTGACATAATGACAAAGTGATAAGCATTACGTCAAAAGCCTAAAGGATGAAAGGAATGTGTAAAATAGGGCATATTTAAGCATATTTTCTGCCTTTTCAAAGGCATTTGTTAAATAAGAGGTTTTTATTCCCCTCCCCAAGTCTTTTATATCCATCTATAAAAATGAAAATCTTAGGCTAAGGAAACACAAGACATTTGTATGAGCTGCCGTTTGACTATCTACTCTTCTACTCTCCATTTCTTACCCTAGTTTTAAATTCATTGGTATCAAAATCCTCTTATCCAATTTCCGATGAATATTTCTTCACATTTGTTATGGGCATAATATTTAATATGCTATTTGAGTTGAAAGGAGCGTTAACATTTAAAACTGAAACAATGGCTTAGGAGAATAGCATCGTGTCTATTTTTTTTCCTGACTGTGCATTGCCTTCTCCCCTGAAGAATAAACATGGGTCTCAGGCAAGCTGTAATTCGAAGACCCTGGAACTTCCACCCTGGATCGGGTGAGGTTTCTGACAGAGAAGCATAGTGTCACAGTTTAGGTTATTATTGCCCAAGACTAATTGCTTCATGCCTTTTCTAGAGATTACCAAGTCTATAAAGTGCATGAGACCTATCCAGTGTAGCATCTTAGTCAAAACACACCTTCTTCACTGGCTTAAGCTAAATCAGGGGATGTTTATGGTGAAGTGACACCATAAACCTCTGCTGCAATGGAAGCCATAATAATGAGCAGGGTGGTAAGACAGACAGATAGGAGAGGTTAAATCTGCTAAAGCTTATGTGTTAGAACCCTAAAACCTCTGTAGTACATATTTTTTTTGTGACTGGCTGGCTTGCAGTAGACCCTAAGCTACAGCCTATATATGCTCCCAATGCTACGGCCACACTTCTTCTGCCAATTTTTTTTTTTTTTTTGTAGTTTGTTTTTTAAGAACAAGTCTAACTCCTATTTTGTATAAATCTACAAAACATTATATGAAAAACTTCCTGCAAATGAATTCAAATATTAAAATTAAGCATTTATGATAATTATAACTGCAATCACTGTTTTAAAATTGTATATATGTATATAAAAATGGGTAATGCCCTTTGAAAATTATTCAGGAGCCTTAGGTGCAAATGCTTGTCACAGACAAGCTCTCATTCTATCCTTCCCCATCAACCCCATGTGAATAAATGGATATTATCCTCATGTTCTGTCATATCATCAGAGAAAGAATCCTTGAGACAAGAACCCACAATCAGAGCATGTAAAAATGTCAGACTTTCACATCTTTTAAATTTAAAAATATGAAGATGAATACATGAACTGATCTCAATTCCTTCAGTGAAGAAAAGAGACAGCTTCTCTGTAATTACAGAAGCTAAACTTTGCAACACTTCAAGTATATATAAATCAGCGCTTTAAATTGCTCTGGGAAGTACACTGTAGGAAGCCAGCATGGCAACAGCACTATTGCCATGACAGCAAACTTTATCAGCCATACAGACACCCATCTGAATTTTGTGAATGGTTATTAAATGTTATCCCATACAGAACACACCACCATGACTGAGTCTGCAGGTCAGAAAGGTCTAAATAACTTCAGTAAAGTTTCATAAAGAAGAAAAAAAAGAGAGAGAGAAAGAGAGAGAAGGAGAGAGAGATTGCAGCTTTTGTATCTACTACAACATTAACCAGAATAAAAAAATCACTTTTTAAAACAAACCCCACTCTCTAGAAGGAAATACATTGTTGTAGACAACCAGCTGCTATTCTGAGCCCCACAGTCACCTGCTAAGGCCTTATGATCACCTTTAATCCCCTCAGAGAAACTCTGCAAGAGCAGGTATTCATTATGTGCTTTGAATAGAAATGAAAGAAATTGTGTAAATCAAACCATCACCCCCAAGTAAATTAAGTCATATGTCTAATTTACATGAATTATACACAGAATTCACACATTGTTCTCATAACTTCTAGGTCTTCATGGTTGAAGTGGCATTCGGAAACATCTGAAACTAAGGGCTAATATGTTGTGAGTGAAGGCAGTTATCTTTTAAGCTCCTTACAATCTAACTGCTCTCAATGCCAAGTCTGAAATCTTGTGAGAAGCTCCTTAAATATAAGGTGTTTTTAGGAAGTAGTAACTATTTCATAGAGAACTGTTTAAAGCCAGAGAAGACCACAATTTCAAGCTTGTTGCTTGATCTTGTGCTAGAATATTGGAAGAAGAGCCAATGAAAGTTTTTCTGTTGGCACTTCTTTTGAAAAGATCTAATTATTTCTTGAATTTTCTTTACAAATTTTTTTACATCATCAGAAAGAAAAAGATGTACTACGTTGGTCTACATTTTTCATTTCTTTTGTGTTGAGTACAATAATCTCTTATTCACTATTGCATTAGCTCCTTAAGAATCTTTTTTTAAGTTCTGTCTTTAATACTATCTGTGGAACATTCATATTCATGCCTAAAATTAGGCAAGCTGGAACTATCAGTGGTACATCTTCACTCTGAGTATCTGCTACATTACTAGGAAATTTATTTACTTAGTTTCTGCTATCTACATAGAGTGTTCCTAGTTTCAACAAGCTAAGATTACAAAAGGCTAACAAGCAGTGAGACAGGTGATCTAATAACCTGTAACTCATGGGCTACTAACATCTAAAGTGATAAATACTAATCCTTACCTTCATAATAAATTCCAGATTAAATTACAAAATAATAGCCATAGAAAAGTAAGCACACTAAAAATCCATCATATCCTGGAACTAATCAGTAACAAACCATAAAGATTAATAATCATACCTTGACCAGGTGGGCCCCATTTTTTAACAAATGGCCTTACTTATTCTTTCCCCAGATGATCAAGCCTTTTTCTTCCAACTATATTAAAAGTCCATTTGCAGAAAAATTATCACAGCTGATGAAAACACTGGAAGTGCACTTAAACCTCTGCAGCTGTGTAACCTTCCTCTTAACATCTTCTTATCATAAAGCCTCAGCCTTGCAGAAGTGAGGTTGTTTTGTTAGTGTGTTATTCTTCTACCTGTGGCTCCCAGCTGAGAATAACACCCTTAGTATAATCTGAAAACCATTATAAGTATCGTCAAAGAGCTGAAAGAAGACAATGGTTAAGTTTGGGGATTTTGGGGGATGTGGGGTTTAGTAAACTGATGCATTGTGAATGTACTAATGTCCACTCTAATGAGGAAGACTGTTCTCAAAGGGGAAGGAGAAGGTGCTGCTCCTTCTTATAAACACAACGAATACAATGCTCTCATGAGTGACCTTTTTTGTAAAGACAGAGCAACTTGGGCCTCAGCTGAAAACACAGGGAATGCTATACCTGCAGCATTTTTAAAAATTACAACAGTCATGCCTAGGTTTATATAAGAATTGTCTTATGTGCTACTAGGCTTGTTTTTGTAATTAGAGCAGTAGTGACCTTGTCTTCTACATAATTCTGCCTTTGCAAAGGTGAGCCATATGTATGGCCTTTCCTTGTCTTGTAACTGGGCCTGCACGTAGGATAGCTGATCTATACATGTGCAGGTTGGATTTATTAAATAAGTGCTACTTTCTGCCCAGATCTGGAAAGTACCAGGAAAGAGGATAGTGAGGAATATGCTATTGCCATAGCCTTGCTCAGACTCTTTGGGCCTGGACAAGATAACTTGTTCTGAAGGCAGCACCTTGCTTTCAGACTTCATTTTCTTGGGCTCCATCTTACATCATCAGTGAATATTTCCTTATTGTAGGAGAGGCCTCCTGGAAAGAGAATGGCTGGGACTTGTCTATGCTTGTTGGGTGTTATTCAGACCACAAGGCCAACATAAAGCAACGCTGGTTCAAACTTGTTTTTGCCTTCTATGTATGTGAAAACCAGTTAGTTTAGTGTATAGTGTATAGTATTTTCATGTACTATATGAATGTGAAACACCACTATTATAGCAGTACTATACTGTAATACTACTGTAATAAGAGGAGAGGCAGAATTAAGGGTATCACAGATAAAGAAGTGCTTTCTTCTGCAATTTAAACACTTTCTTGGAAGCACCTTCTGTCTGTGCAATGGTACATGCAATAGGTAACACACAGCCCAATCTTATGTTATATTTAACATGCAACAAATAGTTAATGAGTAAATGAGGCTTTTCAAGATAGTGCTGCAGGACTAAGCAGTCCCTGACCTTCCTTATGCTGATGGCTCAGTCTCATCTCTGCAGTACCCTCTCCCTCACTATGGCATAGTTATTTGGGTAATCATGCAGCGCATCAGGCTGTGAAACAGATATATCTTAAAAAGCAACCTAGCAACAACAATGTAAAGAGAGTTTCTCAGCCTGTTTGGTTTCCTAACAAGGAAAACAGATGGAATAGCATGGGGACGCAGACAAGTAACTGAAGATAGGACACTGTCAACTACCAGATCACCTGAAAAAGTCTATGACGTAGCAGTCTGATACTGCTCATAGTGAATAAAGTTCAGTGCTTGAATATGTCTTTGGACAATCAGGACCAAAGATTTTAATATGCATTTTTACATACCAGATGACTGATCCTACATTAAAGTGACATCTTGATTGATTTGGATATATTTACATGAATAATACTGGCTGCTCTTAGAAACACTTATTCAGCATTTTTCCAGAAATATTCAGATATTTGACATTAGCTTTATTTTTCATAGATTCCAGTGGAAATTAATTAATACCTTGGAGCAAGTTTATACTGGAGAATCCTAGAGAATTTTCTTTCCTTTAAGAGAAGGCAGTGCTGCTTGGCACCTTGTGTGGGAGAGTGATGGGGTAAGGACTGCATCTTTGGTACAAATATTCTATGAAAAGCATTCATATTCTAAGAAAAGCGTGTAGTACCCTACAGTGAAGCATGTTGATCTGTGGGAACAGTAAAGTAGGAAGAAACATTTCAAGTCCTTAGCTGAAACACTGTGGACCTTGTAGAGGATTATAAATCAAATGAGATTGTCATGTACTCGTCTTTTTAACAGTGTATCTATTTGGACACTCAAAAATAAACCTAAAATAATAGAACAAGAACAAGACTTTCCATTGATAGATATTCATACAACAGAAAGTTCTAATACCCCTCCTACCCATCCTTTAACTCTAAAGTTCTCCCATAGGTGCAGTTTTTATAAGCTCTTTAATCTACTTTTGTCAAATAAACGGTGTTAACAAAGAGCTGATTTTTGCACTGGTTTAAGTTAACCTTTCTGGACGGAAATGACTTAGGGAGCACTTACATAAATTGCTTTCTTAGAAGATTAGGGTAGCAGGAAAGTATTAACAGTCCAGCAGAGGGACATTGCTAGGAAGCTGAGGGTAATAATGTCTTCTAATCCCCAGGGTGGATCTAGGAGAGGTTTGCTGCTTTGTGCTTTGAGAATACCACTGCACAATAACCAGTATGGGTTCTGCAGGTGGTCTGTTTTAGCTTTGTTTGTAATGACAGCATCTCCCATCTCTATTCTGATTGAGAGGAAATGTCACCGCAGGCTAATGCCATGGTGATTAATACTACTGAATTAAAATGTTCTCAGTAGCTAATACTAAGAAATAGCTGAAAGACATGTTCATAATCTCCTATATCTTAACAACAAATCATTTTCTATGCTAACTCTACAATAGTTAAGATTGAGATTGGTGTCACTGCTTTCAAAAACATCTGCTGACTTAATCCAAAAAATGTGCTGTTTCATAGAGTCAGTATGCAAAATCCTAATTTATTTCAGCATGAAGTTTTTGAGATGTAGTTTGTCCTATGCACACTTGCATTCACAAAATCATCTAATTCTGCTCATTCCTGTCATCTGGATGCTCCCTAGAGGAATACCACTTCTTTAGTTCCAACATTGTGTTCCCTCAGGGGAAAGGAAAAAGAACAGGATGTATAAAAGACGAGAAAGCCAAGGGAAAAAACTGTAGTGCTAAAGGGACAGAAGAACATAAGAGATGACAGGTACAAGAGGAAGAGAAGCAGAAACAGAAGAAAGATGAAGGGAAGTTCAGCCTTCTGAATAGAGCCTTTTCTCAGAATTTCTGAAGGGATACAGATTTAAAGTGTAAGATGAAGAGTTATGGAAAGTAAGACTGAAAGACAAATCACTTCAGGAAAAGGAAAGCTATCACCTTCTTTTGGCTTAAAGCCCCCATCAAGCATTTAATGTGCAAGCTCGTGTGTCTTCACCAGCACACTGGTATGAAATTGCAAACCTCATACCCTTTTCTTACCCATTTTTCCTCTGTTATCCTAATGTTCTAAAATACATACAGCTAGTGGGTGAATGACCTGCCTGTCCTCAGAAGTCAGCCTCTGTGCTGCACACAGGCACATGCTTGCATAGGCTGCGTAGGTACACCCACAAAACATTTACTTTCAATTACAAGTGATTTGCAAGTTACCAGTGTTGAGAAATCAACTCTAAACGACAAAGGAGGGAGAAGCAGAGCTAATATTTCATCAGAGGAAAGAGAAAAATATAGAACAAATTAAGACAGAAAGTCGCAGGCAAAACTTCAGTCAGGGAAAGTGCAAAGTGGCCATATGTTCTAGGTACAATGTCACAGATCTCCCAGGAGATGAGCCCAGATGCTATGTAGAATGCAACTGTGACTTTGTCATTGAGGCAGGTGAGAATAAGAAAGAAAGAAGAAATAGGAAGAGAGAAATTCCTAGTCTTAAATGCCACCTAAATCTAATTACCCTAAACCGAGGCAAGGTCAGAACTAAGCGTTAGCCTAAACTCTGACCTTGCTGTTGTTCAGAGAATGCAGCTTTCTGAGTTTCCTAGTATTTTCTTTCAAAATGTCTGTGATGCAACACATCCCAATCTGCAGTGGTGCTGCTCTTAGTGCCTCTTCCTTCCTGCCCATTTCTCAATGTGGTGTGTACCACACATGGCTACCAGCACTGGGCTGCTGTGTTGTATTTTTTATTTCTTCTATCAGATGTCATCTCAATTCAAATAGATCTGCTGCTGTTGTCAGCAGCTCCATAAACCAGGTCTGTGCTGGAATATTACAAGGACTTCTAATTTTGAAGGGGACATGAATAGGGATTTCTCTATCTGTCTTGTGCTTTTGACACTAAGGCTCTCTCCCAATGTGCATTCTGTATTTCTGAATAGGTCTTCAGTGAGAGAAATATGTTAAAAAAATAATTAAATTTAGCTCTTGCAATTAACATTACAAACTTCCCCCCGCCCCCAAATTCCCCAAAGCTTCAGTTCTTTCCCATCCCCATTGAGGAACTTATTGAGGTAAACAAAACAAAAGACTTAACGTTTGTGCAATATTTATTTGAGAGGTGCTCAAATGGTGGTGCCTTAGCCTGCAAATTGACTTTGTTACCTTCTTTTCTTACCCTGGAGAAGGAATATGGACAGCATATTCATGCTACCAGATAAACTTCCTACAGGAATAATCTTCCTGAAATGTGTAAGCAGCCCCAGTACAGTCAAGAAGCAAAGGCAACACCGTACTAAAAGTTATGTATTCCACCATAGTTCTCTAAGAACTAAAGGTCTTCATGTTTCAAAGTCCTGATATAGGAAAACTACTGCAAGAACTCAGTAGCCAACAGTATTAAATAGTACCAGTTTTTCTAAGTCAGCTGTGAAGAGTGTGATTCACTCAGACACAGTCAGTGAGGTGTGCTGGCCAGGGCTTATCCGAGAATCTGTGTCCAGTTTTGAAGGGGATGTGGAGAAACTGGAGAGGGTCCATCTGAGGGCCACCAAGAGAGTTGTGGCATCAAGGAGGATGGTTAGTCGTTAGCAATGAAGGAGGTGGGCTTTGTTCAGTCTGGCAAAGAAGAGCTGAGCAGAAATCTGTTATCAGCCTACAACACTTGAAGGGGAGTAACAAAGGTAATGAAGCAAAACTGTACTCCGTATCAACAGACAGTGGACAACAGGTCTCAGCAAGGGAGGTTTGGACTTGCTAGGAGGACAATGAAGCACTGGAGCAGGTTCATACCATTATTTCAACAGGAATACTGCAAAATTTCCATCCTTGGGGCTTTTCAAGACTTACATGGATAAAGCCACAGCTAAGCTAATCTAGCACTGGCAAGAGTCCCAAGTCACTCAGGAAGTTAGACCAGATGATCTCTGAAGGTCCTTTCTGACCAGTATTTTTATGACTGTGAACTGAAAATAAAACATAAGACCAGTTCAGTCATTGAAAAGTGAATTAAGCAACATCATCAAATTATTGTCTGGCTGGTGTCGCTGACATTTAAGGCGAAGTAACTGTATTTGAATTACATAATTCAGAATCTTCAAGGGCAGTCTCAGTAAGAGTTCTAGTAATGTAAGGTACATGGATTTTAAATCATATTACCCTTTCAGCTCTAGAAATGTAAATTGCTGTGGAGTACTGGTGGATAACTAACATTAGAGATGTCCAGGGCAAGTTTCATTTATACAGGAACTGCACTATTTCTTAGATTTATCATGCTTGCATTTTTTCTTAAAGCTAAATTCGCTTTTAAATAAAAGCACCAAACAGACTGAAAAAATTATCTCCCTCTAAAAACAAGGCTTTCCAAAGAAATTCTCCAAAAGTGAATAGAAAGGAAAAAGCAGCCAAGGAGAAAAAAAAGGAAAACACTGATTTAGGAGATTTGTTTGTTCTGTAGTGTGATCAAACAGACCAGCACCACAGGCAGTGGTAAAAGAAGGCAAAGTGCTGCACAGACTGTTATATTCATGTGCTTAAAATTCACAGGTGTGAATTAGAGTGCTAGAATAATTTGATCCACACCATCTGGCAGATATAAGAAGTAAGAATATGTAGTGGGCGAGAGGGCATGAGGAAATTTTCTGCATTTCTATAACATCTAGAGATAGTGTATTGGAGTTTGCAACCTAGGTTCAATGCATTAAGGGCACAGGTAAGCCGTAAAGAATCCAACAAATGCTAATTTTAAAAACATTTTAAAACAAACTTACTACATTAGTATAATCCCACTCTTTGCACTTTATATTTGGACTCAGAATATAACATAAGCCATGAAATGCAATGAAACAAAGCAGTACAAATATTACTCACTGGTCAGTATGAATTGTACAATGTCATTCATTCCCAAAACAGAGAGTATGACTGTTGTAACTCTCAGATAAACCTCTTAGCTTCACTTATAAGTTCAGGTTTAAAAAACTTCTGCTCACAACAGTGGAAACCTCCATCATGGTTCAAGAAGGGAAACATCACAGAAGCAAATATTACTAGTAGATTCAAGCTGCTGTGGGATAGAGATATGTAGAATGAACATGTATATCTGAAGGAAATATGAAAGCCAATTTTCTAAACGTGTTTTCTAAATTAGCCATTTTCTAAATTTGTTTCTATGTTGTCTCTACAGAGACCATACTATTCTAATACACTTTGCTTTCATAGTTTAGTACGCAGGTTATGTAGCTTTTTCTAATTTTGGTTAAGGACCAAACTTGCTTTCAGCCAAAATGATGGCTGTTTAACAAAAGTCTACAATTTATCCCTCAGCTATTTTTTTTTACACTGTAGAAACCATGGTATTTCTATATTTTTCATTATAATGATTTTGTGACTGCATGGAAGTTTATTCCCATAGAATAGAACGTCAGTTATCAGAGTGAGCAGTTCCCAAAGTTTGCCCTGTCCTTTTGTTACCAAGGAATTCTTAGAGACCACAGGGGCTCATATTGCTTATGGATATGTACCTGTTCTTCTCAGATTCATGCTTAAAAACCTATAGCTAATATGATAGAGAGCAGTAGCTGAGTAACTGTTTTCTCTAATGTGAAATGTCTGTGGTGGTGATAACCTGACAGATGGGTTCAAGAGGATTCAGCTGGGAGAGTTTTGGATGTTCCTGGTCTGCCAGCTTTTCCATTCTGTCTGGGAGGCTGCTTATATCCTGTGGGAGGCCTCTGTGTGTCCCTGTCACTCCTCTGCCCCATGTGTATTGTAGCTGCCATTTTGACTATGGCACAAACACACACCCATCCTACTGTCTCTGCCCTTGGAAGTGTAACTACAGAAGAGTGTGGAGAGTAACAGTCTCAAATGACTAAAGCTAAGTATCCTGAATCCCTTACCAGACAGCTTTAAGAATTCCATCTTCCATAAATACAAAAATTTTGACGAATAACGTATATTAGTTCGCTCATTGTATCAACACAAGCTTATTGGCTGAGCTGTGTTTGTGGGAGCTTATGCTGCCACATTACAGTGCCTGAGAAAGAGTTAACCCTTATGCACATCTCAGTCCCCAGGGTGGTACTTCACTACACAGCTTAGATGACCAGAGTGTTTCCGCTTCTCCAGGCTTTTGTGAAGGGTATTTAATTACAGCAATACTGCTGTTCCAGTGCTATTACAGCATTGCAAGGCAGTCATAAAGGCTGAGAAAGCATTCTGCTTCTAAGCTTCTGCTGTTAAGTGGCTTATAAAGTTTCCAAAATGTGACCTTTAGAGCTGAAATTTATTATGCTTGCATTCTACCCAAGACAAATTTAATTAGGCAGTTTAAAGAAAACCTGTTTACCAAATTTTGAGTCATCTAAGTGGTAAAGAAATATTTTTCAGTTGCTAAAATAATTCTTCAAACGCAGGAAAAAATACCAAAAATTTTTTTTTTTCACTTTAGGCATGACACATGCTGAAGACTAATCTCATTTCATGCAACCCCTTTTCAGATTTCTCTGTGTCACTTGCAGACAGTTTTCACTCTCAGAGCAGTCTCTGATGGTAATTTCCACATTTTCTCTTACTGTCTCAAGTCAGTGGCTGCATCTTTACTCTTGCTAGAGCTATGGCAACAGCAAGTGGTCGCCAATTAGCATTCTTACAGTGAATAGCATTCACTTCAGCTTAGATTGTGGAGGATTGTCAACATCTTTGCAGGGTCAGCCTGTTTGTTCTTTTTAGAAAGCTGGCATAAATTTTTTCTCTGAAATTCTAGTGGTGAGTAAACGCCCCTGTAAAATTTAGATCAAGACAGTCATGCAGGAAACTAGTAATTCACCTAACTATGCTGTGACTTTCATCACCGATCAAGAAAAATAAAGGGCTCATGGCTTTTTTATAATATTTTACTGGCTTGTGTCAAAAGTGTACTGATATGGATTTGTGCATTTATCCAGTAGGAGCACTATTGCCTTCAAAGAATGGGAATAAGGAAGGAAAATGGCACTGGGAAGAGACTGATTCTGCAGTGTCACAAGCTGTGGCTAGCTAGACACTTGGGATGATGAACCAAAAGGCAGATAGAGAACATGGAGCAGTAGCTCCCGATAGTTTGACCGTGACAGAGCTGTGCAGATGAGCCTAAACATCACCTCTACTGATGGATAGAAAGCCAGGGATAACAAGGAGATTTGTAGGAGTGGGGTGGCTGGTAACAGATGTCCTGGAGATGAGGAACCCTGAGAGATTCCTGACTGTGGAGTCAGGATGAAACCTAGTCACTTACTGTATTTTAATCTGCAATTGTTATTAGTAGTTTCTAGGCTAATATACATATTTTCATCAGTCTTACTAAAGAAAAACCTACGGCCTTAAGAGCCTACTATGGCAAGACTTATTACATTGGCTTCTAAAATGTGGCTTCTATCACACTGCTGAGCATCTGGGGACTGATGTACAACTACTGCAGAAGAAACACACTTCTGTGGGATCAGATACAGTAGCAATTTTGTGCAGTCCCTCTATGAAAGCAAACGCCAACTAGTAGATAGGCCAGCTGGAATTCTAAGACAACTGCTGGATATCTGTACATCATGGAATAGAGTGGGGTCTGGAAAAACAAAGAAACAAGGTAGGTGTAGTTCAAAAAAGGGAATAAGAAAACCAAGGAAAGAAAAAAGAAAGAATGATAAAGGATAAAGATTTTTCTATTAAGGAAAAAAAGGAGAATGGAGAAGGCCAAAAAGAGACAAAAGAAACATTGAAGATGACAAAGTGGGTCAGGGAAAGATGTAGAACCTCAGGCTTCTGTGTTTTGTTTAGCTCTGTATGTGTGTGTTATGCAAAGAGACTGGTTTGCATATATAAGAATAATTACAAATATCACTTTAAAAATAAATAAGAATTGATTAGAAGTATTAGATCATAGCTTTTTTCAATTAAATAATTTATCTTCAAGACAAGTTTTCCACAGATACAACTATGTCTGTATTGTACCACCCCAGTCTGAGAAGGGTGTGTCTTCTGGAGACAACTGATTTGGCTTCCAAGACTGATGCAATTTGCAGCCTCTTTGACGAGCTTGCAAATTATTCCATAGTATAATAATAACATGATTTAGGGGCTTAAATATTTCAAATACAGGGTTTCGTGGATGCGTCTAATGGCTTATGTGCACACAAACATTACTCCAGGACAAGGTAAGATACAAGCTTAAATAAGGAACAGCTCTTCTATGATAATACCTGGCATAAAAACACCATCTGTAGCTGAAGCTACATTTTCCAGTCATTTTCCAATTCATAGTTTAACATGCTTGCAGTGTGTTCAGTGTAGTAATACCTGAACACTGGTCCCTTCACACAGAAGCTCTTAGAGATTAAATTTTTATCATTGTTCAGTTGAGCTGGTTTTAGCTGGTGACCTTATACATGGGAAGATCAGTGTCTCAAATGTCACATCTGCCTCAGCATATATTCCTGGACCTGCCTGGTAGTATTGTTTCAAACATGCATAGCTAGTCCATGAGTAAAGAGAGTAGGGAGGACCAGAAAACTGGTATAAATTGAGGGAGCAGATGATGTGCAGTAGAGAAGGAGATGCGAGTAGCAGCTCTCAGCAGTTTCCCTACTGAAGGTTTGCATGATTTTCAATTGTACCAAATTATAAGGTAGGTTTTGAAACTCATGTGTTAAATAAATGGAGATAAATAAATGTCTTATTTCACACAGAAAGCACATCTGGATTCCAGATATTTAAAGAAAAAATAGAAAGTGGTAAAGTACATAAGTTACATGGTGATTGGTTGGTATCTGGACTCTAACTACAGGAGATTAAGAAAATGAGCAGTTAAGGATGAAACACACCTTATGAACTTCTGGTAACAGCACAGTAAGGTAACATATAAACAACTGTCTTGACAGCCCCTGCTGAGGCCTCATATTGAAGGCCATTGCATGCTTCACCCCAAACTTTATATTTGGATTTATTGGGTTTCCTGGAATTTTAGCACTATTAGCACAGGTCTTTAATCTTTGGAACTATCTATAATATATTTAAAAATAATTGAGTTCTTTTTTGTTTAATTTAATAACCAACATGCAGAAGGACTCAAGGTTGGCCTTTGGAATACTTTCAGAAGGTATTTTTAAGGACAGAAGAGGTATTTATCCATTTAACATAACATACCAACTAAGTATGGTTGCAGTATTCACAGTTAACTGGTAGATTTGAAAGCATTTCATGTTATACAAGTATGTCATCCAATTTCTTTCCAACAGAAGCCCCTCAAAATTAAATAATGCTTTGTCTTTCCTCATAATTATTAACAAATTTACTAACTTTAGCTAGTTACAATCTTTTAGCGTTGCTGGGACTTCTGCCATTATGTACTATACTTTATAAAAATTATCATTCACTGTAATGGATTTTTTCCTTGTCTCTTTCTTCTCTTGTTAATTTATGTGCTTGTAACATTCAGTCTATTTGTATCACCACTTCCCATTTGTTATGACTCCCAATGTAATTTATTATACATGCAACTAATATGCATGATTTTTAATTGCTAAATTTATTTAATCACTGAATCAGGATGGCTTTTAGCCAAATATTTTCTTGATTGTGAAATTAATTTCTTTGATCCAATCCTGAAATATAAACATGCATCTAGAAGGACAATAAAAAAACCCTCATTTACCAAAAACGTTACAAATATTTTATCCAAGACTAAATATAAGAAAAATATATTTGCCTGTTTTGTATAATGTATCCAAATCCTGTTGCATCAGAATGCTACATTTAGAAAAATAAATTTATGGGTGAAAATATTTAATTTCATGTTCAATACAGTTTGTATTTCTCTAAATGTAAAATATGAAAGCAAGTATTAAGAATCATTAGTGGTATGTGATAATTAAAGTCTATATGTAACTGAGGATTTCTTATCTGCAAGTTTACTGTAGAGAGCTCATTGGATTTCTAAACCCAATCATTGGGGACTGGACAAATGGTATTTACACACTTTTAATTATCCAGTGAGATTAGTGTTTGCGGTCTGTGTAAGTAGGTCACAAACATAGCAATGAAAATTAATTGTGCTACAGAATAGCAATGATTCATGTGTTTTCTAGCCATAATTCTAGTAGTATTTTAAAGGTAAGCCTCCTTAAATAATTTATTTTTGAGAAGGTCTATTAAAAACATTAGAAGGATACTTTAAAAGCAGAACAAAACACCACTCTCATTGGAAGCAATTTCTCTCTGCATTTATCCACTGTTACTTTGCAGTACAATTACTTCCATTTTCAGAGATATGCAGAGTCAGCACTCCATCACTTGTGTTGTCTGTCAAAAATGTATGTCCCAACTGAATTTTGTTCTTTTTTAAATATAACAAGTGGGAAGAGATGGTGTGTCACCAAGAAAAGAGCCTGTGTTTTAAATCAGCTGTGATGCCGATTTCAATAGAAATATGCTGGACTTGACCACATTTGTGTCTACACACATGTAAGTGTTTTTCACCACGCTTCATAATTCATTACTTTGTGATGTCCTTGGTCTTAGACACTCCTTATAGCAGTGCTGGCACAACACAATGCTCTGCAAATGCCAGCAAAGACTCCTGTCATATGCTGTAGCTGCTTAATTTTTTCTTTATTTACCCCATAAACATTAGTCTCAAAATCTCACCATTTTAAGGCATTACCAGCCTCTGTGGGTTAATTCTTTCATTATATCCATTCGTTTTAGTTATTACATTAGTTCCATTTCTGCAGTCATAGTTACACTAGTGTATCAGCATTTCCCACTTCAGTTGTTTTCAGTGCATTAAAAATTAGTCATAAATACTGTTTCATGATCAAATTTGGCATAACTTGCTTTACAGGTCAAGCAAACACATTTTTCTTTCACAGATTAAAAGCAAAATCTGTTTGATAATATTCAAGCCATTTCATTAGTTGAAAAACATTTGGGTTTATTAATTTGGAAACACCATGCCAAGTTCTGCTGTTATTTATACCGCTGTTAATCCAGAGTAACTAAACTGTATTCAGCAGATTAGTCTGAATTTATACCCATTTTTATAAAAACAGTCAAAACCCAACCCCTTTTAACTTAAATAAACAATGAGTAGGGAAAGAAAAAATGAAATGAAATAAAAGAAACAGACCGATTAGAAGAAAAATTTGCCTGCTTCATTGTATGGTCAAAATTATTTGGTGTATAACACTTTGGGATTGTGATACTTGCCCCACAAAGGAAGATGATTGCAAATGCCATTCTCACTGATAGTTCTATATTTCCAGTTCAGCTGGGGATTTAATTTATTTGTATTTGAATTTACTGAATAGCAAGAGGAAACTGATGTCCTGAGGATCAAAGTTGCCTTTCCTGAGTAAATACTTACCTCTTTCACATAGGGAAGCAGTGGTTAACATAGTTTCTGCACTATGTCCAGTCACAAACCATTTAGATCACCACAAAATCTTGGAGATAAATTTTAGCTTACTTTGATCCAGGTTGTGTATCTGAAACTTTCTGAATAAGGTGGATCAGACACATCATGTTGGAATAGCTCCTCTGTAGGTTCTTAATGTTGCAAATCCTGAAGAGCTGTCTGTTCCCAGGGAGGTCTCAGACTATTGCACATTACTCAGAGGATTTCAGGATTCCACAGCTGTATAAATCCTTTAATTAAAATTCCTCTAAGGTAGGCTATGGCAGTCTTGATATAGGTGGGTAGATTAAATGTTTTTTCTATCTCCTAAAACCCAATAGCTTTGCCAGGTGACAGTAGCCACCTCTGCTACTGAGCTGCCTTTCTTGGCACCTTTTGGAATTCTGCATAATAATATATCTTTCTGACAAGGATATACCTGCTGCCTTCTGTTTGATGGCTTCTGTTTGATGACTTCTGTTTGATGGATTCCTTCTCCAAAATCCAGCAAGGAAACCCTTCCATCCCAAATGAAGATCAATCGCACTGCACTCGAAGTTTTGATAAATACTTTGATCATCCAATAATGACTAATTGGTTTAGGAGAGCACAGTAATTCTGATGACACTCATTTATCAAACAAGAGAGAAGAGAAACTTGGACCTTTTTACAGCGAAGTCAGCCATCCTGTTTCAGCAACTGCGTTTTATTTTATATAGTATAGGTCAGCAAAGAGAGCCTCTCCTACCTTCTTCAAGTTAATAGGTAAGCCTCTCTGAAGCCTAAGAATGAGCCCAGTGTGAATGTTTCTGCAAATGATGCTCTTTGTCTACACAGTCTCTGTCCTTACCCAGTTCGTTTGATGTCTGAAGGAAATTATCAATAGACATTAATAAGAAATGGGCAAAGTACATTGTCAGTTATAGAAGTGATTTCCACATCTGCAAATGGTGACCTTCTCTAGCTTTTTACTGTATTCTGAAGCGCACCTGGCTAAAATAGCTGTGAGTACTTCATGTTATGCCCACGAGAAGATGAATCTTGATATGTGGAATACAAAGTCAGGGGCTGCACTTCTCTCATATGCTGAAATTATTGTGTCTCAGACATGGGCCCTCTCACCAGCTGTCCCTGACTCTGCAGGGCCTTGTCAAAGTAAAGACAGAGTTCTCCCTGCCTTCTGCTGAAAATGTAGAACCTACCTCCTGCTCGGGCTAGTTTTGCCACAAAGTGCAGGTCACTTTTCAGCTGCAGTATCCAGGCTGACCTGCGGGTGGAAGTCCTGCAGAAGGATAGGAGAGGCACAGAGGCAAGTTTCTGAAACACTGAAAATCCAAGAATATTACCAAGACCCAAATATAGTGTCACTCTGGAGGATATTTGGAGGGACTATCTTGCTGTCCTTTTCCAATGACAGTGACCTCTTCTAGTGGTATCTGTGCTTCTGCCCTCTCTCAAGGTGTCAGTGAACTAGAGAGTGACTGAGCATCAGTTGCACTCTGTGGGCTGTGGAAAACATCTGGTACAACTCCCTCCCTTGGATGTGTGCAGTGGTGGCTGAAATTAATACATCAGTCCATAAGCTACTGCTTTATTTCATGGTATGGGAGCTAAGGAGCAAATCACTACCTATTCTGTCATATCTGTGTAGCAGAAGGCATTGCAGACAGTGAGGAGATAATCTTTTAATTACCACAGACAAACTGAGAAGGACTGGAGTATCAGAACCCTTGGACATACAAGGCAATGAGTGAGGGTCTCTTTGATCAGCTCACTGTCTGATTTCATGCTGTCTCCTTGCACATCTTTATGTACATTCCAATCAGGAAGTGACTTAGCTGAGACCTACAAAATTTCGTGCCACACATAGGTAAAATATTCTCAATTTGAATGTGATAACTAGAAGTTGTAAGTCTCAGAGAAAAACCTATATTGCTTTGCAGGGAGAAAAGATTGCACCTGACCTCTTTCCTTGCATAGAAACTGCCCCTAGAGCCAGCTGGCCATAGTATCCAATATTCCATCTTCATCTAAGCAACCTCCATGGAGTTTTGAACTGCCACCTGCACTTAGAAAAACTAAGTCAGAATTCAGGTGCTGCAGATTGTTGTCACCCTGGAGATCAGAAGCCTAGAAGAGAGTCTATAGTACTAGGATCTATAGTAAGGATCCTTTAAAGCTGTATGCATACATCACGTGCAAGGCTATCTTTGTTACATCTTGGCAATAGACTGGGCACTATACTTTAAGCATTAGCTGATGTGAACTTAACTTGTCCCAAGACAGTTCTCAAATCAAGCTCTATAGACATAGGTATATACCTCACTTGTTACCTTTAGCACAGGGGAGCTGATGATACTGATGAACACATTCAGATTCCAAGACTTGGGTTTTACCTTCTAAAGTTGCTGATTATTGTTCTGGCTTATCTTCATGTCATTAAGAGTACTGTTCCTCAGAGAGCAATCTATGACAGCCCCAATCTCATCCTTGTTAAAAAAAAGATGATACAGGAAGTATAGTGGGGAAAAAAGAAGGGAAAAAAAATGCATGCATGAATATTCCTGTTATAATTCCTATATAATTTCCATCATAACAATAGATAAGTAAATAGATAATACTAATTGACCTAACAAGCCAACAACTCTAATGGATTCTTGTTAGAGTGGCAATAGCCTCACCTGCTGTCTCAGAGCAACCATAGAGCTGAGTGGCTGTTGCCTTCTTTGGCACCCCTATTCTCTGGACAGAGAGAGGGACACACCTGGCTCTTTCTTAGTTAGGCCAGTGTAATGATTCCTGGTAAGCTAGACATCAGGGCTAAAGAAAACAGTTAAAGATTTGGATGAGAACATGGTGTGAGGGCTGTTTCTTAGTCTCTCCCCTTGCATGCAAACACCAGTTTTACCTTGTAAATGAACAACTTTTAAATAGGATGGTTACAACACACTTAAGTGATTAATTCAGTATCAGAAACTGGTTTTACTTTTGGAAAGTCTCATTACATTGTGGCTTCCCTATCTTTTCTTAAAGGCTAAAAACCTCCTCTTGAACACAGTCAAGGCTGTACTGACCCAGACTTCAAGTCAAACCAGTTAGCATCCTCCACTGATAATGGCCAGTAGCATATGAGTAAGGAGAAATTGCCAGAACAGAACAAATACATCATCAAACATTCCTGAGAATACTCTTAAAGCCTTCTGCAGTCAACAGCCTGTTTCCTGAGACAACCATAGAGCTTACATTCTCCACATTTTGTTTTATCACGCACCATTGGAATCATGTTCACAACATGATCTGATACAATCTCACGTAGCTGGCAGTTTAATCTTCTCTGTGCAGCATACACTCCCCAGACCACAAGGAGTTTGTGTTTCTTTTGTTTTGTTCTCCTTACCAGCGAGCTTTTGTGAAATGGCTTTTTTCTTATGGGTATAGCTATGGGTAGAAGAGCAGTGCTTAGCACTGTGGGTACCCACAGTCTGCACATAATCATTCAGCCCCTTGCATAACCAGAGTTTACATTTCAAAGACTTCTCTTTGTAATGCTTATTTTTGCCCAGATATTGCATGTCTGGACTAAGACTAGGTCTAAGACTGTCTAATGCCATCGTCTACTGTGACAGTCTATTTCTTTTCCAAACGTGCAGCTGGTATGATGACAGGCTCTGCTAGCTTTTTCAAAAGACTATTTCCATGGTTTGGCTCTCTGATGGATGGAAGTAAAGGCCTTGGAAGCAAATTTGCAAGGTGTGCTCCCATGCCAAGTTCTGCCTCATTGTCTTATAGACACAGCTAAAGACACATATACAGTAACTCTGGATTTTATTACTTCAGGAAGTTGCAACACTCGGAATCACATCTCTTGAAAGGCCAGGCATCCTCTCACTCATTGTTTTCTACCTGTTCTGCATCTACTTCTACTCCCACCTGTAACATCTTATACAAATAAAGAATAGAAAAATAAAATACAGGAAGATATATTACACTTCAAAATACTTTATTTTTTAAAAAAAGCTCTGTAATATGCCATCTCCAGACATCTTCACTGCTGATCCTTATCAGCAACATTAACCATAGGTAAAACATTGCTATACCTACACAAAAAAAAAACCCAAACAAAAAAAACACTAGAAAAAGCAGCTCAGTATTGTGGTGTAGAAATCAGCAGCTTATTTTTTTTTATCTCAGAGTAGATTAGGAAGAAAAGTCACATAACCAAGGTATGCCTCAGTTTCCCATTCTGCAAAATGTGACTTGCAGAACTGAGCTCTACTTGAAAAGTAAATTATAAGTTTGAGTAACCCATGCAGAGTAATTTATGGATATTAATATGCAAAAGGAAAACCGGGTGCCAGCACTACATAATCTACATTGTTATTAACATTATGTTTCTAATTAGTAGAAGAACACCTCTGTCACACCCAGCAGTATATAAATGCATAATTAAAAGACAGTCCAAGCCTTTCCAGAGCTGTTGCTCACAGTTAGTTAGAGTAAGGAGTAAAGAATGGTGTTCCTTGGTCCTCTCTGCCACCGGCTTCTATTGGACTGGATGACAGGCTTTTCCATGAAAGCTGTTCTCTGTTCCTACTGCAGTTCTGGATATATTTTGCCACGACTATAGTTATTCAACAGACCAATTCTTAAGGTTCCTGTGACCCAGCTATAATGGTAAAATGTTCACTGCTCTACTTACCAAGGGAATAGGCCGAGAAGTCAATCTGCAGGATGCAAAGGTTTGTTTTAAATAAGAGCCTGGATGGGTGCAGTTAGAGGCAGCTAAGGCAAAAGTAAACTGCCTCTGCTCTGTATTCTGATATGGAAAAGTTTAGGAAAAGAGAGTGATACACAGGAGAGAGCTATGATAAATTATCTTTAAGTTCGTATTCTCACTCTGCATTCTGCATAGCCCTCAGGAGCATAAGTTAATGTTCCACTAAGATGAAAAAGAGAGAGAGTTTTGGGAGCTGGTGCCACCTATATACACACTGAATATCAATGTCATTTATTTCACCTGACATGCTTACACAAATATGTTAAACTTCAAGAAAATTAGCTTTTCATCTTACTGTAGAAAGCCGAATTTAAGCTTTAGAAAGAAACCACAGAGCAATTCTTCATTTGTTAGAAAGCTAGCTGCTTTCTAAAATAAGGTGTTTCTGAGAACAGATGCATTGATCAAAGTTATTTTGATCAGGGGACAAAAGGCTTTGGTTTTGGCATGGGTTTTCTGTTTATGGTTGTTCTTTTGGTTTTTTTCTTAGCTTGTTTTTTATCCTTCTTTTCCATCCTCACCCTCTCACATAGTTTTTTTGGTTTGGTTTTGAGTTGATTTTTTTTTAGTGCTGCAGATAGCAGATACTCCCCACCTTTTCCTTTTGAACCTGAGCATCAGGATGAGCCCAATGCTGCTGTGACAGTGCTGCTCAGCCTGGTTCCACAGGCAACACCAGACACTGGCTCTCCAGGTCCTGCTTGCCTCGTCTTCTCCCTTCCAGGACAGTTGCTAAAAGCAGCACTGAGGATTTGCAACATGGGGCTTAGGTCTCATACTTGGACTACTGTTTTAACTGGAAGTAGTATCAGGTCCTTAATTCTTCTGGAACTGGTCTCTGGTTTCCAGTCCAAAAATCAACAAAGGGTTGGTGCCTTGCATTCCTCACTAGCCTTGGTTGTGTGATTTACAAATGAAGCCCCAGCAGCCTTAGTTCCTGTGCCATCCCATCCCCATCCAACTGACATGTTTAAATTTGAGCACTTTTGTTCTCAGAAGCAGGTGAGATGCAAGAAATAGTCACATTACAACCACCTTTCAAATAACTGGAGAAACCTGCGTCAGTTAAGTTAATCTGCCTCTCTCTGCCTCTCACACAAACATGTTCTATGAAAGTAAATTCTGCAATTATCTGCCTAAATCCTGTAATCCCACCTGTTGTGCTTTGAATCCTGGCACATGGTTCGGTCCTTGTGGTCTGTGCCTGCACCTCCACTCCACCATACTGGTGGCTCACCCTGGCAGCGGGTGAGGGCAGCCGAGGGCACAAGGATGAATCCTGCTCCTCGGGCTGCCAGGGCTGCCAAGCACCACGTGGTTTGCAGCAAGGGGAGATTTCTGTACAGGTACAGCCTATAAAGATCCCAGAGAGCTGTTGCCTGGTGCCGTAGGCCATGGTAAGGGAGCAGTTCTGCTTTTGAGAAACATGCAGTTTGGTCCTCAAATGGACATTTTGTCCCAAACTCCCATTGTTCAGGAACAGAAATAGGATCAAAACCCTCTGGTAGGGACAGCTGTTAGTTCGATGTTGTTTGGCACAGCTGGCATCATGGCATTGGGATGCATAACCATCCTCAAAATCAAAGCAGACCTTTCCTGGATATGATGGAGGGCAGTTGATCTGCCCTCTGCCTTCAGACACGAAGCAGTTAATAAAAAGTGTCCATAATGAGACTTCATATTAGCTCTCAATTTAGGTGAACCAGGAGCATTCACACCTCTCTCAGTGCTATTATTTCAGCCTTGCTGGCTGGCAGACTCCACAAGACAGCAATGTATCCTTGTCAGAGGGACCAGCTGTCCCTGCTTAGGTGAAACAGTCCCTTTTTTGTCATTCTGTCCCATTAAAATAATTCATCAACTCTGATGCATTTTAGTAAGGGCTAATGGTGCGACCCTGTTTTCCCTTCAAATGTCCCTATTAATTACCTCTACATAATTTCGTCTGTGTTATATGGTAAAATATTTTGCAACTTTTATTTTTCTTAATTCTTGAAAATTGAGAGTAAAACAGTTGAAAAAAAAATCCACAATAAATAACACTGTTTCTAACACAAACCCTTTCTGGAGGTGGTAAATCACTGTTGAATTATTTTGTCTCTCTAAATACATTGCAGTTAATTGCTTTTTGGGCAGATGTCTGTCACCACCCTCTTCTGAATGGAGTCCAAACAATCCACTCATATATCACAGACCCCTTGTTGGGAGCACCCCATCTCCAGTTTTTTGGGCAGCAAGTAAAGAGACAAAAAAGGAAGATTAGGAACCAATAACTTTAAAAATAATCCCGTTGAGTTGAATACTGCATGTTGAAAATATTGTAAGGTATAGAATAAAGCTCTGTAGGTATTACGTGGAAGGGAACACAGTCATATCAGGACAGATAAAATGAAAGATTAGACAAAATTTTCAGTTCACTGAAATAGTTTTTTGTAGAAGTTAGTGAGCTAAATTTGAAGGGACAAATTCTTTTCTGTGTTCATCTGGGAGAGATCCACAACAAAGAAATCTCCACTTGTTGCTTTGAATACCACACAAGCTACTTCCAAGGTTTGTGGTTACCTCATGCAAAGTGGCTGTCACAAAGCACAGGCTGGATCTAGCCCCTTAGATTAGAGTAGTATCTTTAATTATTGTCATGAAAGAAAAGGTATGGCTTAAAAATCCATTTGATATTTAAATATATCCCCATGTAGACAAGTGACATGGATAGCACACATTGTATTTGTTGCTAGGAAGATCTGGAACAATTTTTTTTAACCTTTTCAGGATTTCATATGATGGGGTGAAATGGAGTCATGCAATGGTTGTTAGGGGCAGGGTCAGCCACACAGCTTTGGGGCTGTTCCTTCTGCCATGACCCAGTTATATGCGTCCCATCAGGCTAAACTGTCACAGGATACACGTATCAGACGAGTCAGAAAAGGCAGCAGGTATTTTCAGTCCTCATTACTAGACTTCCTATCACTAATATGAGGATGAATGAAATGAAAGTCAAGGAAATCAATATGAAGAAGTGTCGTGGCTAGATACTTATATTGCTCTCCTCTTACCACTCTCTTCTCTTGGAAAGTGCCTTTTTTAAATATAAGGCCCTGAAAGGTATGACCTGTGGGACATTTCCACTGTGTCAGGAGTTTCAAATAGATACACATCAATAGAAGGAAGCACAATGGATTCTTAATCCAGCCAGCATTAATCTCTGTTCGGCAAGTACTGCAGGTCTCTGTGGCATTCCTGTGGATAAAACAGGAGCTTCAAGCCACATAAGACTCACAAAGACTGAGCTTGCTTTAACTGAATACCAAGGTTTCCCTCAAACCATCTTTCCTCATAAGGCACCACTTCCCTGCCTCCAGCAGAGAGGATGCCGAATGGGACAGACGTGGCTGGGTTTGTAGCTGATTTCTCACATCCCATATGTTTCTCAGCAAGACAGAAGAACTGGCTCATCATTCAGAACATTGAAAGATGCTCAGATTCATCAGTCAGCTCTTCATGCTAAGGGGGTTCAGCTCTAGGGCTGATTCTCCTGCTTCTTTCAAGACAATTATTCTCTCTTTAATTCCTTTAAATTCAAATGAGTGAGTCCAGTCAGCTTGATAACCATAAGATAATACATCTACACCTATGAGAGGAGTCTAAAATTTACTTTTTGTGTGACCCCTTGTGCCTCTTACTTATGAGTGTCTAATGCCAAGAAACTCTGGTGTGAAAATACACAAATAAGACGCAGGCTCAGGGAACAAGAGCCTGGTTTTCACTCAGTAGATAAATAGTCACTGGGGCTCAGTCAAACTAAAGGCATAGCTAAAGCACCTCAAGTGATAAAAAAATCATTGGGATTATACAAAAGAAGTTGAAAAGTGAGATGGACTTTCTGAAGTGAATCACACATATACAGGTTGAGTGAAGTAAGGAATTTTTCCTGGCATATTTCCTGTTTGTCTCCAAGTTGCTTCTTCTTGGAAATTATACACGTAAATGTGCATGTCTAGTTATGTAAGCATAGATGTATGCAAATATATTATATATGAGTTGGATTTATTTTCCTTTACCACAGTTTTTGTTATTGATGAGTACGAAGCATTTTTCTGTGCTTTATATTTCCAAAACCCCAAAGGACTTTTGAAGACCTATATTCATACCAGGGACACTGACCTTGCTCTCAATGAAACGAGAACTTTCCTCATTGTCCTCTAGGAAAACTGGCATTTTGCTTGGTGATATTTAACTCATATGCAGCCTTGGCTATTCTAATTTTTAAATTTAATTTATTTCCTTACAGGGAAAGTAATAATACCACTGGGGGCCAGAGATTTTCTATGGTTTTAGTGAAATGCCATAGAGTCTTTAACTTCCACCTGAAGAGCCACCAGAGACAAACAGAAAGGACCTTGGGTTTAATGTCTCATCTAAAGGATATTCTAATATGTTGGCCTCATTATTCACAGCAGAAAAGGCCTTTGTCATGGTCAGATGGCTTTAATGTGTTTCGTATGCTACATAAATTCAAACTTGATGGCTCATTTATTTGTTGGATTGCAGCGTTATTCAACCTAAATGAAGCCTTGGTATTTACTAATAATTTGGGCTCTGGCTGTTGTTTACTTAAGCAAGCAGTGTCCACTCTCTCCTTCGTTGCCTGTATTAAGTTTGGACTCTACTAATTCAAAGAATATTACAGAGAGGGACAAAAAGTTGCTAAGAGAATAGCTTTTCATTTGTGAACAATTATTTTCCTAAGCCTTGAAAGATTAGTATTCCAATATTGCAATTTCTGACATCAATTTTGTCAGGGTCAGAAACAACTTCTCAGATTCATTTAAGCTCCAAAGTACCCCCATGAGGAAGTGAGTCATCATTATCCACATTTTGAAGAAGGGCAAATTGGAGGTAAGAGGAGGCTAGATGGCTTATTCCATGTCAAGAGAACAAGATTGACTAAAATACTTCCAGAATCCAAATCTGTCTTTTAATCTTAGGACCACATTTCTTGTTGTGATGCAACAATGTTCTCTGATGAAGCTAAATACAGCAATTATCAAACTATGTGGTCACACCACGCCAGAAATGTTCAGAACATCGAGATTCTCTCCTATTTTCTAAAAAATGAGACTACAAGACTATAATGAGGAACTATGTAACTATGTGATTACATATAGTGTGCATCCTCTGTTCTACCTTATAGAGAGATTTACCTTTTGACTTGATGTTTTTTTCATAGTGGAATTCTAGTTGACCTCTCCCAAAGCTACTTTAAAATCCTTACCCGGTTGGATATTGTGAGAGCAATCTTGAAATTAAAAATTATCCATTAAATCAAAATTAAAACTAAGAATCCTACTGTGCCATCTTAGATCTAGGAAAAAACGTGAGTAAATATCCATAATCAAGACAAAAGATACTCATCCTTCCCGCAGAAACAGACAACTGGATTATAGAGAACTGAATAGCCTCACTGAGTGGAGACCTCATAGCTGTCTACAACTTCCTCACAAGAGGTTTAACTTGGATATTAGAAAAAGGTTCTTCACCCAGAGGGTGTTTGGGCACTGGGACAGGCTCCCCAGGGAAGTGGTCACAGTACCAAGCCTGACAGAGTTCAAGAAGTGTTTGGACAATACCCTCAGGCACAGGATGTGACTCTTGGGGATGGTGCTGTGCGGGGCCAGGTGTTGAACTTTGAGGGTCCTCATGGATCCCTTCCAACTCAGGATATTCTATAATTCTATGAAAAACTCAAACTGATGATTGGTTTCAGAGTGGAACATCCACAGCTAGGAAATACATAAATATAGTATAAATACCAAATGTTCATTTATGTCACTAATTACACTTTAAAATTATATACATGGACCTGGATTTTCCCTTTCCTTGTGGATCCAAATGGGGAATAACTTTAAACTTTAGGAAAAATAATTTTCTGGCATTGAATGTGGGCATTCTTGGGCCAGTTCTCCCAGTCAAATTTCTACTACGAAACAGCTGCTGCTTGCTGGATCTCCAGCCAGTTAATAATTTGCCACTCTACCAAAAAACTTTTTGAGTGATTTATTAAGTGATTAGGAGTCTGCTCAGACAAATCAAGTGGACTTCATTATCCCAGCAGCAGTAATTCAGCTCTGTAGCAGCAGGAAAGGTGTACCTGAAAGTACAAAACAAAATCCTTACTCGATACCCTTCACTTTCCTCTTGGAATTGCAAACCACGTTAGCTGTGACTCAAAAACCTGTTTTCTTTTTTCCCTTCCAG
The DNA here is from genome assembly GCF_036250125.1 of Pseudopipra pipra. Taxonomy (NCBI): domain Eukaryota; kingdom Metazoa; phylum Chordata; class Aves; order Passeriformes; family Pipridae; genus Pseudopipra; species Pseudopipra pipra. Next base: position 57,511,923 of record NC_087552.1, on the reverse strand, counting down.
TACAGGGCTATGCCAGCATTCAGCCTTGCTGGCATACTGGGCCCAGCTGGGATGGAGCTAATTTTCCTCAAAGTAGTTCTTTTGGTCCTTTACTTTGTATTTGTGACTGAAACACTCTTGGTAACACAGGGATGGTTTAGCTGTTGCTGAGAGGTGTTGACACAAAGTTAAGACCTCTTCTGCCTCACTTCACTCCTCCAGTGAGGAGGCTGGGAGTGCACAAGGAGTTGGAGGGGACACAGCCAGGACAGCTGATGCCAACTGACCCAAGAGATATTCCATACCATATGGCATCACATTCAGCAATAAACTGAGAGAGAGAAGATTTTCCAAAGATGCTGTTACAGGCAGTGCTGGGCAATGGTCAGCTGGTGAGCAGTGACTGCTTTTTCATCACAGGTTGTCTTTGTCCCCACTCCCCACCTCCCATTAACTGTCTTTATGTCAACCCATGGATTTTCTTGCTTTTGCCCTTCCAGCCATCTCTGCCATCCTGTCAGAGGTGTAGCGAGTGGCTGGGTGGGTCTGAGCTGCCCACTGGTGTAAACCCATCACAGAAGGGTACAACCTTTTATGCAAAATGTTCAGAGCTTATGAAAATTTCCTGACTCACCTTCCTCTTAAAAGAAGAACCTGTAGAAATTACCTGCTTAGCAGCTCTTGGCTGGCCTTAGTTAGACAAGTTCACCACTGTGAGAAAAGGGTGACTCTAGGGTCAGATTATTTAATTTTCTTTGGTGTCAATGTTCTCCTCTGATTTCTTGCTTTAAGCTCACTAGCTTGAGTTAGCCCCTCACTCACAAGCACACTAAGGTATCGACATTTAGAGAGTTGGTTACATGTCATCATAATCTCATATCTTAGGAGCAACAAATCTGCTTAAGATTCTGGTGTCATGTAGTAGGGATAGGCAACTTATAAAAAGCTACAAAAAGCATCAGATATTTTCACTGTATTTGAAACTAACATTGAAGTACACACCTTGTATGATGATTTTATTTTGTTTCCTATAAGGCGTACCAGCAGTGCAAAAGGATTCTGAAGTAAATAAGGCATTGGGATATTTGGGATTTTATGGTGAGATACTTCTGCCACAACCACTACACTTTTCCCAGTGAAAGCATTATACATCACTTGCAATGATCCAGCTTTACACATCATGAACATGAACTGTCCTTGGCATGGTTACAGACTTGGATCTTGCTAAGGTGCAACTCTGCATCTGCTTCAGGACCAAATGTTTCATAACAAGCACAGCAGAGCTTCCACTGGAGTTACTCAGGCGCACTCCTGCTAACAAAATTTGATAATCCTCTAATAAAAACATCCAATCTGTATCTGGCTTCTACCACATACTACATAACCTTATAATCCTCAAATTTAATAACATCTACAGGTTTTGGGAATAAAGTCTTGCAAGTGACAACACAGATGACAACTCATAGGAGGGAAACTTGAAGGCTGAAGATGGAAGAAAGGTTTGTAACAAAATCAAAGGACAAAGAGATGGATTTTTCTCTTTTTTCCCCCCTGCACCTATTAGTGCAGTTTCTCAGGCATTCAAAGGATTGTCTTCCCTTCGAGAAGACCACAGTAGAATATTTCTGGTTTTATTCCTTTTTTTGCAGGCATGCTAATGCTGAGAGTAGGAACAACAACAAATCCAAGGATTTCTCCACGTGCCCTGGAAAACAGCTGGTTATCCTATTTAACCAGAACTGAAAGACTCCACATTCATAAAACACCCCAGCAGGAGCCTTATTTTGTACAAATGTGCACAGACTTCATGGGGGAAATCTGCACCGGCATACCTCATTATATCTAATGGAATACTATTAGGAACTCCATGCCCTATGAGTTGAAAGTCTTCCTGTAAGCAGGTGGCATTCTCAGTCTTGCTTGTTAATGTGTACATTGGAGCTGGTAAAAACATAGTGCCTTCATGTGTTTTGCCTCTATCTATCTTCTTTTTTTTCTAGAGCCAAACATCCGGCTTCGGAGATGCTCAAATCCTTTGTGCTGCTGGGCTGGAATTAATGAGATTCACCTGGTCAGAAATCAGAACCCACAGATCCACACTGCACCTCGGTGGAGATCCTCAAACCTAGTACCACGTGGGGAGAGTTTTCTTCCACTACACAGTTAAAAGAAAGAAAAAAAATGAAGCAAATGTAAATATAAACAATAGTAAGACCATCTTCAGTGAAGTGCTCTAGAGGAGTGACTACCCTTACTTGCTTTCCCTCAGGATGGCCCCTGAGTTTATTTATTTATTTATTTGTTTATTTATTTATTTATGAGATAATCTTCTCAGGGGAGAAATTCAGGTGAAAATATTTACCTCAGATAGAAACTTCAGAGTGTGCAAAATATTTATATTAACATTCTCAAAGGTAATTTAGCAATTAAAATGATTTTATTTAATTTTCCTAAAAAACGGTGTACCCATACTGTGGCCCATTTGAGAGTTCAAGAAAACAATCTTAACGACTTCCACTAGAATGTCAAAATGATTTTAAATGAAGTAAAAAATGCTTGTGTTCCTAATCCCTGAGCATCTGATATCCGAACCCAATCTCCACAGGAGAATTTAAACATGTGCACAGGCTTACAAAAGCTACACAAAACTAAAAGGTGTTAAGGTCAGACGAGGGCTGGAACCTATGAAATTTCATAGTGCAAATAGGATTTAGGAGTCTGCGTTTTCACTGAGACAACAAAATTGGATATAATTAGCACACATTGTTAAAATTCATCTGTCTCCCAGTGTTTCAGTTATGCTTACAAAAATCAACCCAGAAGGATAAATATGGCTAAAAAGGTGGGGAGCCACTTTACCACTGAGACTATTTTTACTCTGTAAAAAGTTGCATTTTTGAAATTTTACTGTTTCTCCTGTTCTAAAAGATACAAATGCAACGGTTTTACCACAATCTGCTTTCATAAGTAGTCAGATGCTCAGGTCCTGAATTGCTCCCCATAATTTTCAAAGAAGATAGATATCAAACTGTAAGCCATATATTTTTTTATTATTTCATTTTATTGCAGCATACCACATCATCTGTGGTGAAATACCCACTCTAAGAAAGCCTCCAGGAAATCAAGCGCTCTCCTGCACCGTTCAAGGATGAGGAGCCTCCCAGATGTTGCTCAGTGTCAACTGCATCAAAAGCCCAGGGCTGTCACCACTCACAAATGCCAGTCAACAGCATCTGCCTCCACACACAACACCCACGTCTGGGCTCTCATCAGAGCAGGAGCTGCTCTCTGCTCTTAAAGCCAGGTGGGCTTTTGTCCTCATGGAACACGACTGCCCTCGGCTTCTGCTGAGCTCCAGCTCACTCTAGTGCAGAGCAGAGCCTTCAGTGACTGCAGGTGTCAGCAAGGATTTAAGTGCTAATGGGGCTTCTGGTCTGTGGCATGGGAGTACCAAGATCCTCCTGAATGTGTAAATAAAATGTCAACATTTTTCACTTTATTTAGTAACTTCGCATGCACCTATGATTCTACATTAAAATGCAAACTTAGGAATGGGTATAACTTCCCTGGTTTTGGCAAGGTGTGCCTTCGGTATTGGCAATTGTAATGAAGTGGTGGGGAATGTGGACAAACGGGGAGACTTTCACAAACAGGTGCTGCTTGCAAGAAGTAGGAGGGTCAGAAATGGGAACCTTTGGAAATTTATTTAGTCTAGTTAGTATGAACTAACCTAATCTTTGCTTTCATAGCTGGTGTAACATTAAAATCCAAGGGATCCCATCCACTCTTTTGGCAGAAGGGAGAAAGCAATGTGGGGATGTGCACTTAAAAGGTGGCTTTTCATTAGTTTTTGTATGCATAAGGTTTCAGACACCACTTAATTCCAGGCAGCTCTTCAAAGACACTTTGCTTCTCCCAGGGGAATAATGGTAATGCAGATACTTTTGAGATAGAGCCAGTAAATGATTTTGGTTCCTATGAAGCCCGAAAATTCTGGGAGGACAGGTGAGGCTTAATCCAGGAGTCACAGCCGCAGAAAAACCACTAAAAGAGGCAAACTTCTTGCATTCACCTGAAAGCCAGAAAGGGAAGTGAATAAAAGACATCAGGAAGTTTTTATTTTCTTTCTACAGAAGAATAATCACTCTTGTATATAGAGAAGACAAGAAATAGGTGATTATCTGAACTTCACATACTTTGCTAAATATCTTAACTACTATCTCACGTGATATTCTTACACACAAGCTGGGATAAAAAACCTAGATCACACTTGTATAAAACAGGTACAGAGATGGTGGGAAATCTGCACCCAGTCTGGAAACCAGTCAGTTCCCAATGGGAAGAGCAGCCTGCCTCGAGTGCAGAAGTTTGTCTTTATTCAGCTTTATTCAGCCCTTCTGTTAATGACTCAAATGACAGAACAAAAAGTAAACTGATTAAATTCACAGCTGACACCAATCTGGAAGTGCTGTAAATACACTGTGGGGGAGGATTAGAATTCAAAATGTTTGTGACAAGCTGGAGAAACAATAAGGGGTGGGGGAAATTAAAAAAAAAAGGGAGGTAACTCCATTAAGACAATGGTAAAATTCCATACACGGCAATAATAGTAACTAATGAAATATAAAATGGAAACAATTGCATAGACAGCAGAAAGGCTCAGGCACAGATCACATTATGATATAGAGAATAATACAGTCTGCATGACAAGCATGATGGTAGTCCTTGCTAGTTGGCTGGTGCACCGAGATGTTCATGCACTTCTCATCCAGAAAGAGGTGCACAATCCATAGGAAAAGGTGATCTACTCAACAGAGGAGCCTACAAATTTTAGGAGGAAAGCTTAAAAGAATTGGAAATTAGCTGAAATATGGAAAAGCCACTTCAGAGTTAAATTCTGAAGACTGAATGAGGCTGATGTAAAGAAGAGAATAATCTGTCCCCCATGTCTGTAGTGGGTACGACCAAATCAGTGGGTCTAATCTGCAGTGAGAACTAGGCTAGAGAGCTGGAAAACCTGTAAGAGAAAGGATAGTCAAGCCATGGGTGATGGCAGATTCTTCAGCAATGACGTGTTTGTGGCTGTTTACTTTGGCTGAACGCCAGGTGTCCACCAAGCCTTCGCAGGTTCCCCCCCCCCCGGCCTCCCCAAAGGGGAGACGAAAGAAAACCCACTACAGTGTTTTAAAGGATAGACAAGCTTAATCATGATTCACATTGGTATGGTTTGATACAGTGTCTCTAAATCCCTTTCAGACCGTAGCACAGATACAAGACAAAGGGTGATGAAAGGGTGGACACAGCACTGCTTTCCTAGCATTCTTTAAAACAACTTGTATTTCTTTGCACAGTTTGTTTTCCTCCTACTCTTCCACAGCACTGGGTATCCATGATAGTGGATAGGCTATTGTTGAAATAAAGCAAAGTGCATCTGTATTGCAATATGTAAATCAAAAGAGTTTAAACTCTCTTATTCTGGAATACTGTCTGCTCTTTAAGTGAAACTGGACTAATCCTTTACATATAATCCTAATAGAAGTTGAACTGAAATGGGTGAAAAAGGACTAGGCCACTTTGTGACTCTTAAACTTTTTGCCTGTAGAAGTATCTGTAATTCCTCCTTTCCAGCCTGTGTCCATCCCTGCTTCTTGCAGTGGCTCTTACCTGCCCTCTCTCACCTTGCTGATGTGCTCCCGAGGACAGGGATGAGCCCGGGCCAGGACTGGGCTTGTTTCTGTAGGAAGGGGCCAAGCTTCCCCTTTATGGTCCTGGAAAGTCCTGCTGCCTCCTCCTTGAGTAGGAGGTTTTGAGTCGAGTGCTCCCAAGAAGACCTGGCAGCTGTCAGACCCACAAAGCCACCTCCTGCTCCAGCAGCCCAGGCAGGGACAACAGAAACATGGAAGCACACACAAGCAGAAGGCAGGACTTGGCCTGTTATCAAGGATAGAAACATATGAAAATCATGCTTGGTTCATCTGTGATGATCATTAGACTTCTGAGACAGTTGCTATTAAGGGTCATAAAAAGAGAAATCGATTTGTATTTAGTTATTTGTAGGTAATCACTGCTCATATACCTGACCTACTGGTGCAGCCTTCCTGCAGCTCCTGACCTGCAACTTGAAGCTATGCACGGAGTTGAAGCTGTGCAAATATGCACAATTTGTGCAATGTGCACTTCGAAGTCACAAAAGAATCAAGGTATTTCCGTTTATGGCCATTGGGCACTGAACTTGTGTTTATTTATTGTCTCCTCTCAAACAGCAAACCCCTCATCAAATTAATGCTATGCACTGGAAAGGATAAACATTTTGAAAAGGATCAGGGAAAAAATGCAAACACAAATAATAACCTAAATAGTCTAATATCTAATAGCTGGCTTCCATCCCTACCTTTTAGATTACATATTTATATTTTGTATTCACGTGTGAAGATTAAATTCTGTTAAATTAGGTTGACAGACTTAGAACGAGCTTCTGAATGCAGCTTTTACTGAAAGCTTACTAAAAGATCATCTTTCCCTCGCTCTCATAAACTAACTTCTTTGCAAGCTATTAAAGAGGAAGAATTTCAAGAATTTTTCAAATTGGCTGATGCAAAGTACTTTGACAGTTGCATAGCTTCTATTTTCAAGAGAAATTATTCCCCAGAGAGAACAGTGTTGTTTCCCTTTGGTATATTAATTTAACTTAATTTTTTTTTTTATGGGTAATGCCCTGAAAAGTTGGAAATGCTTATAGCTCTTTTGCAAGAATGTTATAAATGGATGCTTATCTCAGGCACTAGATATCTTTATTTCTTTAAATAGAAATACCAAGTCAAGGAATGGGAATAAACAAGAAGAGTAAGCTACAACAGCAACAGATTTTCCATTTGCTACAGCAAAATCTTTTCTCTTTTCTCTTTTCTTTTTTTTTCTTTTTCTTTTTCTTTTTCTTTTTCCTTTTCCTTTTCTTTTCTCTTTTCTTTTCTTTTCTTTTCTTTTCTTTTCTTTTCTTTTCTTTTCTTTTCTTTTCTTTTCTTTTCTTTTCTTTTCTTTTCTTTTCTTTTCTTTTCTTTTCTTTTCTTTTCTTTTCTTTTCTTTTCTTTTCTTTTCTTTTCTTTTTTCTTTTTTTCTTTTTTCTCTTTTTTTTTCTCCATATAGCAATGGCAAATAAGTTCCTCCACCATGATTTTTGCAGGATGTGGTGCTGCTCATGGTCCAGTGCCAGCCCTGTGCTCACCATGCAGGCTAAAATTCTAAAACTGCTCAGCCCAGGATGGAGCCCTTTGTAAGCAGTGGAGATCCACAACATTAACAGGCTGTGTTGGACAACACAACGGGCAGTAAATATCCAAAGCCACTGCACCTTCATGGTCACCCTGACAGCACTGCTGCTCCCTAAATCCTGCCCAGCTTGGCAGCACTGCTCATAGCACTGCAGACAAACCCCATCCCTGCAGGCTTTGCCTGCAGACCCTCAGGCAGGTACCAGGACATGCCAGCCATCACACAGGGCTGGTGCACAGAGCACATATGATACCACGCCAAACTCAGTGCAGGGAAGTTTTGGTGCCCTGCAGTCTCTAACTCACACACCAACAAATGCTGGATGCTCCTGCTGCTGCCTGAGGACCCACCAGCATTACTGGCTCCCAGAAATGAGCTGAAGAAGCAGATCAGGTGCCCAAAGGTCTTGGTTCTGTTTCCCTCAGGTAACAAATGTCCCCTTTCTTTCAGCTGCTCCAGCCTCAGCCATACGTGGAGAAAAGCAGTCACCTCCATCACCCACTCCTGAAGATATAAAAGCTTCCTTCTCTGGGTGTTGTTTTTATGGAAACTCATTCTATCAAAAATCCCCTGGGAGCAGATCCAAGTGCAGGAGACACGAAAAAGGCTACAGATTGCTATAAAAGGACGCTTTCCTACACAGTGTTTTCTTCATCATGTTTAACTCTGTGCTGGACAAGTCAAATGATGTTAAGTCAAACAGCAGCGTAATGCAGTAGGATGATGTCACTGCAAAACAAACCAACCAACCAACCCTGAAGGTCATAGCATGGATGGAGAGCTTGTGAGCAGTCTGGTATAAAATCCACTGTAAAGATCATGAGTAAAGCCAATTTTTTCCTACGTGGTCTAGAGAGCCTTGCAGAAGTTGTTTTGATGACTCTGTCTTGTATAGCCCAGGAAACTTTGTTTATAGCCCAGGACATTGTTTGAAACTCAGGATACAAAAGATCCTGTAGAACTGGAACAAAAGCAGATGTCTATTTTTTAAGCAGTGATTGTAACACAAGTGCATGGTCAGGTTACTGTGGCCATTCTTCCCAGTAGCTGTTGTCTGCTTTAAAGGCTGCTAAGCCCATTATTTGCTCCTCTTTGTAACAAGAAAATTAAAACAGAGGCAGTAGGTAACAACAGACTTTAATGATGCACCTGGTTAGTACTTAGCGACCATCTTTCAGACCCAGACTGAATGCCAAATCACTCTGGCAATTGCATTTTTTGTAGTTATCAGTCCTTCTCCCTTTTAAAATACATCTTTCTGACAGCAGCTCACAGCTACTATTTCCTTTTCTTTCTCTGAAGTGCAGAGCACTACAAATACATCATTTAGCTTTGCTGCAGTCCTTTCTGTCCCTTTGATCGTCTCCTTTACACCTTCTGCATTTCTGTTTCAGTCGGTGTGTGCAGTACATCAAAAAAGAGCTTTGCAGCAAGTGGGTTTTTCCTGGGACAGAATCCCAGCTGATGTAAAACAGCACAAATGCCACTGAAGTCAGCAACATTACTGTATTTTAGCCAGCTAAAATTCTGACCCTAATTCTTACTTCAAAATGCATTATATTTCAACTAAAGCTTTACAATTCTCTTGGACTGCTGACTGCTGGCTTGGAAATTTCCTTGTAGAAGTGTTAAACTCAATTGCAGTTCACTACTTCGTGACTCAAAGAGTAAACAATGAACAATGCTCCTTTCTTCCTTCCATGTGTTGTGTCTCCTTAAAAATTGGTTTATGATGCTAAGAGATAGCTTTTCTAATAGTACCTTGACTGGACGCTTGCTTCCTGCACTTTACAGACTTAAACCATCCCCCTTTGCATGTGGCTGAACATTTTTTGAATCTGTTTATAAAATCTGATTACAAAACTTTCAAATTCCTTAAAATGAAGTAATTTCACAATATTACCATGCTGCAAGTATGGATTTCCCCAGCTCAGATACTGCCAGAGATTGAACTTGGGAAAAGCTGCAAAGGAGGCATTAGGCTTGGGAGAATGGGCAATCCTGGCACTCGGCCTGGGAGTTCCACTTCCAGTGACCCCTGCATGGTGCCCAGGAGCACAGTAATCTGAACAACCCATAAATACTTGGAAGAAAAGAAATACCAGTTGTCCTGTTTCACAGACTAGGAACTGATGCCCAGAGATAAAGTAACACATTCAATATCCCAATATCCCAAGACAAAGTTAACTCTGTATTTCTAGTCCCTGGCTAATGATCCAGGCAGCTGACATTGCTTTAGCTCTACTCTATCAGACAGAAAGAAAAAAAATTGGCTCTCAGACAACTGAGTATCTTGGACCTGATGTAGTATATGATACCAGTAAGATTATCAGATACAATTTTACCAATCCAGAAGCTGACAGCCCCATTCCTTACCCAGCTGGCAGGAGATGTGAACTTGGAAAAAGGATTTTCTTTGCAAATTTCTTGCATTGAGAATTGTTCCAGAGTAATAAGAACTACTCTTTTCTCTCTACAGAAACCTCAGCCTGTTAAATCGCTCTTGTGACAGCAGAATCCACATTTCAGCTACAACAGTGGGAAGTGCTGTAGGCAGGGTGATGTCCTCGAGAGAAGAGCATTTCTCAGTTCATGTGATGAGGAAACACCCGTGAACTCTCTGCGCTCCAGCCAGTTTCTGAGCAATTTCTCTGCACCTCAGTCTGATGTTGCACTGCCTCAGTACTGCTCACTTCTCTCTGAGGAAAGAAATCACTGCCGTTTCCAAAAGAAAAGAAGAAAAAAGGCCTCAGGGAAGAAGCTAACTTGGCAAGTAAAGCAGCAGACACTAACTAGCCCTAAAACTTCACAGAGAGGCATCATTGGCATGTACCTCAACATCTACAGTTTAAACTCGGGTTTTAAAAACACGGAAATTTTTTTGTTCATCCATGTAGAACAGCCTGTGTTGCTCAAGCACCACTTTCTACTAACGAAGAACTAAAAATGTAAACCAGCTCCACGACAACCAGCACACAAGTGAGGAAACTGCCCAACTGTGCCTTAATAAAGCTCCTTCCTCTCCCCTCCCTGTCTGCCGAAGTTCACTTGTTTTAGATAAGTGCATGAAGTCACCAAAAGGCAGATTAATTTCAAAACTTCATGGCCTTCCTTTTTCCTTTTGTTTTTTTGAAATGTCGGTGAGGACCGAGAGCCAGACTAACAAACTCACCAAGAAAGGATAAACTGTTCACCCTGCCCAAAACAAAAATGCCTACAACTTTTCCCCCTCCCTTCCTCCCTCCTTTCCCGCCTCCCTCCCCTCCCACGGTTCTCCTGGTGACGCCTCCCCTGAGCCAGCGTTACCTAATTTCTACACAAACACGCAGTTCCTATAAGCATCACCTTCAAGCAGCTCTGGCTGTCTGATCACACCTCGGTTTAGGGGAGCAGAGGCGAAGAGCTACTACTGAGGGGTTCTGCAAGGTAATCAACTCGTTGAATTTTTACTTTTTGTTTGTAATGCCTAACTAGTGGTTAAGTAGATGGACCAAGAAAAAACTCCTGGCAAACTGTCTTGCTGGAATTTTTTCAGAGGAAAAAAGTCTCAGTACAAACTCAGAGACAGATTTAAGAACATTTTGGCTTGCTTGCTTCCTGCAGGGAAACAGAGGCAGTTTTTAAGATCAAGATCTAATGTAAACTAAAAAATCACTACTATTTCTTTTAGTCATTGGTGTAAGTTATAGGCGTTTAAACACATGCATTCTGATTTAGTTTCAGTTCATCACATTAGACAGATCTGGCGAGCAGCAGTCCCCTGGGACCATGTTCCAGCTGTTTCACTCAGCTCCCCACTGGCTGCGTGTCTTTCTCTCCAGCCATACTGCTGCAAAACATCCTGAATTCTTTGTACCTTCCTGTACGTTTTGCAGGCTCTAAATTGCCAAGATGCTTCTGATTCTTTCTCTGGTCACTGGGCTCGCCCTGTCTGCTTCCGGTGTCCTGGCAGACAGGGAAACTGATCCACGCCAAGAGTCACTGCGTGAGATACAGAAACAAGTGAATGACCTCTGGCAGAGTTTGCTCTATCCGGTAACACGTGGTAACGAGACTGATGGGATGGTTTATGCCACTTGTGAAATGAAGCCCAGCTCCAAAATAGATGCCGACAAGCCACAGGTGACTGGACAAGTCTTATTCAGGCAGTATTACTCATATGGAAGATTGGAAGCTATTTTTTACTTGGATGGGTTTCCATTGGATAACAATCAATCTAGCAGAGCTATACACATCCATGAGCTTGGAGACCTCAGCAATGGCTGTGATTCTACAGGAGGACACTATAACCCTTTCAGAGTGAATCACCCCCGTCACCCAGGGGATTTTGGCAACTTTCTTCCTAAGGAAGGCAAAATCAGAAAATACAAAACAAATCTCTTTGCCACGATCTTTGGCCCATATTCCATCATGGGCAGATCTGTTGTGATCCATGAGCAGGAAGACGACATGGGCAAGGGCAATAATAAGGCCAGTTTGGAAAATGGAAATGCTGGGAAACGTCTGGCTTGCTGTGTGATTGGGATATGCAACAAGAACTTGTGGGAAGAGAAACTGCCTGAGGTTACAGACAAGAAGAAGAGAGGGCTCAACAAACGTACACAGAACCAGGCTTAAGTGAAGACTAAAAGTCCGCTACAGCCTGGGCAGCACAAGGTGACTCAGGCTGCACCGCTGATCACTAAGATATATGGCTAAAGGATTCCTGTTTCCATCTGCTTGCTCCTCTATGAAATGCATATCACTTTGTAGAGCATCCTTTCTGTAAGCCTATCAATAAAAACAGCATCAACTCAACATTGTGATGTGTTTTCTTGAAGACAAAAGATTCTATTTTATGCAGTTTGGGAGTTGAATGCATGTAAGTAAGAGCGCTGATGGATATGGTCGACAGACTAAAGAGTCTGTGCTGTAAGGGGCTCTTAAGGGATTCTAAAGGAAAAAAAGTTACTAAGTAAGAATTTGCCTCTCATTAGATGTTATTCTGTATTTAGCTGCAAACCTGAAAAGAAAAAAGGTCTTTTTGCTTTTAACAGTGTTGGGTGTTGTGTTGCAAGACCTTGGTAATGGACTTCCCCTAGAAATGAGGGAAAGTACAGACACTTCTGTGTTGAACTTTAGATCCATTTTGTTATTCCAGTTGTATAAGCCTCTAGTTTGTGCCTGTTTGTAACCAAGTTGTATACAAAAGTTTTAATGCTGCTTAGACAAGGACAAAGTTAGCAGCTCAGAGAGAAATACTATTTTCAAAGCCAAAAAATACCAAGTGTTTTACTTCATACAAATAGGTAGGAAGTAAATCAGTCAGTTTAGGTTGGGAGAAGTGACAGTGAAAAGATTTGTTGCATAATTTTCAGACTTAAAACTCTCACTCAATAAGGCTTTATTTTTTTAATGTAACCCAACTCAGTAAGAATATTAAAACACCATCCCATGGCTATGAATCATCTGATACTGAGAAAAGGAACCAAGCAGGTAGAACAAGCATATCGGGAAATGTTTTTATTAAAGATGACAAAATGTATTAATACAGTTTAACCATGTTGTGCTGTTAATCCACGCAGCAAAAAAAAAAAGAGGTTTGCAAATAAATTAAACTGCATAATTTAGAAGCAAACTGCAAAACAGAAGCTGGTAAACAAAATGCTATCTTTTAGAAATGTAGCAGACTTTCAGCTTAATCGCAGTTAAGATTTTGAAATACATTCCTGAGCTCATAGGGATTAAAGAAATTCCAGTCTTTATTATACGAATTCCCATATGCTTAAAAATAGTCTCACTTACAAAAGAAGCAGCATTCTAAAAGAATGCTTCTTAATCTGTCATTTTCATACACTTATTTTACAAATTCAGTGAACATTGTTTTTCCAATAACCACAACATGATACTTTCAAATGAAATCCTTCCCACAAATAATGCATGAATTCCCTTTTAAGTGAGACAGTCTCCTTAAAATCAGTTTGTGAAATGTACCTTCGCCATATCCCTGCCACAACAGTCCCTTCCCACTTTGCTTCCCCAAAACCCAACACCAAAAAGGCTTATATGTGTGGTTGTGATTTCTTCGTTTCTAAAGAACTAGAAACAGGGAACACAGGTCTAAAAAAACCCCCAAAGCAAAACAAACAAAAACACTCCCCTCAAACCTAAGGTATGTTCATTCCACAAAAAAACACTAATTAAATTTACTGGGGAAAAAACCCCCCATTGTTGTAACAGCACAATGATATCAATTAAAGCAATATCCGAGGAAGTTACTGACAAGAATATTTAATTACCTAGAGCAGCAACAACATCTCACTTTTACAGGTGTCCTGGCTTTGAAGTCTTGTGTTCCTGGGAGGAGGCTAAAAATGTAGCTAAGATACTCATTTGCTAGGACAGGAAGGAGAGGGGCAGTATTGCAGCAGTGACATCGCACTGAAAATGAGGTTTTCAGAGATCTAGGTATCTTACTGGAATTCAGTGATTGCAAAGATAAAAATGGCATCTAAGAGAGAGAATGGTATGAGGACAATTACCAAGATGTCCTAATTGTTGGGTTGGTACATGACTATGCTCTCACAGAAAAGACATAGTGAAAAGAGTCAACAAATGAGGCATTAAAAAGCTGTTGGTCTAGCACTGCTTCTACCTGCTCAAATTTTTACACCAAATTCTTCACTAACTCATAGCATTAACTGGCTGTTAAGGGACCAGGAGCAAAATGCTCATTCACCATCTCTGGGTCAGGAAAGACATAGGACAGGGAACGAGTAAAAGATTTCTGAGCTCAGCTATGTGAAATCTTGACCTTATTTGCTTGCCTCAGTTCTGACTGATTGATATTTAGCATTGATATTGAGTATTGATATTTAGCTCTGTGAAAGATGGAAACAAACACATCTTGAATAAAATGCTACGTAACATGACATTCAGGCACTAAAGAAAAAAATTCTGCCACATTCTCTTGGAGATTTCAGTTTCTTCAGCTATTTCTCTTCTGACTGTCACACAAATGAGTCAATAATGCAGTCAGTTTCAATTACTGGGAACAGCCCAACAGTCTTTCAAATACTTAAACTCTTCTTGGTTTTTTTCAGGTAATAAGGAACTTAAATGGTGATGAGGATAATGAAATAAAAACTTTTTACTGCTTCATGTCCTTAATACACCTAAATATACAGGTAGCTTTTGTTCCTAAGGGCTGCTGCTTAACATCAGTGGAATGCTGCAATGTCCCATAACCTTTAAGGAGAAAGTAAACATATTTGAGGAGCACTGGGAGTATGGCTTTATATCCTGCAGACAGACACTGAAAGGGTTACACAAATGCACCTGCTAGGGAAAGCACATGAGAGCAGAGACAAGCCACATTTTTCACCTTCCCACTATCACCCCTTATATTTATATGTAATAATTTACATACAGCCTTTCTTCTGCTGAATACAAACTGTTCATGGACTCTGACACCTTGATTATGGCAACACCTGCTAGCTCATCTTCCACATACAGAAGAGTTTGTCAGTACTGCTAATATAAACTCTCCTTATTCAGTAGCTGGCAAGTGGGCTGTAAAAATTTGCAGCTGGCAGTTATTTGTCAAAGAAGTACTCAATCTGGGAGGGATTTTCCTTTTTATTAGTAGTATTTTATTAAATTTGGTTTAATTCTCTCTGATTGGTTTCAAGTTCTAGGAATGAGAAATGAACATTTACAGACAATTAGGTCCCAAGCCAGCAGAAAAATTGCCTTGACGGCTGCTGGCCCATAGAAGCTCCACAGCTGCTGAGAGTATTCCTTGTGCTACAAACAGGAGAGGAAGGACCTGCCTCCCCTTCTCCAACAGCTGCTAACTTCAACGTTAAGTATTCCCTCATTGCTGCCTTCCTAGAAGCACAGTGGCACAGCTCCAGCATCAGGATTGAGCTACAGAATGACACAGCACCCTCCCTTTTCCCCAGTTATTATAGGAATGTTTTCCTATGACTAAACATCTTCAAAAGAAGAAGTTTAAGAAAGTGGCAACAATGCAAATAATCCTTCTACCATACCATAGACTTGTGAAATGAGGAGGAAAGGAAGAGTTATCCTTAATTCCAAATCATAGGAAAATAAAAAAAAAAGACACAGATTCCTTTAGAAAGGAGAACACAGATGGAGTTGGCTGAAATCTACCACCTGTTAACTCAGCTTGAGGGCTGTTCCAGCTCCTGTAAGTTGAGGAATGCAATTCCAGTAACTGAGAGAGCCAAGTAGGTGGACAGGGCATCACTGGTTCTCCTCTTGCTGTTTTCCTTGCTTTGGAACAGCAGTGCTGTTTCACTCAGTAAGACTTCTGGCTTCTCTGATGATATTTCCTGCAGAGCTTCATTAAATTGGGTTCTCAGTATTCGGTGAAATAACTCCCTTCATTTTCATGAGATGAGCTGGGAGAGGGAAGGAAAAATTTTGTACAGTTGACAAAACATAAAGGTATAAAGGTTTGTAATTAGAGAACTATATACATGCAGGGATAGCTTTCAGAAACTTCCTGCAGAGGAACAGTGATCTTATTTCAAGGATGTACTTTTACAGTCACTATATGTAAAGAGAACCAGAATGCGGTCTGAGAAAGAAGCAAAACCTTGCAGCCTTAAGATGCTTCTCAATTTATCACCCTTGAGAGACACTTCTAACCATAAAACACAGTCCAGCACTAGGACCATACATGTTACAGGAGCCTAGTGATAACATGATAAATCATTATCATTGGCCTCTTTGCTACACTAACGCAAATTACATCAATCCATGTAGAAACTTCAAATCATTACAAAAACCCAACATGACTAAACCTCACCACTAATTCTTTCCCTTAGGTAATTTACAGCTTTGGTACATTACAACCAAAACTAACAGAAAGAGATCTTTAAAAAAAAAATATTAACAGTTCAATGTAAAATAACCAACCCTACGGCACACTGTTTCACTGATCATATTTGCAACAGCACAGACATTGCAAAAGGATTACAGTGAGATGCTCAAGGGCCTGGATTTCATACCTCAAGCAAAACTGTTATCCAAATATTCACAGTTTTTGGCAGCATCAGATGGTTTCTTGTTTTCAGATTCAGAGAGCTCCTCAAAGCTGTTATTTGTGTCTGCAGTTGTAACACTGAGCCCTCCATGCCTTCCAGGGTCTTCAGCATGCACCACATCCACGGAGCTGCTATTTTGATCCCCTCTTTCATTTGGAATTTCACAGTTGCTCTCTGAGGTTTCATCATTGTCTTTCAGGGCCTCAGTTTCACCTGTTTGTTCATTCTCAGAGTTTGAGGGATCTGTGGGGTCAGATGGGTCAGGGCTAGAAAGTGGGAACTCTCCCTCTGATGAACCATTAAGCTCTGCTCCAACTACCACGTTCTGCTCCCCTGCAGAAGTGCCTGCTCTTTTCCCTTCCAGTTCCGCAACTGTCAGTTTAATTATCTGACTTCCAAGCCTGTTTATTTCTTCTTCCTCAGAAGGTAGCTGGGGCAACGAAGGATAAAAATGTTTATTTTTGTTTCTGTTATTTAAATTTGTTCCCTCTGGAGCTGGAGAATCACTTGCAACAGCACAAGTTTCATCACATTCTCCCTTCTGTTCTGCTGAAAGAGAAATGGAACAGTGAAATGCTTGAGACAGTTACAGGTATTTTTTATATATCTGATCTGAAGAGTGTCACCACTAATGCCAGACCACAGAGATGTTTACTTTAGTAAGGAATTTTTTAAGAGTTTTTCCCTATCCCCTCCCAGGCCCATTTCTTAGATGATAAGCAATCAGCACTAAGTTTCTTGCTGGATCTGGCCCTGTTTTGGAGCCTGTCTTTCCCCAACACCAACAATTCTAGGAGTCAGTCAATACCATACTGTAGAACAGCAGGGTCAGGCAAATTTTTTCAAAGGAATATCAACTCCAAGGAAGGCACTTAGCTATGGTAATTTTTGGCACAGCTTACAATTAATCCCCACATCACTACCACTTTCAGGGGTTAACTCAAGCTTCATTTATTTGAAGCTTTTCACAGGCTTTCATCCAATAATGAAGTTTTGTTATTGGTCCTGCAATGTTTCTCCTAACATAAAAGATTATTTTGATTAGGGTAACAGCATGAAACAAAGCAGCAGTGGAAGAATTTTAAATATATCGTTATACCAAAAGGAAAACACTGAACAAAATGTCAGAATAGAGAAAACAGCAATGTGTAAACAAACAACTTTGTGAAAGAGGGAGAATTTGTCCTCATACCATTAGACAACAAAAGGCCTCATTGAAAATAAGCTTGCAAAGTGAAGTAAGAAAAATTAGGAAAGGCCAGAAGTATGGCTTCATTGACAGCTTAAAATGACTCTTGTCATGCAGATGCATTACATTTTAGTATGTAAGCAATTACTCTGTTTTTCTCACAGGGATCCTGCCTCATGCAGGGCACAGGACAGCCCAGCTGCAGGGAGGACCAGCCTACTGTCTCTATCAGACCTGTCTCATTTATAATTTGGGAGCTACTGAGTGAGTGAGACAAGGGTTGGCATGAAGGGAATAGACACTCTTACAACCATTAAGGAAGCTAGGGATGCAGTGCTGAAGACCTGGAATTTAAGTCTGTGGGAAAGGTAGGGATAAATTAACTTTCAAAAGGTGATCACCCACTGGATCTAATCCTCATTATCTGAGCAGTCAGCTGGAAAACTAGGAGCTTGATGTGCAGGACTGCTCTGCTCAAGTTGTGTATCAAAGTGCTCAAATAAGAGCCAAAATGTATGTACCTTAAACTGGCACTTGAAATTAGCAGGGACTACCTTATTCTTTGCATGCCTCAGTTTCCTCCCTCTTACAGTAGGATAACACCAACCTATCACCTTGCTGCAATTTGATGATGATAAATTGTTTCTAAGCACTAAATCATCAGAGAAAAGTTCATAGAAAAATAGTACTGTTTTCTTCAGGAATGCTTGAAATAGCACTCAGGGACAATGCATTCAACAATGGAGCAGAAAAAAACCCTGAGTAGCTGTTCATTAACAGCTATGATACTCAAGTACAATCTACCCCACAACACTGGGCATCAGAAAAAGTGAGATTTGGTGACAAATACAGTGTTTAATTTATATGACTGTACTATGTCATTTCAGAATTTCACACAGGAAATACACAGTATATCCTACAGACATCCACCATCTAGATTAACTGAAACAATGATAACAAGTACAGACTAAAGGAGGCTTTGATGAGACCAGGGTAAGCGGATAGATTGGATAAAAAAAGCCTGCAAAAGCCCTCTTGATTATCTGCAGATCTAGCTAGGGCAACACTTAATGCATTATACGAAGTTCTGATAAAGATAGTATGTTTGTTCAAAAGCTAAAAACATTCCTTGGATCAAACAGACACAAAATATCAGTGGTACTGTTTAAAAGATTGCATCTGACCAATGTGATTTCAGGTCTAACACTTACAGATACAAAAGAATTTCATTGCTATTCTGATTATCAACTGTTTTCACTCAACTGATCATTCAATAATAGGAAAATAAAAGTAGTTTTGTTTTTATTTCAGTAATACTTTAAACCAAGAGCGTACTTGCTTGGTAAATGAAGGCAGATAAACGCATTCCTATGTTCTTCCCAGCTGCCAAGCTGCCCCAGATTTTGAAGGTACACGGTATAGATGAAAAATTGTAATATGCCCCAGCTCTTAAAACTCAACAGCAGCCATTCTCTATGCAGAGTGGTACAAAAGGTACCAGTGCATCACTCCCATATAGATGCTGAATGCAGAAGAGCTGTGTGACTCCAAGCACAAGGACATGCCCTACAGCTGAAAACACACTGCTTCCTTTCCAGGTTTTTAAGGGAAGATAGCAGGCCCAAACATCCTTCAGAAAAAGCATCTGGAGTAGCAGAACAGGTTACTGTTGCTCCACCTACTGCTTGAAGCTATGGCTTTCCCCGCGTGCCTGGTAGTATATATGTGCTCATCTATGTCACAGAAACGTTGGCCCAGTTTAATTATCACAGAAGCAAGTTTTGTCTGAGTTCTCACTGCAGGTTCTTAGTTACACTGGGACACAGGCAAGGAAAAAACCAAGCTGCCTGGGCAGGCAGAACAGTAATTTATTAACCTACTCCAGTTTTATGACAGAATTTCTGTGATCGGCCTTGGTTCTTGTTACGCTCAAGAGACGGAGAGGAGGAAAGAAGGTGACTACCTACTGGGAGCTGATTCTTCCTGTGACTGCCACAGGTTTAATCCTTACCTGCCTTTTCCTCTCTAAGGCTGTTTTCTTCTGCTCCTCTCTTCCCCTCCTATCTCTCAGGTCCTGCTCTACATCCCTTTGTTTATCCAGTCCCTACACTCACTGCCCATTTCTCATCCACCTTTCTATCTTTCTATCGCATCTTGCTTTCACTGCCTGTTCCTCACTCCTGTGCTCTGACCTCTGCTCAGAAAGATGCAGGTTCCCCCTCACTCAGACTTTCTGTCAATCCCCATGTACTCTAGTCCTTCAGTCACTCTAGAGTCCTGACCTCAGTCTTTCCTCCCTTCCAGGTTTTGTTCCCTCTAAGTTTGTATTGTCTTGAAGGAACTCTGCATACAGAGTTTTACCAGCACTGGTAGCACAAAGAAAGCTCAACAGAATAATTGGTTTGTTTTTCATTGTTTTTGGCAGATGAGATTTGAAAGTGAATCATTTAGAATGGGGTGAAAACTGCAGCCTTTTTTCTCAGGGTGGAAACCTTTTCCCCACATTTCAAATTCCTTTCAATTATAGATACACTAAATTCTTGCACGTTTAAAAAAACCCCCAAACTCCAAACAAACGAAAGACAAAAAAGCCCACCAAAACCATGTGGTCATCAGTATTTAACACCAAAAACAGTCATTTGGCTGTCATAAAAAAAAAGTCAGCTGAAGTAGAAAACACAGCATGGAAAGCTTCAGCACAGAGGTTTGACAGTGTTACAAAGCAACAGCAACAGGATCTGATGAGATGTGACAGGCAGATCAGACTGCCTGTGTGATCAGCCTGTAATCACAACTGTAATACCAGCCTCACCTAGGACAAATACCTAAAGGAAAGAGCCTAATGGGGGTTGGTCTCTTCTCTCAGGCACTCAGCAATAGGACAAGGGGACATGGGCTTAAGCTCCGCCAGGGGAAATTTAAGTTGGATATCAGGAGAAAATTCTTTACAGAGAGAGTGATCAGGCATTGGAATGGGCTGCCCAGAGAGGTGGTGGATTCACCATCCCTGGAGATTTTTAAACGCAGATTGGACGTGGCACTGAGTGCCATGATCTAGGAAATAGACTGGATTTGGACCAAGGGTTGGACTCGATGATCTCGGAGGTCTTTTCCAACCCAATCGATTCTATGATTCTATGATTCTAATGCCACCAAGTAAATATTTTCAGTAACTGCAGATTTAATTAAAAATCAACAATTAAGTAGGCAAAAAAAAATATTTATGAGTTATTATTACTCACCAGAGAGCTATTCACTATAGTTTCAGTTCTTATTTTTAGCAAAAATATCAGCTGATCAAGATCATAAAAAAAGATCAGTCTGGCTGTCAAGTTTTATCAGATGATGACATGGATTATAAAGTCAAAATTAAGCCACAATCTATTTAGTTTCAGGACTAACAAATAAATTGTTTATGATACTTCATGGTTAGCTGAGAGAGATCTGGGCATACCAAAATGTTATGCTCATTAAAGAGCTTATCCAAACGCCAGTAAGCAAGCATAATAATCCATCTCCTATCCATAATGAAAAACTAAGGGGAAAAAAAAAAATCAAGGTTATCAGCAAACCACTATCTTCTGCTACTGTAAATTAAAGTTAAGCTTGATTTTGGAGCGATGTTAAAGCTTGCCATTGGAGAAGGATTTTTAACAAAACACATGCAAGACTATAAAAAAAGCAGTCAGTTTCTCCAGGAAAATAAGTTGGGTATTTCAATTTACCGGGCACAATCAGGAACCCATTCATCTAGATATCACCTGTAATGCAGGAAAGCGCTAAGCCAGTTCCACAGACTGCTTCCTACACTGCATTTTAACTGAAGGAAAAAGCGCAGGAATCAGTTAACTGTAACACAGATGGCATGAATAACTTCTCACAGTATCAGGTTACCTGGCTGGAAAATTCTTTGAGGTGTAGGGCCTGATCCCTAGTCCTGTGCAATCTATTCAACAGTAATTTTTCAATTGTGTCTTTGCTATTTGTACTGGGACCACCTGGCTGTTTTACTTTTGGATGATTTATTCAATCTCTGTGACCACTGAAAATTTGCCTTCTGCTATCCCAGCATGAAAATTTATTACGTTTTATTTGGAAAGAAATGAGTGCTCAGGTCTCATCATGTTCCTTACGTTCCAGGTGCTCACCTCGTACTTCAGCTTTCTGTGGCTTATCAGTAAAAGACAATGGTGACCTGGAGCGCTGCAGCACGGGCAAGGTTGGGTCACTGAATGTTATCGTATCCTTTCCACCTGGAACAATCTCAGTGTTAGAACCAAGAATCCACCAATTACATCCATTGTGCACTAATGATATCCAAACATATCCTACAGTTTTTTAGCAATGTTACAGAAAAGTACAGAACAGGAGAAGCATCTCAAATGATCCTTTTTAGAGCATGGAAAAAACCCTCTGTACTGGATCTGGAACATACAAGTCAAATGCAGAAAAGGTGTATGTTTTTACCTGCAGTACTTAGTAAAGGCCAGATTTTGAAAGACCAGGTGCTGTAAGCAGCAAATGCTATTAGCAATTAGCATTCCATTACAAATATTAATAATCAGATCACGCCAAAAGTTTTATAAAGAATAATGGATCATTTGCATGCTATTACCAGCAGGTGTTCAGCACTGACTCTTTACTCTGTATTACTCTGCATCATGTGATACAAGAAGGTTCATAATTATGTCGTTTTACACTTCAGGCTTACATATTATTCTACAATACTCCCTTAATAAATACTAAAAGCTTAGCATAACTAAGAACTGAGGGAGCAAACAAGTACACATTGCTGGGGAACAGGAGAGATTTTAATCTGAAAATTACAAAAACATTTCTGAGCATTTTTGTTTTAAACCAAATGGAAAAGGGCAATTTTCCAGCTCTTTTGCAGACAAAATAATGCAAGAAACTCTTCATCTGAGGACTCTGCTGTAGATGCCTAGTCTTTACATATTCTAGCAATACAAACAGCAACACCTGCAGATCCTTCAGGAAGTACTACACTATTTAGGATGGTCATGTTTTTAGCGACTGACACTACCCTAAACCTAGAGAGGAAACAGCAGGAAATGTGCAAGATCAGCTAAGTGTGGTGTTTGCGTGGCCTCCAGAACAACTGCCAACCCGTAAGTAATGGCTGGGGAGGCAGCAAGCTACTGCCCTATTTATCCATGAGAACGGACATTTATGTAACAACCACTTCTGTTGTTACATAAATCTGTTTGCACCTTTCACCTTAATGCAACATCCTAAATCTAATCACCCATCCAAGACAAAGACTTTCAAAAGAGCACCAGGTCAGGAGATACTTGGAATAAATCCAGCTCTGAGAAAGTTCTGGTAACTACTGGGGAATAATAAAAGTGAAGCTGTTCCCATGGAGTCTAATGGGATGACCCCAATCCCTAACTACTTTTGAAGGCACTGGCTGCAAATACCTTGATCCTGAAGGTATTAATGATGTTTTTATACTGTTATCCTTATGTTGGGCAATATACTGCAGCAATATGAATGCAACTAATGCTTTTGAAACATGGATCTTGTCAAGCTTTGATCCCTGACGTATGCACCAGAATTCTGCCTTTGCCACAGTCAGTAATAAAAAACAATATTAACTAGCAGCAAAGAGGAGAAACCCCACCCCCCCCAGTGTAAGGCAAAATTGTTTAAAAATGAAAAAAAAGGCAAACCAAATCTGATGGCTATTTCAAAATGCAAAAGCCCATAGATGAATGTACTTTCTTGTAACAGTGAAGGAATTTCGTACTGGAAGAAATAAATCATACAGGGAAGAACTAGTGAAAACACCCAACAGATAGTCACACCAGTCAAAAGCAGCCACATATCCAGAAAGATACAAAAGAATCCAACAGAGGAAGTAAAAAGATGATGAATAAAAATATTGAGGGGAGGTTTTAATAGGAAAGTAGAAAGCAGAGTATTTTTTTTAATTTAATAAAAAAAGTAAAGCCTGAGCTGAAGTTCCTGAAGATTGCAAGACAAGCTTCAAAAAAGATATTTCTTGACTTCCAGTCAGCATTTACACAGTAAACACATTTACTTTCACATTTTTCTCTGAAAACCAATCTGGTTACAGAAAATAAAGCTAAGCTCAGTATCCACATCTTAACAATAGATGTGGCTCAAAGAGTCTGATGCATATTTATTTATTAACAGCGTCTCATATCCATTCATGAAGGAGGGACATAGGGGTACTGCTACACTACATTCTGAGAATCATGATCTGAAGTTGGATTACACACAAGGAATTTCAACTATCTTCTCTGTAAACTCAATTTCATAACCTTCATGTTCTCTAATGAATTTTTCAAGAACTTTAGTGAAAAGTATACTGATTTCAAAACACACAGAAGTTTTCAGTAGTAGTAAATTTTTCATTTTCTTCTCCAGGGTTGGGTATCCTCTTATAGCCTCTGCTGCACCCCACACCACTGTAAGTGGCTGCAGCCACAGCAGCTGCTGAGCCCATTAACTCTCCCTTGCCCCTGCTCCACGACGATTACTGCAGAGCAAGAGGCAGCCCTGAAACTCTCTTATCATCCCACACAGAAAAAGGATGAGTCATGGATGGTTCTTTTCTAAGAATTTTTTCCAGTGAAAACCTGGAATTTTCTGGAAATGATATATTTAAAAAAATTACAGTATAACTTATTTGAATGTCTAGTGACATCAAATTGTGAGAGGAATAAGGTGCTGTTTACTATATACTATTACTGAATACATTTAACATATTATGTGTGCATATCTGAACCACAATGTACCCAAGACAAAGCAAAGAATTAAACGTTTCTGTGAACATCACATTCTCTGCTCCCTTCTCAAGGAAAGTAGGATCATAAAAAGATAATCAAAGCCAAATCTATGCCCAAGCTTGCTTTCTTTTCAGCAATGAAAACAAACCTCATAAGAGATTAATTTAATTAAAGCCCATTTTCCAAGCAGGGGAATCTAAAGTCTGTGGTAGGCAGAACTTCTACAGAAAATGAAATAGGATACTGGTTTCACCTTTTCAAAAATTAAATATGCGCTTCCTCTTGATTTAGTTTCCCCATAGTTCATTCATACATTTCTCAAAAAGCAGATGACAAATATGTCACCTAACAAAAAATCAGAAGCCTTCAAAATCTTTCTTCAATAGGATCGAGTATATTAACACCATTTGGAAGATATTATTATCATGGTGACAGTGGTGGTTATAAATGTTATATGAACAGTGATGTCCATGTAGGAACATTAACTTCAGATTAAAAACCTGAAATTTATGATGTGCATTTCTTTCAGTGCTAGAATGAACATCAGCTTTTATCTGCATTTTTTTTCAACGATGAAAACTTCCAATCACAACCAAATAATATTTTTTCGCTCTGGATTTAAGACTAACTAGAAGAGATACTCCCCATGTTCTGCTCCTCACCCAAACCAACACTCAGCCGCAAAATCCACTGTGGTATTCCCACACTATTTGTTACGCACTGCTGTTCTACAGAGCAGAAGCTTTACATGCTCTGAAAAGAAAACTGGTGACCCACCAGGTGTTGCAATGCTCTTTCTGACCACCTCGGGATTAGTGTGCACTTGGAAATAAAAGTGCACTTCTGATTTAAAAGGCAAGCAACAAATCAACAAACCTTGGGCCTCAACAGAACTTACAATCCAGTGTAAAATTCCTTTAGAACTTTTAAGATCATCCTCTCTTACTGTTTTCCTTAATGTAAATGAATTGCCATGTGGAGGAGCCTCTATTTCTCCTGTGGTCATCTAACTCATTTGACTGAACATCTTAATCTACTGGATAGAAAAATGTTCAGATAACATTTCCATTTCCATTTATTTACATGCAGCAACAATATTTAACGTACTGCTAAAATCAGTCACTAAAAATATACGTTAAGCAGAACCTACTCCCAAATCCCACTGAGACATTGTAGCTCAGGCCTTCAGGCAGCAAAAGAAAGGAAGGAAAAAGACAGTTGTTATTATATAAACATTAATTTCTTTTCTTACCTACACAGATCAACAGTGGTGCAAGAAGTTTCCACTTCCATTTTTTAAAATACATTTTGCAAAGATTAGAAATGCTGCATTTATTAGTGTAAAAACTTCATGGAACACTATTTTTGAAAAACAAAACAAAACAAACAAACTCCTACGGTACCTTGAACCAGTGAGTTTATAATACACATCTGTACTAATGTACAAAACTGCTTTAGCACGGTCTTAGACAAATATTTCACTGACATCTTTTGGAGAATATGGGAGGGACAAATGCACTAAAGCACACTATGCCTGTTAGGTCCCTAACTGAGGAGTAATCCATGGAAACAAATTTGGGACCTGTAGTTCTGGAAAGAGTAAAGAAGAGAGCCAGTTCCAGAGAGGTGATTGAGAATGCCCACAGTGGGCAAGCTGAAGTGGAAACACACCACATCAGCCCAAACAGATGAACAGCGTAGGTTTGTCCCAGGGGCTCTTCAGCTCTGTTAAATGTTTTCTTCTAGATGTAAAAGTTAGGTAGAAAAAACACAGAGCCAAAAACCTAGAAGCCTAAACCACATTCACTCCCACCCCCAGCAGCACTGATAGGAAGCTGTAAAAACAACAAAGCCTAATGATGCAAACACCAACAATGGAGTAGCATAATTTACAGTGGTTAAAGAAGACACAATTAGGGGTAATGGGAAGAAAAGAAGCAAAAAAGTAAATGTAAATTAAATATTGCACATTTTCCTAACAATGAGGTCTATTAGGAAGCAGATTAATCTCCCATTACTTGAGTAATTCAAAACCAAATAGAATACTTAAGACACTACTGGGAATAAACCTGTTCTGGAGAGATGGACTGGAAAATTTAGGACCATTTACATTTCCAGTTTCTAAGAGTTTATGATTCCACAGAAAAAAATTTTAAAAACAGTGAAAAAATCCATGGAAGTTACAAGAAGTACAAAATTAATAAATAAAATGTGTTGAAAAACATAATGGCCAATAACCTGTGTAATATTTTATACAATGTTTAAATAAAATAGTTTCCTTTTGTTTTGTCTGCAGTCTATGGAAATAATTTGATTATTCCCAACATTTAAATCCTTTTTTTCAGTATTTTTCAGTTTTTTTCCAATGCATATTGGACTTAAGAGTTAAAAAGTTTAGTGATTTTTGGCTTCAACTTAATAAATATTAGACATTTCTAATTTTGCAAATGTGCTCAAAAGAACATTTGCAAAATAACCATCATTAAAAAAAATTATAGCCAAACTTTTCTTAAACGTAAATATACCCTTGAAAACTAAATAATGCAAGCTATTGTCTTGAATTTTTACTAACCTGGAAGACTCCACAAGCCAGCAATTTCCAAAGTTCTTAATTTCTTTTCTAGTTCTGCCACTCGATTACCTAGAATTCTTCAGAAAAAGAATAGTTGTTATACTAAGGTAACCAAAGTGCAATTGCTTACACCTTACAGCTGAATTTTTAATTTGCTACTTAACTAGCACAGTAAATCTGTATACAGTCATCTCTTTTCACTAAAAGCAATGGACAACCTCCCCCAAAGTTAAAAATTAAATATATTTGTCTAATCTATCCCATGGTTTAAAAAAAAAAAAAAAGGCCTAGGATGTACTGGACTTTCAATCTTTGCCATTCAGTAAAGACAAAGAATAGCAACTCACGGTATTTCTACCTCCTTGCCTGCAAATATCACTTTATTTTCTCTATAACTAAACCCAGAAGGTAAAAGCTACACAGACAAAATATGGAAAATTCAAGACAACATCTAGATTGATTCTGAAGTTCCAAGACACAATTTTGGCCTAGTACTTTATTCAGAGAGGTTTCTTTATCAGTAAGATTGCTTAAAATGGCAAGGAATACTTTTTCCACTATACCTTTTTTTTAGTATTGAACTGTTTTCTCCTTTACTAAAAAGCTTCAAGCCCTTTGGTGCCTTTATCACCCTCTCTTAGTTTTCATTGCATTTCTTGGGTCATCTCTTCTTTTGTATCTGATTTCATACACAAATACTATTTGCAGTTAGCTCTCCTGCAGGATTTAACTTTTAGTCTTAATTCTCTCCCCAGATCAAATGAGAGATTTCTATCTTGCAAAGAAAGCTCTTTTCTCCAATGAATTTTTGAAAGTGTTTCACAGGCACAGCAAGTCTCCTGGAGTCAGAAGTCTTTAAATAAATCCCAAACAATACTCAACAGACTGAGAAACCTAGACGAGGCAGCAATTCTAAACATGACAGCACAGATTATGGACAGCAGGTTTTACTCATCAAATTACAGCAACAGGATAAGTCAGTTAAATTTGAACTGAATGCTGAGAAGCAGCATATCACAACACAGCAAGGCAACAGTATCTTCCCATGCACATCAGAGCTGTGTAATACTGCACTGGAGCTCTCCAGCGAGGGCTTTATGTGCAGACATTTGAGCGTACTGGGAATGTCATTACTGACAAGATGGCAGATTCTGGGAAGGACATGAAGAATAGCAAACCCAGCAAATATCAAAGGGGCTAGAAAAATTGATTAACAAGGACTAAGTATTTTTGAAATCTCTACTGTGAGGGCTATGCAATGACACAACAAAAGCCTATTAGTATTTTAAAGACTACAAAAATATCAAGATGAGAGATGGAACATAAAACAGAAAGAGAAAGCTTATAATAAACATCAAAGAAAGCACTGAGAGGTACAGGGGTATGTCAGCTAAAAAGCAAACAGTTCATCACATTCAAAAGCAGAGAAGACATTTGGAAGCAGTTGTGTTTATTTCCCCACTGAAACTCAGTAATCCAGTATGTTACCAAGGTTATGATGGATCTATTACTGTCTTCTCCAATAAAAAGCAAAATTATTCAAGTCTAGATTTCACTTTCAGAATGCTTTCCATCTGGTATGAAAGATTCAGCCTTAATAACTCTATTTTCATATCCCAGAGTATGGCCTAACATCCAGCAACTGCGCTCTGCAGCACAGCACAACAGCTGACAGGGAAAGGCACAGAGCAGCTTTCAGGGAGCTCCACCTTGCACACAGGGAGCTCATTCCCACCTTCCTGCCTAAGGCCTCACCAAGGGTCAGCTGAAGGACATGGAGTTCCCCAGGCTTAGAGGGGCAGGGAACAGAGAGATCATGCAAGACTTCTTTCACAGCATGTTGGCTCAGGCAGGGAGCTGACAAAACAACATTGATTTGGCTAATGATTGTCACCACAAGTGAGTCAGAAGTTCAGCACTTCTGCCAGGAAAAGAAAAAAATCCTTATTATTTTAGTAAGTATTTCACCAGTAGTTCCAGGATAAAAAAAAGGGGAAGGATGCTACCCTCCCTGCCAGCTAGCCATACCACAGAAGGAAACTCAATCCTCTGTATCAAGTTATTACTACTGCTCCTGTTATTTAGGCAACAAGAGCAAAGTCACTTTTCTCTTGCTTCTCTTAAATTTTGTAATTCATTTATCAGCTGTACCACACTATTTCTAAAGGTTTCGGAGAAAATATATCCTGATAATACCTACTGAATTCTCAGAAGAGGTGCTGAGCTATTTTTTAACCTTTGTTGCAGGTTCTCACATAGAAGGATCATTCTGCATCTCGGAACAATGGTTGGCAAAAGCAGAGGACAATACTTAACCCCACTCCTTTCATTCAGGAAGAGAGCAAAATACACTCAGTGATGAGTATGATTCTAGTTTGCCTCAAAAAAACATTATCTCAAGACAGGTATGAGAGAAATAAATCCTAAATAAAGCTGCAAGTTCTTATAGAAACATATTTTGAAAGATAAATGTGTAAGCAATTCTGAACACAATGTGCTTTTTCGCATTTCTTTCTTTCTCCTCTGACCTCCAGATAATTTGCCACTTCCATATCTGCTGTGGGAAGACTGAGCTGGGTAGGCCTACCTGGGCAGGTATTTTTAAAGGGGCTGCATGGGCTGGTAGTATCAAATTCCCTAATCTGTTTTTTTTGTCTCTAGACCCAGTGGACCAGATCCTTCAACTAAAACAGAAGGATCATGTCGTGGACCCAGGTTCTCATAGCTATTTCCACTGTCCTCTGGTCATATGTTTAATACAACAAAGGAGTTAGTCTAAGCCTCCCTCCAGGATAAAGTTTTACAGAAATCTATTGTTCTTGAAAAAGCAACAATGCTCCCACCTGACTTTAGAAGATCCTTTCTGGCTCTCCCACGGTTTCCAACATACATGGCCATAATCTGAAGGGACCTGTGGTGATTTACAGCACCTGAGCTCCATTCACCTCACTTTCAATTTACATCTTGCTACAGAAGACATACACCCTCATACAGATACAATCACCTAAATGCCTGTAAATAGTCTGTCACAATCACATATCTAGCTCTACACATCACACGGAAACATACTCAAGTTACAGACTGACACAATCCTTTTTGTAAGTTTGGTGATGTCTGAGCTTGCCCAAGTTAGAAATGTTAAAATTAGTGCAACGTGTCTGACCAGCAGAGCAGCTTCTACACTGATCTGGCCTGCATAGGTGCTGAGAATTTCAGGAACAAATTGCACTACAAAGAATATCTAATAAATGGTTTATTGCTGGCAGAACAAAAAGGATTTTTATCCACTTGCTAGACAGGGTTAGGACTGTTTGGTTTTGCATTTATGTAACTACTTAATCTTGCAACGCACTACTGCATATAGAATTAATTTGCAACTGTCTTTTCAAATTAAGCTAATGGACTTGTGAGATAAAACACTAGACCTGCCTTAAACATAGCATTAGAAGCTACCAACCACCTAGGAAAAACAATCTGTTTTCTTCCCAAACAACTACTTTTTTTTCTGAAAACTGAGGCTAAAAAGATAAAGGCTGGATTTAGTCTACTTGTTCCTCGGCACAAACTCCCACAGCTCCTTTTATCATGCCACATCTTTAGAAAAGTGGCAATAATAATTGTGTGTCTTTTCCAAGAACAAGTGGCAATGGATGTTTTTAACAACAGCATAACAGCAGAAAGTCAACTTCAACAGCGCATCCAAATTCTAATCTACATTAAAAAAATCCACAGCCTTGTTATTGCTTCAGCTAATCAGAAAACAAATCCACCATTCTGCTTGTGTAAACTCATATAGTCAACTCTCAATCTGCAAGCAACAGAAGAGGTTTAGACTTTAGAGTAGGTTAACTGTATGGAGGAAAGTAAGTTCATATGGTCTGGAAAGTCTCATTTACTGATAATAAAATCATCACTAGGTCAAAAAACTCCCAAATATCAAAAGCAGAACTTCTTCCCTGAATGAAACATTTACCCCAAAATCTCACATTCTTTACCCAATAAATCTCACTTTCTTCAAACAACAATCTTCAAATCTGTGTCCTCCAAACAGGCTCTTTGTGAAGAGAAAGATTTCTACCTTGTGATTTATGCGAAACTTTTTGTTGTTACAATTCTCTCTAGCCCCACTTCCTTCTCAACTTCCTACTTTGAATGGAGAAATGTCTTTAACAAGAGCACCCATCCATACTAGTACCGGTTTATGAACCTGTCCATTTATCTTGTACACTGACCACACTCTCACCTCCAACCTTCTCCAATAGATAGGCAGTTTCTTGCCCATTTTCAGAAGTCAGAAGTCTTTACTTTTAACTCTATACATGGCAAATAAGTGCCCCCAACAACAGTTAATGCATCTCAAATAAAGGATGCCTTTCCTTGATGTCCTTTCTGCATTTCCCTTTTTCACCTTAGTTTTTGTATGTCTTAGGTGCTTCTACTTGTAGTGGTTCCCATTCCTCCTAGTCCTTACAAGCTTCTTTAATCCAACTAAAGCTAAATGTGACAAAAAGAAGGAGCATACCACATAGGAGTGTTTTTGAGGCTCTTCACTCAACTTGACCAGGATTTATCTTTCTTTTTTTTTCCTCTAAAGCATCTTGAACTGTCTACGACACTACAGTTCTGTGCGCACTTGTGATCTCGGACAGACATGGAGTGTCACTTCCCTCCGGGACCTCATCTTCTGTTGGGCAGAGAATACCAGTTTGTGCATACATCCAACCTCTACTCCCGAGGTTATATGTGACCCATTGGGCACGCAGACAAAAGAACTGTATCTCCTTGTGAAGGCTTATCTCAAGAAAGCTCATACTCAATAGTTGAAAGCAGAGACTAGCATCAGAAAGCAAAGCCATCATTGCAGTGATATTTGAGAGCTGCAACAGACTGCATATGATCAAAGAGAAATACAAAGTTATGAAAGAACTTTGCAAAAAAAGAAAGAGCACGCAAAATAGGACACCAGGAAGTGATAAAGTATCAGGGTGTAAAAGGCAAAGATTGGTTATACCTGGAATTAACAAAAGTTTTCTCTGGATGTTTTTGTTCTGATGTTACATTAGCAGTAAGTAGTGAGTAAGCAGGGATTAGCCCTTCTTTAGCACTGCTCTGTGCAGGAACTGCTCTTGCATCACAGGACAGACAGACACAAATTGACTGAGCTACCATCAGATAGATCTGGGCTACATTTTCACCGCTTTAGAATCCCTTTAGCTGATAAGGCATTTGCTGTCTCAAGGCTATTAAGTGTAGCTATAAACTGCTCCTCTACTTCTGTTGCCACATCACTAAGAATTATGCAATGGAGTCCGTCTAGTATCTAAGTTATCAATTTTCAAAATGAATCATCTATTCTAGTGCAATATAGTTTACTTCAGTACTACTCCTTCCTTTCATGAAAGATGTCTGTCTGTTGCTGGCATCTGGTCCTGATGTGCTTTTGAGAAGCCTGAATAACCCCTGATTACCAGTAGTGACTCAGGGTTTTAAAAAAAAAAAACACAGAAGAAAGGGGGGGAAACTGAGCATAAAATCAAGGAACACTTCCTAGCTCTGATTTTCATATACTGTATAAGGACAATAATATCAGAATGTCAGAAAATGTGTCAAAAATTATTATATTCTACCATGATAGGAACTGTACAAGCCACAAAGAATTCTGCTGATGAGCAGAAGAGCTAAGAGTAAACAAACTCTCCTTGAAAGTTCAGTTCAGATTAAAAAAAAAATATACATAGTAGCAATCCAACTGTGTTTATCTCCTTCAACTTTTGGTTAAATAACTGTAGGAGCAACAGCTATCACTTGTAGGACACATAGGCTCCTAGCTTGAGACAAATATAGCATTAACCTTTTCAGACCCTTTTCTAGGTGCAACATTTATTATCCTCACCAGTGTTCATTAAAAAATTCCTACATTACAACCAATTATCACAAATCTTCTCCAGTTCAAGGATGTTCTTTCTTTAGCCATCCCTACAGACTTCCTGCTAGAAGTCTCCCCTGTGATATTATGGTTCATCTTAAACCTGAGCAGCAAACCAATCCTTGCCTAGCAGAGGCAGACATGTCTCTGTCAACCTCAGACTTTAATTTGAAAATGTAATTTTTCTCTAATCACATACCTGTCTTAAAAACTGAAGAATCCGCCAATTAACCACGACAATGAATTTTCTGTGAAAATGTATCTTCTTTCCCTTTTCCCTGAAACTCCCCCCAACCTATGACTTTTCCACAGCTTGGTAAGTTCTGTTTTACTTAGAAGTCATGCCACCTACTTGTTGGTTTGTCTTTGATGTTGTATGACCATGTTTTTTTCATGGATGGTTTCCAGCAATGCAGTGGCCAGTGATTTGAGATCTGAAATGGACTGTGGTGTGGCTGGTAGGCTACATCCATGATCCTCCGACAACAACTCTTGGACTATAATGTTAAAAACACAAATGAGTTTTGGCTTCTCTATGCACAGAGATGCAACACAAACATTGACTAGTATTAAAGAACTATTCTCATTATTTAAATGAATACATATATTTTTCTTTCAATTAACAAACAAAGTGAAAAAGGCCAGAAATATAATTTCTAGCTGGCATAAAGATGGTGGCTTTCCAAGCTGATTGTTATTTCACAGCAAAAGCCAGAACAAGTATAGGCAGACACATCTTACATTAACTCAGTTCTACTTTTGGAAAATTATTTGTGTTCAGAAGGAAACAAAATCATTCTTTTACAGCCCTACAGATTGGTCCAAACTGGTCATTTCTTTCCCGCTTACATTACAACTGAAGCCCACAAGGAAGCTTTTATATTACTTTTCAGAATTATTATATCCTTCAGGTTATTTAAGAGTGATGTGAAAATACAGTCACCCATGAACTCTTCCTCTGTAGCTTAGAGTCTGTACCTCTCAGCCACATCAGGAAGTTCACAAGTATTGTTAAATTCTGTAACTAGAACCTGGCTCTGTCTCTCTCTCTCTCTATATATATATATGTATGTATGCAAGTACATGGAGAAGAGCACAAAAGAAAAGTCAAAACCAGAAAAATTAGTTTAAACCTACCATGACACTTACCACTGACCTTGTGTGTGTGAATGAATATACCTACATCTAAAAAGGAGGGCACAAGATATAGTTTGGCTTAAAGAATTTTCTCTTCCCCATTTTTCCTAATCTTGGTATTTTCTTTTAAACGGGGAAAAGAGATTACTCCATTTTGCTACCCATGAAGAAACATGGGATATAAAGATTTCTCATAAAACACACGAATGTAAAAGCTTCCAAAAACAGTAGCAGAAAACCTGACTTTAGGCCCCTCAGCCAGTCTATTTTTATTTGAAATGTGAATTGTGACTGCCATTGTTACCAAAGCAAAGAGATGAATAAAGTGATTTGTCAGGGTCAAAGCTGCAGAGGGGGTTAGAGAGTAAAGAAAATATTTGGTAAAACTGATGGGGGAGAGAATGAAGGGCAAAAGAATTAACAAAAGAAGAAGCAGTAATCAAGAGGCAAATTTTATATTGTCAAGTCAATGAAGAGAAGGACAAGAATTAGCACATAATAATAAACAGGGAAAGAGAAGAGAGCTTTTGGTTTGATTGGTGAGGAAAGAGTTACTGAAATTAGGAGGTAAGATGAAAAGAATTCAATGAGATATGCAACATCATGCTGCATTTACGCAATACCTTGCTTTGCAGAAAGGACTCCAGTCAAAGCACTGCTACTGGATCTACTATGAGTCTTTGAATTTTTTCGTCTCTCTAGTGCATTCTAGGGAAACAATAAATATCTTATTTAGAAAAACAGTAGCCAACAAATCCTGTCATTAGGAGAAAAGAGTCTGGAATTTTGGATTTTGGTCTCAGAACAATGCTGCAGGGCCTAGAGCTTACACCCATAGAAGCTATAAGCATATGACTCTCCTAGAGAGAATTATTCTTCAGCCAAAACAGTCTCTGCAATGTTACAAAGACTTATTCTGTTTCACTGCAATCATTTTACTGTAATCTCTCCCACCCACTCCCCACGATGTATTTTTAAGACTTGCCCATATTTTAATAATAGCGACAGTGAACATACTGCAGTATCCTGTAGAGAATATTGGTTGGAAACAAACTCAGACTTTCCCCCACCTTTCTTTGGATAGACTTCAAAGGGAAAGCTCAAACTCCTCTATCAGAGTTTCTAGAAGTCCTTTTAGCAGCAAATACTGACTGTCAGGAATTAGAAGCAGAATGATCCTGCTACAGAAGTCCAGCTCTTTCAAATACAGTTCAGTGAAACCCACCAGACCACGAAGGTGCTCAGTTCTCACCAATAAACTGACTCACACTCCAAGAGGCCCAAGTTGTAAGCACGAACAGAGGCTGAAATGAAGTTGGTACTTTGAGGAGCTTTGCTCATGCACAAAAAGCAGTGAGTGCTGTGACTGCTTTAGAGTGACCTAAATGAAGAAGGTCTATTGACAATCCTAAGGTTATCCTTCTCTGCTCTGACAAGCAGCCCTCCCCTCCCACTCCCCAAAATCAGAAGAAAATAAGAGGGCTTAGCTTCAGGGAAGAGCAAAACTCAGTCCTGAAGGTTTCATGTAAAACAGCATATACCTTAACCCGGGAATAGAAGAACAATGAAGGCTTAGTGATTATTAAGATACATGAAGAAATAGCACAGCCATTAGGGGACAGGGAGACAAGATTTTCTTGTGACAGCGGCACAGCTGCAGTCATTCACCACACACTGCACGATCTGCTACTTTTCACCTACCAATTGGCTGGAAGGCTGATTACCTGCCCCTGGAAAGAGGAGAGTTCCCCCACAGAACTTAAAAAAAGGTATTTAATTAATTTTTCAAAATGCTGTTAATAGGTATCCCTTTGTACTACCATCAGCTAAGAACCCTATGAGGAAGACTGAGCATATAATACATATACATAATAATATTGTCAGAATGTCAATGGTGGATTTTTCTTGCAAGACACAAATTTGCTCTTTAAATACATATAACATGAAAATGAACAATAAATTCCATGAACCATGAAGCACAATTTAGATGATACACTGAGAGAATCTTACCTTATATTTAGTAATACTAGACTTAAGAAGGTTGACTTCTTCTTGAAGTTGTTTTAATCTCTCTTGAAGATACCTGAAAAAGAAGTAATCCTTTACTTCATGTTACCTTCAAGTACCGCCTTAAGCAGTCTTCTTTACTACTTGGCATGTCCTCTCTTTGAACTACTGAGAGTTCTTTTCCCTCTGCAGTTCTGTGAGGGATATAATAACAGAATCTTACTGCTCTTGACCCCATAAAACTTTAAGTACGGAAACAAATTGCATCAGAACAGGAGGCTGCCCTCCTGTTAGATTTGTCAAGCATGCTGCACAACTATTTTATATTGGTCCTCAGGTTTCTGGGGAGGAAAGCTAAAAGAATATATTTACATCTAGAGGAAATAGTCAGGAAGCATTTATGTGTGTCCTCTGTACTTGAAGGCCTGTGAGATGGACACATGAAGATTTGTATATATGTCAACAAAAGACTCAGCTGTGCAGAACTTTTGCATTGCAATATCCATCACTTACTTGGCACTTCTCATTGGCAATCACAAAGTAGAAAATTTAACAATATAGTTGAAAAATGGTGCACAGTTAAATGAAACAGTACAGTTCTTCCTAATACAGTTTATGCACTTGGATTAGACAGTTATTTCCACATAGGAAAATATATTTTTTATGTATAAAGGATTTATAAAATATTCTCTTTCACGTAGTGCAATTGCAGCTATGTTAGGGTTAGTGACAATTTAATTATTTTAGAAAAAAAAAATCATGCCACTTTCAGGGGAGCAGGGGGCTTAAATTCATACAGAATTCCGTAGGCCACACAAAACTGAAAAAACCCCTGAAGCTGCTGGGAAGAAGTAATGCCTTTGGTATTAGACTTTCTTACCTGAAGCATAAGTCTTTGTAAATGAAAAGTGTCTTACAAGTTCTATTTCACTTTAAGGTAATTGTTGACATTAAGGGAGGTACCTGCTATGGCTCTGTCAGTGATTTCTCTCTGTCATTCTTAGTGGAGACCATAAAACATATTCTTTTCCCGAGGAAGTGGTAAGAATACGTGGGTGATTTCACCAGCAAATTCTGTTGGCAAATCATACTGACCACCTCTCCCTGTGGTGAAAATTATGTCTGAAAGTATTAACTCAGAGTACTCAAAGTCCTTGTTTTCAATCCAAGACTAGCCCATTACAGCTCACTAGGAGTTTCTCAAGACACAAATTTTTAATATTCTTTCTTTTGGTGCCATACAGTGACGGGAATAAAAAGGTCTGAACGTCTCTTCCACATTTAGCTCTATTTGGGAACATCACTGACATCTCTGTAGCCAAATACAATATTGGTAACTTTCTGCAGCCTAACTTTCTCAATATTTGCTGCTTAGTTACAGTACAAACAACAACAATTACCAAAATCTCTTAACTTGTATTCTTGGATAAATTTTCTCTGAAGTTTTGTTGTGACTGACTACCTGATGCTCCTATTACAGCAATGCACTGTATTTTCTAGGGAAATGGTAAGGTTTGCAATGCACTCACCTGTTCTCCATACATAAAGCATCTACGTCGATGATACGGTTTTCATGCCCTCCTAAGACATGATTCAGCTCTTGGTTTAGTCTGTCAGACTTATCTTGGTAAAAAGAACGTTCCTCTTTCACATCATGTAACTCATCCAGTGCAGCCTGAAGATCATATCTCAGAGTCTCAATCTGAGAAGAAAGGAGAGCTGCATCACTCTTTTAAAGCTTAAACAAAAGATTACATAGCACCCAGCCTGAAAACAGCAATAAGCACATGTTTGAACAGGATTGATTTTGGACAGTCAGAAGTCTTTTCAAAGCTCATAACCTCAGGTACTTTCACTCTATTTTGGTAATATTTCATTAATTTAAGTTAAGTAACTTTACCAGTTAGATTTGTTTTACAAAATTTCTAGAAAACAATTAAAATGTAACAGCAAAAGAAACATCAATCGCTACTATAATTCTGCTACAAACATATTAAGCTCATCTTAGCATATAATTTCTAGGACTCCAGGAATTAAGTCAACTGAATAAGAATCTGTCAAATTTGGCAAATGAAAAAAAGGTCTGTAAGTGTGAATTTATACTAATATGGGACTTAAGCAATGAAGTTTCACAGAACAGGAAGAAGATCAGAAAAAGTACAAAATAAGTCAGCATGGAGGCAACAGGGTGAGCTCTGCTATCAAGCAGAAGGGTGAAGAAGTCCAGTATGAAAGATACTCAAGGAGAAAGAGCTTCAAACTTCCAAGGAGATGAAACTGTGAGTGTGAGAAAAGTCTGCAACGAATTCAGAAGTCTCCATCCACACCTCAGAAAACACGGATAAGCCAGGAAGGACAACAGACCATCATATGGAAAGAGGCCAGGTGATGAACAGAAAGAGAATGAGCTTGGGAACAGAGTTAGCAGAGAGGATCACCCTGGAAGAAGCCCAACAGCCTTTCTGGTAAGGCAAAATGG
The DNA here is from genome assembly GCF_036250125.1 of Pseudopipra pipra. NCBI lineage: Eukaryota > Metazoa > Chordata > Aves > Passeriformes > Pipridae > Pseudopipra > Pseudopipra pipra. Next base: position 57,473,533 of record NC_087552.1, on the reverse strand, counting down.
TGCTGCAGTTCAGTGAAGACTGAAAAATCAGAAATATGAACCTTTCCTGGATCACAGAATGGCTCATTCAAGGTGGAACTGATAGGTAGGAATGAGTGTGGGAACAACAGAGAATATAACCCTCCCAAACTGCCCAGAAACTTATGTATCCATATTAGGGAAAGAGTCTGATGAATTGGATGCTGCATGGTACATAGTATTAATACAGACTTGAGGCAGGGAAAGGAGGACTGATGTGAGAATTTTTCCAAAGAGGGGAAGAAATAGCTCAGAGGCAGGAAGAAGATGAGACTAACAACAGTTCTACAGAAAATTTGATTCAGAGACTATCTTTAGGAGATATATCAGCCACTGCATAGTGTTTTGAATACTTGTAACAGCTTTCACTAAGGGGTCCCTTTCACTGGCATTAATTGACAATATTCAATTGTCACAAATTGTCGTTGGACATTACTATGAAAAAGGAGAATCAATAATCTAGAGAAGGCATTTCTGAGACTAGGTACTCACTCTAACCATGTATGCATGTTTAAATTAGTGCTCAATAAGGACTATTTAAGTAAAAATCCCAATACCTTCCCCACTATTTGCAATGTTAATCAGCTACCAGCCCTTCAAACACAACAGAAGCCATTTACTTGCTACTGCACTAGCTCTGGAAAACATGACACTATACGCCCATTTAATTATTACCTGTTCTCGAGCCTTCTCCAACTGTTGAACAAGGTCTTCCCGTTCATGTGCTGCGAAGTGACGAGCCCCAACTTCATCATCTCCAAGTCTTTGCTTTGCTATAGTCATTCGAAGGAGCTGCCATGACAAAACCAGGATTTGGTAAGCAAAAGAACACAGGCTGCAGCAGCAGAGTACATCTGTATTAGAAAGAGTAAAGGTGTCCTAGATTTCAGCTCTTCCAGGCCAAAGAGTTGATATTACTTAAACCAGAGGGAATCTTCTGAGCTGAGGGCTCAATCCTGTTCTCAGTGAAAAATTCCAGTTGAATGGTCAAAGCATTGACAGGAATTGAACCAGACCCTGCAACAACAGTCACTAGAGTATACAAATGATAAGAGACCAAGTAAACACAGACACATGGTCAATGTATTTTAGGAGTGACAGGAACTAATTCCAGTCAGACAAAAACTAGAGAATTACCAGAAAGCCCTTTTCATATGTAAATATTAAAACTGTCTGCAACAGAGAATTCTTCCTATTTAATAAAAGAGCATGAAGTGGCTTGCCCAGCTTCATTTTACTTAAAAACCCCTCTATGCTACATTAGTGCAAAATTTGTATTAACAGCTGCTAAGACGTTTGCTTATGCATTAGTTTTTTAATCTACTCACAAAAGTTAATTCATGTCGAAAACAAAAAATGGGACAACAAAAGGACTCAGCCAAAATGCTCAAACAGCTAACGAACTCATGAGCTTTGTGACTGCTGAAAACAGCCTAATTTGAATTACTACACATTTATGTTCATATCCAAAGCAAAAAGCAACGACCTTTCAAAACCCATGAAGTATTAAATACCAATCTATAAGGCATTCAGCATTTACAGTTGTTTATACTGAGCACATCTAGGCAAAAGTGTTGCCTCCCCATGGCCTCATTTGTAGGAGCTCCATAGAGACTAGAGAAACCCACTACAATAACCAGGCTGACTTTCCCTGTATCTTTGACTGCACCAAGGAATTAATGTACATCATTATATTGCAGAAATAGAAAAAAAATCAATCTTCTGAAGTAGAAGATTGTACATTAAAATCTGTCTTTGGTATTTATGGGATGCCAGTCACCATAGCTGCAATGTGCCAATTAAAATCCTGCTGATGCAAGACAGACTACCAAAATCATCCTCCTCACTTATTTCAGCTCCAGTTCAGCACAAGTCACTGAAGCCAGTACAACATGTTCTGATAAGCAGTTCACTTGTTCAGGGGAAGCTATGGCCACAAAAGTAACTTGTTTTGGCAAACTACATTTCCCTATCCCCACAGGGAAAACCACTGCACAGTTAGTAAGGCTGAATGGATCCTAGGAGATATAACTCCTACTAATTTCTTTATCAAATCAAATAAGTCAAAAAGGCAACTAGCAAATCCTGGAATGGCTTCATAGCTACTGGATTGGTTTTTTTAAATGCTAAAAGCCTAATGAACAAAAGGTGTGGTAACATGATCTAATTCAGCTACAATAATTTAATTTCTAGAATCTCTCACAGGGAGAAAGGCCACAAGAAAAAAAAATGTAATAACATTTTGAGGTCTCAATCTTGTCCAGAAAAACTGGAAATAGGAAGGGGAATAACACTTTACTAATGCCTCCAGTGCCTGCAGCAGAACAAAACTTCTGTGTAATACTCGACACCAGGCTGGGAACTGGATCAGAGCTGTCGCTCATGCACTATGACCAACTTTTCTCCAGCCCAGGAGTGGATGAGGCATGAGATGCAATTATAACTGCAAGCAATTATAACTTGCAAGGTCAAACAGTCTGCCAATAAAAGGAGAACTCTTTATTTACTACTAATTTTGAGGGGGGGGAAAAAAGAAAGAAAAAGAACATGAAGTCCTATGAAAAGAACGCTTTCCAAATTCAGCCAGTAAAAGCCGCATTATTAACATACATAAAATAAAGTAAAATACCAATCCATAAAACAACAGAGTGCTTCTTCCAGACAGTTGGCCAATCAGAGAGTTGACAGGGCAGAACAGGCCAAGTCGTTTAATTCTGCATTGCGAATGTCTCATGAGGCAGCACCACCTGCCATAAAATTTTTCCCTGAAAACGCTGTGACCCAAAGAGACACTGTTATGCCAGAGGTTTAAGGGTTTATTTCATATTAGTGCTCTGTTATAAACTTTATACACTTGCCCTCTGGCTGCTGTATTTTTATTTCTGTCATTCAGAAATCACTGAGGAAAGGAACGCTCAACTTCATTTTGCACCTAGAGAATAGGTGAACACTACCTCTCAGGATTCTGTGAACAGCATTTACAGCTGAGTGGATTTAAATTAATGGCACCTTACCAGAGAGAGCTCCTGTTTGTCAAGAACCCATAGATTGTTAATCAAAACAATCCAGTGCTGCAAGCCACTAGTCTTTTTATTTTAATATCACAGCTTTTCTTGATAATTTTCAGCTAAACAAGCTTCACTGGGATAGCTGCTGTGCAGTCCAGGAGTCCACAGACAATGCCTGCACTGAAGTTGGACACTCCTGATTATCAATAAAACATGCAGAAGGAAGAGGGAAACAAGCAAAACCAGTACATTCTTTGTGGAAGGCAGAAACTACCCTGTTTAGCCACAGTCACTGACAGCAATTGTCTTCACCACGTTGACTACAAAATCTTAAAAAGTGGACCAAAACTATGCAAATGTGCTACCTTAAGTCCCAGTTCTGCCAAAACACACATGCCACATTTAACATTTCCCACTGTTGCTGCATGAATGATTGTCTGCCTGGCAATAAGGAACTGGCAGTAACACCGCAGCCATTGTTTCCTGCGCACCTTCCTCTTGCTTAGCGCTGCTCTCAGCAGCTTACAAAAGCCATTCTTTGCGTAGGTGGAAATTCAAGGAAGGCAACTGAGTCATCTAGTCTTGCAGAAGTCTCCACTTTCTCCTGAGCTTTCCATTTTTTCCCTTTCACAAGAGAGAATTAGATTTCCTAACTATCTCCTTCTTACGTTTTAGTAATTGTTTTCAAGCATTGCTGCCAAGACATTAGGAAGGAAAAAGATTTACAAATAACTATCACAAACATAGAAGAGTTTTCATGTGTCACAGCTAGTGAGATTGTGATCAATCATAAAAATAAATAGTCTTAGATATCTGCTGCTGGATTGCTGCAGTCTAACTATTGCTGTATTTTTCAAACTGCAGCAACAAATCCTCCCAGAGGCTGTCTGAAGAAGTTCTATTATTTGTGCCAACAAAATTTTAGTTAAATTAGAGGAAAAAATTAGTCCAGTTAAACCAAATGCAAGCAATTCGTTATTGCCTAACTGATGATGTACTTAACATGATTTCAACAAGTAAAATGTCTCTGGTTTAAGGTCTCCTTCTAATCCAAGTGACTGCACCCTACTTGTAGCAAAAATTAAAGCGGTGAAAAACAAGTCAAGCCATGAAAACATTTCCTTATCAATAGAGCTGATGTGTGATATTTAAAGAGGTTTTTTTTCTTTTTTAGTCCTGCAAAGCTCTTGCCACTCAGTGACAAAGCCTGCATGAGTCACCTCTGCTCAGACACAGGCAGAATTGTTCATCCATAAGCAGCTTCACTTGCTGCAAAAGCAGCTGTTTGTTCATCTCTTGCCAGAAGTAAGGCTGACGTAGACCAGCTGGGCAGGATGCCCTCCCTCACTTTGGAAAAAGCAGTGAGAAGGATGCAGGGGAAAAATGTAAGAACAAACAAATTATTATAGTTCTTTGTTTTTGTATATACCATACATTATCTGGACTCCAGTGCCTGAAGTAGCCCAGCTGCCAGTACAGGAGAACTGATGAGCAGAACAGAATGGCTTCGGGAACAAGACTAGAATTTTATCACTGAAGCTTGTAGAGAGAGAAATCTGACACAGGAGGAGAGTGTTAAATCCCTCAGAGAGATGGCAATGCTTTTTTAGGCATTTTGAAAAACAGCAACCTGACTCTAAAATAAGCTCTATTTCTCATTTACTAGGAAAGTGAATAATGTGTTCCAAAAATGAAAATCCTAGTCTAAATTAATCCGTGTCTGATGCAGCTCTTTCCTCTGACACTTTATTTAGCGATGCACTGTTTTGCACCTTTCGGAGAGGGGCACACTGGGCAGAATAAGTCTTTTTGTACTTTTCCATTTGTTTTGAGGATTATGAATTTAAATTCATGCTGAGAATACCAGCATGATCAGCTAATACCAAGTTAACCCACAAAGGTGAACATAAACAGCACCAGTTCAAGTACAAAGAAGTAGGCTCTATGTTACCAAGATCATATTGTCTCATAATGAATTAGAATTGGTACATAACCTTGATATTTAAATATATTGTAGTTTTACTACCTTTGTGTTCTGTTTTCACCTACAAACCCTTGTTTCTATTCAGGACTGGCTTAGGAAAGGCTATATGGCATACCTTTGGTACTGTGGAATTGCACGGCACTGACTTCTACACCATAATACAGTTCAAACAGTAAAATGCAAATGAAAATAAAACACTGGGAAATCTGGTCTTTGACGACTTGAGCAAGTTACACTGAATGCTATGCACACTCCAAATTCAGGTCTTGCTTGACCCTTTCCCAGCTCCCTGAACACATTCAGGGGAGTTCTTTGTGAAAAACAATGAATAAAACTGCATAATCACAATATACTTATGTATAAAGGAAAATAACTAAACTTAAATGGAAAGAACCCCCTCCATCTGACTAATCAAAAGTCACACCATTTTTATTCGCATTTTAAAATCCTATGATTTTAAAACTGTAGTTGAGGGAGAGAAGTTATAACTAATTATTTGTTTCAATTTTTTACTTTGTTAAACACCTCGACTCTCCAATTCAACCTCTCACTAGTTTGATCTCTGAATGTACTTTTGCATTAAGCTCCAGCTGTGAATGTTACACACATTTGGCTTGAGTTTAAATATTTCAATTAATGGAGACAACAGGAGCTTGATTAATACCAAATGGCAGATTTTGAGCAATGTTCCATATAACTTGCTAAATATAGCAATGAAATAAATTGGTTATGTAAGGGTAATGGGATGAGGGCTTAATACAAAGCTCAGTATATATGTTTGTGATCAACTCCTCCATATTTTTTAAGGGAAAAATTATGGCTGCTCTGGTTTTATCATCTACTAAAATTTTGCATTTACAGTGCAAAAAATTAAAAATTATCTCATGATGAAGAAGACATGCTTATCTGTACTTATCTGTAAGAGGAAATATCACTAATAAAATATATTTTAAAAAATAGAAAGGGAAAAAGAAAGTCTGAGAGCATTAAAGCAAGGCTAGGTACAAAATACATAGCTAAGGACAACTGAGCAAAAGTAGCATAAAAAACCATATAATAAGCTGCACTTACTGGTATCCCATACAAGCTTCTTTTGTTCTACTGTTCTAAGCATTTATTGTAATTAAAGTAGAAATTCTGTAGTCCATTGTTTTATTTGTTTTCCTAAGAAGTAAATGAAAATTCCAGCCCAGTTTACACATTCCATGCCATTTACTAGTAAAAAAAGTTTGTAATACCTTATTGTCCCCTTGTACTTCTCCCAGTCTCTGCTGAAGCTCTCTAATCTCTTCTCCAAGGTGTTTATTTCTATCTTGAGCCTCACTCAGTAGTTGAGCAAGATTTGCCTAGAAAAGGAGTAAATATCAATCATAAGTCAGAAGTGTAAGTGGTGATTGGAAAGAAACCCTAGAATTACTTCTTAACTGCCAACAATCTTTATTGTTGTTGGTACCCAGACTTCATGCTTCATTAGAGAGAAAACAAAAGTCACCTGGGTTCCTTTATCCTTAATAGAAAATACAAACAGTATGTGGAGATACAGACTCCCAGCACAGCACACAAACCCCAAACAAGACAGAGCAAAAACATCTATGCTAGTTCCAGTATCTTGGCTGGTGGGAAGAACAGAATGCAGAGTTACTTAGACAATATTTATACAAAGCTGCCAAAATAATAGTTTTAACTTGCATATAATTAGACAAAAGGCACAGCTGAGAAATAACTATGATACAATTAAATTCCTTATGTGTTTAGAGCAGATTCCTAGCCAGTTAAGAGGATGTCAGCCGAAGTCCCTGCCCCTGTACCATCGATATCTAGTAGTACAAAACTTCAAATGTGACCTGATTTGTGTTGTTAGCTAGCACAGATTCTTGAAAAATAGAAGTGAAAGCTAGAACTTAAAAACAAACACCACCACCATCATCCTCCAAATAATCAGGTCAAAAGTTATCATTCGCATTAACCTACTAAGTTAGCAGGGCAAGCAGTCTGATCTATAATTTAACAATTAAATTCCATCAGCTTGATCTCTACCAAAAAATAAATGCAATCTCTTCCTTTCCTATTTATGATATCTGAAAATAAGCAAATACTACAGATAAATTTATTGTATTTTATCCTAACAATGTCTCACAAATACACAAGCATTGACTCAAGACAGGAAAAACCTGCTGACAACATGTCATCATCAGAGAGTTCTAATCAGAGTGGCTAAGGTGCAGCCTTTCAAGACATTGCCTGTGGACAGCTCTGTGTGTCATCCATTGCCATAAATCTCAAAAGTATAAAAAGAAATTAAAAAAGAATTTCTAGATCTTCTAAGCATGACTTGGTAAAGTCTCATGAGTCAGGATCTCTGAGCTACCCTTCCATGTACTCCCTGGATTTGAGGCCAGTGCATCAACTGGCTGTTCCTAGCTCTTTCATGGTATTTTAGATTCAGTTTTAGATTCCCTACTTCCCACTTGCTGTGCTTCCCTTCCAACTCCCCCATTTCTCTGTTCTGATAACTCTCTTTTTCAGTCTTGCTCTTTTACCCAGTCATTCTCACTACCGCTTGACAGTCTCCTGGGATGTTTTTGTGAGCTTTATCTTTACAACTCATACACTATCAAACCAACAAGGTATCTAATAGCCATTACTGCATTCTGCCCCCTTGTCTACTAACAACTGTTATTTCCACGTCTTGCTTTATATTTAAGAGAAATATTAGGATGAATCTATTAAGATGGATATTGACATGAACATAGCCATGCATGCATCTGACCATTTGCAGGATTAGACTATTAAACTATAATCAACTGCAATTTTTGTACACTACTATATGAAGAAGCCAACTCCACATTCCAGTTGGTCTAAATTAGCAATAACTTCAAACTTTTAAATAGGAAAAATAACTTGAGAAACTGACACATCCTATTTGATGAACAACAAGCCTGTACTTCCAATTCTGTACTTCCAATACTTTGAGACCAAAAGTTCAGAAGAAAGCAAGGTAAATCTCCCACAGTTTAAAGCATTTTTAAAACTACTGACAAATGTGAAGACTGCAAATAAATAATTTGGAAAAAGAGTGTAATGGCAATGCCCCTCCCCCATAAATAGTCAACTACAGGACCAAAACTAAGCTGCCTCTAATTTTATTTTCAAGACAACAACCATTCAAGCAATGCAAAAGGTTTCTCAAGTATGCTTTAGTGGAATGATTTTTTTCTGTACATGATAAACAAATGTGTAATAGCCATTTACACAACGAATGAATAAAGGATCTTCAGAATACATTCAATCAATGGTTTTAGAAGTACTTCTTAAAGGCTCTCTAAAAGAAAGAAGACAAAGAACCCATGTTTGCACAAAATTGTATTTAAACTGAAGTATCTGTGGCTACTGCTTAGATGCAATTTTTTAGGTTTTTTTTAAGGAAGCTGACTTTCAATAAAACCTGAGTTAGTTAAAAGGAACATGATTTGCACAAACTTCTCTGAAACACTTCTATTTATAAAGTCCCTTTTTATGATGAATTGGAACAACTCCTAACACTGCAATAGCACATGTAATTTCAACACCTGGAAAGACCTCAATCTCACTAATCAGTGTTTACAACCACAACACCAGGATTTTAGCATCTGTAGTCAAAACCTGGCTCCCAGTAACTGCAGGAAAGGCATTACCATGCCTATACTAAATCTTCCTGCTCTGATTTATTTCCTTTAAAATCATTTCTCTGGGATTGCAATTCTGTGCTGAATTTTATTTGTCAGTCATATAAATGACTTAACATGACAAAAACCTTTATACTTGAGACAGATTTTGGAAGAAACTTTAAATGAAGAATTTTAGACACCAAAATAAACCAGCCTTGTTTAAGCATGCCAAGAGCATTACAATGAGCTAAGTATAGACTGGCTCCTTACTGCAAGGCTTGTATTATACTTCTGTTGAACTAAAACAACCAAGCTATGTCACAGAAGTAGTCTCCAGCAATTACTCATTTCTCTGGCTTAGAGGTTCCATACAATGTATAATTTAGACTGTTTCGAGTTTTAAAGGTTTTGGCAAGACCTCATTAAAGCTCTCGGTGAGATGTGGATAGAAGGAGAAATATTTGATTTTTCAAAAGTGCTCTACTGGGCTTAAAGAGAGCCAGCCAAGAGGATATGTTCAACAACACCTGGACTTGGTACCATTTCTTTGGCATATATAAGAAAACATACCATATGGTTGAAAGATGATAAAACTAACAATGGAGGACTGGCTTCACGAACCTGCAACTTTTTAGTTTTTGAGGAAAGGGGAGAAATCTATGCAAGGACAAAGGCAATTCATTTTTCCACTTGGCAACTTCTTTTCAATATTCATAGAACAAACACGGAATTCACTTAGAAATTCAAGACAAGTTACTTCAGCAGACAATAAAGCTCATATCATTTACCTGTGCAACAGACAACAACTCCCTGAAAATTAGCCAAATTCAGCTTCTCTAGACTCAATTTCTTCAACAGTTTATTTTGATTTAAGGTGAAGCCTTAAAAAAACCTCCTGAAACTGTCAAAGACTTTACTTCTTTCACTCACACTATGTAAAACTAACTCTAAAGTAGTGACGAAGAGAGGTTTCTGAGCCCTGGGTAAAAACAGGGAAAAACCCAGACATGAACACCTTTCTGCTAGCTCATCTTGTCTTCCCTCTGCAACAATCTGCAGCAGTGGTAACTGCTTCTCCTACCCTCTATCAATGCAACTGTTTCAAACACTACACATTGCTTCATTCCTGTCTCTGATTAACTATCCTGTACCAGACAATCTTCCAGAGCTCTATCCACATTCAATTTCTGGTGGGTACTCTGGAGCCTCTGCAGTATGACAAGATTTTGTTTTACATCCACCCATCATGAGAAGGTCGTATGTATCATAGGCTCATAGAACAGTTGGAAGGGACCCCTAATGATCATCAAGTCCAACTTCCTCCACCTCACAGGACTACCTAAAACTAAGCTATATGACTAAGAGTGTTGTCCAGATGCCCCCTGAACTCCTCCCAGCTGGGTGCCATGGTCACTCCTCTGGGGAGCCTCTTCAAGTGCATGACCACCCTCCCAGTGAACCACGATTTGAGCACAGTCCAAACCTCCACTGCACTGCTAGACATAGGAAACTGTTCCCATACTCCTTTTTCTTCTGACCAAAAGCAAGTGCAACCATAGCCAACAATCCCACCAGAACTTAGGAAGAAAGGAGAAAAAGATTGATGTGAGAATGCTGAGTGGGAAGTGCCTACCTTTATTACATAGGGGAAAAAGCACCACAGATGAGAACAGACCACAGAGGGAAAGATTCAGTGGGATGGGATCTAGACCTCATCCTTTTCCACTCAGACTTTATTAAAATTTCCAAGAACATTTTTTGGCATAGAAGGTGAAAGAGGACCTTACATTTCGCTACAGATGAGCATCCAAAACTACTGACAAAAAAAATATATAAATATTTATTACCATAAGCCAGTGAACACCTGTCAGGCAACAACAGATCTTTGCTCACTACTGACCAATGATTCAAGAAGAAGGAGAAAAAAAAAGTAACTCCAAATAGTCATTGCTGGCACTATGCACTACACTTGAATTTGGCTCCTTTAACAATTTTGCAAATATAGCTATACATACACACTGTTATTTTTCTTCACACCACTTTAAGAATGATGGATAGTAACAGTCTTTAATATAGCTCTCAATTCTCTTGCACATAAATCTTATCCGACATTTAAAAAAAAAAAAAAAAAGACTTTTTGCCTTTAGGGTACTGCCTGAAAAAGCAATTTGGCAAGGGGGAAGGAAGAGGGGGAATCTTCCAACCTTTACAGTTTAAAAGTATTTTTAAATATAAACAAGCATTCCTATACTGCAGTTTACAGTCTTCTCTGTTTGTTTCAGCCACACCTCCAAACAAAGAAGAACACTGAATTACAGGGTTGACAGAAAAAAAAGTTTGATGAAACATTAAGCATACCTGATGGGTGTTGCTTATTGCAAATTTAAGTGCAACTTCTCCTCCAATGCATTCATATGATTGCAATGGCTGAATTAACACGGAAAAGCTTGCTTTGCTTACCAACTACAACTGACTACAACTGTTCAAGACAGAGGAACTGATGACACGCCCTAGCACTAGCTTCCTTGCAATAAAATCCCAAAATTGTTGTATTTTTCTCTTTAAGTTGAAAAACCACATAAAGAAGACTTTTGAAATTACAGGTCCTGGGCATACAAAACAAAACACACTTGACATGGCTCATATTTTCCCACCAAAAAACAACAGCAAAAAAATCAAAGCCTTGCCAAGCAGTCACTCTTCTGAGTATCTGCTGCTCTGGGAACCAGGCAGAAATCCTACCATAGAAATACACCAGTCAAAACTTGATAAGGCTCTGCAAAACAAGAAGGACTTCCTCACACTCACATACATTTGAGAAACTCAGCAACTGGAATTTTTGTAGAGCCAATTAATAGAACCAAAAAACCATTTTAGGAGTACACATAAAATAAATACTTTTCCCCTCCTTTTCAACCAGTCTTCACTGTGTTAGATTAGGATAGTGCTGTATAAGGCCAAACACTGCCTATACAGACCTATTTGCTGGAGCCTGACAAACCTAATAAAGATAACATCAACTACACACTCCTTTACGAGGCCAGTTTTTGCAAAACAACTTGTTAATACACATAAGTGGCAACCCAGGCTGTCAGTATGAATCACCAGTGTCATGAGAAACTGGCAGAAGCTCCTTCACTGGGAATGTTCAAAAACATACTTCTGTCCCCTCATACTCCATATAGTCATCAAGTTTTTGTTGATGGCAGACAAACACGATCAAAGAGAAATTATTAATTTGTGCTTACAAAAAGACTGCAGTAGGATAGAAGAAAAGATTGCATCATTGGCTTGTTTTATCAGAGATATTTTAGCTGCTTTGAGATCCTCAGGGCATCTTAAACTTTGAGATAATGCACAAAAAGAATCAAAATTCCTTAAACATTCTGAATGATTAAATAACAGGATATTTGTTGAGAGTACTCAGGTGTAGGGGTGTGAAAAAGTGCCTCTCTAGTCCATTAAGATAAGACCCAGCAACCAGAGGAGAGGTTGTTGTACACATCAGGTCTGAACAGCACCCCAAATTTTGACGAGGAACTATCACATCTATGAGAATAAGCACTTCTTCTCTCTAACTTTCTCTCCTGGACTTTAGTGATGGACTTGGCAGTGTTAGGTTAATGGTTGGACTCAATGGTCTTAAGAGATCTTTTGCAATCTAAATGATTCTATGATTCTCTGTTTACTGTAAAACCTATCTGTTGAAGAAACAACAGTGTCACTTCACAAAGCCTGACTGCTAGCGTAGCTAACAAGTTCTAGGTTTTGTGTACTGCCACCTGCTCTGATCAATGGAACAGCAAATTTCAGTGTTCAGAAAACAAACTCTCTCTACTGGCTATGCTTTTGGAGCAGGCACATTTTGAAATCCATGAGAATATTGCTCTATGTGTTGCAAGGGCAAACAATATGTCTGTTTTCCAGCTGCTCACTATGGGAGTCAAACACACGCACCTATAAACCAGAGTAAAGCTCACAGGCCTAAGCTGGGCACATGCATAACGTTTTTCATCTTCAATCTCTCTGAAGAGAGGAGGAAATCACATTAATCATCACAGCACAACTGTGAGATAAATACAAAATGATTGCTTACCCTGTAGTGTATTTTATCTGAAAATTTTATCTCATACAACTCTGAATGCAGCTTTTGCACCTTAGCACAAGGCTAGCAAAACTTCCTGAATTCATTAATTAACAAGAAATGGTCACACTAGTAATTTTTTATGATGATGTGATAGAAACAAAAAGAAAAGGAAGAAAGAAAAGTGATAAATTAACCCCTGAAGTTTGTTTTAGAAGTGAATTGTGACAGCTGAGTACAGTGATTTAGAATCTGGAAGTGAAAAGGATCAAAATGGGTCAGTTTATGGTATGTCACAACATACCATAAACTGACCCGAAAAAGCCACGCTCGTGGACTTACTCATTAGCAATATACAAACTGTCTGACCAACATCTCAGCGAGTGGGTACCATGCTGCTGTGATATCAATGCCCCTCGAAGCAGTCAGAGTCTTGGTTTTGAATGAATCCCCTTGGGACACCCATGGATAACTATAGCATTAAGGATCATGACCTTCAGGAACGATGCATGTAGGTTCTCCGGTGAGACTTTTTGCCTCACCAGAGATTAGTTATCAAGCTGTGCTCTGTACTAGGACTATGTCATCATTATGTTATGAGACTCAGTACTAGAAGCCTCAAAGATGGTTCTACGACCATGGGACCCCTCTAAGGCTCAACAGCTGCTTGGGAGACACAGGATCCACTTCACTACATGAGGCAAAAGGATCTTTGCCAATAGGCCAACCAACTTCATATGGAGAGCTTTACTCTAGAAATTATGTGGGAGGGAATAAGGAAACTTGGGAAAGGGTAGACAAATCAAGAGGCTGGGATGATGGGAAGAGAAGGGACATAGCAATTCACAAAGAAACTGAGCTGAAGTGTAATTCCTTTGACCATAGGCATGTAGAGAAGGAAGTTCCCATAGAACAGCCTTATGGGAAAGCTCTCAAGCAGCACAGAACCAGCACACTTGGATGCCCCTCAGAGGTCTCTAATGCATGCAGCATGGGGAAGACTGTGTGCAGTTACAGAGTTACAATCTCATTGGGATCATGCAGTAATGGTGCAACAGCTCACAAAACCGGAGTGCTGTGACGGAGGGATACAGACTCTTTAGCACAAAGGTGAGAAAGGGTGTTGCCCTTTATTGAGAGAGTAGCTGGAATGCATGAAGCCCTGCCTTTGGACAAGTCAGAAGTCAGCTTTGAGCTTTTGGGTCAAGATTTGTGGGCAGATCAATATGCTGTTGTACGGGGTATCTGCTCTAGATCAGGAAGCAGTAGATAAGGCCTTCTTTACACAACTGGAAGAAGCTTCACATTCACAGGCCCTGGTCCTCAAGAGCGATTTTAGCTACTTCAATACCTGCAGGTATCTGAACACCGTCCCCTCCCTCTTTTTTCTGTGAGAGTGCTCAAATGCTGGAACAGGTTGCTCAGTGAGGCTGTAGAGTCTCCATCCTTGCAGATAATCAAAACCAGACTGAAAATGGTCCAGGGCAACCTGCTCTAGGTGGCACTGTTTGAGCAAGAGGATTGGACTAGTTAATCTCAAGAGCTGCTTTCCCACCTCAACCACTCTGTGGTCTTAAAATGTTTAGTTCTATTTAGTTTGATTCCTTATACATTTAAAATACAAATATAAGGCCTCACCAGTGAACATATGCATTGCAGCTTTATTCTTGACACACAGGCCCAGTGCAAACCCATTTTCTCCAACTGAGTGGTCTCACTGAGATCAAATTAAGCAAAGCATATTTAGGACTGTGGCCCAGCACAGTCATTTTCCTAAACATGCATTTTATTTCACCTTTGTTTATCCAGAAGATCTCATTTGTATTAAAAGAACTTCCATTTCATATAGAAGGTCAAAGGTTCACTGATCTGTTATTCCAAGGGCAAAGCTTCTCCCAGATTGAAGGTATATTGAAAATTTAAGCAATGTAGATGAAAATAATAGGCAGTATATATCAAGTTAGAAATCTTAACTATGTTTTTTTTTCTTTAAGTTTCCCAGTGTGGCAACACTGGCCAACAGACATCTAGTAAATTGCCAATAAAATGTCCTGTATCACAGCTAATGCATATAAATATATATCACTGCAGAATGGTAAAATGGTAGAATTTCTATTTATATAGGATGCTCAACAGAGGCTATGCAGACAGAACAATATTTTAACATGTCTTTCAAAATGGGGAGTGTCTGTTGTTTACCATCTCTGGTGAATTTTAACATAAAAACACTCTTCTTTATTCCTATCTTTCTGAAACATTTCACCTCTCCACTACTTATCAAAAAATTCCCCTACACCTGACACCACAAGACATAAAAAACTACCTTCAACCACAGCATTTAACTGAGAGTGTTTGGCACAAGGGGCTAGGAAAGCACTGACAGTTCACAAGCTGTGGTAAAAACAGTAATGGTTAAACACCTACTGTAGGAAAAGAGATTTCAGTAGCACAGTTTCTCATTTTCTTTGCAGGTTGGCAGAAGGTAATACACACAGAGCAGTCTTTGGATAGAATCACCACAGAATCATAGAGTTGATGCAAATACAACTTTGAGAGGGAAAACACTGCAGAGCACTGCATATTAAGATACCTTTAAGTAACACTTAATTTTGAGTTTGGTGCTTGCCAACAGAAAATGCCTGGTTACATGATATTTTCACAAAAAAGATGAAGATTCTGTGTTGCAAAACAGGATGAGAAGGCACAGTGTGGAAAACAAGACACTTTAAGCAGTCACAAAGCATAATTGACAATAAAGGTGAAATATAAAAACAAGAAGGAGAAGGCAGTAGCAATTCCAACCCACCTATTACATTTAAGTTCTAGATTGAAATTTCAGCAATAATTTCTCAGCTGTGGCAAACAAACACAACACATAGCAAATTGGTCAGCATATTATGTTTTCATCTCATTCCTGACCATGAAAACATGCACTTTTGTGTCACACAAAATTTATTGGAGGATCAAGATCTCTTGTCATAAACTGACTGAGATGACAAACTTCTCCCAGCAGGAAGCTAGGGTTCTGGGCAAGAAGGGGATGAAAGAAGCACAAAAGGGCAAAGAGGACTTCACTCTTTCTTAGGTGAGAAAATGCAAAAAAATGTATGTACGGTAATAATGGAAAAATATTCATAACTTTCTTTTATTATTCTCTGATGCATTTCTCAAAGCAAAACTATACTCTTCTTCAAAAGAGTTGCCCTAACTACTCTAGGTTACCCACCTTGTATGCTACAGACACACTTCTCAGGAAAATGAAAACTCAGGAAGTGCACTAACAGTCTATTACTGTACAACCTAAAGCATATATTGTTCCTGGGGGAAACCTATCAATGACCCCATTTGAAGACAAGATTTTCTTCCTTTCACTGCTATCTAGCATGAATACATAACTTCCTCAGAAAAAAACCCACCAAAACTCCTAGGCAGATTATTAAATTGCTTTCCAGGCACTCGCCAGGGTAAAACAAATTTCCAACACTTAATATAATTGCAGCTTCTGAACTTAGACCGAATCTGGCCAGTATTTTAGAAACAAGGGTCAGTTTTATTTGTTTTGGAAGATGAAAGATTAATTAGAACAGCATGTATGGAATGGCAAATCTCCCTTCCTACTTATCTCTGTAATGATCCATATAGTGCCTTGGTTTTCTTCCTTTCAGTTGTACATTCCTCAGCAACACTTAGAATGCACAAACATATCTAGTCATAAACTTTTATTAGAATTCTGTTGAAATACCAGAATTGCAAATAAATTATGCTAAATAATGAGGAAGTTAAATGATTCTACACTGAGCCACTGACTTCTTGGCAGCTATTTGTTTAAGTGCCTGAAGGAGTAATTATATTGCCTCTGGAAGTTTAGTTTAAACCAACCAAAACCCTAAGCCCTAAATTTGAAGAAAATAGCAAGAACTATATGCAAACTCCCAGGAAAAGGATGATAAGTAAAGCTACTGATCCATTAAGAGAATGTAATAACCATGTTTTAAACATAGTTAGAAGACTTTCAGGGCTAGCAATTACAGCAACAACTTTTGTTCTTTTAGATTGTCCTCATCTCTCTGCTCCACACATTGTGTTTTTCTCTAAAAATTAAGACAATTTTAAGAGTGTGACAACCAACATTCCACAACAGGGACACACTACGTGAATATCAAGGAACAAAAATGCATGTGAGCAGGCAAAAAGTTTTTCAGGGGAACCATAAAATGCAATTATCATTGTTTTAGCATTTATAACTCATAGAGTCCAAGTGGCCTGGGAGAATACTTAATGGAAAACAGCACTCACAACAATAAATTAACAATTATGGAATGCAGGCAATGCATTCCCAGATTACTTTTCAGTATGAAAAGTCCTGTCACAAATCCATTTTAGGACTCAATACAGAAGGATAAAAAACAAGGAGAGCAATCTCTGTACACTGACCAATTTCAGTCTCAGGTGAACATGAAAGCAATAGACATATATTCTAATTAATGATAGTTCAGGTATTTCAGAGTGAAACGTGAAGAGAAAATAGAAGTCACAGCTTAAAGACTAAGCTTTTCAGTAGACAGATTACCAGATTTACCAGATTTCTTAGTTAATATTTTTACTCTTTTGCGAAGTACTTTTGTAGCAGATAAATAACATCAACTGAAAAATAAATCTTACCTGTTTCCTCTTTTCAGGTGGAAGCGATGGATCCCCATCCTACAAATAAATGGACATATTCTATTGGCAACTTATTTCTCAAACCAGCAACTATATTAACTCTGTGGATCAAATTTTAAAACATGTATTTTAACTAAAATGCTATCAAAATTGTTTCTAAAATACTACTGATGAATACCAGTAATACTAACTTCAACTCCAAAAGATTTCTAAGGTTGAGGATTCGTTTACATTTCTAGAACAGCAGGTCATTACCAACTGATGTTGAACTATTTTTCATAACAGTACATTAAGTTGCTGTGGAATAATAATACTGCAGTCAGTTTGTAAATAGAATTATGACTGAAAGTAATTTCTTCAGAGCATGCACTGTCTTTTTGTGTCTTATATAATAAGCACTACCTCATCAATGCAGAACAAATGAGTAATAATATGATCAGGGCTGTACAGCTGCAGGACTACTGTAAACAAGTACCTAAACAGTTTTTCAGCAGTTATTATGGACTTCTTTCCATTTTTTTGAGGTTCAACTTTGTCCCCCAATTATACAGTGTTCATAGAGAACAACCTACAATCAGCTCCCGATACTTCTTTTTCAGAGACTGGTGTCGTTCCCGCAACTGGTTGGCCATAAGCTTGTACTGGTCTCTTTCCTGTTGACAGGTGTCTAGCTCTTTGGAAAGGATTAGCAATGCCTCCTTTTTACTTTCGAGCTTCCTTTTGCACACCAGATACTGCAAAAGAGAAAAAAAACATAAATGTAAGAAGCCATTTCTACCCCAGCCAGTACTGGATACAAGAGGCTCAAGTTCTCTTAAAAGAATGGAGGAAGACTCTGCACAAGATCAAAGTCTGTCACAAGTCATCTTAGATTATTAACAATAATCACGGGAAATATATCTGTTGTATTGGAAGCCTGAAATAATTTGTAAGGCTACACATTCACCTGACCACTGTGAGTTAGAAAAACTTTGCAATTCGAGTTTCTCCTCTTTTTCCTCACATGCAGCAGTATGAGGAACCTTGCAATTTGACCAGCAGCCCTGGGAAGGCTGCCAGAAGGAAGAGGCACTTGCAAACTCCCTTTTCTACTTGTGTTCACAATACCCAGCTCTCAGGCAGCAACCAGCCCTTCCCACTTCACTTCCCACTGCCCTCCTCTTCCTCACTACCAGCAGTGTCCTTTGGGCTCTGAACACTGAAATGGGACCTGTTACAGGAGAAGGAGTAGCTTGAGCATTAACCATATTTACCTTGAGTCTGAAACGATTACAGTGTGACACCCTATTGACACAGGTAAAAGAAACTTAATTACTGTGTGATACTACAGGCATGTGCTTGTTGAGGCAAAAGAATAGGAAATAACAGAAGAATGCTGCAAACACCTAAATGGGGAGGGAAGGGAGAGGTGAACCTTCCCCTCCAGCCACCACCTTTCATGTGCAGGGCTCATGCACAAAGCAGAGCAGAACTTGCAAATCTAAGGTGTTCTGCATTAGTCCGACGTGCTTCGCTGCCTTTCCCCATCGAGAGGAAGAGAGTAACGTGTATGTCATCCTCAATGTTACCTATCAGAACTTTCAGGTAACTTCTTCCCCTTAACGTGATGTTCAATCAGCAGATTATTCTCACCCATCACTGGACACTGCTCACGCTAAAGCATTTATTTCTATTTCTGATGTTACTGACATACAACATGGCACTAAATACTTTCTGAATGTGCTCTGCAAGAGACCAAATACCACAGCAGTCATGAAAACAATTTATAGTTTCATTATATCCTCTGACAAGAATACTTTGTCATTATGGGCTCTCGCACAAAGCAAGAGCATCAGCACTTCCATACTTTCAAGTCAGTGCTGTTCTTTGGGACAGAAATCATTATTTGTATGTACTACTTGCTTGGAATTAACTTTGTTAACCTCAATTTCAAGTCAATGAGAAAGGGAAAAGTGAGTTTGGTATATTAGTACAGCCAACCTTTTCCAAAAATGGTAAATGCTTAGTTGCAAAAAAGTGGGAAGGGAATGAGAAAAGCAATTCCAAGAAGGATTTGAACTCTCAAAAAGGACACTTCCACCTTGGTTTAAGTTTATTTCTGGCAATACTGAAGTTGAAATCCTGCCATAAATTTTCTGGATTATGATGCCTTGGCATCAACAAAGGCAACTGTACCTATGTACTTATGTCCTTACTGATACCTTACACAAATGTCAAATCCCCTGATAAAGCACTGAAAGGTATCAGAAGCTAAACTTTAATATTGTCAGCAAGTGAATATAGTGACATGGTAAACTGCTTCGAACTTGATAAAATAATTCCTTCCCTTACAGTGAAATATTTACCTCTGACAATCTCTCTTCTTATATTTCCAGTTTCATCCAACGTCTTAGTAATTCTAAAGTATGCCTTCACTAAATTGTTTTAAAATACTAACAATCTGATAGAGTAATTGCAAATAAAAATAAGTAAAAGCAAACCCCACAATCACTTCAAAAAAACCCAACAGCCTAAAGCCCTGAACCAAGTAGCCTGTCCTGTTCCTTTAACCAGCAGGAAGAATGCAGCTGGCCTATCAGCCAACACCTATGCAATGTACACAGTGGGAGTGGAAAGAAGCCAAACATGTCACCTTAATACACCCACAGCGCCAGCAGGTGCCTCCGAGCATTGCCTCCATTGCTGGTGTATGAAGGAGTGTATGACAGTCGCAAGTGAACTAGAGCATGTGGATAAGACTACAAAACCCAGTACTTGTGAGGCAAGAAATACAGACCTAGCACCAAACAAATCTTGTTTCTGCCATGAGTCACAGCCCTCCACAACAGACACATTCAGAGCATAAAAGAACACTTCACCTTTCACAGCAGCACTGGTGGGGCCAAGGGAATTCTCCATTATCTGCTAGGCTGTGGATAACAAACTATATGAGGATTGTGAGGGCAATTGCATTCAGGGTCTAAATGAAAAGGAATAATTATGTCCTCCTTGTTCAAATTATATTTTAACTTGATGAATTATATACTGATGATGTGCTATACAGACAGAAGGGGTTTGGCATCTCCCATCAATGTACAATGTTTGCATTTTACTATAAAAATGACCACATAGAAGACTTTTGGAAGCCATTTTTGCCTTTTGCATATACTGATTTTCTCAAATAAATGCAGCAATATTGTAATAATTTTTTTCCATGGGCTTATGGTACAAAAAACAACAAAGCCAATGCATGTCTGTGGAACTTGGTTATTCAACAGAGCTATGTTTGCAGTTCCCCTTACCATTTTTGAAGGAAAAACAAATTTTACAAAGACTGACCTCAAAGAGGTTATTCAATATGTATGTTTCTGAGTATTAAAAAAAATGTAGCAATAATGGCCCTAACCATAGCAATAAACCAACCTAATGACTGAACACCAGAAATGGAAAACAACTGAGTCCCATATACAATTTCCTTTATATGGACAACTAAGTGCAACACAATTGGTATGCTGTCAAAAGGAATATAGGAGTGTGACAGTCTTTTTGGAGCAATGCAAGGAATAAGGCAAATTTTCTCAAATAGTCTGAAAAAAGTATTCAGTAGATGCTGCTGGCATTCATTCATATAGAGACTTCTTCTTCTGCAACTGAAGGAAAGCCTACCTCTCACGTGCTGTCTATCAGTCAGACAAACTAGTGAATTCTGTTATGCACTATAGTTACTATGAAACATTCTAATGGTCTTTTATTTCTTTTTAACTAATGTTACAAAATAATCTATGAATTTAAAAAGCAAGGTTAAACAAGAACCAGCTGCTATACTTTCAATCTAAAAGCTACAATAGACAACTTTTCATATCAGTCTAGTGACTTTCATCTACCAATTTGCTGTTATCTGCAATAAAGCAAATTATAATTGCTACGAGGAAGATCATAATAATTAAAGGAATATATATGACATCCTACATTACTGCCTGGACTGCTTTACAGCCTACTTTAGTGAAATTGAGTAAAAAGAGACTGACATTACAGGAGAGTGTAACTGCTCCAAGGTGACCCTCTACACTGAACACTTACTATTTGTCCATTGCTATTTTTAGTGACAAATCTGGGTAGATCTCATTAATGACGTTGTAGACATGGTCTAATAATCTGATGAGGCTGGAACACTGTCAAGGTTTTAGACTTTCTTTTTTTAAACCAACAAACAGACTGAATACCTATCAGAATTTTGTTTTTTAATTTGTACAAATTACTGCCCTATACTTTGGTATTTAATGGCAATTAATGTCAAGGAAAATATCTAATTTTCTGAGACTAAAAGTATCACTGTGGATCATATTCTGTGTTCTCTTGACGCTCCAGGGCCTTGTGTCCTCCTAAATGATGAAGGGCTACCACACTGGGCCTTGAAACCTATCATCCACCATGCTGAGAAACCAGGAAAACTCTACTCACCACCTTTTGGACAAGAGATCCAACTGCTACTGAATTGTCTGAAGTTTTATCAAATTTCTCCTCATTATACTCTTGGAGGCAATTTTGTTGTGGAAACTGAAAAGTCTCAAAATGTATTGCAATCTCATTATTTGGGATGTTTGTTGATTGTGTTTCAGTAATGTTGCTCCCCTTGACTTCTGATTAAACTGTTCAACTTATCTGAAAGTCAAGCACTCAAACCCAGAGAAATACACAATTGCTGGCCATTTGTCTGCCATTTTATGTCCTCATCTCTGATAAAACCTGAGAAAAATGCAGTGACCTTGGTTCTATCCCACCATATCAACTCCGCTTTCCCTGCTGCCCAGCTCTTGCTTCACTAGCTGCCTCCCAGCTGCTCAAACACGAAGCAGGATGGTATCATTCACTGATGATATAAGCAGCTCCTCAGAACACCATTCTTACCCTGATGACAATATTACACCACATCATCTTCACTGGTCATGTAGGAATTACTGTAATTTACTGTTTAAAATAACACTACTTTCTGATGTGGCCCAGCCCTTAAAAGTTTTTTATGCTGTGCATTGGATTACATTAATTTCTCTGGGTTTGTTCCACAACATCTCTGTGGGTATCTTAGTCCAAACTGAAACATGGCAACATGAAAAGCAAACACTTGGCTTTTTTGCCCAAAAGCCCAGCATGCAGGTCTTCACAGCACCTCTCTCACAGCTCCTGAGAATTCTGGAGTGCAGTAAGTCACAGTGTCAACTCTTTCAGCATTTCCATTTCCTTTTCCAAATGCTACGACTCAAGTTTCTTTCCTGTCAAACAAGCAGTTATTGACCAGGTCTTCATCCTGCAACTTTACATCACCTTCTAAATACCCTAAACACGGGTCATTCAGTGACATAAATGTTACATAAAAACCTGGAGACCAAGCAAAAAATTACCTGGTGTCCCAAGAGAGTACTTCACATTTTATATATATCCATCCATCACCAATACATGAACTCACCTAAAGAACGGGTAAAATTTATGTGTGTTCTTGCTCTTAAAGCCTGTTCTTTTGCACCCAGTTTGTGAAATGATCAGTGGAAACAATGACTCTTTCTGGTCCTTCAGTATTTGCTCAGTTGGCTTTGTCCCAGTATTCCTTCCTACGCCATCCTATTCAGAGTTAGTTTAAAGAATGTTCAAGGTACACGTGGTACAAAGATTTTTCAGAGTACCAGGTGCACACTAGGCCCGAAATGTGTACAGTAAGTGGAAAAATACAGAAACATGGAGGCAAAAGAACAAGCAAGAAGATAGTGGTGAGCACAATAAAAGCAGAGAAAGACATATGAAAAGGTACAGATCAAAAAACACTGAAATGGAACAAAACTCAAAAGGAAGAGTAAATATAGAAAAAGACTGCAACAGACCAAAAAAAAGGTATTCTTTTTATCTAATGAAAAATGAAAAGACAACCTACAAAAATATATGCTGTGAGTATAAGTGTTTGTGCAAGTAGATATAAGTACCAAAACCACATCCTACCATTTTTCTTAACACCTGCAATACCAGACTTTTAAAAATTACAGTTGTTTTGACAAGTATTTAAATTACTCCTACCTTTCAAACTTGGAGGACTGGGCTTGTGTAAACAAAAAAGAATGTGACCACAGATCTGAACCCACCAGCTGCTGGCCTTTTATACCAAGATTTTTAACCCCATCTTATGTTTTAGTTGTCCAGCATCAGCAATGGAAGAGGGTTTGTTTAGAGCTACCATGTCTTTTCTTTCTGTGTTATCTTGTATTTTGAAAGCATTTCAATATGTTTATGAAATACACAGGGAAAAAAACTTAAAATTACCTAGCAGACACTGAAGCTAAGAGAAGCTCTGTACTGCTCAGGGATATGGAAAATTTGAAAAACTCATTCCAAGTTACTTCAGAAGTTTGAGCCACAGACCCATCAGGATGTTGGAGTTAATGGGTAAATTGCATGGAGTGAATCACTAACAGCCAAGGGAAGAGGAAGGCAAAAGAGAGAAGCCTATATCTGACAGCAGCAGAAAAACAGGCTGTAAACCTGCTGTGGGAACAGAGAGAAAGGGCAGAAAAATGGAATATAAAGCACTAGGCCTCTAATTGTTCCAGATAAAAAGAAATTATATGTATCTGTAGCTTAGCACAATCATTAAACTTTGCTACAATTAGGAAGCCCTAAACTAAGTGTTCAATTTCAGGATGAAGTTTTTATATAAAAAGTCTTTTATCTCTTACCCTTCACTGCCATGTGAAACCACCCTCACCCCCAAATAAAACTCCATTTGAGAAATGAGACATCAGATGCAACACTGCACAATCAGGATACGGCTAAGAGTGCACCTTTCACTTTCTTCTGAATCATTTTGTGTGTTTGCATAAGCAGCCTCCAGTTCTAGATGCAGTGTACTGGCACAGATCTGGGCCTACACAAACTCCCACTGAAATCATCCGGACAGGTGACAGATTCAAGACCCTAAACTCAAACATCTTTCTGACTGGTCAGGGCCTTAAACCTTATGCTCACATAATATAAGGAAGGCAAAGCCCTCCTGAAAACAGGAATTCACCTGCGTCTCTAGGACAGCAGACAGGTTTATCTAGGTTTATCTAGGCCCATGCTGTTGGCACAAAAGTTTTGTTTGCTAATGTAAACACAAAACCACTATTTTTATAGTAATGCAAAATTAATGAAATGCAACATGCCATGTAAAAATCAGCACACCAACCTATTTCATGAGTTTTCCTACTAAACAGACTTGACTTTGGTGACACTCCTTTAAATTACACCGACCTCAAAGGGTTTCGAGTTTGGTAACTTATCTTACATGAAAATGTGTACCCGTTAAACACCTGATAATCTTTATTACCTTTTGACAATAAAGTTTCTATTCTTGTAATCTGAAAATCCTCCACCTGTTGAAGCTCATGGCTACTGTACTATCACATTCTTTTGTTTCGTTTTATAAACGTCCCCCGCGGCTCTCAGAACCCTTCCATACGCGATTCAAGTACAGCACGAGCACACGGCTCTGGGCACAGCCCGGTCACCCAGCCTGGCTGCCGCACCGGGGCTGCGCTGCTCCCCCGGGCTGGCGGCAGCGCCGGCCCGAGGCCTCAGTCAGTGAATCCTCGGCGATTTCAAGCCAGCAGCAGCCTCAGCGCCTGAAACCTGCTCTCCGCAGACCCAGGGCTGGGAACACACGGAGAGGTTCTCAGGCCCTCGCTCCCGGCGCTCACAGCCGTGCGGGGCGGGGACGGCAGCAGGGCAGGGCCAGCGGCAGCCGTGCCCGGCACAGCCCAGTGCCTCCCGCCCGCCGCTCCCCCCGTCACCGCCCCTGGGCCCGGGCCGGTCCCCTCCCGGCCGCTGAGCCCCGAGGCCCGACAGTTGCCCCGAGGCCCGACAGCTGCCCCGAGGCGCAGGGAGCAAGGGGGCCCTGCCGCCGCTCTACCCCGGCCCGCGGCCGCCCCGCCGCCTCACCTCGCTCAGCAGCCCCTGCCAGTCGCTCTCGCTGCGCTGGGAGCTCATGGCTCCGGCGGCCCGCGGCGGCGACCGGCTCCGCCCGCCCCGGCCTTCCCGAGCAGCCCGCGGGAGAGGCGGGGCCTGCGGCCGCCCGTGCGACCGGCCCTGCCCGCCGGGACCCGCCGGGACCGAGCTCCGCACGGCCGAGCGCCGGCAGCGCCGGGCCCTGGTGCCCGGGCAGGGAGGCCGGTCCGCGGGGCAGAGCGGCGGGGCCCGGGCGGCACCTGCCGAGGGCTGTGCGGGAGTGTCCGGGTGCGTGTCCCAGAGAAGGGCCCTCCTCTCCTGACGTGCTCCTCCAGTGTAGCAGCTGGGCACTGCTGCCGTCCCAGGCTCTGGACAGCCAGGCCTCCGTCAGGACTGGTCGATGAGGCGGCGGACATCAGGGAGACTGTATTCCTATATATGTGTAACAAACCCCTTGCAAGTTATGTACACGCTTGTGTTGCGTGTGTAAGGTAAGACAGAGCAGCAGGACAAGGAGATAGAAAACCATTTTCTCAAAATATGATGGTGGAACACTGCCCACGTTGGGCACAGATCTTTGTTCTCATTCAGTTCGCGGAGGTGTAAATAACGTAATGACCCAGGACTTGATCTAGCTTCTTTTTCACCCCACTACCACAGACATTCACTCCCCATCAGCACTAAAACCGAAGCACGACACCCACAGGGCGCTCTTCCCCCTTCCTGATTGATCCCTCTGCTCAAGCCATACCCTCTGCAGCCAGAGCTGAAGGAACGTCCATCCCCATGGACTAGATCTACCCTGAGGCACATAACAGGTGATCTTTATTGTACTCCTAACACGGAGAGTGTCCCCAGGACTTATGTTTTCCAGGCAGAGTGCAAGTGTAATTGCATGAGCATTTGAGCAGTTTAACTCACAAGTACTCTTTGTTTTAAAAACCAGCACAAACAGCACAATACAACACGTTAAAATATGCATGCCTCATTGTTCACCACAATTTACCCACTGTTAAGATTTGTTTGTGCTCTGGCATCTAGGCACAGTGTCCTTTTGTTTTCTAAACTGGCTTCGAGAGCCTCCTTTGACAACTTCGCATCCCTTTGAGCAAGGGATGTTGGCCTCGACACTGACAACTTTTCTGTTCCCGGTGCTTACTTGACGGCTTATATGGGAAGAAACATAGGTCACATCTGAACTCAGTAGGAGGTCTCTTTGAATGGAAGATTATCACGTTTAATAAATGCCTGTGGTTATGTCCATATTAAATCAAAAAAACAACAACACAAAAAAAAAAGTCCAGGAGAGTAGCTAGCTTTAGTATGGAACTTCAATTTGGTAATTAGAAAGTTTATGCATTTTATCTGCAAATTATAAATCAAACATAGACATTTGCTCCAGTTTGTAGCCCATATCCTCCTATATTAGCTGTTCCTCATCTCTAGGCATTCTGTAACTTTAATGCTCAAGAGAGTACATTTGTCTTTCCTCTTTGCTCATATTTTTTTGTGGTTTATGTTGTCACATGTGTGATATATCACAATCCTGCATGTCCTCACAGAACACCATTTCTGAAAACGGCATCATGTTTACAGAGGTAAATAGCAAATAATTAAAATTAAATTAACAAGAACTATAATTTAAACCATTGACTTAAAGGATTGTTAGTGATTTTAGAAACTCAATCATTTTCCTAGTGTTGTTAATAGTTAGAGCTATACAACTGCTAGTGTAGATGAACCAAACAGAATCTTTTTCCCAGTTTCTCGTTTGCAGAATTTCTCTCCTCTGTTTTTTCGGTCGTGTAGCACTCTGGACTCAGAATGCTCTTGCAGAAACAGCTCCTATTATTGAGGCATGTCAGTCATTTTAATCCCAAATCTGCTCGCCCTCCTCACAAACATAAGGTTTTAATTTTTATTGATGATAAGTATTCAAATGAGAAGTAAATATTCATGAAAGAGAGGTTATTAAAACAAAAGGAACTCTCAATGTTTCCAGCTCTTATGATTTTATCAAAAGGTTGATAAGAGCTGGTGTTTTTTTCAGAAAGCCCAAGCTGTTGGATGGGAATAACCACTTTCTTTTGAAGTAAAAGAAAGATTCAAGGGAATAAATAAAAAATAAGCTGAAATGTGCCTTGAGTACACTTGATATGATCAGAAAGGAAACAAAAGGACCCAAATATGTATTTTTAAGTAATCACTTCTAGTGCCTGATATCAAGACTTTTGGCAGCTTCATCATCTTTCCTGATCCTCTCTGCCTCACTTACCAGTGGTTCCTGAGATGCTCCTGTGTAAGGGTCCCAGTCTGGACCGGGTTACTCTGTCAGCCTCTAGGCAGGAATGTACTGAGATACAGTTACTCTCATAACTCAGACAAACAAGTAAAGAAGACGATAGAAAAGAAGTACTATCACTCTAGTTTATAGATAGGAAACTTGCCTAGGAAAGCTGAAGTTACAAACATAACCAGGGAGTGAAATTGCAGGTTTCAGGACTACCAGTTGACTGTTTTAATTGCAAAACTAACAGGATGTCTTGGCTCTGTTCCTACCTGCTGCAGTAACTTCTTTTGCACCATCACCTTGCCAACATCAGAAGAGTACAGTATTGTCATTGAACATCTGAGACAAAAAAATCTCAGCCTTCCTCTCCAGCTACCATCCCGTTCTCTTTGTCTCTAGATCTGTTATCTTTGCTTTCTTCCTCTACATGTTCACTAGATAAAGTTATCTACTTCTAGTGTTTCATCTTCCTTCTCTGCAATTCTGCTTTGTGATCAATCTTTTCCTTGGTATCTTGAGTTCATCTGTCTTCACCAGACTACCCTCCACTTCTCTAAGCATTTTCTACATTTCATTAAGAAGGATTCAGACTTTCTAAAAAACATTTTTTTTGGCCTAGACAATTATGCATTCAGAGTCAGATCCAAGCTACTGTGGCTTGTTGATACAACTACTCAGGTAGACATATGTAGGAGATTTAAGCAACAGTTTTCACTTGCAAGAGATTTAATCAATAGTTTTAAAACACAGCTTTTAGAAATCAGTGTCTTTGTCGTACATTGAGAAAGAAAACAGCCTGAGTTTGTATCCATAGGTAAGCCACTGAATGGATCACTGCAAATTTTGCTCCTTATTTTTGTCAGCATCTGTCTACTGCACTAACTTCATCATTACATCCATGTCTAACTCTAAAGAAATGTAAGAGTAAAAAGCCAGTGTAAATCCTTAAGATCTGGACAGGCTGTATAGTTGAAATATAATGAAAACATGTAATGCTTGTCCACTGAAGGATGATTCAGTCTGACTCTCTATGGATGTTTCGGGGTTCCATTTAA
Organism: Pseudopipra pipra; assembly: GCF_036250125.1. NCBI lineage: Eukaryota > Metazoa > Chordata > Aves > Passeriformes > Pipridae > Pseudopipra > Pseudopipra pipra. The sequence goes on along the minus strand of NC_087552.1, from coordinate 57,444,838 downwards.
TCAAGGAATACCTCTGAATGAGGATATAACCTATCATACATAACACATCCATTTGAGTACTTTTGATAATTTATATTAGCATTATTTTATGTTGTTGCTAATCTGATGATAAACACACATTCAAACCCTCATGCACACATTTTGGAGGAAGTATACTATGCTTGTTGAGTATACCATTACTTTTAGCTTTTATCTGTTCCCCTATTTGTTTTCTATCCTTTGCTTTTGCCTTTCCTTTTTTAGAGGCTGCTTTTTGTCCATTTATATTCCAGCCGCGCCTTCTCAATTTTCTCAGGTTCATTGCTGGTTTCACTATCCTGTATCAGCTCTTCTACTTCACATGCATGATCTGTCAGCAGGACAATATGATCTGCAGATCAGAAGCAGTTTAGCAGTTATTCATTTATGTTGAATCCTTTTGTGGCCAGTCAGGTCCGTGAAGGACACATCTTAGGCAATCAACAAAGATCGTTAAAGTGATGGTGTTTCTCTTTTCCTCTTCGAATGGTTCGGACCTTCAATGTATTGCTTTCCTTTGTGTATTAGATGCTGCCTGTAACATTAAAATCGGGGACAGTCTTTATTTTCTTTTTCTTTTTTTTTTTTAAAGCTATTTTATAACTTGGCTGGTGCAACCAAATACTGGAGGTCAGAGTAGAGTCTCTCTTATAGAGAGAGAGTGGAAAAAAGAGAATTTGGGGTAAGAGACGGGAACAGACTGTGATCTGCACAAACCAGCTCTGGGATGGAGCTTGGTAGTGAGGTCTGGCCAAAGGAGGTTAAAACCAAAGGAAAGCAGCAGTCAAGAGGAGGGAGTGCAGTGAGTGGGTGGGCGGGATGCTCATGGAAAGCTGTAAATTGGTGGGGCAGAGGAGAGACTGCAAGTTTGAAAACAAAATCATTTTTAAATGAGTGAACACATATAACAAAAAAAACCTCTCATAACTCTGAGGTTTTCTGAGTGATTGAAAATCCAAAGTCAGGAGTGTTCTGTTGCATAGATTTTCTGGGAGTAATATATTATGCATAACATTGTATGTAAGTGCTTTGAATAATATTGTTTTAAAGCCTGGTTTCTCCAAAATCCTGTGGTGTTCCAGCATCTAACTCTTAGGCATATATCTGCGTAGAGAAATCTTTAGCCTCAGGCAATAGAGAAATCTTCATTGGAAAACAGCTGATTGGGTTCTTCCTAGCTTGCTTAGGGCTGAAATGCTCAAAAAATGGGTTGGATGGAAGATACAGGTGTCAGAGCAGGTAACCAACCCTCAGATATTGCTAGCAAACACCAATTATACAGAACTATTCAGTTCAAACACTCTCTTTTCTGGACGTACTTAGCCTGACACCGAGCATGGTCTTCAGTGAAGTCCCCCAGGGACACCAGGCTGGATGAGGCTCCAGAAAATTCTGGGGACAGTTCAAATCCAACTTGGATAAGAAGTCTTTAAGTTCTCTAAAAGCATCTATAAAATTAATTGGTTTGATCTAGACTATATTGGAAAAGTTTGGCTCTGTTGTCTCTGATAGAGATAGTAGATAACTGTGTAGGGATTATGAATAATGTTCACCAGCAGAATCTGTGGCTCTTCCCCATAACCTAAGAATAAGAACAACTCAGTAGGAACTAAAAGACAGCAGTAAAGAAAGCAAGTACAACAACTCAAAGACTGTTTCAAGGCCTTATCATTACAGTTATATATATAGAATTAGTGTAAATGAATTCTGGTTTTCCAGAGGCATCAAACTCCTCCTGTCAAGATAGTCTCTCAAGACACTGGAAAGCCTCTCATGGCCCTCCTGCATCATTATTATTTTTCTTAAAATTTTCTTGCTATTGATGTAACTAAAAATCCAATATAAGTTCAGAGAAAATATTTTGTCAAGTGGCTCAGACAGGCACAACTGATGGATATTAAGGAAACATGCACTGCAATTTCTGTTCCTCTGAGTGCACTAGAAAAATATAAAAAGTAGTTAATTTTACTAAAAAATCCAGCTGGGGTACTCAGATTACTTTCTGCTACTATGAAATTGAAGAGTGACCTAGTACTGCCATCAGATCTGACATATGAGTGGTTTTTCAGACTTGTAAGTTCATTTTTCAACTGGTGGGGTATGTCAAATCCCCGAAAACTGTCAGACCATTGCAAAGACATTTATTGCTGTGACGATAGCAGACTGTTCAGCACAAAGACCATCACTTTACATATGTGGTCAATACTCAGCAGACTGTAAAAAAAGGACAAGATGGGGAACGTAAAGTACAGCCACCTTGATCCTGTGCTTTCTAGTCAATTTAGAGGGTATAAAGAAAGAAAGCCCACTGATGAAGAGCAAAAAAATGAAATTGAAACAGAACTTGTTGAGAATATCATATGAAAATAATTTTCCATTTGAAAATGTCAGTCTGTAAAAAACCAAAATGGGTTGGATGGTAGATACAGCTTTGGTGTGCATTTTCTCTGGATTCATGAGGAAATTTCTCATCAAATTTGGAGTGCATGCTTCAGAATGGGCACTGGCACCATACAGAGACATTGAACTGAAGTTTCTCTGTTTTATGCTCAAATTATGCAGACTTTTGGGCTACAACCTCAGCCTTTTCTAAGTGAAGTTTAGGAGATAAAAGAATGCTCACCTAGAAACTTTTCCAGTTGGTAAAAGCATCTAGATCAAGGAGCTGAAGCTTTACTTCCACATCCCAGATAAGACCGTAGTGGAAAGGATATAACCTCCCCCTCTTCACATAAATGCCGAGTTACAAAAGTACAACAAGAAGAAATTTATGCATCTGTTTCTATGCTTTGGGTTTGAATCAAATGGAAAGAAACTGAACTCTGTAATTATCGCAGGAGCCATTGAAGTAGATACTGTCCTAGAGGGATTGTCTCTTTTCTTTTTCTCTGCTTTTTCTCTGCTTCTTTTCTTGCATGACTTCTAATTGTTCAATGTTACATGATCTTATATCTAGTACTACCAGGGTGCTTAGGAGCACTTTGCAAATATATTCTTCCCCTTAAACTACTTTGGACAAGGTGTAGATATTACAGAATCACAGAATTACACAACATTCTGAGTTGGAAGGGACCCAAAAAGACCACTGAATCCAACTCTTAAGTGAATAGCCTGTATGGGGATCAAACCCACAACTCTGTCATTATTACCATTGTAAGGTTATTCCAGAATTTCACTTGGCTTATACATATAACTGATTAGATTATGATCTTTTAAGTTAGTATTCCAGTGAAAGTAGATTTATACCTTTAATTTATTAGTTGCTGCTTGCTTTACCTTTGAATTTCATACCTTTTTATTTTATTTTTGGTTCATTACTGTTTATTTTTAAAATAAGCTCCTTTCACCAAGAAAGGTGTTTTTTCTTTGTGATTATTGGTCACTGAATCAATTTAAAATATAATCTCCTGCTCCTAGTGAGAGGTCATATGTGGATAGTAAGTTTATTTATTTGCTCTGAGAAATGGTGGAAGCACCAAACAGTCAGTACCAAGCACAATTCCATAAAACTAGATCAAATAAGGGCTGGGGGCTCTGACTTGTATTCAGCACTGGGCAGAAGTCACAGGCTGAAGTGTGTACTCTCCCTGGCCCTTGCCTTGTCCTCTAGAGGCAGCTGGTAGGGACAAATAAAAATTATGAAACAGCTTCTGAATCACAATTTTAAGCCAACTGTACTGAAATGAATGAAAATGGATTTCAATTAATTTGTACATGTTATGTGTACCTATGGTAGTTTCTTTAGCCACCTGTTTTACATCTACTTGCTTTTGCAAGTTAGATTCCTGAAACCTACCAGCAGAGCACAAGGTGTAGTTTTGAGGGTGTGCACTAGTAATTTGGTGTGGTTACCTGTATCCAAAGATAAGGAGCCAAAAATACTCAGATCTCAGCTGAATAGGTCAGACTCTATGTGTTTTTGTCAGAATTATTTCCTCCATGAAGGATTATCTCCATCGTGGACTGAAAGGTTTTATATCATGATTCTTGGTAAGTAGAAGCATCTTTGCTTTACAGAAATACATACATTTAAAGACTGGAATAAATAAAATTAATTGGTGCTTTCATCACTGGATGTGGAGTCCAAAAGGATCACTTGCTTTAAGCAACTTCAGTGCTAGAAGATGATGGTGGAACTCTAAATGCTATGAGGAGCCCAATTCCCATCGAGACTTTAATATGTCTAGCCTTTCTGCTTTAAAAGAAGCAATAACACAATCATCTATCGGAGTATTATGAGTATTGTGGCCTCTTGCTTTTTCGTGTTTGAGCCAATTTGTGTACACAAATAATGAGATTTTGGTGGAACATTGATAGTTTTTAGGACCTTTCTATGAGCTTGCTGTGCTCAGTCATATTTGTGCTCAGTTCTACTCTGTTTCTCAGTCTGTTCCAGAAACAAAAAGTCCACACAGTAAGAACAAAGAAGTCCAAGCCTGGTTATTAAGCACTTCCTTGGACATTCTGCTGATGGAGAGTGTGCTCTCCAGCCCCGGAACACTGGTGCGCTTTGCATGGGTTTTACTAACAGCACAATGTCATTTTTTTCAACTTCAGTGGTTGGGCAGATTCTGACACCAGGAAAATATATCTGTTTCAGTTTGGTTTTTAACAAGGTGCACAGATGGTGTTAAAAAGCAGGTAGAAGTGGTTAATCACCTGTGAATTTTAGGCATTTTTCTGCTGTCCATAGAGGACTTCAGAAGTGCATTTACTGCATGTGTTTCTCCACGATGATTTGCATTTTCACGGTTGTTTTCAATCAATCACCCCAGAGAGGTTTGCAAATCTCTTCATTGCAAAGCATTGAAGACCTGCCCATGCCCACATTCCTAGTGCAACAAATGATTTGGGACCTGAATCATGTGGTATTCAGTATTCAGGCATATCCGTACCTCATCGCACCCTGAATTGTTTCATTTTACTGACACCATCTGTTTCTTGTGCCTCAACCAATTTGTATTCCATTGTCCCCTATGCTCAGCTTTCTGACCTTGTAAATCGATCTCCTGTACAGTCTGTAACAAATACTTTCCTGAAATCTGGATGAATTATGTCAACGATTTCATATTTATCAATTCAGCGATGCCTTGAAATGACCCTAATACATTTGTCATACATGATCTTCTTTAGTAGAACCATGCAGCTTTCCCGTTACTAAATCACATTTCTAACTGAATTGTAATCTCCCTTATAAATGTTTCCATTATCTTGCTCACCACTACAGTCAGTCTTACAAGTCTGTATTTTGTTGGGTGTTTCCAGTGCCTCTTTTTGACAGCTACATAAGACACTCAACAATGAAGTGCATCTCAGGTAAATATTAAGTGCTCCTTAAAAGAAGAATAAAAAAATTAAAACCTACTAAGATATACTCCTGGTATTCAATAGTAGTATTAGAGAGCCACTTAAATGAATGGAGAATAAAGGAGGATTTCTTTATTGCTGGCAGTTAGTGTCAGTGATGGATCATGACATAGACATTCTCAGTATGGCCAAACAATTTCACTATATAGAATTTTATATAGCTACAGCTAAAATTCAATGAACTGATTCAGAAGGTTCAGGATAAACTATAACAATAAGTTAAAACCTTAAATCGATTTGGTGTTTTAAAAGGATGGGCAGCAGCAAGATGTCATCTTCCTTCACAGATCTAACTTTAACTGGAACTGTAAATCCAAAGCAGAGTATTGGTGGATAAGGGTATATAATGTGTGATTTAAGACCCATCCTGGAAATCAGTGAGGATTTGAGTACACCAACTCTAAAACATTATCAGAGCATTATAAGAGTCCATCCAGAAAGTTAGGAGGATTTTTTTTTTTGAAGAATAAAGATAAATTTCATATCTTAAAGAGGCTATTTTTGAAGAGTGCCAGGCAAGATGAGAAAAGAAAATGACTGTGAAAGAAGCAGAGTAGCAGAGGCATAGATAACCACTCATCCTACTATCCTTTCAAGATACGAGCTGAGGATGATTTCTATCAATGACTTCCAAATATAACATTATTCAGCTTTCATTATGTTGTCAATCTAATTTGAATGTAAGTTATTCAGAGCACATGGCTGTTTTGCCTTTGTGTTTGTCTGTAAAGCACTGTGCACCCCAAGCCAGGAAAAAAGAGAGAATTCTCGGATTAGAGGAGATAACGTCCTCATTGAAAGTCCTGTATACAAATTCTTGTTTTCTAATCACCTTTGTGAAACCTGCCCCTGCTACACCACACAGACAAATTCTTCTTCAAAGTAAAAAGAATTGCGGCTTATTTTATACTAACCCTGGAGCAGCCTCTCCACTTATAAGAAATGGGAGAAACTCCTGCCAACTTACATTAGTTTCTAGGGAAAAAACACCTGAATCCCAAGATTTGGCTTTGGTGATGACCTGAGGTTCACAGAGCTCTCGGTATTGAACAAACTCCATGTCTGAGATGAAATCCTGAATTCTCACTGAAGTGAAATAGAGTTTTTTCATTGACCTTAGAAAGGCCAAGGTTTCAATCCTTCCTTTTGAAACAGGAGTTATTAAAGATTTTGCATGCTGTGGCATAGCTACATCAGAATTGATTGCTATAGAGATAGCCCAGAAGTAATACAGAAAATATTATCCCTAGGGCTGCAAGATCTAAGGAAGTCACTGTGATCCAAAAAGGTAGCTTGTTATGTGCCGACAAGTCCACCTTCCTTCTCTTAACTCTAAATAAAATCATAAAAGTTTAACTGAAGGACAACTAGAACCTGAGAACATACTATTTATTAGCTTACTGAGTAATTTTCCCTTTCACCTTCACTTTCCTTTCCCCTCCCTCTTTACAATGAATCTACTCTAATTTTTCCAAATTTTTTTGCATTGTATCTTTCTCCTTCTCTTTATATTTTATTTTTCTTTCTGCCTATTGACTCTAGGTGGGCCCTTTTACTATCTGACTTTATTTTGTGAATCTGCCTTTGAGCAGGGCCCAATTGAAGGACTAGTTCACCATGATAAAAATCCAGATTGGAGAGGCTTTCCTCTCCTGAATCCCCAGATCTGTATCTGGCCCATCCATGGCTCCCATTTCATAAATGAGGTCAAGGAGGACTGCTGTCTCTGCTCTTCATCTGGCAGCTACTTTTGGGCATGAGCTACATTTGCAGTTGGATCAGAAGCCATTGCAGAGCTCTTGCAAGGAACTACAGCACACCCAACATGAGCCTCCAATAACACAAGCCAAGGATAAAGTCAGACCACAAGAGTAACTACCAGCAGCAGACCGAGCCACACAGTCAGACCAGGGTGTAAGCAGAGGCTGGGTGTGACAAACGTGGATCTATCAGTGTGCCATTGCCTTTCCCAGGAGAGATAGAGCTGGGTCTAGCAGATCAGTCCATGGCTCTCCCAGACAATTCACTCCAGGAGTGTGGGTTGGGTATGTGAGACAGGATTTTGAAAAATGCCAGCTAATGCCAGGACAAGAATTGACCAAACAAGATAAATACCAACCATATAAAGTCAGGGATGTAAAAGGTGTAGGCTTGAGCTAAGCCAAGTGCATTGAACATCCATCTGAGAATATAATGGGAACAGTTTAACATATGAGGACAATACTGGTTCCGCCTCAACAGACAAAAAAAAGAAAAGGAAAATGAAAACAAAAAAGGAAGCTGTTACTTTGGAAAAATCCAGAGAATGGTTCTTGCCTTCATATACCAGAATGAACTACTGGTGGTGCGTTATATTCTGATTCTGGGAGCTGGGCATCCCCTCTATTGCATCCCCTGTTGAGTTCATATCTGCCAGTACAGCTACCATTTTCCTTTTTTTTAAGGGAAGGTTTTGAATCAGCTCCCAAGTTTTACACTGTCATAATGTTAGGATGAAAGGAGTTAGCAACCAGTGGGGAAAAAAAAATTTCTACAAAAAATAAATAGAAATGAGGTGTTCTATTAGAGTATTGGGGCATTTCAAGCCTCAGGGGTTATTCATGTAAGTGAATCTTTTGCTTATTCTGTAAGGGAACACAAATCAATAGCACAAGAAGAAATAAGAACTAACAGTCTTAAAACCTCAGATGAAATCAAACCACACAAATCAGATCCCATTATAGATTTCAAGACCATGCTCTCGATCAGAGAGAATTTTGCTTCCGTAAATAAAGTTGTTAAAGGTGACCCCACATTAGGGTGAGAGTTTTGAACTTACCTTCCAGAACGTCTAAGGTTCTTTTGGATCATACCCAAAAGATCTGTACATATGGTTTATTTGGTCAGCATGGTTGATCCCAGAGCTCTGTTGGCATGAAGATTTACTGAAGTGTGCTTTCAGGAAAACATAGTTGACTGTCCAGTGACTGTCCAGTCCATAAGGACTAGATTCCTCATAAAAACTAGCAGCACTTCTGCTTAGCTATGACTCTAAACAACGCGTGAAGTTGAACTATGAGAAGGAATGTTCCCCATAATTCTATTCCTGAATCTATGTGTCTAATACTGAAAAAATACCAAAATTTAGACTAGTGCAGAAGTAAAAAATAAATTATAAAAAAAATTTCAATTATATGACAAGTGATTGCAATAAAGGGAAATCAGTCTTGATATCAACACCACTGGCAATCCAATTATCTGGAATTTACCTGTTGCCCTGTCATCTACTCAGCAGAGTCACAATATTCAGGGGTTTTTTTCCTCCTTGTCTCTGAATGATGAGTTTCCACTAGCTCACGTTTTCTGACTGTTTAGAGGTGATATGAAAGCAAGGTGGTGGAAAGAAGAAAGTATTTTCCTTGCTCACTTGAACTCGGGATTTGGAGATCTAAATTACCTAAGACTAATCTAAATTACCTAACTCACTTTTAATGAGAATGAGTTACAATATTTAGTCTGAATCAGAATGGCTTTCAGTCTATGAAAGGCATGCTTTGCATCTCATGGGGGATGTGTAGTTCCATAGCAGAGAAATGCAGATTCAATCCCTATCTGCACTAGACATATTGGTACCCAGGTACCTCACCTTGTTTATCTGTGTTTAGAGGTCTTTGTTCAGCAAAAGAGCATCACTTTAGTTTTTCCACAGCTTGTTACATTGTTTACAATCTTACTCAGGCCGCTGTTGAAAATGCTTTTTTCCTTTTCACAGTATGAAGTTACAACATGCTGTTACTGTTTACAGCAAATAAGCTGGCATGACTGTGCAAGCTGAGGAGGAGCACACATGCAGTGATATATTTGCTGTAATGTTTTCACAGAAACTCGAATATACACAATTTTTAAATAGTTTTGGTATCAAAATAGGTCATTTTGTAAATGAAAAGAAAAAAAATCAAAATTAATTTGTGGAAAATATTATGATACAAATAATTTGAAAATGTGACCTCTTAAGAACTGACCTAATTTTAGTGACCTCTTAGAGGAACATAACACTATCTAGTCTATTTGGAGGTAGTATACACTTTCCAGAGAAAAAAAAAGCTCTCCAAATTAGTGCAAGCAGAAATCCTGAAAATATAATTTTGAACAACTTACTTCCAATTTCACTTGTACCTAAACAACTCAGTCTATGAGACACTTTACAAAGATGTGGTCTAACCTCTAGGGAACAGCTACACTCATGACCCAGAGCAGGAGGCTGCTCTCTGAAATTGTGAAATTGCATGTAGATATTTGAAGCCTATATGGTGTTTTGTCTGCCTTTAGACCTTCAGCATATGTGTGTATTCATGTCCATGAATTAAAACATGTTGCTCCCTCTTGGTAATATAAAAACTTGGCAATTAATGCGCCAAAAGCACTTCTGTGGCTATCATAACATCATAGAATAATTGAGGCTAAAGGGACCTCTGGAGGTAATTTAGTCCAACACCTTGCTCAAAGCATGGCAAATGTCAAAGTCAGGTCAGGTTACCAGGGCTTTGTGAGGTCTAGTTCTGAGTGTCTCCAAGGATGGAGATCCCACAACCTCCTTGGGCAACACAGTGCAATGTCTCCCCACGCTGAATGGATTTACTTTCTTCTATCTGTTGAGAGACAAAAATGATGACCCATTGTGGTCCCTTCCAACCTTACCCATTCTGTGATTCTATCTAACCAGAATGTCCATTACACCAATTTGTGTTTGTTGCCTCTTGTTCTTTTGCTGTGCAGTATTTAAATAGGAGAAAAATTATTCTCTGTTCCATCTAACCCTACACAGACCTACCCATATTATAAGGCAAGGAGAATGAAGGTATTTTCTGGCTATTACAGCTTCTTTTTGCAGGCTGCCCTAAATTAAATTATACAGTCAATTCTCCATTATCAAAAGTAATGGCTGAATTCAATGGGTTTTATTGATGCATCACGTTGGTGTTCGGATACAGGATTTCCCATGTCTTGAGGCTTTATGACTCCTCCTTTACAAGGATTAACAAGTCTTCATTTCTGTGGTAGAAATATACTAGATTTTTCATGTTTATGAGAAATATGAGGAACTAATGATAGTCACTCTTTTTTACCTTGTCCTTAAAACATATGTGGCAGACCTGTAACCACTGAAGTAGCTAGTTAACAGTTATAAATGCACTAGTGAACATATAGGTAGAGTGTGTGGAAGGCAGACTACTGCATTATCTTACTCTAGACTGACTTGCTTAATTTTTGTTTAACTGAATTACAAAGAGAGTCTGAATTATGATCTTTTCTTTAAAAATTAGGAATTCTATTAGTAATAGTTACTTTTATATCCATAGGTAAATAATAAATTAGATGACTATGTTGCTAATACATCTGGATGATTAGGAAATATAATTATCAAAGGTTAAGGTTGGGAACCAAGGTAGAGTGAGACTAATGCTAAAATCCACACTTAGTGCTTTGCTTTGCATCTTGGGTGTGGAAACCTCATAGAGTGGTTTGTGGATGGCCACTACAATTTCTCATCCCTTCTGAGGTGCCTGCTTCTACCTGTGAGCTATGCGAGGGGTCAGGGCAGTCCCCAGGGTCTTTGGTTGGATGCCCAAGGGACATATTGGCATCTCTCTGACGTTCCCATCAGTTTAGCCCTAAGTGACTTGATCATGGACCTAAGGATGGGGGAAGAGTAGGAAATGCAACTTAGGTCTTCACCATCCTATCCCGAGGCCTAACTGTATGCCAAAATTGAAGAGCTCCAAGTAACCCCCTCAGCTCCAGTGCAGGAGAATTAGTCATGTACTTGCAAGAGGGACCCAGGTGGTGCTAGTGGTGCTAAAGAAGAAAGAACTGATTTAAAGATGGAGAGTGTCAGTGTTGTTATTTTTCCAGCTTGATTAAAGTCACTAGTAATTGTAGTCCCTTTTCTCTTTTCTAGATCTGGGATTTTTACACACACTGCAGCTGGGGAAGGGAGGCTTCCAGAGCACCGCCTAAAAAGAATCTTGCTTTTTATAAAGACAAGACTGTATACAAAATATGACATTCTCAGCTGAGCTCTGATTCAGACATTGTTGACTGAGGTTACATAGCATAAAAATGGCAGCAGTCTAGATGTTCCCTTAAACATCACCCTGACCAGGAGCAGAGTGCAGTGCTAAAATGTTCAGACACCTTGAGAGTGAAGGCCCAAATCCTATTTACAGAGCGGTGCAATGAGGATGTGACGTCGTCCCCCAGTTCCTGTGTCAGGGTGGACAGAAGGGAAGAGTTCAGCCCACTAGTGGGGATATGGATCCACAGTGCAAAGCAATTAGGACAGACTTCAACCAGTGGTCCCACTAATACAGTGTACATTTCAAAGGATTACAAAAAATGTGACATGGCCTTGCTTTTCTTCTCTTCTTTGTTCCACTGTGCACTGCTGCTGTACCTTCTTCAGCATCTAAGGGAGCAAACCCAGAGTTGCTGCAATGCAGGGAGATGGGCAAGAGTTGGGAAGCCCTGCAGTGAGGCATTCTGTTAACTAGAAGGAAGGGCAGGGAATAGGTACCCTAACATGGACCACAGCAGAGGTGGCTTGAGCATCATGGGATCCCAGAAGAAAGGATGTACCTTAGTTGCATGGGTCAAACATACAAGAACATAACAAATCACAGGTTCCTTGAGGGTTCGAACTTGCCAGTACTGCATAAGCCTACCATTAGTTCCATTAACCCTGAGTTTCACTCATGTGCTAGGGCTCTTCTATGCTTCCCTCTCCTGTTTGCAGAGTCTTGTTTAATTTTGTTAACGACTCTGAATGAAGATAAGGCCCCTGTGTGTGTAATAACAGACTAAAATTAAACTTCAAACAAATTATCTGTTAGGGTTTAGGAAAATCTTATCTGGGGAGGAATTAATCCTCGCTGCTTGTTGGGGGTTTAACAGGCCACCGGGGATTTGAAAGAGAACAATTTTTCAGTCTGGTATATACACAGCAACTGGAACAATGTGCATAATTCCGTGGATATAATTAAAAAAAAAAAGGAAGAAGACAAAAAATCTCTAAAAGACATATAAACATCTGAAGTGTAGCATGAACTGACTGCAAACCAAATGCAGTTGCTGTAGATCATCAGCTGTCACTGTCAAAGCCCTGGTCTGCTTGTGACTAATGTCCCTGCTTCCTTCCTCATTGCGTATCAGGACGATTCTGTAAGTTGGCTGTTATGCCCTAGTGCTCCATGCTGCATGGCTTGGAAACTAGCCATTGCACCCTCCCAGTGATGTGAGGCTGCTCTGAGAAGATGATGTTGCTCAATCAAGCCTGTTAATCAAATCATTAGAGAGGGGGCAAGAAGTGCCAGTGGGGGTTAGTTTGCTGAAAAACACTCACATGGCTCAGACAGCTGTTGGAATGGGACTAGAGGTGGGGCTGGCAGAGACTGAGCAAAGTCAGCCCCATTTGAATGCTACCACCCCATGAAGGTTGTAGTCCCAGGAAAAATTTCAGGCTAACACTATAATTTTGCTTCACTCACCTGCAAGTAATACCTATGACAGACAATAAAGACAAAGACAGGAAGACTTCTTGAAACACCTTCTTACCCTCATACCATAGATATACCTCAAATTTCTTTCAACAAGAAATTCCTGGTGAAAGTCTTTCATCTTTTTCTCTTCCATCCATTTTTTCTGTCTTTCGTCTTAGCTCTCCACACCAATTGTAGGGTGAAAGAGCTGTAGGAAAAGGGAACAAGAGAGAAAAGGAGCTTTAACAGCCAGGAGAAGATAAATGGGTGGTCTTTGGAAGCATAAACTAGACCAGTAGTCAGGGAAATCAGACGTGACAATGTCCAATGTTTACTGTTTTGCAGTTTTCTTAAGCACATTTTTCTTGCAATTCTAGGGGCATAGATAATGTGGGATTCAGAGTGAAAAGCCCTCTCGGAACTGCGCAGCAGTACTAGAACAGAAACTGCCTGAAAACACTGTCTCGAACTTCCATTATCCTCAACCACACAACGGAGTAAGATGCAAATCTTAAGAGGAAATATGCAGTGCCTGAACTCTGCAAAGGTTTTTACTGAATCCACTGTGTATTCCACTACCGTCTTGGGAATATTTGGCTACATTGCCATGCTATCAGGTGGTTATGGTTTGGGGTACTTAGAGCAACCAAACAAGTAATAGAATGGGCTAAACCTGCATCCTGAGACCCCAGAAGACTGAATGCAACTACTGTGTGTCCAGAACATCTGACTGCATTCCCTGAAGTTGTTTACAAAGAGGGATATCTTCCCTGAGGGAAGTGAATGCAGTCAGAAGCTCAGAACAGAGCAGGAAAGCACATATAAATAAAGAGAAAAACATCCGTTCCTCTAATTTGATAGTTGGTTTAGATTCCTTCCCATCCATGTAGAGAATAGCTCTTTGGCCACTTTTCCTCCCCATTCACTCTTCCCTCCTTGCAATTTGCAGCAGTAGTCTTTGGTATTTGCAGGTCTGTTTCCTACCCACAGGGCTCCAAGTCGCTGCTTGGCCCACCATAATGATACAATTTATTAGCAAGTTAAACAGGTGAGAACTCACTGAAGTCCAGCTCTGCTCCTCTCACAGCCAGCACCATCTCTTACTGCAGAGGTACAGATCTGCATCATTGCTCCATCCTATCTCTGGGCATGGATTGCATCAAGGAGAGGAGCTGAGAGGGCTCAGCACAATGTATGGTCTTTCTGGTCAGAAACCACCTCTCTTGCCGGGATGGGGCTCTTTTCACTCCCTGAGCTGCTCATGACCCCATGTGTCTTATCATAAATCTCAGGTGTCAACAGAGGAATTGAGAACTAAGCAAGGAAAGATCTTCGAAATAACCTTTTCATCACAAAGAGTCAGAAGCAAAAAGGAGGACTTCTTCTTTACTTTGAAGCTTCTGCCAAGGACACCAAATTTACAGTCACTGAAGCACAGTGGCACACCTTCAGCAGTGCATGGTGCAATGATGCCCTGCCCAAAAAACCCATGCATACTGTGGAGACCTGAGGATCTACCAGCCCAGAAGTGCTGTGTTGATGCAGTACTTTGCCTCAGCCATCCACCCGTGTCAGATGGACAAATTTCCCTGCTGTCTCATTCCTCCTGTTCCCCAGCAGTGCTGCAATCCCATGGATCAAACATGTTACTCTTGGTGTTTCTCTTACCTACGTAGGCATCTGCCTGGAAGTAAACCAAGTACAGTTTGCACCAGCTGAAGTTGTTCTTTCATGCTATTTCTTGAAAGGCATCTAACAACCTCTTGGTAAGCACTTCCTGCATGGTGTTTCTTAGTAGGCAGCCAAGTAGGACGAGGTAGAAATCTCTAGCAACATGCAGTCATTTTTCAGTCCAGTCTGTAACTGGGCAGAGAGGTCACTACTGAGCAATCTCTAGTCCATGCAAAAGGAGTATGTAATCTTGGCAGCACTTCAAATGCATGCTGACCTGAAGAGCAGACTAGAGACAAGAGGTTAAACAGTTTGTAGTTTGGTGTGCTGAACACATGGTATAATAAACCAGCTATTTTTTACCTTTCTTGAATTTCTATCTGTATCTCCTTTACAGGTCTTGACAATAAGTGTCATATGTTTTACTGTAATAGATATTACTCACAAAAGGCAAATATGTTTCCAAAGGATTGAATTTGTTGCCATGGGAGGCAACACAAATAATTTGAGGTTAAATACAAAGATACGAAAGAAAGCTCTCTTGTTAAAGTAAGTACAATCTCACTTTGCATTCCATTTTAGAAGGTTCATGAATATCTTTGTTTTCTGTAACCTTGCATGTTATTGAAAAAGATCTTTCATTTGCTTCACTCTCCGCAATTTCCTTAGATATTCTGTTTCCCTGCATCTGCAGAAACAGAGCTGTTTTTTGTGTGCTTGACAAATCATCAACATCTGCATGTGAAAGATTTCAAAGAGAGAAGCAACAGTAAAAAAATGAGAAGATAGGAGCCTTTTGTAATCATTTTCCCTTTGATTTTCAGACATTTGTGTAATAGGATGTACCCAACAGTGAATTTTTCTGAAAATATATTTAAACTGAGCAAATTCAGATTTGATTTGTTGACACAAGAGAACAAAGTCAGTGAAGGAAGTAGTCTGTCTTTCTCAGAAGCTGCCTCAGACTGAAGCTGTGTGCTCCTCACAGATGTATATTTGGATCTTCACAGAGGAATCAGGTGGGAGATTGGTCTTGATTTGAGAGCACGAAACAAAGATACAGATTTGTGCAGGATTGATACCTACTGGAGGTCGTGCCTGTAACTGGAGGGTTGCCAACACACTGAGTTACTGGCACATTCCAGTAACTACTCAAGGTCATGCTGCAAAGAGCGGGGAGTGCTGAAAGGAACTGTGAGCATCCAGACATCCTTTGTGCTTTCCCACACGAAACAGTTTGTCTGTTCTGTGCCTTCGTTTCTTGATGACAACAAGTGCCAGGTTTTACCAAATAAAGGAAGGGAAGGCCTAAACCCCGTCCTTATGAACTGAAACAAACTTTCTCCCAGTTTCTCTTGCTGAATTGTTCATGTAAAGCAGGTGCTTCTGACTGAAATTTGCTTTGTACAAAATAAGTGACAGGAGCAGTTGACACATGCTGGTGCCTTCCATAGGTGGGAGGAGTTGCTTCCCAAGGAGCTCATAGTCCAATTTTCTGTTGCTCAGAGGAATTAAAACCCACTGCTTATAATACTCTGTCTGTCTTTTCCCCAAAGACCTGGACACCTTTGGATGCTATCTGTGCCAAATAACCAGCATCACTTCCAAGAAACAAAGGGCGTTGCTTATCTATTCTCATTTCCAAGTGTGGGATCTGGGGAGCCCAAGGACTGAGATACCAGACCCTGTGTCCCCTCAGAATTGAGGAGGGTTGAGCTTTCCTACCACTCAGGCTCTTACAAATAAAAAGAGGACCCAATAAACATTCTTCTTAGCCCATCCACGGAGAGACAACTATCAGCAACTCATGACCTACTTCAGATCAGAGGGTTTGTGAAATACCATTTTGCCACTGTTGTTATGACTCTAGATAATTTCTACAATGTTTACCTCAGTGTCAGTGTTTGTGTATAACTACAGATAGCTGGTCTTCTTCAGTTGAAGGGGTAGATCCTGAGCTAGCTCTCAGTGTAGACAAGTGAGGGTGAAGCACAGCAGGGAAGAAACACATAGATGAGCCTGAGATGTTCTTAGTGAAGACAAACTCCATGTCTTGGGCTGCACTTGGGAGTAGTAGGAGTGACTCACTCTCTTCCCTAAATTATACCACAACGTGGGGCATGCAGCAGACATTAGCAAGTTCCCAGTTATTCCAGAAGTTAGTGTGCTGTGCCAACTCATTACTTCCTAAATAGCTCCAGTGTCAGTGCTAAGTGGTGACTTAACTGACTGCCGACATTCACTACAAGGTCACCAAGCTAAGTCTGTACTTAGGAACACTTTGGTGCTGCAAATGACATGGAAGTGATTTCATCTACATACATTTTTGTGAGGATAAGAGGAACAGAGAATAGCTGGATTTTCTATGAAAGTGGTTATAAGCAGTATATTTCTTCTTTGCTCTCCTTCCCTTGGGAGGACTTGAGTGGAAGTCAAAAAATGAACAAATGGAAAAACTTTTTCACTGTGAGGGTGGCCAAGCACTGGCACAGGTTGCCCAGAGAGGTTGTGGAGTCTCCATCCTTGGAGATCAAAACCTGATCCTTCTGAACGTGGTCCTGAGCAACCAGCTCTTCAGCAGGGGGTTTGGACCAGATGACCTCCAGAGGTCCCTTCCCACCTCAGCCATTCTGTGATTTTATGACTTTTTCTGGTTTGGCTCCAGTCATGAAAGAAATTCCAATACTTGAATGCCTTGTTTCTGACAATCCTTCCTATTGCAGGTCTGACCAACATGGACAACGAAGGTAGAAAACAATTAATATTCAGCTCACTAACTAAAACCTGGAGAGGAGTCTCAGGAAAGCAAACACTAAAGACAACAACACTAAAGACAATTGCAGAAAGGAATTGAATAACAACTGTAAAAGTGAATATTCCTGCATTTTTTTCCCAAGGAATCTAGCATGTCTCTACTGATGACTGCAGCGAATGTGTGGCATTTCTCACTGCAGAGAGCTCTTCTTGACTTGCACAGCTCTCTCTACAGTCCACATACTGCAAATGGATTCTTCCCTCCCAGCGCTCACTGAAGTGGACCTTCCCGAAGAGGCCCAGTGTCTATGATCAGATGACGAAAATGTGTACAGCTCCATTTGGCAGCCTTGAGCTTTCAGCCTCTTCATCTTGAACTCCCAAATTCAAAACATAATTCTCATCCCCCCACCCCTACAGTGTTAGCACATCAGCAAGTAACTTATTCCTAACTTCATCCCCCTCGCCTCTTGCTACTATAAATCTCTGTCTTTCTAAAGCACTAGGCATTTTAGAAATACTTCCTGCAACCCCTGTGTACCAAGCAAAATCATAGAGGCTACCAGTACCATGTTCAAAGCCGTGGTCACATTTGCCAAAATATTTCAGAGTAGAGCAGGACACTGAAATAAGTATCTTTTTAAAAAAGGTTTTAGTTTATTACTTTCATGGATAAGCAGTTTTAGCATTTACTTCCACACCTTCCATGAGGCAGCTGGTCTCTTTACTGAGGACAAGAGTCCTGGAGCTTCTGGTGCCAAGCTACAAGAACCTCTTTGTTCTCCTCTGTCCATGACACCAAAGGGCCATGATTGGCTCCAGCCAGCTCGCATTGATAGTCTATCAAAAATATCAGAAGACAAATTATCCTCAACTGACCTGCAGATGTGGATAGGAGACTCCCTACAACAATAAAGATAAATATCTCATCTGTCATTTAAGGGGAAATGGCATATGGTTCTTCAAGTCTGATGATTCAGACATAATAATTTCCCAGCGATTAGGAAGACAGAGGCAAATAAATTGGGGGCAAAGGGGAAAGGAAGAAAATTGAAAGCAGATAAACTCTCTATTACCTTCCATTTTAACCCCAAATCTGTCTTGATCCATGTCTAAGAAAAGTAAAGGAACCAATCACTGTTTGTTACTAGCAAGGCAGCACAGGATTGGCAAGTGTGTCTGCACACATGTACACTCCATTTTAAGCAAAGGTGGCAAGAAGCCATTAAAGTGTCAGTTTGTTCTGTATTTCACTTTATTCTTCTGGCTTAGGTCAGGTACATCCTTAATGCACAGTGGGACAAACCACGGAGTAGCCATGGATCTCCTGGAATGCTGGAGTGGGCTGGCTCAGGCACACTGGCTGCCTGCACCTGCATACTTGCTCTGTCATAAAGTGTGGGACTGGGATTCGGCATGGAAGGGAGCATAGGCCTCCCCACACAGTTGTTGTCCAGGATTTCCTTATCATTTTCCAGCCCAGAAAGCATTGAATTTTGTTGTTTGGGTTTTTTTTTTCTTTGACCTACACCCATCTTCAGTCAACAGCAAGCTCATCCAGTCTGTATTGTGACAGGGAAGGTGAGCTGCCTCGGCTTTCACAGTCCCAGCTGTGTGGGGTTATATAGAACAAGCTCCAAATATGAGGTTTCACTATTTAAAAATCATAAAAATTGGGTGGTAGCTATTCCTCTGATAGAGGTAGCTGCAGTAAGTTTGTGGGGAGTAACTGCAGGACTCTGTAGTTACTCACTTCATTAAGTCTTAATTGTAACGATTGCAAGGTGCAACCCCAGCACCATAATCAGATCCCGAGGTGACAGAGGCACGGATAATCGTAATGAGCCTTCCTCTGAAATGAAAGGCCTGCAGTTTTCTCCCCAGATGCTAATGGCACAAAGCAGAGTCAGAAAATGCTGTCAGCAGGAACCAGGAGAAGCTGGGGATTCAAGGAGACCCCTGGGCTTCAGAGTTTGCAAACAAATAGTAGGCAGATGCCATTAACCAGGGTTGCTGATGGAAATTCTGTTTCCTCTTTCTATTTCTAGCTTGCTGTCAGAAGCATCCCAAGTAAACCTGGCCTCATCAGTATTTTCCTTTCCATAAAACTCTGGCAAAATCTACTTCTGTACAGGCAAGATCAGAAAGAAAGAAATGGAAGACAGTGATTGATCAATGTGCAGAGAGCAGTGCTGCTCCCTCCTTCCATGTGCCAGCCCAGGCTCCATCCACACTGACCCCACCAGCACTGGGTGGTGAGTACTTTCTTGACCCACTGGCCTTTCATTCATGGGACCAAAATGGAGGATTAACTGTCAGGGCACACCTGCAGCTGAATGATGAGTCAGTCCCAAGGGGCTGCTGAGTCAGAACTGAAACAGCCACTGAAGTTGGAAAACGAGCATTCTTGTACAACCCAGTGCTAATGTCCAAGCAGGAAATAGAAATGAACTTTGGAATAGAAGTCAACAATTGCAAATGAATAAAGATGGGAGCAAGGCTACCAGAAGCCCTTCATTCTGGTGATGTCATGGTTCCCAAATGCCCTTCAGAAATGCAAATTGCCTACAATGTAATAAAAAGGGCATTTTCTAGAGTGTGCAGAGCTTGCATAGTTTAATTAAGCATAAACTAGGGTGACTCTTGAAAGGAAAATGATGTGGATTGCATTCTCTGAGTGACCTTGGAAAAGCACTTATATACTTTCTCTACACAGCAATTAAGTAAACTCACACTTCATACACTGTCACTTCTATTCCTTTCCTTTATTTAGAAAGATATTTTTTGTTCTCTCTGATTCCCTGATCTCGCATTGATTTATCTCTGTGCTTAGAAAATGTGATTTGTTTCCCTCAAGGTAACTAAACATTTATCTACAGCCTCACCACCTCTGGTTTTCTAATCTCTACTTCAATATTACTTATATTAAACTTCTGGTGCCTGCTTTCCTTGCTTTCCACCAAATTCCACCTAGGCTACCTCACTGACATAGCAAAACTGGAAAAAGGAGATGCCTATAGAAATTTCTCATCCAATCTTCCCAAAACCAAACTAGCAGCCTTCTGTGATGGAGTGATTGCATCGATGGGCAAGGGAAGGGCTACAGATGTCATCTGTCTGGACTTCTGTA
Organism: Pseudopipra pipra; assembly: GCF_036250125.1. Lineage (NCBI taxonomy): Eukaryota > Metazoa > Chordata > Aves > Passeriformes > Pipridae > Pseudopipra > Pseudopipra pipra. The sequence continues at coordinate 57,424,384 of NC_087552.1, read as the reverse complement.
AAGCCTTTGACGTGGTCCCCCACACCATCCTTCTCTAAATTAGAGAGAGATGGATTCGATGAGTGGATTTTTTGGTGGATGAGGAATTGGTTCGATGATCGCATCCAGAGGTAGTGGTCAATGACTCAACGTCTGGATGAAGATCAGTGACAAATGGTGTCCCCCAGGAATCTATATTGGGACCAGTGTTATTTAATATCTTCACCAATGACATAGACAAAGCCATCGACTGCACCCTCAGCAAATTTGCTGATGACATGAAGGTGAGTTGTGCACTTGACACACCTGAAGGATGGGATGTCATCTGTAGGGACCTGAACAAGCTCAAGAAGTGGGCCCATGGCAATCCCATGGGGTTTCAAGACCAAGTGCAAGGTGCTGCATCTGGGTCATGGCAACCCCCAGAATCAGTACAGGCTGTGGGATGAAGAGATTGAGAGCAGTCTTGCAGCGAAAGACTTGGGGACACCGGAGGATAAAAAGCTGGACACGAGCCAACAGTGTGTGCTTGCAACCCAATTGTATTCTTGGCTGCGTCAAAAGAAATGTGACCAGCAGGTTGGGGAAGCTGATACTCTGCTCTGGTGAGACCCCATCAGCTCTGTGGTCCCCAGCACAGGAAGGACACTGACCTGTTGGAGTGAGTCCAAAGGAGGGCCACAAAAATGATCAAAGGGCTAGAGCACCTTTCCTATGAAGACAGTGAGAGAGTTGGGGTTGTTCAGTCTGGAGAAGAGAAGGCTCCAGGGAGACCTCATTGTGTCCTTTCAGTACTTCGAGGGGGCCTATAAGAAAGATGGGGACATCTTAGTAGGGCCTGTAGCAACAGGACAAGGGGTAATGGTCTTAAACTAAAGGAGGTTAAATTCAAAGTAGATGGAAGAAATTTTTTAAGAGAAGGGTGGTGAAACACCAGACCAGGTTGCCCAGAGAGGTGGTGGATGTCCCATCCCTGGAAACATTCAAGGTCAGGTTGAACAGGGCTCTGAGCAACTTGACGTAGTTGAAGACGTCCCTTCTCATGGTAGGGGTGTTGGACACCTCGTCACACAGCTAGGGCAAGAATGGTAATGGCTTATGCACAAATTAGTACTGGGAGACAGATTAGGGTTTTGCAGCTGTCATTTGAAATGCTTTCACAGTATCAGTTTCTCATTTTGTGGAGGATTTAATATCATGTAGCCGGCTGGTTTTTGTCAGATTTTGAAGATCAGTTTTGAAGCCCATTAGATCATCAAAGCTGCAGTTTCTCAAAAAGGAAGCTGACTGTATGGAGAGAAAGAGTTGTTAAGAGGCTGATTCCAGGTACTAGGAAGAAAAAACAAAAAACCCCAACCACTGTTAGCAGCTTAACTCCCTTTCTTCTGGGTTAGGGTATGAAAAAGAAGTCTCAGTAATTCCTGGCTGTGAGTATTGCTGCCAGGAAGGATGGTGATATCAGCTCATCTCTGTAGGCCAGCAGTGAATGGGACTTAAGAGGGGGCAAGCAGAATTCTTAGAGCTGTTTCTTACACATATGCCTTTAGCCTGACCTTTCAAATAGATCCTGCTCTCTCGTCCCCTTGAAAATTTGCAGAGGAATGACCATCCCCACATTGCCCTTTGGGAATGCTTTTCTCTTGGTATCTTGCTGTGACTTTCAAGGAGTAATAGAAACTTTCCAAGGAAGATTTGAAGAATGTGGTAACGGGTGGAAAAAAATTGGTCACTTAGCAAGGGCAAAGAAACCAGGGGATGGTAGATGAGGAAATGGTGCTGATTTGCAACTGATGTTTGAGCTATGACGGAGTTTCAGTGAACCACACCACAAGGGCTGCTGACCCATAAAAAGGTGAAATACACGAAAGGAAAGCAGTGATCCCAGCAACTGCATCCCATTATGGTATGTCAGACATGTCTTTGATTGCACAAACCTATAATTAGTTATAGAGAATTGCTGAAGAACTAGGAGGAAACCAAAGAATTATTCCCTGCACTAGTGACTAGCAGGATCAGTAGATAACACTTAAGTATTGCTTTAAATAAAATGTATTCACATTTGATAGATTTATTTTTTTCAATTTTAGAGTAAATGTCAATGATTCAGTAAAAATTTAACAAATCTTAAGAGACCCCAGAGCAAAGATCAGAAAGTCTCAGGATTAATTTTAGGACTTGGTTTCTATTCATTCAGCATGTAAGAAACCCACTTAAGTATCTTAAAAATTTTTAAAAGTTATTTTGAAAATTAAGATCTCGGTTTTGTGGTAAGAAAGAAAGGAACCGAGCTTATTATGAACCCAGAATCTCAGCAATAGCCGCATTACATATTTGCTAACACTAGATGGGGTGTAAGGAAAGAGTGAAGGGGAAAGTTGGTGAACAGCAAAACCTTTGAGGTCTGAACTACTTCAGGCAGAGAAGCAGAAGCTTGCACCTTGTCCATTCCTCTGGCAGTGTGGATCTTCACAACGTGGATATTTTAACACGCATGACACGCCACAATTAGTCTCATTAACTACATTTTATTCATATACTGAAAGAGTACATACATGTGTCAGCAGCATAGATTGCACCAGCTCCTCTTTACTAAAAAAAGCTCAATGTATATACAGCCTTAAAATGCTCCCGCTGTAGCTAGCACATATTAAATTGATGCTTATATAAACTACTGTTCTTTACATAGATTTATGTATTTTAGAATATATTAAAAATTGTCAGTTGGCATGTTCTGTTTTCTTTTCTCACTGTCTTGATGGTCTAACAGTTGAATTATGGATATGAATATTTTATTTACTATTCAAAACAATTTCTATTACAGAATATAGGTCATAGAGACAATCCTGCTGTTGCATTTGGAAAGGCAGAAAGTATTTTTGATGATTAGTGATTTCTGTTGTTATGGCTGCATCCTGCAGCTTTTCCTTGGGAGCAGGAAGAGCAGACCAAGGCTCTTTTTGAGATCCTGCCTTTGTTTAGTCCTGTGAAAAGTACTGTAACCTTTTCTTTATCAACTGGTGCTTTTTGTCCTCCCTCTTAGCTTCTTTGACCTCCTGTGCATGAACTCAGCAGAGCAGGCAGGCCAGTGTCTGACTCCAGGCTCTTCCTTGGGCTGTGAGGGATGCTGAGCTGGGCTTTCTGACCAACCAACAGAGCTACTCAGCAGAAGCGGCAGCCTGCCAGCAGAATTTATTTCCCTCACTCTCTTCTCCTGGTCCCGTGTGAATGAGCTAGACTCCTGTGGATCACTTTATCCTCTTTATTAAGCCAGTCTCTGCAGAGACCATTTTAATTTAATTCAACTTGATAGCCAAGTCTCAAAATCCCCTTGGCTCTTGAAAGAGTACAATCTACTGGTGTTCAATACACAAGCCCTTTTCCACCATCCTCTTGCTACCCTTCAAGTTAAAAATGCCAGGATCCAATTTCTCTAAACCAGCCTTCCACTCTAATGCCCTTTGCTGAGTGACTGGTACTCATAGTGAGCCCTAAAAGCAAATGCTGGTGCACTGAGAAATGCCCTCCTTGTCAGAATATCTAACTCCATTTAAACTTGCATGCTCAATAGAAAAGCAACATGAAATGCTTTCCCACAACACAGGTTAAATAAACACTGCTTGCCAGCCATATCCAGTTTAAAATGTAAACTGGTAACATGGTAAGAAGTTGCATTCCCTGGCAGGGAATCTCTTTGTTTTGTTTCTTAATCCTAGGAGAAGTATTGCTAAAACATACTGCAAATGGTTTGTTTGCATCTACTGGTCTGATTGAACCACAGGGACTGACACTGCATTGGGATTTGGAGGGCAGCGCTCAATACTTCAGAGGGCTGGATGGGCTAGGATGCCAGTGTAGTTAAAAACAAAACCAGGTTGAGCACCTCTGTAGGAAAAAAAAATAGCAGGTAATTTAAGAACAGTGTGAGTTATGTCTCTGACAGGCCACTAATAACTTTATTTCATAGCAGAGAGGCAAAAGTTGGGGAGGACTGTAATATGCCAGGTCACTTGTAGGTTATGACTCCTCACAGGAGCACTTATACATAATCCCCTTCTGCAGCATACTTCATGCCTTGGATATCAGAAAGCCTATGAGAACATCTCTATTTGTGATAATAGGCCATATTTCACATGTCCAGGGGGAAAATGTGAAGCTCATTCAGCAGAGGGACAGTGAAATAGTCCTGAGTATGAAGGAATAAAAGACAGTTTCTTTTGCTCTACCTGCTTTATGCAAAGCCTCCCTATAATCCAAGGCAGCAGTGCAGCAGCAAGACACAATGAAACAACCCAGAATGCTAAGTGTTATGAAAACTTCAAGAAACATATTTGTAATTGAACGAACAAGAGCTCCAATACACAATTTTGTTGGACCAGGATGGTGAAGGGCCTTTCCAGGACAACAGCCCCTTCTGTTATCTTGAGAGAGACTCTGTGTGCCAGGACTGCCCTACTTAGGATGACTGAATGCCTTGGTCTGCAACCACCCAAACAACTAAAGAAGCACAGTCTGTCCACATCCTCCTGTTTAACCTTCAATGAATTGGCAATCTGGCAAAAAGCTGGACCCACCAAGTGGAAATCCTTCTTAGAGGCAGGGTCAGCTCTAGCCTGAAACAGCTCCAACTGCCTTGGTTTCAAATGACTTGGTAATACTGAAGTCACAGAGCTGAGACAGAAGGATTCCCCAAATACAGCTTGTGATGACCCAAATCTGAATTTATTGCTTGTGAGCTGTGCTGGGGGGAGAACACTAGAGAATAAATCATCTCATTGTGCACAGATGAGCTACAACATGGAGTGCATAAATGTAGATATGTGTTTCAGGCTAAGCTTAAGGTTTGCCTTCTGGAATGAGAGGTCACAACAGAATAACATGTTAAAACACTCAGAATCTATTGGGATCATCAGGAAAAGTATAAATTAGGGCAGAATGAATTAGGATGAATTTCTGGAATACCTATTAAAACAGAGAGTGGATTCGTTCATGGCATCACGCAGACCTCTGGTATTTTCTGTCTGTATTAACTGGTTAAGACCTTGTAGTCAGAAAGTGACACACTCTTCTTTTCCTGGCTACCCAGTTACTGTGGGCTGGGCTACCTGTTATGCACATTTTAATGCTGAAAAAGTGAATGGAAGAAAAATGGCAATTGATTTTGACTTACTCTCTAGTCTACAATGAATTAAAACAATGCCTCAGATTTACTACAAACCACAAAGGCAGACCTCAAGAAACCAAAATAATAGGTATTCTGGAATGTTCCTGTTTGATTTTACAATTCATCAATAACCATGAAGAACTGGCTCTAGCATTAAAATCATTACTAACATGTTAGTTTAGGAGTCAAGATAATTTCTATGCTTTGTATGGCTTACTCTTCACTTTCTTTTAGGAGATGTTCAATTCAAGGTAGTTTTCTGAACAAAATTTAGATCATTCTCTTAGATGTCAATATTAATCCTAATGCACTGCACTGCTCTTTGAATGAGTGCAGATTGCAAAATGTCTTGGAAAAAGGATAAAATGGACATGTCATGCAGTAACCAAGTAAAGGCAGTCCCTGATTAATATGCAAGTTTGAAAAGTTCAGAAAATGTCATCATAGTCCACAGGTGCACCCTGATTTTGGAAAGGTCTCTTTTTGTTTATTTTGTGTATAAATGTCATTCTACATAAATTTCACTCCAGCAGCTTTTCATGAACTCAAGTCAATGGTGATATGCTCAAATATTTGAGTGTTTCCTTTAAAACTAGAGGCAAAGAAAAAATCTCTTCGATCTGTTGACACAGCTGTGAAAGATCGTGGTGCTTGCACATAGATTTCTTTAAATAATCTGAATATCTTCTTTTCACCATCCCACTGGTAAATCTGGGAGAAGGTATAGTCACTTCCCAAGGCTAGGTAGTAATTGTTCCTGAAGGAGAAAGGCTGCAGTGTCATGGCTCCTCGGGATGGAAGAGCCTGTATCTCCACAAACTGTTTGCTATTCCATTTCATAACTCTGGAGTCACCAATGAATCTCGTGAGTGTGATGTACAGGTTATCTTGCATCCTGAAACTCTTCACAGCCAGGACATCTTCCATGTTGGGGATTTCACTGTGTGGGACAAACTTTTTGGAGACTTTGTTCCACTGGAGTATAATGGGAACCTGGGCACGGCTTGAGAGAATTAAATGTGATTTCCCATCTATATCGAGAAACTCAGCATCAGTGTCCCTGAACCACTCATGAAGGGACTGATATGAATAAAATCCTTTGTTATTCCACTTGTACACTGTTGACAAACCTGCTTTAGAGCTATCTGCTATGACAAAAAACATTTCACTGTCTATCTCAAAAAGCTCTATATCATTTGGCTTGGAAATTCGAGATACTTCAATATCCTGGAATTTGACAAACTTTGTCCAGCTTTCATCATACTTGTAAATGTGTGAGCCACCAAAGAGCTGTGCCACCACCACAAAGACTTGGTCGCCAACAAGAATGGCTTTACATCCCACTATAGACTGACCTATTGACCAAAGGAAAAAAAAAGGCATGTATATTATCACAGGACAAAGCACCCTTTAAGCCCCAGAGAGATTATCAAATCACCCCTCCCCTTTTTTAAACTTTCACCATCTCATAATTTGGTCTTCTGTTACATGCCATCACAGTTTCTTTTTGTGCATTTTTCTTCCCAATAACTGGAGAGATGACTTCAAATGTCACACCCTGCAAGGTATGCAAGTATTATATATCGTAAAATGCTAATTCCTTTTTATCCACAATACTTTTTACTTCTCTGTTCGTTCAAACACACAGCCCCTAATATCCAAAATAACTATTAAAGATAAATTTTATTATTTCAAAATAACAAAGAGTTATTGTCTTGCTGCTGATCAGAAATCTAAAATTCTCTTATTCTTGGAAAGTCTGTTTTTCCAGCTTAACTAGAAGAATGAAATATTGCATATTTTTCTTGCTCCAGAAGAGTTGGAGTCAGCTTTTTTCCTACTGTAAATAGAAATATTGATGCATCTTGTGGGTATATCATCTGACAGCAGGATGAAAAAGATAAATCTAACTCTGTTGTTTCCGTTAGGTATTCCTGAGATTATGTTAAACTAGAAGTATTTAGGAATATTGCAGTTGCCAGATTAGATCAGATCAGGTTATGGTCTGTTTTGAGAACGTCAAGTTACACTATACAGGAATCACATCAAAAAAAGTAACCACCAGACTATTATGACAGATTTTGTTGGAGGAAGAGAGGAATTCCTCTCTGAAGCACACAGTTTAAGTAGAACTGTAGCTGCACAAGTTCCTGATGTTTGCCTGGTCAGTCACAACAGGAGACTTGTCCTGATTCCTCTGCTGTGCCTCTACCTATGGCTTTCCCAGCTGGCCTGGAATGACCAGCCACCCACTCACTGTGGGAGCGCTGTGAGTCCCTTCATCTCAAATACCACAAGGTATCTGTGGTGCAGGCGTGAATGCCTGAGCTGATCATCCAGGCTCCTTCTGGTCTACCTTAGTCAAAATTAATTCTAGAAGAGCTTTCAGCTGTCTCCTGTCTCCTCTTGCAGAGGACAGCAACGTCTTTCTCTGCATGTTCGCTATAAAGGCAACCTTGACAACTAGCTCAGCTCCATAAGCCCATGTTGTAAATGGCTAAATTTAGATATCTGAATGCCAAACATACAGATAGTAATGGAATTCCCTGTGAAGCACATAGCTGGCTCCAGAGCTCTACAGTCTTCAGGCTCTGCAAGAGGCTCCTCATGGGCCTGTGTCCCCTGGCAAAAATCTCTTGCTCACGTACATTTCAGAGCTCAGGCCTTCCAGGAACACGGGATGGTTGTTTGATAAACAAGCCTGGGCACACACTCTGGGTGTGGAGCCAGGACTCGAGTCCCTGGCAGAAATGTCTGCTGATCAAGTAATTCACAGGAAGGTGAAATATGCCTGGACGGCAGCTGTCTTTGCAAATGACTCAGACTCTCAAGCTCAATTCCAGAGTTTTTCTAGGCTCAGCTAGCTCTCTCTGGGCTGTTGACTTCTCAATTTACATCCACTGGTACATATTTCACCCTAATCTACCAAAACACAACGAAACCCAAAAGTGCAACATTTTTCATTTCCAACATTTCCTGGCAGAGGGGTAGCATCTCGAAAACTTTTGTTAGCGACACTCACAGCTGATCTGAGGAGGTAAGTGCTTGTTGCCTTTGTAGAATTCAACACCAGATAAGGACACAGCATACTCCTTGTTTCCCAAAATGTAAGGTAAAAAATAATCTATCACACATAACAAGGAACAGGAGGGAAGGATGCTCCATGATAAATTTAACTCCCAAGTCTTCAGAACCACTAGCTTGAAGCAGCTGGGAAATCAGGCAGCGGATAACAGCTCTAAAGACTCTGTCCCTGCTGTCATGGTGTGACTGAGCACAATGAGTGTTGGTTAGGGACAGAACAGTTGTTAGAAAATCAGCTTTAGAACATCACCTGGCACTCACATAAGCTTTTTGTTTGATCAGTAGTATGTCCAGGATGCTAATTGAGCATGTTTATAAATTGAAAGTAAACATGGAAGCTTTACAGCACATCTCTTCGGGTTACAACCATGGCTGAAATATTTCTATGCCCTCTTCAGCTGGGTTCCTGGCCAACTCACCCTAAAAGCATCCTTCAGACCTATTTTCTTCTACATGCAATAGAGTATTTTTATATTCTGCTTTACAGGCACTTTGGCAAGAGTGAGTGCTCCTTCAGCTTCTACTTTGACTTGCTGTGTGATTGAGGCAGTGAGTGCTAAGCTGGGCCAAGCTGTGACATTCATAGCAAGTGTTTGTGCCTTCAGAACAATTTACAAGATCAGACAAAAAAAGCCCAGTTTGTGTGCTACAGTGAAGTTAAATGTGCATGTATTAACAAGATGCACTACTCCATGGACTCACTCATGTCCAGACATCACACACTTTGATTGGCCAAATTCAACAGGGATTCAGGACAAAACCTAATAAACCGGTCCCATCTATGAATGTCATCCTTGTGAAATGCCAACAGTTCATCAGTGACTGGAATTCCAGTGTTCATATACCTGTGATATTGTCGTAACTCCTGAAATTCATTTCAATGTGATCCCACTCCAGCACCATGCAGTTCTCCATGCTGGGCTGTGCAATGGCTACGAACACATCATTCTTTGAGTTGAACGTATCCACTGAAACGGACTGGTAGGGCAAAATCTGATGAACAACAAAATCTAGAAATACACATTTACAACAGTTAGGTTACATCCTTGCTGGAGACACGGAGTAAGTGGTAGCTGATTATAATGATTTACACTGAAAAATGAGTGAAATACTCTGGATTTTGTATAACACTAGAATGCTTATGTTAGGCATGCAGCAACAGGGGAAAGTGTCTCCTGCTTTAGGTATCATGAACTGTCCTAGGAAAATATAGTTGCCAAAGAGATCAAATAGGTAAATAGTGAAAGAAATCAGATTTTCCCACTAGGCTGGCTACTATCAATGCAATCAGAATATCGAGAGAAAAGTCTCTTTTCCTACAGCTGGAAGTGGCTTTCTCGCCAAGCGAAATGGCCTTGCCAGAATCACTTTGATGCTGAGAGATGAAAACTACCAGCTGAAGTCCAATAACTTCTTAAGTCATGCAAATTTAATCACTAGCAATTTGTGATATGCTAAACCAGACAGAAAGTGAAATGATATCAGTTTGTCTAGGGACAACCCCATTTCATCTAGACCACAGACAAAGTGGTGTAATCAAAAACTCAGTTAACACAAAGTTTTATGGGGCATTGTAATGTAGTTTAGGCATAAAATACAACCAACCTGAGAATTACTATCCAGTGGGAAACTTATCCTAGACTGAGGAATTGGAGCAACTTGTAAAAGTTAGGAGTGTAACTCCGAAACGGAAGGTTTTCTTTTTCTCAAAACCTAAGTGCCTTTGTAGATTTAATTATAAAAGTCACCCTGGTGTAAGTCAGCAGTCAGCACAGAGCCAATCTGGGTCAAAGCAAGGAGACTTGAGTCTGAATTTGATCTTTGACCTGACAGCTGGGCAATGTCATTGTCATTAGGAAAAAACCCACGGTATAGCAGACCTGGCAAAGAAAAGCCAGCACTTGGGACTAGAATGGGGTGGGATGCCTGTGTTGAAGTATGCAACACAGATACATATCTCTTTGCATACATCTCTTTGTATGCAAAGAGATACATAGAAAAAGAAAGGCATTTTCTGCTATGATGGCATTTCTCTGCAGAACCACACACTACTCTGTTTTAAGCTCTATTTGCTACATGCCTTCATCACACACTCCTATGCTGGAAGGGCCTGAGCATCCAGGGATTTTGGTGAAATGGTAATTAAGTCCTCACTCGAATCCCTTATTTTGGTGCATTATGAAATAATTGCTTCTGAATGAAGAACCCTCTGTTTCTGCATGCTTGAAAGCCTTGCCCTTGAGGAGTTACACTTCTGGAGAATAAAGATAGATGACTACCATTAAACAAACAGAGCAGATTCTACAGCTGCGAAAGAAATGACAGTCCTCATTCTTCGAGAGACTGTTATAAATAGAGCTTGGGCTTGGTTCATAAATGCTGTTAGGCAAACAGGAAAGTTATCTTCATTCCCACTGAGAAACTAAAAGGACTGGAGAAAACTGACACCAAAGTATGTAGAAAGTAAAATTAACTGACCAGTCATGAAAGATAGATAAAGGATGGAACAACAGCAGATAGAGTCACAGAAAATAAAAAAAAAAAATCTTTAAATCTTGAGAAAAAAAAACCAATAAAAAACTAATCCTGAAAAAGACATGTCTTGAAGTCTGAACAGTTGTGAAACACTTTGGAGAACTCTGTGAATTGAAACAAACCATTCTGTATGTAAAAATAGCTAGCAAAATCTGTTAAATCAGTAAAAACCACTATTTTTAGCACCTTCTGGAAATACCAGACTCTAATGTAGAACAGGGTTACACAGTAAAAAGATGCTGCTGCATCAGTCTTGCCAAAAATTTAGGCTTTGGGGGCTTGCTTTAGTTCTACATGCCTTGCTTTAATGCTTGACAGAGCTAGTACAGTAAATACAGGATCGAGGGGGCTCTTTTACAACATTTTTCTCTTTTAAGCTGGATCCCCTGCATGGGAGAGGGAAGAGGATGCAGCTCCCACTTTCCCCATTGCTGCAGTCCCTCTCTCCCACTCCATACATAGTTTTGCTCTCCCTGTCTCAAGACGTGGTTTTCATGCTGGTTTTTGCTGGCTGAGGCTGGGGTGGTCCCCTTGTCCTCCAGTCACTCACTCTGCCTCTGCTCCCTCTGTGGTTGAACTGGCATGAGGAGTTCATGGATGAGGGACCCAATACTTTTATTGGGCTGATTTCTCTTCCAGCAGACCCTGCTCTGGCTGATCCCAGCACACAGGAGCATGGATGCTGGCAGAGGAGAGAATGCAGGTAGGACGCTGGAGGACACTAAGGAAAAGTGGCAGTGATGATATATTTGGGCAGCAGCTTCTAAACTGCATCCTGTGAATTGGTCACACTCTCCTCACATCCCTTCTTCCCTGCAGTGGAAACTTCTACTCCAGGTGAGGCTACCCACGACCTGGGTGTGCACCAGGGAGCATTAACTATCCCTTCCATTCTCCCATCACAGGAGATTTCCAGCAAAGGAGCACTTATGGAGCAGGTACCTATTAATTTGCAACCTACCTCCCTTCTAGCCAGTGGGGAAAGACAGGACCACCTCCAGAAGGCAGTCCCAGCTAGTTAAAGAAAGGAGAAAACAAGCTTTCAAAGCTCAGTGAGATGATCCCTGCCTGCAGGTCTGGGCAAAGTGGTGCTTACAGCCACAGCACAGCCCCCTAACACATTGTTGTGGGAGAAAGACAAGAAACCAAGTGAAATGGCTTAACCTGCTTCCATGATGCAAGCACTGAGAAATGGAAAAGACAGATGTTATCACAAAAAGAGTTAAAAGTGCAGATCACCAACACTGAATCACTTTCTCTGTGAAGAAGCAACAGGACCATTTTGTTCTTTGTCTTTCTTTCTGTTTAAATTTGGCAGCACCTCTTTTCATCTCTCCTCCTGTTACCATTGTAGCAGTTCAGCTGATGCAATGAACTGACTGAGCCGACAAGATGCACAATTTATCAAGCAAACTGCTTTGTTACCACATCCTACATCCAGTCTTACTTGACACAGAGTACTGGAGACCAGAAATGATGGAAAGTTTGATCCCACCTGGCAAAGGAGGGAAACACTATACTAAAATCTAGCACGAATGAAAGACGTTTGTAGAGCCCTTCCTGTCACTGACTAGGAAAGGAAAATACACCTACAGCGTATCTTGCTTTACTTCAGAATATGGTATAAGCCTGAGCCTCTGACTAATCAATCCTCAAGCACTGAATATGGGCTCCCTTTGGAGCTGGGGGAGGCAATGGCAGAGAAGGAAAAAGCAGCAGTGGCTTGATATTGCAGACCATGAGGGTCATACACAACAGTGTGTGACAGCTCTGTGCTGTGCTGTGGAAGCACTTCTCCAATGGCATTTGAACAAATATTCAGCTGGGCAATTCTAGCCCCACAGAACACTTTCAGTCCCCAAAATCTCTATAGCACATGAAATTAGATTTGTGCTTGGTGTAATTGCCCTTGGAGCACACGAAGTGACAAATGTTAAGGGTGAATTTTGCCTGTAACAACTTCATAATTTCTAGGTACGAAAAGGTGAAAGAGGGCAGGTAGGTCAGTATAGGTCTGAGGACCAGTATGGCTTGTTCTTGCACATTGTTAGTGCTTTTAAACCAGACTGCAACGAAATAAAGCCTGCTTTTACTTTGTACTGTTGCCTCTCAGTGATTTGGCAGACATGGGAATGTAACTGTGGTACCATTCTAAGCTTCATTGCTCTCCTGTGCTTGACATCCTTATATGCAGCACATTATTGCACTTTACCTCTGCTGCTCTTCTGTCATAATTTTGAATTCTGAGTTCTTTCTCTTTTCCTTCACATATTGCCACGGAATTACCTTTCATACCTTTTCCTGAAACTTTGTTTCACATTACTAGTAATCAACTTTTCTGTTATCTTTTAATAATGATGACTGACTCGATGACAGATGAGAACTCAAACATCTCTGATATTACTGTGTAGAAAAAAAGGCAGAGTGCTGACATTTTATACATAAAAGGTGAAAACCAATACTCGCAGCTGATATTTTCAGTTATATGATGTGACTACATTTAAAGATAGGTAACTGCAGCTATTTGGTCATAAAATATAAGCATAATCACATGCAACTTTCTTTTCACTTCCTTCAGCATGCTTTACATTACCTAAAAAAAATGAAGATCCTAAACAGACAGTAGTCAGAGTATTATTGGACATTTCTCTCCAACTTAATGGAGTTCCATGAAGAACTGCTGGCACTATTGCCACCACATTTGATGCTAATAAGTCGTGGCTTATTAAATAAATATAACAGATATAGCCACATTTTTGAACTTATTTTTATTGCTTTCTGTGAAATACTGAGATTTTGTGAAGCTCATCTGCCATAACTATATGGCTTTATTCCAGATAATAGAAAGCATTCTGTGATGAAAATTAAGCCACAAAGTGAGTCATAATCAAGTCTTTTGGAATACAAATTGTCAGAGCTCTTTTCCCATTATCACTTAATCCAAATAAAAACTCAGTACTTACTTCGGCTTTGAAATGTAATTTTCCCATTTTATACTTGTTCTAGTACTTGGATGTACTTTGTATGTAACCCTTTCCTCCCCCCAGGTCATGCTCACAGAACGAAAGGGTATAGTCTAAATGTCTGATATTTAACCATTTGTAGTGTGCTTAGAAATATACATTCTGAATACCTGTAGTGATGCATTCATAATCAAAACTTGTCACATCATTTAACTTCTTATCCTGATATTCTGCTGGACCAATACACAGGACATCAGAAACAGTGGAATTTGTCATCTTTAACCACAAAAACAACCACTTGGCTTTGCAGTCACACTCAAATTTATTTCCCCTTAAATCTCTAAAAAACACACAGAAATAAACATATTTGAAAAGGTTGATAGCAATATGAGTACTACAGAACTGTTATCACCTTGACATGCTGAATTTCAAAATATCTGAGTATCCTTGCATTGTTCTGAACTGAGAACAGGGAAGTCTCTTAAGTTTTATTTGGACTCTTAATATGGGCTCTCCACTGAGTTTTTTTGAAAAATTGCTACAGTCTACTCTCACTTATAATCATAGTAATAGAACACTGTGATTAATGTGTAAAGTTAATTTTTGGTAAATTTCTATAGGATTAGGACTGTAATGTAAATAAATCCTGACAGTCAGGCTATCTGCTGCAAGCCTCCTTCGCACCACCTACCACTGACATGGATAAATCCCATTCCTTCAACTAAGCTGTTCCAGTACTGCTGGTTGACCGAGTGGCCTTGCTGGCACCATTTCTGAGTTACATTAAAATGCAGATGTAAGGCTTGTATTGTTTAAGTCGCTACTGATGTAGAGTCAATTTAACCTCCCTCTACTAATGTATGTGCAATTTCAACATTGTACTTGTTCTTTGATCCCTTGGCAAATTTCGTGGCTTACAATTATACTTTGCTGTTTGGGAAAGCCAGGCCAAAAACAGGGGAAGCCGACTAGCAGCTCAGTTATACAAGGAAACGCTGACAGTATATTAGCAATGTGCTACAGCTGCACAAAACCAAGGAAAAACAGCTTTTTTTTTTAATTAATGTTTTTAACTAAAATAATCTCAGGGAATGCATGCAATATTAACAGGGAAAACTGTTCAGAGAAACTGTAGTTTTAAAATTCGTTGTCTCCCTTTCCCTAAAAAACAATTTACATGAAATATCAGAAGGAAGTACAATGACACAAGGTATATACGGCATCGTGAGGAGCAACAGTGATATAAGAAAAAGGAGTTACTTTAGAGGAGTCTATCAAGTAAATAATTATGAAATGAAAAAAGGTAGAAAAAAAAATACACTTTCTTTTCTTCTGTGTAGTTACCAGATACAGCACCACACCCCCAGAAACCTAGAACAGAGAACAGGAGAGTGACAAAAGCAGGCATTCAATAGAAAGATTGTCATTACTTACAGTTCAATTAAAGAATCTAAATAACTGAAGACATCCTTTGGCAGGGCTTTGAGGTGGTTATTGGCCAAAGAACTGGAAAAGAAAGTTAGAGTTTAGTATCATTGCTAACTCTTTTCTGGTGGCTCTTACCAAGTCTGAGCTCACTTACAGGTTGTTAATTATCTGATACTGTCCTGCCACTGGCATTTTTAGTAGTTACCAGGAACAGGTGTTAGTTATTCCCATTCAAGTATGGGGATTGCTCGAAGATCACGTAAAAGTAAAATATTTAAAGCTTTTTTATTGCCGCAATGCAAATGTAGCACACAGAGCAATCAGTGAGATGCTGAAAAGAAGCAGCAATGTTAGTCACGGTGTGGTGGCTGTACCGGTGCAGCACTGGGGGTACCAGCTGCACCCCACCCCAACGTGCTGCAGTGCTGCCTGAGCAGGAACTGCTTTAAGGCCAGTTCTTAATTTATGAAAGGCACATTGTTGGCAGAAGGAGGAAGCTGACGCACAGGGGGAAGAGAAGGTTTCAGTGTAGTGGTCCCCCAGAGGAGTTTTGTTCAAGTAGGAATTACTCTATCAAGTCTTAAACAACTTACAGGTGAGTCAGGTCTCGAAGGCCACGAAATGCATTTCTTGAAATGGTTTCAATTTTGTTTCCTTCAATGAATCTAGGGGGGGGAAAAAGTATTTTAAAATACTTTAATTAACATTATTATTAGCATCACTAGTGCTTTAAGCTATGGTTGCCAAACTCAGCAGGTTCCTGGGCAGCTCCTTCAGACTGAAAGGTAGGAAGTCTCAGTGGAGCTGCTCACTTTCCCTTATCCTCTTTCCTTGGGCAGACTGCAAGGAACGATGTAAGTACCAGGCAGCACAATGGACAACACATAACAAAAAACATCCAGCAGAAAAGGAACAAAGTGAACAAGGCAAAAAAAATTATTCCTCCTGGTTAATCCTCTTGGGATGTGTTGTGTGAGACCTGCACAGAAGGGGCTCCTGAGATGGGCTTTAGAAGCTAAAGTCCTACCTTCCCCTCACAAATCACCTGCCTTTTAAAACCATGGGGCAGCACAGAGGTGCTAAGGCTGCTCAGGGTGCAGACCAACACTGATGGGGAGCTCCTGTGGCTGCATGCACAGTGCCACCTCCACACCCACACAGCTGTGACTGGAGCTGCAGACATTCAATGTCTGCATAAACGGCACGACCACTGCCTTGGTTTTGTTCCGGCTGCCGCAGTTCAGCTCTCTCCAGCTGGGACATCACCTCTGCAGGGTGCCCAGCTGCACACCAGTCATGGCCCCGTGGGCTGGGGGAATAATGACAGGCACATATCGATTCCAGGAGCACGCTGCTCCTCCTGACTGCATGTCAGCGTTTAAAGAAAGAGCTGATATTTGAGCATCTTGACCCCTAAGCACTTAAGGACGCATCCCTAAATACACCATCAGCCCAGCAAAGCGATTGCAGCCAGGTGGCCATCAAGATATTGCTTGGTACAGCTGTACCTGGATGAAGACAACCGCATGCTGACTTTATAAAAGGTTTGATGAGATAAAAATGCCTCCCTTCCTCCTATGCATCCTTGTTTGCCTTCCAGAGAAGTTACAAGAAAAATGGTGTGAGACAAGGTCTCTCTGAAGAGTCAAGATGGGAATGCAGAAGATGGCAAGTGCTCTTGGCTCTGCAGTTTAGATGTAGCCAAGATCCTTCCCAAAGTGACTGGGACCCTGACTGGATGAGAAGGCGCTGTGTCTAGGTAGAAAGTGTCAGAAGAGGGTCAGCCATTACAAGGCTGTCTGGGGACATGAATTCAATCTGCAGAGCAGAGAGCCACACTGCTTCCTGACACCCTCACTGGCACCTGGCATCCCTGCACAGCGCCAGCTCACCAGTCCGTGCAAATACACAAGGCTTCACTGCAAACAGCACAGCAAGATGATGCAAATTTGGGCTCAGTAATTTGCCGGATTCATGAGTCACCAAAGTTGGTCTCCAAGAGGTGCTACCCTGGGAACACCACTCTGTTCACCAGCAAAGCTCCCGTCTTTATCAGACCTGTTTTACCCAGACTCTGTACACAGAGTCAATTAGTTTGAGTGCATTGAATGTCATTATCAGTGCCGCAAGTGCAGCAGGACACAGCTGGTGCTCCCCAGCTGCTCTTCATCCAGAGACTTTGCTTTGTACACAAAGACACTTGTCATTCTTGTTTGTCAGTGAGGTTTCCTCGTTCTCCATAAAGTCTGATCCCTGGTAACTAAGACACATGAGTTATGGAAGCTGTCATAGTCTTCCTGGCTGCATGGCCAAAAAAACGAACCACAGAGAAAGGCTACTCACAGCCAGTTCCCAAAATGTGTAGGGTAGATTTGCTAGGAAGAGGAAGAGCTCTATGGACTTGGCTGGAAGGGCAACCACAACCAGTACCCAAGACCACTCGTTCAGCTGCTAAAGTAATTTGAAACTATAAGGCTTTACCAATCTTCATCCTGCTCCCTGGCTTGCAGCTGGTGACTGGGGACAGCTGAGGAGAGTAGGATGTTTCTTTTGGACAGGGATCTGGCTGCAGTCACCAGTGCAACGGCCACGACTGCAGGGATAAGCTCATCAGCACTTGAAAATAAGTAATTAATGATACAACATAAAAATGTTATTCTTCCTTTTCAAAAACATACAGTAAATAATTCTTTTTCCTATAGACACAAGTAAAAGAGAATACTTAGATAACTTCCTATCTGAAAAATCCAGGTGTAGCTGAATCATGGATTTTAGCATACACCATTTGCCATTATCCTCTGTTTTTTGGTCTGCAAATTCCATTGGTGGCTGCTCCACATGTATCAGACTATTAACCCTGAATATTTCTAACTTTAATACCTATTTGTCTGCAAGACTTTAGCAAGAGTCAGCTTTATCAGCATCGTCTTTAGAAAAGGACAAATGCTTTCCACAGCTACCTTTCAGAATGGAAAGGTGGGTGGAAAGAGGAATTTTTTTGAGGTTGTATTCATAGTTTCAAACACACCAGGTCATATCCAGTAACACAGAGAAATGCCAGTCCTTTGGAGTACAAAGGGAAGACAACCTTGTAGCAGGGCTAATACTTTTTTTTAAAAGAACTAAAAATAAAAAAAAAAGAAGGATCAGGAAATGAAAGTAATGTAGGAAATGAAACTAATGTAAAAAATGTAAGTGAGCTATGTAAACCAAATTTAAATAATAATATAAACAATTACAATAATTTATGTTGTATGACATATATTTATGTGTTTATGTATTTATAATTAATATACAAACATAAATGACACAGGCATTAAATGGGATATCAGACAAAAGGAGAAGCTGGAGAAGAAAGCTGGGGGAAGAGAAAGAGGATGGTAATCAAGGTTGCTCTGGGCAGTACACAGATACTCTGCAATTCCTCTTCAGGCTGCCTGCAGGTCAGGACAGGCTTTCCCACCTCTTGTCTGAGGTTCAAATCCCCTTGGCAGTGATGACACTGTTCTGGAAAGCCAAGACAAGCTCTTGCTAACAATGCCTTTTTGATGTGCTGTAATTGCACAGAGACACCTTGCATTCATGGCATCTTTTAACAATGCACTGTAACCTTTGAAAGATTGTGAGCCACCGTAAAGAACATTCGCACAGGAGTGAAACATAAATCCTTCATCTCCCCTGCTCTTGGGAATCACCGTAAAGACCAAGACTCTACAGCAGGAGCCTTGGCAACTTATCAAAATATCTTTATTTATAGGGGACATAAAGTACCAAACTTACAGGTATTCTAGATGGAAGAGACCAGCAAAGGCATCATCTCGTATAATAGTGAAGGAGTTGGAGTTCAGCAAGCTGAAAATGGAGAGCAGGCATTAGGAAAGCACATTAAAACCTGACACACTGGATTATGCCTATTGTGTTTATTGCCCATGACCAAACTAATCTTACTGACTTGAGCCCATATTGCCCCACCAATGCAGCACACATAAAATATTGTGGAATGGTCTATTAGAAAAAACAAACCAAAGGCATTATGTGATGGCAGTTAATGTCCACTACTCCCCAGGAAAATGCTTTTTGTGCCACTGACCTTGGCTAAATGCAACCTGGTTGTCAATTCTGTGGTCCCCTGAGCAGGACAAGCCATTATGAGATGGCAGGTCTGCTGAGTGTGGATGCCAGTTGTTTACCACCCCTCCTGCCCCAACAACAACTTTTAAGATCATCTCAGCACCAATCATAAGCTCAGAAGCACCAGCTCTCATCTATGCAGTTGCAGTGGGTCAGTGCTCACTTATTCTGTGCTCCCAGGGAGATGCTCCAAGCCTGACCTGCAGATGGGGTACAGCCCATGGTGTGGAAGGACAGCACACAGTTTGTCAGCTGGAAACAGAGACATCCCAAACCACCAGAGATGGAGAGTCCTGCTATCCTGACAAAGCAAAGCCCTGTGTTTGCAGGTGGTGTGGAGGAGCAGTGGTGCTGCCTCCTCCAGGTACTGCCTTGCCCTCCTCCTGTGTGAACTTCAGGGGCAAAACATATTAGAGCTGCACCAGAGTGGCTGTCACCTGAGCCAGGACAAGGCAATCAGGGAGAAGGATGCTACAGGGGCTTTGTCAGCAAAGTTCCTTCCTTGCTGTATCAAAGTACAACAGTGGACTATTTCCAGTGTTGGTGTTCAAAGGCACAGAGAGTGATTTCCTTTCAAGAAAATAGCAAAACTTCTTATTTGGTATAAAAAATGAACACTACTCAAAAGAAACAATTTTTGGAAAATCTAAGAATTTTTTGCTATGAATGAACATGTCTGCACTAATCGCTTTATTAGAGCAACTTATTAATCCTCTTTCTGTATGGTTTTAGGCATTTCACTAAAATTAATTTAGAAGACTAATGAACATGAAATGCAAACTTTCCCTGTGGTCCTTGGGTAGTATGCTAATGCTAGACAAATGCTCCTTAAATTATCCCAAAGAAATCTGACAAAGATGCAGACTGCCATCAAAAATAAATCCTTGCGTTACCTACTGCCACAGAAGACATTGTCCTGAGGTGCTCAAGTGCTCAATTATGCATGCAGCTCTTTTGCCATTTAATCATTATTTTTTCTCATGTTTAAGGGAATAGTCACAAATTACACTAACTGACAGAATTTGTCAGGGCCCAAGGCAGTCACAATGGTGACAAAACCCTCTCACTGCCACATCTGACTTACCGCATAAAGTGACATGACTTCTGACTTCCTCAACAACTGACCTCTGTCCACCATTCCCCTCACCCCAACATCTTCTCCTGGAAATCTACTACAGCTAAGGAAAAGGGACAACTTTCTTCTGCTCTTCCTGCTTCTTCCTAATACCACCATCCAAAAAAAGCCAGATTTCCCCCATCTCTAATTTTCCACCCACAGTTTCTCTTAACTCATCCTAGGATTCCTCCTTTTCTTTCCCAGATGGTACAGCTGTTTGTTTGCTCCCATTCACCCATGGGCAAAGTCCTCCTGCCCTCTGCTCAGGGCTCTGTACTGATCCCCAAATCTCACAAAAACTTGGTTTGGGACTGATGGCCCAATAAAGGAGATGACAGTTTCCACCCCTTTCTTTGCCCACTTCTCCCCAGCATTTTGCAAGGGATGCTGCTGCCCCTAGTAGTGAGATAGGCCTTTCAGTCAAAGAGTTGGGGTGCCTGAGGAGAGGAGGCTGGCCATCACGCTACCAGATGCCTTTAGGCACCTCTTGCTAAGACCAGTTTTAACATCTAACTCTGTGGAAAGCACTCAGCCTAGGTTTCTGGCAGGCTTCAGATCTTTTTGCTGAATTTTTCCTCGCAGCGTGTCTTTGCCTGGGGGGTAAGCCAGTCTTTATGGGGTGGAGGGGGAGGCATAGAGAGTCTGCTTGGTATCCAGGCGTTCCTGGCAGCCTACACTGGGCTAGGCAGGGCACAGGCTGCAGCTCGGCTTTGCTGCAGACTACCAGAGAAACGAGTACCCAGGCTCCCCAGGGGGGTTGTACCGCAGTCTGTGTCTGTACCTTCCCTGCTACTGCCTCCCAGGACAGCTAAATTAAGCAAGCTTGGGTAAGCTCCTCGAGCTTCAGGCACGCACCTAACTACAGCCTGAGCACTGCAAAGTGACTTGCCCGAGGACATGAAGGAGGGAAGGCTGCAGAGTGCCGGGAGCAGGACCACTGTCTCCTGGGACAGTGGACCACTGGGTCAGAAGGCATCCAAGGGGCTGCCCTCCAAATTGGATACTGAAGCATGTCATACAGAGTCATGCTGCAGACAACACCAGCACTTCACACACAGAGGCTTCCCTCTGAAGTGTGTCCCGGCAGCCTCTGCTTGCCCCATCCTGCTTGCAACATCCCAAAGCCACTGTCAGACTCCCTGGCATAAAGTGAACAGGAGTTAGAGCCACCACATGACTCCAGAGAGGAAAACTCAGCCCTAAACTAATTAAAGCTGAAGTTAAAAAAAGAGAAACTTAGGGCATCAGAAAACATTCCGCCCTACTTCAGTAGCTAAATACACATTTTACAAAGTAGTTTATGAGCGGGAAATGCATCCCTGTTATGAAACGGCGGCTACATCGGGGGGGCTGCGCAAGCTGGGGATTTAGCTGTTACCTCCTTTTTCACAAGGGAAAAGGATTCTATTTAGGAGAAACGGGGGGGCTCTATGCTTAAAGGGACTCTAGGAGAAACGGGCGAAGTGCTACTTGGCCGTGCTCCTTTCCAGTGCCATACTTACAGCAGCTGCAGGGAGGGCAGGTGGGAAAACATCCTGTCCTTGACTTCGGAGAAGGTCCCGTTGACCAGGCTCCTGGAAAAAGAGATGCTACCCATCAGGCGGGACTGCCCCGCACCCCTCCATCATCTCTCCTCCTCCTCCTCCTCCTCCTCCCGCGCCCCGCGTACCCCGCACTCACAGGGAGCCCAGGCCGGCGGGCAGGCTGCGCGGCGCCCCCGCGGCCCCCACGCACAGCGCGGACTCCCGCCAGCAGCTGCAGGGCGGCCCGCAGCGCGGGGCCCTGCGCGGGGCGGCGGGCGGCGGCAGGACGAGCGCGGCGGTGCAGAGCGCGGACAGCAACCGCAGCGGCACCGCCATCCCGCACGGCCGCTGCCCGCCCGCCGCCCGCGCCCTGACATCAGCGCGGCGCCGCCCCCGCTGCGGCGCCGGGACGCGGAGGGGGGGTCCCGGCGGGCGGGGCGAGGCGCGGCGGGGGACACCTTCGCCCTCCGCCTCCCGGCAAAGCGAGGGTGGCCCCCCGCTGGTGGCTCCCGAGAGATGCTACCCCAAAAAATGGGGGTGGAGAGCACCGAGGTGCTGGAGGGTGTCCAGAGGAGGGCAACGAAGCTGGGGAAGGGTTTTGAGCACAAGCCTGCTGGGGAGCGGCTGAGGGACCTGGGGGGGTGTTTAGCCTGGGGAAAAGGAGGCTCGGGAGGGACTTATCTCTCTCTACAACTACCTGAAAGGAGGCTGTAGTGAGATGAGTGTAGTCTCTTCTCCCAGTTACCAAGTGACAGGACGAGAGGAAATGGCCTCAAGTTGCACCAGGGGAGGTTAAAATTGGATATTAGGAAAAATTTCTTCACTGAAAGGGTGATCAGGCACTGGAACAGGTTGCCCAGGAAAGTGGTGGACTCCCTGTATGTGTTCAAAAAATCATGGAATTCTAGAATCATGGAATGGCCTGGGTTGGAAGAGATCTTAAATATCATCTAGTTCCAAATCCCCTGATAGTGACAGGGATACTTTTCACTAGACCAGATGGCTCAGAGCTCCATCCAGCCTGGCCTTAAACACTTCTGGGGATGGGGCATCCATAACTTCACTGTGCAGCCTAATGTGTTGGTGTGGTGCTTAAGGACATGATTTAGTGGTGGACCTGGCAGTGCTGGGTTAATGACTGGACTTGATGCTCTTAGAGGTCTTTTCCAACTTTAGTGATTCTGTGGTTCTAAGATCAACTCCAGGGATGTCTAGGTCATGAAAGATGCAGATGGATGATGGCACCACACAATTACATTTGCTTTGTGGTAACATGTGTGTGTTAAGTACTGATTAATTGAATCTTGTTGTATCTGAATGCTCGAAAGGTTTCAGAACTGTGTGTAAAACCACATTTGGGGGGCCCTAATTAGAATTGGACACATCATTCACATCAGTATGATGTGAATCAGAAAGAATTACTCTTGTAACTTTGTGGTACAAGAGTGTTTTAACATCAAAGAATTACTCTTTGTAACTCCAGTAACTTTATTCTCCAAGTCTCTTTCCTTGCCTTGCACAGCCCAGTTGCAAGAATCTCGTGACAATTTCCACAGTTGCAGCTTGTGCCTGCTGCCCCTCACCATTGCCCACACAGCTCCAGCAAAGCCTCCCGTTAGGTGACTGAAAACATCAGAGGGACTCCTTCATGCTGAGCAGATCCAGGTCTTTTCATCTCCACTTACACAATCCCTCCAGCAGGCAAAAATTCAGAAAGCATGAGCAACACCCGAGTTAATGGGTTAATTAATTTATCACCTGATTAGGCAGAAACAAAGGAGAGAAATTGTTTGAGATCGGTGTTAGTCCCAGTTTTGTTTGCCTTGTTTTATCTTTCCAGTGATTTTAATGATTTGTGTAATACACCTCTTTGCAGGAGCTATTATGCACCACATCTGCATCTTAATTCTACAACCACAATAATCTAAGTATGTTTATTTCATTGGCAAGCAGACAGAAATTGTTGTGAACCGTGAATGCTGCTGGATTTTCCTGTCATTCTTGTCCATCTGGGTCACTGCTGCTTTATCCTGAAGTCACTGTAAGTGCCAGAAAAAAAAATAAATCACAAGAACACTACTAGAAATCAAAAAGTTTTTATACTGTCTCTCGCAGTATGATTCTGGACAAAATATCCAGCACACAGCTAGACAAGTACATAATACACTGAGTAAGAACTGACTGACGGGTTGGGCTCAAAGGATATAAAGCTATTAGACTGTGTCCAGAGGAGGGCAATCAAGATGGTGAAAGATCTTGAGGGCAAGACTTATGAGGAATGGCTGCGGTCCATGGGTTTGTTCAGCTTGGAGAAGGCTGAAGAGTGACCTCATTGCAATCTACAACTTCCTCAAGGTGTCAGCAAAGGGGCAGATGCTGATCTTCTCTTTCTATTGTCCAGTGATAAGACGCAAGAAAATGGAAAGATGCTGCATCAAGGGAAGTTCAGGCTGGCCATTAGGAAAAGGTTCTTCACTGAGAGGGTGGTCAGTCACTGAAACAGTCTCCCCAGGGAAGTGGTAATGGCTCCAAGCCTGACAGAGTTCAAGGAGCATCTGAATGTGACTTAGTCATATGGTTTTGTGTTAGGTAGACCTGTGAGGAACAGGGAGTCAGACTTGATGATCCCTACGGGTTCCTTCCAACTTGAGTTGTTCTATGATTCTATGAAATAGAAAAAACCCAACAATAATTTCCCAAAACTTCAATGAAGTCATGATATTCACATGAACCAAACAAGAGATTTCTCCATGAAGCGTGACTGCTGTGGCCATCCAGGGATGCCACTTTGGGAAGCCTCTTACACATTCACCCTTTGCAAGTGACTCTCAACATGCTGTCAGAAACACAGTTCCAGGGTTCAGTATTGCTACAAGGTTTTAAATGTCTCCAAATGCCACTTTGGCAGGTAAGGCATCTTCTCTAAAAGATACACAGCTATTTCACCTCAAAGAGTTTAGGACCCTGCTTCCACAACTCGGTTCTTCAATTTTCACTCATGCTAAAGTGTTTCATGCAGACATCCAAAAATCTTAGGGCGCTTCAAAAGGGAAAACTATTTACCTACTAACACTGCCCACAATTCATTTTGCAGACAAGGTGTTTTCTGATTTAACTAATTTAAATGCAATTTATTGGATGATCACCTCCACCTCCCCATGGAAGAGGAAGAAGGATTCTCTTCTGCTCTCCCCACCTGGAGTGTTCTGTGCAGCTTAGTCTGCAGCATCCGTGCTGCTCTCAGTGAGGGGCTGCCAGGCACGGACCACCCTCTCCAGAGGACTTGAAAGTGTCAAGGAGCCTTCCTCATGAGTCGGAGGAGGAATGAAAGGCAGATGCAGCAGGGTTGGGGTACTGCGCAGGAAGGAGCAGGTGTGAAGAGTGAGGGCTTCATCAGAGGCTGAGGAGAGAGCCTGGAGTGCCAGCAGGATGCAGCAGACGGTCCTGTCTTGCTGATATTAAAAATGAGTGATTGTTTTGGAAAATTCACATGACAGAAAACAGGTGTTTGGGGGGTTAGAAATATAAATATGCGTATAGATGAGCACATGTAAATTTTCTTAAAAGAACATTAAAAAAATTGCTTGTTTGAAAAAGTGATGCCTATTGTATCCATGCAGTAGCCTTTAATAAAAATGAAATCCTCTCTCTTTATTGAGAAGAAAAAAGATGTTGATACAGAGCATCAAAGAATGAGAAATAACATTGAAATGTGCATTTTGTAGCTTTCCTTCAAATTCCAGTTCATAGGTTCAGGTGATTTTTTATGTAGACTTGCAGGTGCATCCATTCAAGTCATGCCACAAATAAATGCAGTCAGCAGCATATGAAGGATTGTGCTATCCAATACCCATAGATAAAATGGCATTTCAGATGGGTAACACAAGCAAAGAAGCACTTAGACAGTGTGTCAACGGACATGATACAAAAACCTGAACAGAAACGAGAGATGCCAAGACTGTGCCATGCCTTTCAACAGTCACCATAACTGAGTATGCAGAGGAACATGGGTGTCCCTGGGGACACAACATGTACCCCAGTGCAGATGGGTGCAGTGGTGCACATGATCTTCCAAGTGGATCTTAAATGGAAAATATTCTGGTTCCCAGGTGAGTACAGCTGAGACGTCTCACCCCTGTGATCTATGATGTTATCACTGACATTTCTGCTAACACAACGACCCTATCTCTTTTCTGAAATCTTGGATATTTATCTTGAATTGCTAAGAGAAATGGAATCAGATGAACGTATAGGAGTACATAAATATTAAAATAAATATCCTGATGGGAAAGTTGTCTGCTCCGTTTCTTCAAGACCAGGAAGGTCTTTCTCATATGTTCTCATTTTTGCTTCTCAATCCCTGTTTCATAAACCCCTGCTTTGTTGAATAAATATTAATGTAAAGGTTTTGACTATATTTTTTCCTATAACTTGACAGAAATGGACAGTAGTAGATAGAAAGCTGCTGATCAGCTCACTCTATACCAAGTGAGAAGTATGGAAGGGAAGAATATTTCAACCTTCTGTCTGAGAAAATTTAATTTCTAGGTTAATTTGCAAATAAAAATGAGTTTTGTTGGATCACGCCCCACCACCTGCCCAAAGTAAGAGATTTGAAAAAAATTGTGGGTGAGAGGAAAGTGTGTCAGTGGAAGTGTTCCCACTATGAGGACTCTTAATTGCTTGTGACCCTGCTGGGGAAGAAGGTGTGGGAAAATTAATGCTCTGAGCAATATTCATCTTGCTGAGTGTTTTCCTTTCTTTCTTCACTCATGGTTGGTGTGACCTTTCTGGACTCCAACTGCTAGAGGAGATGTACTGCAACATGCAGAGCATGTTATTATTATCTTGAATGTACTCCAGCTTTTTTACCAAATGTTTAGTCTGCTTGGTCAGGATTAAATGTCCTTTGCTTTTGACTCCTGAAGATTTCTGGTCCAGATCACACACCTGGTACGTTACTGCAGTTTTCCCTTAAGGAAGTGCAGAAGCAATTTTCTTTGCTGAAATGTAGTACTACAAGATAGGCTTTCATGAAAACTATTTAAAAAATATTCTCAGAAATCAAACAAAAATACAGCTTGCCTAATCCTACTTTGTGGGAGCTAGCATGTCCTCTGCAGTGACACGGTTCCCCCCAGCCCTGGTCTCTTACACTAGTGGTGTGCTGCATTCCATGTGTGGTGAAGGTGGTTATTCACATTACACCAGAAAAAGAGGACTTGCTCACACATACTCTCCTTGCTTTCATGTTTTCCAAAGGTTCTTTAACAGGGATTCCAAATCCCCAGATCTGGAGAGGAGTCACTGCAGAAAGAGGAACAGGTGGAACAGGCTGAGGTGCTCCAGAGATTTTCACACATAGCCTTACCTATAGTCCTACCCTGCAATAAGGCTTCTTGAAAAGAGGTATTTGTAGTATATTAGCAGCATGTAAGGAATAAAAAAATCAATAAACATAACAACCCACATGTCTTTCTCTTTCTTCACTTGTGAATGCCTGAGACACCAAAGGACCTGCAAGTTGTTCCTTGAAGAGCAAAATTAATGGAATCTGACTGAAGGCTGTGTATCCACATCCCTCTGCACCTTCCCTCTCTGCAGCATTCTTACCCACCTGGGATCTGTGCTTCCTCACTACCCCAGTTTCAGTGATCTCAGGCAATGGCTGCCCTCCTTCCAACAGTACCCCATCTTTGTGCTTTTCAGGTGGGTAAGAAATTGGAAGTACCTCCAGCTAGTGTGGTACTCTGGGTGTATTTTTTCCATGTTTGGACAAAGTTCAATAATCTGCAGCCCCTCAAAACCAGAGGCACTTGAAAATAAATACTTAGATACCCCATAATTTCAGACAACCCACAAACAGAGACAGGAAGGCCATTGGAGAAGGAAAGCTGGTTTTGTGGGAATCATGGCAGGGGACTATTAAGATAGAAAGCTAGATTTTTCCTTGTATATATTTGTTTATAGACAAATTATACAATCAGATAACAAATTTTATCAACTGCCATTTGATCAACTGCAGTTCCTTGACCATTTCACCCCAATTCTGCTTGTTGATTTCATGTGCACTGAGCTCCTTCCAACCTTGCCATTCAAACCAGGATTCCTGGGTACAACACCCTTATGGAATAGACAATCACTACGTTTTAGAAGACCATCAATTCTCTGCAGTCCAAATTTCCCTGAAAATGACCCCAAATTGGTTTCTGCACGTTTGAGATGAAGCTTAAGATAATGTCCATCACTGGGCAGACATTGCTCAGCTTGTAGGTTGTACACATCAGTCAGACTTAATCTGACACATCTTTAGTGATGCTAAAAAGTGTTGCAATATTTTCTGAATTTCAGAAAAGTCAAGCTCTATTTTCTCAGCAAAGGACAACAGGCAGAACAATCTAAGATTACCCAAAGAGATGCAGAGCAGCTTGGGTGTTGTCATTTGGTATATGCATTTGGTATAGCATTTGGTACTATCTTTGTTAGATTTTTCTCATCTTCCTCCTAATTTCTGTGTGGTTTCAGTGTGTTGTGCAGCCTGGGCATGCTAAATGCTTCTGGAAGTGTGAAGGGGCAGTGGCAGTGCTGACCAAACAGTAAGGGCTCTTAGAGCTTAGTCAAGCTCTGCCTGTTCCTTTCTCCCCCATTCTGCTCCGTTTCCACCACAGTATTTTCTGCAGAAGTTTCTGCTCTCTTGCCAGCTCTTTCTTCATAATGCAACTGCCTGAAGGTGGGTTGCTCATTGTTGGATGCTCTCCCACTTGTCTTGTTGGCGTGGAGAGCATCAGGATGGAAGCAGACTCCTCCATTGCTGTTTATACTCATTTCCATGTGAGAGTCCCTCCCTTCACTTTCTCTTACCCCCATCCCATGAAAACTGTGTGTGGTAACCACTCTGCTACAGAGGGCAAGTAGTATTTTCACTAATTATGTTCTAGTTAACTAATTCATTTTCCCTAAGTATATTCTGTGTTCAATAATGGTACATTATGTTAAGTTATGCTAGGATATGTTTTATATTTATAAAATATATTTCTATTTTACTACAACATACAACCTAATCCAGTGCACTGGAAAGCTTATCCCGATGTATGGTAGCAAAGGTTTAAAACCCCAGGTATTAAGTAGATGGAAGTCATGATACAGAGACTATGAACTTACAGTAATCATAACATCATTGTGCCTAACTTGGCAAACTATGTCACTGACTAGATTTTAATTTAAGCAAAGGCAAAAATTGCCAAGGGCATCTATATTACATTTGCCAACCAGTTGAATAAGGCTCATTTAAATTGATTTGAGACACCACAAATGCTCTAGTGTAATAAGATCAGGCATATACATGTGTGCATTTTAGCAATCAAAGAAGTGGCACACGTATGGGAAGGGCTGAGGCAACCTTAGCACTTGCACTGCCATTCCCCTTCAAAAGCAACACAACATCCTTGCTCAGGCTTTGAGTGGGGAAAAGCTAAAACTGACTTGGATGATGACTTTAAGTGTGTAACTCCGAGTGCACTTTTCCATTCCTCCTCTGCCCATGGCTAGTTACCCAGTTTGGGGAAAGCCTCCTGACATTTTTCAAGAAGTCTTGTAAAAGCTGTTCACTGTTTTGCACCTAAAATGTTCTTGACAAAATTTATATTTTTCTTCTTGGATCTACTAGGCTGTTCCATCCCCAGCAAAGAGGGCCTGCTGTCTTGTTTCACCCCACTGCCAAAATGCATCAGGAGTGCAGAGGGTAGGAGAAGGAGGAGACCAGCAGCGGATGAGGACTGAGTCAGGAATCTCAAGAGAACTTGGCCATAGGTGTCCATGGGACCTGATGGGCTGCATCCAGGGCTGTATCCAAGGCTGCTCGCTGTGCTGGCTGCTGCCCTTGTAAGGTCACTCTCTGTCACCTTTGAAAGTTCTTGGGGAGCAGGAGAGATCCCCAAGAACTGGAGGAGGTCAAATTTTGCACCTCTTCAGAAAAGACCAAAAGCATAACCAGGGGAACACAAGCCAGTTAGCCTAACTTTGGTTACTGGTAAAATCATGGAGTGAGTTTTCCAGGAACACCTGTTTTCAATGGATGGTATTTATCTGAACTTTAGTGAGGCTTTTGACACTACCTCCTGTGATATTCTTGCATTGAAGTGAGGATATTATGGGGTGGATGGGTGGGCAACTGGTCTGTAAAACTGCTTGGATGGCTGGGCTCAAAGGGTAGCAGTAAATGGATCATCCTATGCCTGGAGGCCAGTAACAGGTGGAGCACAGCAGGCATGTGTTCTGGGACCTGTCCAGTTTAAGATCATCAATGACACCATGAGTGCACTGTCATCAAGTTTAGACCAAACGAGGGGACCGTTCAAAAAATGGGAGGACAAGTCTGCTATCCAGAGGGACCTGGACATGCTGAAGGAATGGGCCAGCAGCAATCTCCTGAAATTTAACACAGATGAATGCCACATCCTGCACTTGGGAAAGAGGAATCCCCTGTGAGAACACAACTGGTGCCCAACTGGTTGGGAAGCAGCTCTCCCAAGATGGACCTGGGGAAGTTGGTGGGTACAAGGTGGGCATGATCTAGCAGTATGCCCTGGCAGCAAGTGTGGCCAGGGGTAACCACGGCTGTACTACTGAGAGCGTGGCCAGGAGGTCAGGGGGGTAACTAAATCCCTTTACTCGGCAGTAGTGAGACCATGTCTGCAGTCCTGTGCCCAGTTTTGCCCCTTTCAAATAAAAGGAAGAGGATGTTGGAGTGAGTTCAGTGAGGGCCTCCAGGCTGACTGGGGCCTAGAGAACTTCCCTCTGAGGACAGGCTAAGGAAACTGGGCTCATACAGCCCGGAGAAGAGATGGCTTTGGAGGCACCTAACAGCAGTCCTCCAGCAACTATGGGGAAGTCATCAGGGAGGCAGGGCTAGGGTTTTAACTCAGAGAGGTGCATGGTAGGAGAATGAGAGACAACAGATGATGAAACAAGAGAGGTTCAGATTGGATATGTGGAAAAATATTTTCCCCAGGAAGACGATCAGACAGTGGGACAGCTGCTCTGAGAGGCTGTGCAGTCTCTATGCTCAGGGGTTTCAAGGGACAATGGTATCAAGCCCTGACAAACCTGGTCTGACCTCAGAGCTGGCCCTGCTCGAAGTAGAACTAGTCATCTTCTGAGGTTCCTTCAAGTGTGAATCATCCTGTGATCATACGAGTCTGTGGTAATGGAGCCTTGTTTATGGACTTCATAAACAAGGAGCCTGGATGTAGGTGGTATCACTGAGAATAAGAAATGCAACTTTGAGAGAGTTTCCTTTCCTGTATTTAAATTGTCAATAAAATGATGGATTACTTCAGAGGGTTTTTTTTGCATCTCCCAATTATATCCATGTACACACATGTCCATATATATAGAAACAGAGATTGTCTGTGCATTTTCCTCTGTGTATTTATCCACTAAATGCATGTTTTATAATCCTCAGTGTTTTGCAAGGCTACAGGGTAATCTGCTTCATTCAGTAGTTACCCTTGCTCAGGAAATGCACAACAGCCACAAATGCTCCACAGCTTGGTTGCTGGGTAAACTGTAGCTCATTTGTATTCAGCACCCTGCGTAAAAGTGATAAGAAGCCAAATACTCCTAGGAAACAGCACAAATGAAATACAGCACGCAGGAGGCGAAGTATTTATAGAAACAAAATATCAGCATTTTCCACACATTTACACAAAGCAATTTCAGTCTTTTCATAGGAAAAAAAGAACATCTCTGGCACTCATTTACTCATTTCCCTGCAGTCATATATTTTGGCCAAAAAGCACTGACTACATGGAAAACCTTCAGGTCATAGCAAATTAAAGATCAATGACAACCTAAAATAGATGCTGTCATATTTTCACTCCTAACATGTCTTTGCAATAAGAGTGTTGTTTTAGTAAGTAAATAACATGACATTTCTGCTGGAATGGAAGTTTAGCATTGTGGCTGAACCCTGTCCGCAGATCCCCAGCCTGCTATGAGGAAAGGAATTATATCTGTGTTTAACTCTTTGGGACCTCTGGTTTCATTAGCTGAAGCCCATAAAGTACAGAGGCTACAGATCAGAAAAGCAGATGACTACATCTGCCTTCATGTGCACCTATCAGCCGTGGGCTCTGTTCAGGATGGTGAAGCCTTGCTGTATCCAGATGTGATGCCAACCACAGCCCTGGGGACAAGGGCTGCCCCAGCTAAGGGCGCTCCTGGCAATTGGGCCAAAATGCTTCAGCTGTGCTCAAGGGAAGTGAGGGAAGGGTTCATCCCACTTTTGTCAAATGGGCTACACTGTCAAAGGGAGAAGCAGGTCAGGTCAAATCCCCATTGCCCACCGTGCCTGGTGTTGCTGCACCAACCCTAAAGCCACCGAGTGCAGCACCTGTGACACTGCCTCTGTCACCTTGTGACAAAGCAGCTTGTCCTCTGCCTTTGAATGAATAGGTAGGAATAGAAAACTGTTAAAAGTGTAGGTGGTTGATTTTTGAGTCTATCAGTGAGGTTTTAAGACTGATTGTTATGTGTCATCAGCCCTCCTGTGCCTCATATAGTCTTATGAGTAGCATTAAGCCTATGCAATAGCCCTGGAACAAAAATACAGCTGTTTAGTCATTCCACAATAAAGTAATAGAATAGGCAACAATTTCTGCAGGAAGCTTAGAAAATAAGTACCTATGCAGATAATTCCAAGTATTATTCCCATTTGGCTAAGATGTGAGTGAAGTTTGGGAGACATCTTCAGCTGTATCTTCTGCTATGTTCCCTAGGCTTTAATCACAATTTCCTCTTTGTAGATTTTGGGAGTAGGAATTTGTGAATGCATGAAAAATATATGATAAAATCCCATGCGAAGTGTGAATTTACCTTTTATTGGTCTTTTATTGCTGCAGTTTTCATTAGGAACATTGAGAAGCAGGAAAGACAAGAGAAAATGTTGGAACTGTCTAATATGAAGTAAAGAAATAAAATAGTGGAAAAAAGCATCTGAACTTGGAAACAGCAGAAAGACCTAAAAATATCTTTTTGTTGCCATAGCATACAGCTGAGTCAAAAATATTTTAGACAGAAATTGTCTTATCTATTAGTAGAAAAGACAATAAATTTAATGGTACTAAGTAATCATTTGCACCTCTCTATTTTAACCTTTGCTCTCTTCAGTCTTTACCAACATTAAATAAGCAACTAAACACATAGCAGTCAGTACATGCCAGTGATTTATAAACAGAAAAATAAGGCTTGGACAGCACTGGAGGCTGTGCAGCAGGAGCCATGAGGTGCTGTTGATGGCTTATAGTTCAACAGGGTATTCTCTTGAATCTATTTTTATCTGTATCCTCACACACAGTGTCTGCAGGTAAAGCAAAGACATTTTAAAAACGTACTCCTGCAGCACAGGTTTCTTGCTCTGCAGGACACCAGCCTGCAAAGCTTCAAATCTGTTCCTACCTGGCAGAGGAGTGACAATATGTACCAGCTCTAGACAAGCCTGATAAAATGGAAT
This sequence comes from Pseudopipra pipra, assembly GCF_036250125.1. Lineage (NCBI taxonomy): Eukaryota > Metazoa > Chordata > Aves > Passeriformes > Pipridae > Pseudopipra > Pseudopipra pipra. Next base: position 57,390,951 of record NC_087552.1, on the reverse strand, counting down.
AAACTGGGGAAAAAAAGGTTGCAGTTATGAAATGTTTAAAAAGCTGATCCTGAAGCAACTGCAAAGCAGCAAATCCAAGACTTTCTGGCCAAAAATATGGAGGCTTTGCAAGTTATTCTGTTTAGGAGAAATTGATGCAATGTTGTTTCTTACAAAATTTCTGAGCCTGTTCCTTTGGGCATTAGAGGGATTAAGAAAACAAAGACAGTCTCGGTGCTTCTAGCAAGTCTCTTCCAGGCAGCCTATTTCCAAATCTACCTCTCTCGTCTTTTTTTCAGGATCGCACTTATTTAAAGTAGGTGTGACTTGCTGCTCAGTTCTATGTTCTACTCTTCCTTTACATCTGTAGCCAAGGATCAGAAAAGTTCCTCTTCCCAGATGATTCTGTTTCTTCAGTGAATTTACATATGTCATATATTGTGTCTGGCGCTGATACTAAGTTGAAGACAGTTGCTTCACCAATTTCTATAACAGCTAGGTTAGTATGAAACTTATCAGAGATAAAGATGTATATTCATGTTCAGGACATTTGTTTCACCCTTCAAGACACTTATTGATTTACTGAGGTCTTTAAAATTAATGTGGATGCTCCATTATGTTTTGGATCATATGGCTAAACTGATCCGGTTTCTCCAGAGCTGTAACAAGGATGTCAATGTTTCTCAATGTGTACCCGAACAATACCTCTTTTCCTCATATCAGATTTCTATTTCCTGTGCTAGTTTTCAATACTCATAAATCATACTCTTGCAACAAAATAATTCCTTTTATTGTGAAGTGTCCTACATGGTCAGCAAGATCTTATCTAGAGCAATGCACACATTAGAAATTGCAGTTTAGGAATTGTACTTTTCAGTTGAAATAAAAAAGACAGGCTGGGGAAGTAAGCTAATACCTCTCTGTACAGTCTGGGTGCAGAGCACTGAGACCTCAGTAAAGTATCAGATGAACCTTGAAGCCCACATGAGTGAGGGCACAAGACAGTTCGTTCCCACAGGCAGGAGGATAGATCAGTAATGACAACTAGCTCAGGGTAGGCTGGAGACAAAAAAAAGAAAACCCAACGTAGAGGTGCAAGATTAAGGCATTCTTCCTTGTGCTTTCTCTAGAGTCAAACAGGCTGCATAGCTTGGGAATTTGGGCATCGCGTACAGAACGCAGTTTTTAATAGTGAGGTGGCCTCCTCTCAACAGTTTGTTTGTTGCCCAACTGTGGTGTGTCCTAAGTACAAAATATGCCCATGCCCCAAACTGCCCAAGACTTAGGGTTCCAAATCAGGCATGCTTAAATTCAAAGGAGACACAGAAACAGGATGTTTGTTTGCCTCTGTCCCCATGAAAACCTTGAGCCACTATATTCTTAAAGCACCTTAACATAACAAGGGATCAAGGCCTTCATGAAATGCAGTTATGCAGTTCCAGCCACTATTCTTAAAATATCGTTATAAGCACCACCTTCCACCCTCACACAACAGTTTTCTGATCATCATTTATTAAGAAAAGGACAAATCTATTCTCAGTGTTGCCCCAAGGGATTCCTTAAGCCTTGAGGGAAGAGTCTTAGCCTGAGGCTTAGAGTCTCCTCTCTCCTCTGGAGGAGGAGAGATGTACTTCATCTTTCCAGGTGTGTCAAACAGAAAAAAAAAATCCTCCCAACATTCATTAAGCTGAGCAGAAGGAACAAATAGCTTGACAACCTGTGGCCTCATAACCTGGGGAATTAAAGGGCAGCGCTCCAAGGATGCTGCTGCTCCCCAGTGAGTGGTGTAGGTGTCCCAGCTGAGGCCCAGCTGGGGAGCTCCCATGGCTGCCCACACTCCAAGCAGAGCACTCCAGTCCTTTTGATATGTTATAGGGCTCAGAATATCTATACTTTTTAGGTCAAAAGGACTTCAGGCAGCTTCCTTATATACACCCTAGGGACTATGGATGCCATTCAAAGGGGTCACAGAGCACAGCATCACATGAAAGACTTGGGGGTGATGGTTGATGAAAAACTCACTATGACCCAGCAATGTGCACTCACAGCCCAGAAAGCCAACCAAAGCCTGGGCTGCACCAAAAGGAGCATGGCCAGCAAGCTGAAGGAAGTGATTCTCCCCCTCTACTCTGCTCTTGTTAGACCCCACATAGAGTACTGCATCCAGTTTTGGTGTCCCCAACATATGAAGGGCATGGAACTGGTGGAGCAAGTCCAAGGAGGGCCACAAAATTGGTAAGAGGACTGGAGCACCTCCCTTATGAAGATAGGCTAAGAAAGTTGGGGCTGTTCAGCCTGGAGAAGAGAATATTGCATGGAGACCCCATTGCAACCTTCTAGTATCTGAAGGGGGCCTACAGAGAAGCCAGATAGAGACTCTTTGTCAGGAACTGTAATTATAGTAATGGGTACAAATTGAAATTTAAGTTACATATTAGGAAGAAATTTTTTACTGTGAGGGTGGAGAGATACTGGAAGGTGCTGTCTGGGGAGGCTGTGGATGGCCCAACCCTGGCAGTGTTCAAGGCCAGGTTGGATAAGGCCTTGAGCAACCTGGTCTAGTGGGAGGTGTTCCTGCCCCTGGCAGGTGTGGTTGGGACTAGATAATCTTTAAGGTCCTTTCCATCCCCTTAACATTCTATGGTTCTATGATTTGAGGTACTCATGTCTTTGTTTCTGACCATTAGGAATTGAGCCTCCGGAGGAGCAGTCTCTTACCAAAAGTGTTCTGGCCTAGACATACCCTCTAACAGGAATCAAGAGGCAGCTGAGGGATGTGGACTGGCCATACTGTGCTGCAGGGTGCTGGAATTGGCAGCTTTCCTTCTCTTACATATTATGCCCCACTCCAGACCCAGGCTCTCAGAAGTACCTCAGTCAGCATATGCTCAGTGTTAAGTCTACTGCTTTTTAGAGGCAGCACTGGAAAAAAAAAGAGGCTTACCAAAGCCACTATAAATACAAATACATACCCTGAGCATCACAGCTACAAAAGGAGGTCTGTTGGTCTCCAATGGGGAAGTTAACTCATGCAAACCCCCTGGTCCAGTAGTCACTGGCATTTCTCAGCTCCTGCACAGGGCTCAGGGCAACATAAGATGCAATGCTGACAGCTGGATAGTGACAAGCCTGGCTCTCCCCATCAATGCAAATCCAACGTCGTGGCTTTCATCAGGAGAATCATCACTACAGTATCTGCTAGCTGGAGTTACAGGGTATTGCCCTGAACCAGACAGTCACTGAAAACAGAAAACACCTATCAGTTTGAATTGTGAATCAATGAGCTAAAAGAATATCTTTGATTAAGATAAAAGACTGAAATCACCAGCGTTATTGTACACCATTCTGCTTTCAAAAGCAGAATTTTATGAAAGTTCTATTAAATATGAGTTTGAATGAAAATGGTTCATTTGTTTTGGAGCAATGTTAAGACCCATTTCCAGGAAGAATGGAAATATACAGTAACGATAAAAGGACTTTGGATGAAGACAAAGGTAAGCTCTTCAGGAGTGCAGCCAAAGTTCTGGGTGTGGGAATCATGTTCCCAGAAGTTCCTGCTTGACAGCTGCCTGCAACCAACTGGAGCATAGGGAAAAACCAAAGACTAGCATGCAAGAGCAACTAAAGGTCATAGCAGCAAAGAAGGAATATGAAAATATGAGATTAATCTGTTGAGAATTGCATATTTTTCAACAAAAGGCTTTGAGGAAGATCTGCCAGGAAGATGAGGCAGGCAGGAGAATTTTGCTTGAGGAACAAACAGGAAGAACCTTGCACTGAATTCAAAAAGATAGCACCACTTACTGGTGACAATTTTAGGTGGGAAAATGCTGGCATATTCCCAAGTATGCTTATGCAGATAAAGGAGAAAAGCCACTGCTACTGTGATGTTTGTTTTTATAATGGACACTTGAAATATTTATGAAGACAGGAATCTTACTTGCACTTCTTGTTACATAGTTTAGGTCGATTCTCAATATGCCCTAAGTACTCAAAAAATACATAGGTTTGAGCTTAACGAGACATGATTAGGCCAGCATTATATCTGACCTAATTTCAATTCAAATAAGAGAAAATCCACAGAAAAACCTTTCCTATGTCTCTCACACTTATTAGTATTTAAAAATACATGCAAACCCCTCCATATGCACTAACAAGCAGCAGACTGGAAAAGACTACAAGATAAATATCTATAATAAAGAATTTGGTGCCTTCTTTTCAAACCGTCTAATCAATCAAAATGTATTTTGCTCTGCATATTTGCCTATTATATTTGCTGACCTGTGTGAGTAAAGCTTACAAATATTGGCAGTCTTGTGCTTTTCAGGAAAGAAGGTTCCAAGTAAGAAGCAATCCATCACAGCATTGCCACTCTGTTTAGAAATAAGCCAGGACTTCTTGGGTTGTTCTGGGGGCCCTCAGTGAGCACTTGTCATTGTTGTAGGAGTGGTTATTGGAGGGTTACTCACAGTAAAGGGGTTTCTATCCTGGCACACGTGACTTGGGCATGGTGTAGTACAGGTGCTGCCCTAGTAAGCCCACAATTAAAATGCATTAATTTGTCTATTCCCTGTGCCCATATTCTTTTATTTTCCATTTTTTTGGGGGTGGTGGGGGAAGGAGCTCTGGTTTGGGCGGGGTTTTTTGTTTTATTGCTAGCCTTTTAGCTAGAAACCTCCACTCATAGGGACCAGACTTGCAGGGTTAAAAAGTAGCAGGAAAAGCGTGTGTAGAGAGACTTGATTAAGGTCCCTGTGGAGCTGGAGCTGTTGCCCAGGTTGACACCAAGCACCAGCTAGAGTATCATCTTTCCCCGAAGTTAATCTGCGGGTTGTCAGCAGCTGGTAGGATCAGGCCCCTCTCCTGCAAGCTCTGTTAACATATAGCTGGATTTGTTCAATGGCACTCCCAAACAGCATTGTTTTATGTCTTGCCTTAGTTATCTTTCATGCATTTAACAGTCGGTTAAATGACAGGCAGAGGCAGGAGAGAGGAGTTCTGCTGGTACCTGCCTGTGCTTGGCCCAGTGTGATCAAGAACCTGCTGGTGCTCCTGCCCTCACACAGACACAAGCTGGCCTGAGACACAGAGGGCACCCTTCACGTCTCTGTCTACCCCATGTGCATATTACTTAGAAGGAAGAGTGACTTAATTCTTCTAGGTTTGACATTTCTGAATGCAGTTGTTAGTTCTATTAACTATTATACTGCATAACTATATATACAGCTACAACTAATATAGCTATGAGATAAATTATATAACTGTATTATTATCTGGATTTTGCAAAAATCTTGGAAAAGTATTTGTGTACTGAAAGCATTTCATGTCAAATGTGAAATCACAAGGGAAATTTTGTGTAGGTATGGATGAATTTGGCTTAGATGACCACAATTTATAGCACCTATATTTTAATAATTCAACTACTCTCTTAGTAATTTTTGCCTTTAATTTTAGGTATTTTTGTATGTCTTCTACTTATTTTATTGTTGAGACTTCGCAGTAGAACTGAAAGCAGAGTTCAGCAACAGCCTAAATTTGGACAAAAATTATAACCTCATTGGAAAACAAACCAAATCTTTGTGTATAGATGCAGTGTATGATGTTGCTGTTCTGCACTCTGTCTGTTAAAATTAAAAGATCTAGTCTGAGATAGAACTGGAAAGAGAATTAATGTTTCAAACTGATAGCACTGAAATTTTTGCTGACAAAATCTCATTTTAGACACCTTGTTTTCTTGAAAACTAAAAGTAACAGTTTAAAAAAAATAATGTTTTATAATATGACCAGACTTCCATTGCATTTGGATAAGTTATTTGCTTAACTTTCAGCAAGTTGTATTAAACTTTCCTATAATCATAGACTTCAAACGTAGGATTGGCAGCATGCAAGAGGCCATGTAACTATCATTTCTGAGGAACTTTAAATACTTAAGAAAAATATCTATTCATAGTCCTGAAAACTGGCGTTTTCTGCACTGCATATTCATGCAGTGAATGAAATGAGAGCTACAGAAATGACGATGGCTCAGTGTCACTTCCCTGCTATTCCACTGTACCTCTGGAAGGAAATCAGAGGTCTTTGTATTTTCTAAGCTCCTTTCATCTTAAGCCCTTTGACATTATTGAAGGAGCCATGTAGTCAAAAACAGCAAAAAAGTGGGAGCTGCTGATTTTACCCCCATATATACCATAATGAGGTATTTGGTCTTGTGAATCCTATAGCAAACCTTATTCAGGCAAAAATTTATCTTTGTTTAAGTAGAAAACAGCTTAAAATGGAAGATTTGAAGCAATCTGCATGTGAGAGATGCAAGGACAGGGACAGTATGTGTCCTCAGCTACCTGTCTAGGATCCCACTTTGACCTGCTACTTCTGGCTTCTGAGACAGAGCCAAAGGGCATAACCAGCATGAACCAGCACAACTACATGAAAGGCAATCCATCCTCAGAGGTGATCCTGATGTCTTTACTTTCTTACCTATAAAATAGGAAGGATACTTACTCAGCTCCATCTCACAGACTGATGGAAAAATCCATGCTTTGTAGACCTCAGGCAAAAATAAAAATATTCACAAGTGTTGTACAACCAAGATCATAAAACAAAGAATTAAACTGAATTTTTTAATTAGAATATTTAGGATTTTCTTCTGGTACATGCAAAGGTTTTTCTGAGATCCACTTCTCTTTTTATGCCAGCTGCTAGTTTCTGCTGGTCTTTTTGGAAGGCCTTGAAGCAAGTCCCTCATGATGTGTGTGCTCTTAGTCTGAACCAGTGACATGATCAATCTTCTGAGTCACTGTCATCCTCTGCACTTTCACGACACAATGCTTACACTGCTATATTTTAGTGAGGAAGTGAGATCACCCAAGATTCACAGACTCCTAAATACAAAGGCCAACTTACTGCAGTGTAAGGCAGAAAAACAGGAGCAACCTCAACCCCAGCATGACTGGAGAGCAAAGCAACCTGCACAGCTTGCCACACAGGACATTCATTCATTCATGGCCAGGCTTCGCGAATGAAGATTTGGGAAGGGCTCTACCCACGTTTGTCACAAGCGCGTTGGTGGCTGAAAAGGCCAATACGAGATAGGCATGTCCGGTTGCAGAAGGCACAGCAGAAAGACTCCTTAGATGGTAAATTCTGCAAGACATGATTCTTTCTGCGTTGTCTTTTCTCCTCGAGAGTGATCCTGAGTGCTTTCTCAAAAGCATCAGCAGCGTTATAGATGGTGTGTCTCCAGGCCTCCCAATTGGAGGCCAGAGTAGACCAGTTATGTTGATCAATATGGCCAAGGCTGAGATGTTGTTTCAGGGAGTCCTTGTATCTCCTCTTCAGGGCTCCTCTCTTGCGGCAGCCAGTGGCAAGTTCACCATAAAGCAAGATCTTAGGGAGGCAGTGGTCCTTCATCCTTGAGACGTGCCCTGCCCAACGCAGCTGTGTTCTCATCAACATGGCCTCAATACTTGTGACTGCTGCTTGTTCTAGAACAGATGTATTGGTCACAAAATCTGACCAGTGGATGTTTAGGATTGAACGGAGACAGCGTTGATGGAAGCGTTCTAGGAGACACAGGTGGTGGTGGTAGATGACCCATGATTCAGATCCGCAAAGAGAGTAGACAGCACAATGGCTCTGCAAACACTGATCTTTGTACTTTTCTTCAGGTATTTATTACGCCATACTCTTTTATGAAGTTTTCCAAAAGCACTGTATGCCTTTGCTAACCTATTGTCTATCTCTCCATCAATCTTACCATCCGAGGAGATGAGGCTGCCTAGGTAATTAAACTGCTGGACTGATTTGAGTTCTGATTGGCCAGTGGTGATGTGGGGATGATGGGGGACTTCCTGAGGTGCAGGTTGATGGAGAACTTCTGTCTTCTTTAAGCTGACTTCCAGCCCAAAGAGCTCAGCAGCATCTGCAAAGCAGGATGTTAAACGCTGCAGGGCTGCTTCTGTGTGGGTGACAAGGGCGGCGTCATCAGCATAAAGCAGCTCCCGGACAAGATGGTTTAAGGTCTTAGTGTGGGCCATCAGTCACCTTAGGTTGAATAGGCTTCCATCAGTACGGTATCGAATGTAGATACTGTCCTGATCCTCGAGGTCTGCCGTGGCCCTTTGGAGCATCATGCTGAAAAAGACTGTGAACAGGGTAGGAGCGAGAACGCAGCCTTGTTTCACGCCATTCTTTATTAGAAAGGGCTCAGAAAGTGCGTTGCCATATCTGACTTGGCCGTGCTGATCCTTGTGGAGTGAGATGATCATTTTAAGGAACTTGAGGGGACAACCTAAACGTTCCAAAATCTGCCACAGATCTCTTCTGTTCACAGTATCGAAAGCCTTGGTGAGGTCAACAAAGACCTTTGTTCTGTTCCCTACACTTCTCTTGCAGTTGTCTGAGAACAAATACCATGTCTGTGGTACTCCTGTTGGCTCTGAAACCACACTGACTTTCAGGTAGAATTCCTTCTGCTATAGCAGGTATTAGTCTGTTCAAAAGTATTCTTGCCAGAATTTTACCAGCAATGGAGAGCAGAGTAATACCACGGTAATTTGAGCAGTCTGATTTAGTACCTTTCTTCTCATACAAAGTGATGATGACTGCGTCACGAAGGTCTGATGTGTTAGTGCCTAGTTCCCAACAGGGCACCACAAACTTGTGCAATTTGGTATGGAGTGCAAGGCCCCCATGTTTCCAGACTTCGGGTGGAATTCCATCAATCCCAGCTGCCTTGCCGATTTTCACCTGCTGTATGGCCTTGAGGGTTTCTCCTAAAGTGGGGGCAGTATCCAGTTCATACTTTACCGATTGTTGTGTGATGGACTGAATTGCTGAGTCTTGGACTACACGGTTGGTACTGAAAAGAGTCTCCCAGCTTTGTGTGGTCAGTGATTTTGCTGAGGAGGCATCTGCCCCTTTATCCAAGTTACCGATGAATAAGTTAAACAATATTGAGCCCAATACTGAGCCTTGGGGGACAGCACCAGTTACAGGCCTCCAACTAGATCCTGTGCCACTGATTAGGACCCTCTGGGATCTGCCCTTCAGGCAGTTCTTAATCCAGTAGGAAGGAGGAACTGTTAGAAGAGTGTGAAGATTTATCATTGAAGAAAAAACCCTGCTCTTCCCAATGTGTTTATTTTGGGAACACATTCATTGTGCATGTGCAGCTTATCTCTGTAGCTCAGAGAAGAGAATAGATCAGCTCTCCGCTGTCACCTCAACTGACAGACAGCTGTTGCTGTGGCAGAGTGACAGCTGAAAAGCCCTGTGATTGATTCCAACAGCGACTTGCTCCATTGCAGCTAATGAGAAGCTTGTTTTCACTCTGCTTTTATTGAAGTGATTTCTCCTAATTGTCTGTTAACACATTAAAAAATACCGGGAGACACAGGTCAGTGCTCCAGTAAGCTGATGTTTGGGCAGTGTTTTCCAGGTACAAATGAAGATTTGCTTACGCTCAACACAAAGGCAGAGAAGAAAAAAATTAATGATCTTATCAGGTAAAGCAGGTGTTGTGGTCACACCACCAAGGTCACTAGCATTAACAAAACACTTTGAAAACAGAGCTGTGGCATGTTCCCAGCAAGGTGCTGGAGTGTTGTAGAGATAATGTGCTCAGCCTCGAGGGAAAAAAATATGATGTGCTAACACTCACTAACAGCTGTTAATGGCAGAGTATTGTGGACAGGAGAAGGATGTTTGACCTACCAGTCCTCTGGAGGAAGATGTAAACAACTGGCTTGATTCCCCACTGCCTTGCCCCCGCTATGGCCTTCTATGCTTGTGCCAAATAAATACAGCATATACCCCAAATGCTTTCACAACAAAAGAGCTGAGTTTTCCTACCACTTGCACAGATGTAAAAAATCTACAGAAAGTGCAAGGTAGGAGAAAATTAGGGCCTGAAAATGCAGGAAGAGGGGCTTATGCAAGAACAAAGCAAACAGGGAGACTCAAAAATGCAAGAACAAAGCAAACCAGGAGACTCAGAAATGCAGTTATATAGTGACTAAATGAAAAAGGTATCTTTTAACTCTGCTAAGTGGTGCCCCAGGAGTCTTGTGAGTCACAGCTACTGCCTTCCATGACAAAAATACATTGTTATTGCCTCTTCTTCCTAAGGCTGCTGCAGAGCCATCACATCTAGGAAAGAGAAAACAGTAGACTGGACAACCCAAGGCCAGCTCCCCACTCAACTTTTGCCCAGCTGACACCTGCAGAAGGGCCACCGCAGTCCCTGCCTCACTTGGCAGAGCCATTAACGGCGTTTCATTACGTAGAGCACAAGGCACACCATCACTGGAGCTGAAAGATCCCTGGCCCTGCTCCCATTAGCATACCCACACGTGCCTTACAGCCTTGCTGAAGGCGGCAGCAGTGTTTCATTCACCATAACTTTTAATACCGATAACAGTGTAAGAGCAATAAAGAAGCATTTATTCTACTCATCTCAGTGCAAAAAGAGATGAAAGCTATTTACCTGTAAATGAGGACATGGATCCAGAAGTCAGTGTGTGAAGTCACCACAAGGCACTGTGAAGAGTGCATGTAGCCTACAAAGACCTCCACTTTCTCAGTTACAAAAAGTTACTGAGAAATACCTTACTTCAAAAGGCCCTGGACCAGTGAGGTTGAAATTCCTAAGCATGCCTTCAGAGGCAGGAAGAGAACTGTGTGGGGTCTAATGAAACCATCCACTGCTAGGTCGACATGGTGTGTGTCTATTCTGAAACCTGGAGTGCTGCCCTGACACAGATTTAACATTCAGCTGAAATTTTTAGAAACAAAACCAAAGAGAAAACCAGAGCGTGACAGTTTGTGCCATCTGCATGGGATACGAGTGTCAGATTTAATGGCATCAGTTATATCATTATTAAAAAAAAATAAGAATTCAAATGCATTTACTGGTTATAAACCCTTTAACAAAAAAAGCTAGTGGCATGTGCATTTGCATCTGCTGCCTTTGTGTGCTCCAGATGACTTTGTGCACAGGAAGTTCTGCATCAGTGGGGATGGCAATACACTGGTAGGCATCCTTCCCCCCCTCCCCATCCTTTTTCTGATGCATTATTACACTAGATTCTGCTAAAAAAAATCCCAGCCAAAATTACTTGGTGGGGTGAGGGGAGGACAGAGTACTGGAAATGCACAGTATTAGAGAGCAGGCTATCATTGCAATGACAAGAGCTACATTTTGATAGTATTCTCTGGTGCTTGCACTGTGCAGAAGGTCAAGACTTTACTATGCATACTCCAATCTTTCTGGAGACTCACCACCTCCTCAGCTGCACAGTAAGCATTTCAGGCTATTTCTATTTTTATGAACTTCCTAGACACTTTCCTCATCTTCCATTTAAAAATGTATCTTTACTGTATCCCAGGCCCCTCCACTCCCTAAAGCATTTGCAATTCCTCTACCACTTTTGAAATAGATGCTGTGTAGAACCAGAAGCTAGACTCCGCATTGTACCTTCACTACAGAGAGATCCAGAAGACAATGAGAGGAGGAAGCAGACTTGTATTTAATCAAGAGTTTATATATTATGTTGAATTTTTTTTTAAAGATGCTTCTCTAGTTACATTTGACATATTATTTTCCTTCAACAGCTACATTTCTTAATTTGACATATTACAGACCAAATGAAGCTCTCTTTCCCTCTGCAGTTCCTCAGACTCCAGAAAGACTAGTTGCAGGATTAACTGCTCAACAGTGTCCATGTTTGCAAACTAGTTCTACTTCATATCCGCTTGACAGCCCACTAACAAAGCAAAGCAGGAATGCTTTCACCTGCTTGGGCACCGAGTTCTCCTGCAGCCAGACCTCAGAGCTGCATCAGTGATCTGCCAGATGTGGTGCTGGAGCAGCACACCCTGGCCCAGGGGCTACAGAGGTGTCACAGCACAGAATTCAGCTCCAAACAGTTTAGGTAAGAGACAAGAGTGGTTGCGAACATTTTTTTCATGAGTTTCCATAGCTTTATACATATAATATAAGCTTTATTAATTGCAAAAGCCTGACACTTATAACCAATCTAGAAACCTTCCAAAATATTGGAGACCTTGCTCCTTTTCCCTGTATTTCGTGCATGTGCTCCTCTGGTACACTTCGATCAAAAGAAATGCACCTGAGAAACAGTTTTTGGAGAAAACAGATCAACAGCAACAGTACGTGTTTGTCTTGAATTCGCAAGTGGTGCATTCCTACTCGGGATGTCTAGAAAAAGATCAATAACACACACACCTCTGTTGCTGTCATGTTATATGTGCATGACCAACCCCCCATTCCAACCTGCAGTAGGTGTAAGATCGGAGCCTAATGTTTGCAGCCCTTTGAGAACAAATAATAGGAAAGGCAGCACCCAGCTGAAACCACTGTATTTTTTCTATTCACATTAGGTTAAAATCCAAGCAGTTATAATTTTGCTGTAGCTGACTCAGCCTGGATTTGAATCCAGGATCTAAAGGCAAATTAAATTCCACCATCCATGTTAAGAAACCAATTCAGCTTCTGAACTGGATCAGCTTTGATGCCACATCACAGAATTAAGTTGAAATGTGGTTTGATGAAAGACTCCTGTTCAGCAGCAGATATAATTATCACATTGATCTTAATTAGATCATGAACTCGACTTTAGGATCCCCAAAAGAGTATTAAAAGCTTGGTCCAGTTACACTGAACTTGGTCCAGAACACTGAAGCTTATCCATCAAGATAAATATATTACCAGTTCTTTGATACAACAGATGCTTGATGAGTAACAGAGCAAATGCCTTTTTAACTATGATTTTTTAAAGGATTATTAAACTGCACTAAAGTGTATGCTGTTATCTTTGAAGGAAAAGAGTATAATACATGAAAAACAATTATAGAGCACATCAAGCACAATTTTTCAAGCACTAGTTTCAGAATTAAAAACATTTGAACAAAGGTTCTCTCTGTGGAGAGTCACTTTGTAACCAATTCAAGGCTTTAAATAGCTATTGTTTAAAAAAATTGTCAGCTACAGAAATTGTTTTCCCTTCAGATTCCAAATCCTGTCAGACCAGGGTGATTAAAATGTTGCATTAAAAAAAAGGAGGGGGGAAGGAAAAGGCAATCTAATCACGCCTTATAAAAGTAAAACCAGCAACTCAATTTTTAAAGCATCGTGAACAAAAGGCTATAGCCCATCTATCATTCACATATGGATTCATGTAATGATTCTTCAATTAGAAATATTATCTGTACAGCAGCTGAAGACTGAGAACTGCTGATACACTGCAGATGAGAACATTTGCCGGTCTCTGGGCTCCAGCCTTTCTTAAAAAATGATGATCGCACAATATAGATTGCTCGGTTTATATGTGTATTAAGCTGCAATGCCAGCATTTACATTTGCAACATTACAATTTTGCTTTCTTAGGCTCAAGAGAATTTGCTGCATCTGGTAGATTTTATTTGCTTTGTATCTTAGGCAATTGTTATGAGCAAAGCACGAATAGGCAATATTATTGCTTAAAGTCCTTTGTTTTGTTGATTATCTCAGATACTACCAAAAAAAAAAGCAAACTAAGAGTGGGCCTGTGAGATGGGTCATTCAGTGTCAGTTCGCTTGCATTATATTATCCCAGTGCTATTTTTATAAGGCATGTCCATCTGCTCCTTCATTTCTTGCACATGTATAGATCCAGAGAGTCTAAGATGCAACACCAGAGGGAAAGAAAAGCACGGCACACAGCAGTTACAGGCACTGTAAGGGAGGAAAGCCATTTTGGTGATTCAGACCGCAGCAAGCTGAGTGGTCCCCGTCTACCTTTGCACCCTGCCCACCCTTGCACCCTGCCCCGTTGCCAAAGGTTACTGTCTCCAGTAAAAACATCCATGCTGCAGCAGCACAATGCGCATTGTGCTGGCTCTACAGCCACTGCTTTCCCAGGCTGGCAGTGTTCAAGCACACCCCAGCTTCAGTGTTTTAACACACTGTCTGAACTGTGGCAGCTGCAAAGCAGGCTACAGGACAGTAACTTAGAGCAGCACACTAGGTAGCAAGAATGGTAACCTCCTAAACCTGTCTTTCTGAATCCTCAGCTCTCCTGGAATATTTCAAGCGCTTGCCTATTCCTATTTCATGGCTGGCAACCACATGCTGCAACCTAGAAAATGATGGAGAAAGGTAGCTACATAAATAGTAGCTGTGAGATAGCCTTACTAAATGGATATCTGTTCTGGGTGTTACTAAGGATTCCTGCTCTATCAACCCCTGGTATGTGCTGAAGCCCAGGCAGCCTTCCCAGATGTCTCTCTAGTAATGCAGAAGCTGGAGACAGCAAGTTGGCTCTTGTAGATTTTTGAGCCACGTCAAAGTCTTTAATGACATGTGTCTATGTAGAGATTAGAAAAAGGGCTGCAATTAACTAAGAAGCTTCTTACTTCGGTGATCAATCTTGGAAAGATCTTCATAGAAGGCAAATACTGTTAATATATTTGTTTTACTCTGCATACTTTGACAAACTCATGTCCGTGTTATTGATGTCATTCACAGTACTGCTTTTAGTGGGTGAGACCTGCCACAGCCATGAAATCTCCCTGGAGCTGCTATACAAAGGAAATGAAAAGTCATGAGTGTATGCTCAGTGTTATTTCTCTACTTTATTACAGACATTAGTGAATAGAGAATAAGTAATTTACACTCTTACTTGAAAAATACTTTTTATCCTCTACTCAATCTCCTGTTCCAAATACACTGTGAATAACCAAGTCTTCTCCATTTACTTGGAAGTATATTGCCATTTGAATTACTTAAAACTTCATTACATTTATATAACATTATAGATTGCTTCTGTCTGTAAAAAATGAATATTAACTAAAACAGAAGACACTTATGGGGACAAAGCAAGCAAACAAAACTGCAGACTGGTACAACAGCGTACCAAAGTAATATAACATAAATATTTAGTTCAAGATTTTATACATCATGGTGGGACACATTTATCAAAATATTTTAAATTTTCTGACTTCAGGTGGCATCACTAAGATGTGTGAAGAGTTTTAATGACACAAAAATTTAAAATTTATTTTTGTTTTTAATTAAAGCCATCATCTTAATTTTTTTTCAATAAAAAAGGTTTAAGAGGTCAAAATCAAAATAAACTGCTTACCTCTTTCTATGGATTCTTGTTTAGAGCTTTGTTGAAATTTTCAGCTTTGATTGCAAATGGGAAACATTTCAAAGACAGAAAAAAACACTACCCGAGGAAGTAGTTCAATTTATGGTACAACTGGGTGAATTACTTGTAGCAGACAATTTATTATGAGATCACAAAAGGCAGAGATTTCTTCCTCTCAGAGAAGATAACTGCTGTTTTCTTTACTCAGTCAGGATATCATTCATCAAATGCTTATTTTAGCTGCTATCACACACCTATAGACTTTTATAATGATAGTTCTAACATCCACACTCTGTGACTGGTCATCTAAATCAATAATTTATACTCATTTAGCCACAGAACAGCAATCTCGAAAACCAAGAAGAAAAGTATCACTAAGGCCTGGTGGTTCTCACTGGCTGCTCCAATATATGGAACACTGAGGCAGTGATCTGCAGAGATTTGACTCCAAAGTTTGTGGAAGTTTTACTGACTGGAAAAACTGAGTTACAGCATGCTCTCAACAGGAGGAAAAAAAAAAAAAAGGGTGGGGAAATAAAAAGAGAGGGAGAGAAAGACAAGTCATTTACATCTCCTTACAGCCACCAGGGCTCAGTGGCCAAGCTAACTGACGTGTCTCCTAGGATGTGTTTGTACAGCAAATAACAACTGTGACTGCAGTCTGGGGAGCTGCACAAGCTTTAATCAATCTAATGTGTGACTCTAGCAATAACAATGTAGAAGGACCAGTTCAATTTAAGCTTAAGATACAATGAACCTCATTAAGTGAGAGCACTTTCATGATGATTAGCATATTATTAACTCCCATATATTAGCACCACCTCTTTTATCAATTCATTTGACCACACTGGAAAGACAATACATTCAAAAGCACCACTATTTTGATAAACTGATTTACAAAGAGTTCTGAAGGATAGGCGTCTCAGTTCCCACTAAACAAAGTAACTAAAACATTTCCTGACGTTCAGAACTCATTAATTGTGGTATCCTGAGCATTAATACATTACAGACAGACAAAGAAAATGTCTTTGAACGTTATGCTCATCTTGAATAGTAAATAGAAGCTATATACAATGTAGTAACTGCATTCAAGAATAACTACAAGTTTTGCAACCTACAGCACTGTCACTCCAGTGATATGGAACCTTTGTTTCAGGAACAGACTCTGAATCTATTGTTTGCTTAATGAATTCAAATCAGCAACTGCACAGAGCCACAGAAGCAACAGTGCCAATGGCAAGAGACACTACAGAAATGGAAGTCTATAAATTTCAACAACATTAGACTAAAAATGCCAAAATATTCTTAGGGCTCACTAGGCTCTTGAAACTGCTGCATTAATCACATGGCATTCCTTCTTTTCAGTGAGTCTTTGATCTGATCAGCCTATCAAAGGAAATGGGAAGAACAAAAATAAAAAAACAAAGCCAAAAGCCCCCAATGACTGTACCTCTCCATTCTACATGCCCTGACTTTAAAGCTTCTATGGGCTGCTGACAAACGTTTTCAAGAGCTGAGTACTGACAGGATAGGAGGTATTCTAGGTTCTTCTTTGCCACTGGAGGCTGATTTGTTCTAGGTAGTTCATGACAGGTGAGAACACCGGAAAAACAGTACTATTCCAACTGTCATTTCCCCATGCAGTTTGAACATTGTATTTAGTGAGGGCTATCCCAACATTTGCATAAATCTTTGAAAAGAAATTAAAAGTGACACATACACTGATGAAAAACAAGATACTCTTAGAGCAGTGAAATGTGTTGTTTGGATAGTCTATACCTAGGAAGGAATTCAATCACTGCCACAGACAATCCTGTTAAACAAAAACATGTGAATAAACATTTGGTGATTTGGTAAACACTGGTCCAAATAGCCATACACAGACTGAAAGGCAAAATCAAAGGCTTCGTGAACATAAAGCTTTACTTTGGCAGGTGTTAAGTGCATTTTGTACGCTTCAAAAAATTGTGACTGGCCCTCTGTCTCGGGAAGAGTATCACTTACTTTCTTAAAGCTGAATTTCACCCAACTTTTTATTGTTATTTTCAGATCAAGAATAGATTTCTGCACTGCAGATGCACAATTCTAACCCAATAGAAACCTGACATAATTCAGACAAAAAAGCATATCTTCCTGTGTTACTAAATCCGTATCTTCTAGTTTTCAAGCTGTTCTGTGGTTGCATTAGAATCACTTATTTCATTTATACTTTTTTCTTGATTTGCTTCTTTTCTAAAAGTCTTCAAACACTTGTCGAGTCTTTTTAGGAATATATCTACATCTTGCTTTTTAATTCCAATTGCTGAAGCAGCATTGAGGTAAGCACAGGGGTAGTCATTTGCATGTGACATAAAGCCTTTAAAAGTGTAGTTATTCACAGTTTGTACAGACCCACGTGGAACAACCCTGAAACAAACAAAATTATGATTCAGTTAAAGCTGTCTTGGACATTTTATGGGATACTCTAGGTTGAACACAATTACAAAAATTCCTACTGAAGTAGTGAGTTGCTATTCCTACCACTGACACTCAAGCACCAGCACAACATTTAAAATCTTTTGAAATGCTGGGTCAAACAGTGTATACTGCAAAAGAATTACTTACATAAAAAAAGGGAAAGCCTGAAACCTTTACATCAGGCAAAGAATTGGAGAGTTTTAACTTCAAAAATTCAACCTGTTGAATAATTTTACCAAAGATGGCTACAATTACAGGACAAGCCAAGGTTAGGACAGGCAAATTAAAAAGAGCATCTAACTACAGTACATATAGATTTACTGTCATTCATCTGTTTAGGAAGTGGAATAATCCAAGCTAATGAAGCATGCCTTCTGATGTGGAAACATTCAGCTCTGCTACAAAAAAATGACAGTAAGTCTATGGCAGAAGTGAGCACGGCAGCAGTAATATTCAGATTAAGGAATGCTGCCAAAACAAATTTTAAATCATTCTCTTCTTCTAAAATGTTTAAAAATTATTTGGCTTGCATTTCCATGTAACAGTGTCTCTAAGAATAAATTCACCTCAGACTGGCTCAGGTTGTAGATTTCTAATGATTTTGATTTTTTTTTAAAATACAATTAGTTCCAGAAAGCAGAATTTTCTTCCATATGACAAAAAGCTATGTAGGGCATTAAAAGCTTATTCCCCTGACAACCAGTATAACCATATTCGTGTTGCAATAAACAAAACAAATATCTTCCCTCAGTAGCTTACACCTGAACTATAAGATCAGACAACATCTGGAAACTAAATGAAACCAAGGGGTACTAGGGAATAATGACACTAAATTAAATGGGCATAGATTATCTATTCAGCCTACCAAAGTTAACAAAGGGAGCCTCACAGCTAACTCAGGTAGGGAGACATTAGTTGATAACACTGGTGAAGAAAGGTGATTATTCTCTGACTCATTATTGCCTGACTGCATTCTGTAATCATGAGACAACTGGTATAAAACAAATCCTATTGGGTTTCATAAAATATATGCCAATATAACTGATATCCTAAAATATATTCTAATATAACCCCCACAAATTTTTCAAATTCAGAGCATCCTTACCTTGCTCCAGAAACTTGTCTTGTGAAGAGCATAGATCCAAGCTGGGTAACAGCAGCATCATTACTTTCATCTAGATTCTTCAGTGACATGGCTAAAATAACATAAGGTCAGGTTAAAACTACTACAAAGCCGCTTTTTCTCCAAAGAATCATCACAAAGGACAAATTGCTTTCCAACAGAAAGGATCTAGCCAAATATTTGTGTTCAGATACAAAGAAAAAAAGAAATGCCATAATTTTTAACTTTTCCAAAAGCTGTCAGATTCTCTGATTAGACTGTATGCAGATTCTGCACAGGTGGGTAGTACTACTTCGGTGTCCAGCAGAATTTTTGATTAGAACAAATAACTTGAGGAGGAATTCCATAATCTCTTTTACAACACTAAGATGACCAGTAAAATAATTACACTATAATTTATTTTTAAATGCACTTTATAGAAAGTATTACTATATGCTAACATCTTCTGACTGTCTTGATTACAATAAATGAATATGTTGGACAGGAGCAAAATAATGGGCCTAACTTACTACTCTACTTTTATAGTAGGTGACCTTATTGGGTTCAATGGTTTCATATCAGCCTAAGAATAATTTAATACAGTGTAGTGAACAATGTTTAATATATAGGAATGGTATGTGAAAGTGCATTATGAATGCACAGTATATTAGAACTTTTTTAGAAGATGAAACCCCAACAATTACCTAAGGAAATGGGATTATGTGGTGTGTCTAACAGTCTCTCATTGTGGTTATCTGCCAGCTTCTTCAGCTCACTTGAAAGATAGGAAAACATCTCCTGAAAAAAAAAATATGCAATTTTTTTTATTAGCTATCAAACAGAGAAAATAGCACCTATTTCACAAAACTGTTAAGTCTCCATTACATGCTACAGGTGCCCAGCTGATTCTCTTTTCAAGTGTACCAAGTAAGTGGACTAGACAATTCTCTGAAATAATTCTATGAAGTAACAGCTTCATTTCCAGAACACTGTTCTTATCTCTCAAGCTGATACAAAAGTCTCTATCTGGTTTAATATATGTCCTTGGGATGTCAGTCATTCTCTCTGTGGCCCTGAAATCTAAGGAGGTAAAAACTTGAAGAGATTCCCACTGCACAGCAGGTCTTACCCCACCCCACTGCTGCAAGAGCCTTCCCCTGCCCTGGCTCCCTAAACCACTGAGAATGAACTGCTGCCATCACAGACGGCCACGTTATGGCAAATTGCTCCTTACTTCGTTTTCTCTCTATTAATACATTCCAGACTAAAACCAGCACATTCTGTTTCTAGTATCATACAATCACAATTCTCACTAGTGCAAAGACTTACTTCTTTTTCTGTATGAGAATACAACTCCAGTCTCTGAAGGAGGCTGCGAGTGCACATTTGATTGAATTTTCTTTCACACAATATATACTCTCCTGAATACTCAGCTCTGTTGTGCAGCCTGTCCTTTCCTACGACCCCCCTCCTGTTCAAGCTGACTAAAAGAACAGAGATATCTGAATTTCTGGTATCACTTAACTGGATTGCACCTTTATTATGAAAGTGTCACAAGACATTCATGTTTTGGCTAAGATACAAGTCACACTGGACATAAAAGGCTGCTACTCTTACTTCATCTGTATTTTATTTCCTCCCTCTTCCCCAGTAGTAATCTATGATAATTGATCATGCTTTTTCTCAGTCTAATATTTTCCTCTTCAGATATCAGCTCAAAACACTTATTGACAGACTGAAAATAAACATCATTCTTCTTATTGTATACTTTGGCTTTTTTTCCATCCTTTTTAATGCTTAGTCTCTCATAAAAATTAGCAAAAACATACAGATATTAAACAGTCTTTTTAAAAGATATTAAACATCAGTTTTTTCCTCTTTCTGGTCATAAAAATTGTGCTGCTGATCTGCTTCAGTGTGACTGCCTGTTTAAGCAATTTCTGGACCTGACAAGTGATTTTTCATTCTTTAAATAGAGTTGCCTCTTCTGTTTGTAGACCAGTATCCTACTCCGACCTATGGACTCTGACAGATACAAATTATAGCTCGTGAGCAAAATTACATTTTTGAACAGAACCTCCCCAAGGTCTTATAAAACCAAATGAGCTTTGTGGTACCTAAGCTGGAATAATGTTACAGCCGCTTTTCTTGAACCACTGCAAGAAGCCCATCTCACTTCACGAGTGACCAAATGAACACAGCTCCTGATCTATTCTTCCTGATACCACAGAACGAACTCAGACGGAGAGGAAAAAAGTATCCTCTTACTGTCTAAATGAATTAGGCTATTGATTCAACTATCAACAAGAACATAAAGCTTCTGTAATACTTGGAACAACAAAACTTCGGGGAGGAATCTATGGTTAATTATCAGAACTGGAAATTTGTGAAAATATTTCTTATTTCTTGTAAATCAAGTGATTTTATGGTTTCCATTCATCAGAGCTAATTTACAGTTCACCCACAGAAGCTGAAAAACATTTATGTTTCAAATGTGCAGACAGTTTTGCCTTTGTTCTGGTCCCTCACTGAATATAAGCACATTACTTACTTGTTACTTGCCTTCCACAATAAGTGCTAGCCATTTTATTAGTATTTTTTTCCTACAAGTAATAAATTAATTTGTGCTCCCTCTGCTGGCTATTTACTTGTACAACTGAAGTAAACTATTACAGAAATAGATAAATTGTGTTTACTATGGAGATATTATTGGTGAAATTAGTACTGAGAAAAAATATACTGGAACAAGAACCAATTCCTAAGTAATTAATTTTTATGTGTCGTACCTAGGGAATTCTCTGATAAATCTCTCACAGTATTACTGAAAGGACTGCAAGCTGGTATAACAAGTTACCCACTGTATAAATGTATTAAATTAAATTACATTTTTTAAACGAAATTAGGTTACTAGATGGGCTTTTACATACAGAGGAATTTGTTAAAACAAGGGAAAATAGAAAGATGGCAAAAAAAAATTAAAGATATTTTCATTAGTTGGACTGAAGCTACATGAACACAAATTCATAACTTATTTTTATGAACAATATTCTCTTGCATCTTTCCGCTGGAAGTCCTCTAGGTATTTTATAATTTCAGAAGTTTGTTACAAAATAGATTAACTGCCTTTCCAAAAAAAGGATAAAAGCAATATTTTTGTGAGGTCAAATCTATAATCAACCTCTATTATAAAATATTTCTCTTATATGGAAAATTTATAAGCACCCTAAGCAATTATGTATAAATGAGCTCTTACATAATAGATTTTCTGTAGCAGGGACTCAAGTTTTTTCCAGCAAAGCTAACTATTATGCTAAAGTTGCACCACACAACCTAGGCACCAAATGTCAGTTAAGTTTCATTATTTAATTCACTCTTTCCCCTTAGAAACTTATCACAAAACCTCATCAGGCTAGAGAAATGAATGCTAAACTATGTAGAAATGTCTTCCACTTCTGGTCCCTCCAGGACCAAAACCAACATAACACCTTAAAAATGACAAAGAACAAGTCAGCAATGCCATATGCACTAAATATGCCAATTAATTCAATTATTTGGACAAAACAGCCTAATTCCACACACATATACAAACATATTTTCAAGAAGTGTTGTAACAATCAGTACAACAATCATTTGAATCATACCATATTTACATTATAAAATTAGTTTTAATAGAAGCTACACTAGTATGGGTGATTCTTCATTTGATGCTCCACTGTAATAGGCACAATTCTTCCAAATGAAAATTACTAAAGGGAAACAAGTAAAGAAAAAGCCAGTAACTCCAGAGGAAAAGAAGAGGGGGCTACTAAATATACTGTCAGTCCCATACCAGGTGACAAAGAGGCAACTGATGAAGGTCAGAAAAGTTTTTGTGGATGGTTGAAACCTAGCTGGCTCTAACCACCAAGCTTGCTTACAGGGTGAGGTTGTAACACTCTGCCTTCCTCCCTGTTTAACTCTCATCTGAAAAGATGAGCCACCCTCAGAGAGCAGCCATATAGCTGCTTATGGCACTAAAGACGACACTGCACAAGAGTAATTTTACAACCTCTCCATAGTAGACAC
The DNA here is from genome assembly GCF_036250125.1 of Pseudopipra pipra. NCBI lineage: Eukaryota > Metazoa > Chordata > Aves > Passeriformes > Pipridae > Pseudopipra > Pseudopipra pipra. The sequence goes on along the minus strand of NC_087552.1, from coordinate 57,368,196 downwards.
AGATGCCAACTCTCCTATGCTGTACCTGAGACCCATCTGGTCCCATCTTACTTCGCAGCAGCCCCTGCTGTTTATCATGCAACCATCACAGCCGCTCTTCTGCTCTGTGCCAGACTGACCAGCTGCATCTGAGCTGTGATCTGATCAGACCACTTCCTGCAGCCAAAGAGAAGCTGCAGCGCTGAGGATCGGGATCAAGAAAGATTACTCTCTTGAAATGCAGGCAAACACATGATAGAAGCTGTATGTGTACGTGTGTGACACCTGTATATACCACATGCCCTCCTAGATAGATCCTCCTGCCTTGCGAGGATTGTGTTCTGAATTTATACTAGAAAGTTAAAAAAAATAAGAAATTAATTACAGAACCTTTAAACCTTCATATTATATGTACCTAACATATGTCATTAAACAGAAAGAACCCACTAAGTCTCACCAATCTGATATGGTAATGCTAATGCTGACATTCACATTTTTTAAAGGCGTTTCTTAACAACATCAATCAACACATTTCCTTTTCAGCACTTGTGAGACCTTGAGTTCAGGCTCCTTGTGATCCATATGTCTCGAATACATGCTGTAACCATGTAAGCCTCTTTGAAATTTCCAATCATGCTTGGCACTTGTCTAACTACGCAACACCATTTAACACAATTTTCTTAAAACTATTTTGTCTCCAGCTACTCAAAAGTTTGAATATGGTTCCACATGTTTCACATGGGGAAAATCCTGCAACATTCCCACGTTTAACAAAATATAGTGTAGTAAGCAAACTAGACAAAAAACAAAAAACAAAAAAACCAGAACAAAACAAAAAAAAAAGAAAAAAGGAGTAACAAATGTCTATTTTACTTTAAGAATATCTGATTTTTTTACATTTTTAATATCCATCATTAAATGGCTTTCCTCTTCTTCCATCGTAAATAGGACAGCAATATAAACTCACACTGAACTGTACAAATAATTTATTTCAATCAGAACAATTACATCAATGACAACTCATGAAACATAAGCCCAGTATTTTACTGAATTGTAAAAACCAAACAATTTCCTCCCACTCCATGTGATTTTAAATATTTTAGATACATGCTCAATAAGAACATAAAAATAACTCCAGTTGCACTCTCAGAAAATATACAGACAGATGGATAGCAATATAAAAAGCTCCATCACATCCCAACTAACAGAAATATATTTAAGAAAATGAGAATTATCTTCATTGTTAGATTAAGGAAAGTTTAATGAGGAAATCCATAACTGCTGAAAACAAAATGAAGCCATCATCGCTCTGATAATACCAATATAAAAATTAGTTAAATGGATTAAAAGGACCAGTTATTAAATTTGGTCTGTAGGGTCCTGAATGCAAACCCTGAATGTAGGGTCCTCGCTCTCCATAAAAACTGAGGTGACAACTAAGTCTGCTGTTTAGGCTATTACAGAGTGTAACAAATATATTTACTAAACGTGGCCTAGTTTAGACACACATACATGAAAATAGCAACTTTTATGATCTGGAAATGCATGATATGGGACATTTATGGGACCTCTACTGAGGCATCAAGGAAGTCGCTACAAAAACTTAACCTTGACAGAGATGTTATGAGTTATTTAAAAGCAAAGATATTAACAAATTTGACTATGGACCACCTATCATCTGCATTGCAAAAGGACCTGGAATTGCCTACTGAGATCAGAAAACCACTGTTGTAAACACCACAAACACATAAAAACGAATACTGAAAATTCAGAACAAGTGAGAAAACATTACTGTTGGTGGTCTTCCATCCTTTCTCTGGAATAGATACAACTGTTGAAAACATTCCTTATTAAATTTCATATATAGCCACCTTCATTCAGCTACTTGGGCAGCATGTTTGTGTTACTCCCTTTCTCTCCTGTCCTCAGATCCATTGTGCCATTTTATTCGTTCATATCATAATAATCCCATACTCCTGGACAACTGCACACTCCCCAACTGCCAGCTTGTCAGAAAAATTCCACTCCCTGTACTTGCCTATATTCCCCTGCCTATATTTAACAGTTCACCCGTATAAAAGAAAAACTGGGCAGACTATTTCTTTCCTTGGTTGTGTAAGATTTTTCTCTTTTCAGTAATATTCTGGTCTTTCTGGCCTAAGATCAAATAACCTGAAGTAATACCCATGCGAATAAGGATCAGGCAAGAAGAAAAAAAAATACCTGAAGTTTTTTATAGTTGAATTTTTGCGTGAGTAGGTGCAGCTGCACCAATATAAAAACGAGTACTCAATGTCAAGCTATAAATAGCTCCTGCTGGAAGCCTAATAGTTCTGCCTTTGCTTCCTCAGAGCACAGGCAATAAACTATCACTATTACATTTTTACAATTCAGGAACAAACAGATTTAAGCAAAAATGTTTCCATTTCTACAGCAAATCCAATAAAAGAAACATATTTATGCCATATATAAGGCTCTCTTTACAGAGTATACTCACATTTGAAATTGAAAGACGTGAAGTTGTAAAAATATAATCCTTCATTTACTTTAGAATTCTACTTCCAAGAAAGTGACATGACTCAAAATATACAGCTATTTGTTAAGATATGTTATTTATGAAAGAATTATTATTTACGATTTGGACAATATTTATACTGCTCTTTATACATCTGCTACTGTTGTAACATCTAACATCAAAATCAGCTTTCTGGAACACACAGTAAACTCACTTGAGATTCCTTTGGATATGAGAGTAAAGAGGGAAAAACACAATTTGCTTTTAATGAAGACACAAACCATACGTGGCAATACATACAACAATCCAGAATAAAATGTTAGAAACCGTATTGCAACAGTGGCAAAAGTGGCAACCAATTTCAGTGTTCCACAAGCCACGTTTTTGCTTTAGTTGCATGTATTTTTCTTAGTCACTGTAAGGCAACTAAGTTGGTTTGGTTTTCCACAGTCTAACTATTCCTATGGTAGCTCAATTCCAGTACAGAATTTCTGGATGCCTCTACAAGCAGCTAGAAATAAGTCACAGCATCCAGCACTATTGCTCTGCCACGTAATCAGAGACGGCAGCAAGCTGTCAGCAAGAAACAACTGGAATGTAGTTTATAAATAAAATAATGAAACAGATAATGCATTGTTTAAAACTATTAACTTAATAGTACTTAATTCACAGCATTTCCTTATCTAAAGCCTCCACAAAAAGAATCCTCTGTGTTACTACACAGAGAGCAAAATCAGGCCTCTATTATTTCCAGAATTAAGGATAACTCAAGATGTACAGATTCCAACCCAACACTCATTGAAATTTTGTGCAATGCAATTATATCCAACTTAAAACACATAATCTGAAAGGCAGAGAAGAAACCTAGCTCTGTATCTAGATGAATACCTTAAGTGACAGTATTCTTCTCTTTTTGTGGCAATGCACAGTATTTATAACCTAACTAGAAGTTGTGATTCTCCAGAGAATATGGTACACAATCATTTAAATAAACACTATCATAGCACAAAGGCACGATAGGGACAAAAAAGGAAGAGCACAGACCCTGGGTTACTCTGAGTGTCCAATCTCACGTCCTGGAAGCACTGTGACCATGATAACACAGTACAGTACTTCCCAGATTAAGCTTTTGTGTTCCTAAGTTACACATAGGAACAACAAATATGAATACTCTACAAGATAGTACAGGACCTCAGTTTAGCTATCTGGTTTGAACAAACAACAACATGGAAATCATGCTTACTCATAAGTACCATTTAGCCAAGAAGTAATTATATCATACTGCCTTTCCAGATTCACAGCTGTGAGCTCAGAGTAAGTTCAATGGCTTTCTAGACAGAAACTGGATTTACTAAACAAAGCAGTTTTGCAACAAGACTTTGTTAAGAGCTGACTTCAAGAAAATGCTGCTTGCCAAAAAGCTTACCTTTCTCTCTTTCAGTAACTTTTTGTAGCCACTGGTACCCAAAGACAGAAGTGTAATGAGGACATCTAAGGAAGGAGACGCAGATGCTCTTCCTGAAAAAAAACCCAATATGCAGATTAAAGTGGCAAAAATAAATTTTATGTGAAAGAAAGCTGATAATCAAGTTTTCTACAGTTATTTCATATGGCTGAAATCAGACCATGAACTAGTTACCTGGATACATTTTGCTGATCTCCTGAATGAAGGACTCGTTGAAGCCAGCAATGATAGCACCACCTACTGGAACCATAAAATTTTTGTCCAAGCTCTGAACAAAAGCATCTATTCTGCCCACTCGAGCACCCTTTGTCAAAAACAAACAAACAAACAAATCCACAGCATATATTAGAAAAAAAGGAAACGTGATAGAATCATAATTACACAAGAATGTAACAAACCCTGAAACTTTCTCAGATCCTGCATTTATGAAAAAAAATAAAAAACATAACATTACCTTTTCTTAGCACTGCTCACTAGTAGTACCGTTGTCTGCTCGACGCAGTACCTTACAAATCCCCATTCTTCTGTGATTTAAAATACTGATTTTAGTTCTCGCAAGTCTAAGTGGAGCTCATTTTCAACAACCAAAAAGTAACCCCTTGAAATTTAATGGGAATTTTACAGTTAAAACTGTTCAACTCAAAAGACTTTTCACAGATTCTCACAGTAAAGGACTACAAGTTAATGCTTCATTAGCAAAGATTTCTCTCTATACACGAATAAGTTTGCATTAAAACAAATGAGCTGTTACAGCACTTCTAAGGCTACTTGCAAAATCCTGATCCCTATAACTTCTTACAGCAGATATCCCCCCACTTCAGAGAAAAAAGCATCCTTATACCTAACCACTCAGATTTTCTTAAAGGAAAAAGTCTATATTCTGCAGTATACCTTCAGTTCGAGTAATATGCAACAGGGAACTGTACAATTAAAAACTATGCAGCATAAAAGAATCTGAAAACTATATTAAACCCCATAAATACTAAAGCACATGCAAACACATACAATTTAAAGTGCTACAAACTGAATGCAAGAAAGAACAGAGTTAATACCTATGGCAAACAGACTGAAAAAAGCAGATCCAACTAAACCACATTTATTATTTCTATGTTTTGATAGCTTAATGCATGTGAGATAGGAAGAAGCACTCCAAGTTCGTCAGCTTTTTGATGGGAAGATGAATGCCAGAAGCTACTGTTTGATTTAATTGACAGGAGACCACCACAGGAAAAGCATGGCAAATGAAATGGTCTCAAAAGCTTTTCCCCTGTGATACTCCTGCAAGTTCTATTCACAACTGTGCTCAGCATGTACATATTCCTAAGTATTCATTAGTAACTACTTCCTCATAAACAGCACATTTTCTAGCGCACTAAATAAATTTTTGTAAATAAATGTAAAACAAATCAGAGCTCAAATGTATACATTTGCATAAGCAAGGAATAAACAAACAACTTATGAAGTCTAGAAAAAAATGCAGAAACCAACAGTAAAACTTCTATTTGTAGCTTTATAGTCTGAAACATTTATCATTAGATACACTTCATGCAGCAAACCCCAGCATTTCCACAGCCCCCTTCATGTTAGTTTCTCACTAAACTTCTGCAAATTAAATAAACGTACCAAGTACACTACAAATAAAGCGCATACCTTTTTCTATTTCACAAAACACTTCAAGTTTTGTTAAATTCTCTCTCTTTCAAAATTTATAAATGCCAACATGACGTTCCTGTTACAATCATGTCTGTGCCCTGTTAATAATGTCTTAGCAATCAGAAAAAAGATTACCAGCATATTTTAAATTAATAATAGTTCAAGATTCCCTGGATCCTGTTAAAATATAATCCCCTATTTTTTGAATAGGCAGAGAGAAAGGAGAAATATTGAAGAACACCACACGTACAATACAATTAGCAAAAATGCAAGAATTCTGCTTCATGACTGATCTAAGATATTAAGCAACATCCTCTTCAAACTAAACAGCATCAGAAATTAAACCTTTTTGAACATAACATTGAACTCAAACCAGTTTCCTCAGCCATTCTCCATGCCAACAATATTTCAACATCTATAAAGTAGCATCCTGTACCTTCCATTGAAAATCTGTAACTCACATTCTGTTGAAGGCTTAATCCCTATTCAAGTATGTATTTCACTTTTAGTCAACAAGCTTACAAAATATTTTAAGAAAGCTTATTAAGGACATTTTTTCCATTATGAAAGACACATGAACATACACAAAACCTAACTAAATGTAGGGTTATTATACAAAAAGCACATAATAGAAAAAATATTATTTTAAAGTTCTATTTCCCTCTGTTTTTTTTCTCAGAAAATTGTTCAAATATCAGACATGCATGGGATTACTCTCAACAGCATGAGGCATCTGATAAAATCTGCTAGGTTGTCTACAATCAGAGATTTACTTTACTTGCTAAAAAATATTATTGGAAATACACAGCTCCTACCTGCTGGATAAGATGCATACATTTTGATGACTGAACTCCATATGCATTGTTAACAATATGGGGAATGCCATAATTGGCACAAATCACTGCCAGTTCCTCCAGCCTGTGAGCATAAAATTGTAATTTAGAGAAGCATTGGTAACTGTAACTCATCTTACAAATCAGACCATTAAAAGACTGAAGAGTCTACAAGGAGGTCAGGATGAGAAAGGTAATGTTTTGATTAGTAATTCAAGGCAGTACTTGTCACCTTAAAATATAAAGGTTAAGGTAAAAATTCTATTGCCTTTTACATATATTGTAAATTGTTAATCTGGTCTGAAACTTTTCATGCTTTTTTTTTGTCTGGAAACCAGTTATTACATTCCAAACCATTTTGCTTCAGGTATAAGTTTGTTTTGTTTTTTTTTTGCTACTTTAATGTTAACTAAGAGAGCTTTAGCTAATCACACTTTTTTTAACTTTTCCTCTAGTATTCAACATGATATTGGTCTATGGAAGTTCCAAGAGTGTCTTGAGAATAAAAAGCATCATATAACAGGAAGTTTTTACATGCTTCTGTTTAATTCAAAGAACTAGTATTTCAATCCTTTGGCTGGAATCTCATTTGCATGTTTCAGACAAACTAATTAAAAGAAAATTCTTTAAAGGAAGGGAGAGTCCTAAAATGTCTGAATATGGAGATTGACAAATTGAAACTTTGTTCAACTGTTTACAACTTCACTTGCATCTGGAATCACCTGAAATCACAATGAGCTCAGCCTGGATTGATTAATCAGTCAAATTAAAATTTATGTGAGTGCACAGATCATTTTAGGTAAGGGCCTTCAGCATTTGAAACATATATGGAACTTAGTACCCTTTTCTGAAGCACTCCAATGATGCTCTGTTTTTTAAAAAAAGACTCATGATTTTCCCCAAACTTGTGAACCTATTTTAGAAATAAGATCTATTTGAAAAAATAAGGTAATATATAGTCATTTAAGTGATGATAAAAGTAATATTGCCTCTAAAAAAAACCCCAGGAAACTCTACTTCTAATGTATTTTTACTCTCTTTCTGTACAGCCTCTCACTATAATGTACTGACATTCATATAAAATGTGACAGAGTATGAAAACAATTTCCAAGAGGTGACATTCCTTTGCATTCTATTTCTATTACATTGCCTAGTGTTGTTCTGCAATGCAAAATTCAGCTGCAAATGTCATAGTAAATTTTCTGAACCTCAATCCTTAGGAAATCATCGCTATCACCATATTATCCTTAAAGAAATCAAAAGTATTTTACAATTAGGAAACACCAGTAATGTAATGTACATGTTGATCTTCTACAGTCAAGATATTTGTCAGGAGCTGCATGTCCAATATTTTTTCATATTTATTAACATCCTGAACTCTGTAACAGTAACAGAATACTTGAGGAAACATAACAATATGCAGGGCAAAGTTTTTGCCTTCTGATCTGCTGATCTTAATCAGACTCATTAGTCACCTTCTAGCGAGAATCAAAGCAACACAGTTCCCCTCTTACAAGCTTTTTTTTGAGTGTAGGCAGAGAATTTCATCAAACTGGAAACACAGAGGGTGTACAGCTATATATGTTTGTGTCTCACTTCTTGAGACTTAAAGGAGCAATAAGCTAGCTTCTACAAGCACTGAAAACAAAAAAGTCTCTTATTTTCTTCCTAAAAATATTCTACTGAACAATTAGGTCCATATTACAATACAGAATGAGAATTCTACAGTTTGAAGAGTGTGTGTTAATATGCAAGAGAAGCAAACAATGATGCATAGCACTTGTCTTCTTCCAAGGCTTAAAATGAGCCATTAATAGTGCTGCTAGTCATATCATAAAGCATTAGTGTAAGTTGGCTATTACTCAAGTTCTTAATAGTCACAAATACAGAAATATTTCACAATTTTTTCTCTCCTGTTTGTGAAAGTTCATGAAAAGAAAGCTTTGCTCTTTTTTTCTATTACTGAAAGTAAAAAGATACAGAATTCTGCTAAGTACATAAACCAACTGAAAAATAACACTTTTTTCCCTTCGGTTCTCTTAAATCAGTAGTTTCAGAAACACCTCACAGCAAGAGCAGGTAAAATACTCTCTGAGAACTGATGTCTCTCTGAGCAAGAGTGTTTATACACTAGCGAATTATTCCCACAAAGTTAAACAATACTTCAAAGGAAAGCTATATGCACACAGCCCTAAAACTGCTTAAAATTTTAAAACACCACCACCACAACTAAATAAAGCCTTACAAATGCAAGATATGTAAAACCAGAGATTTAAAATGGCACTCTCCAGAAATGCTGTACAGGGTTTTCCTTCCTGCAGGAAGATGAATGTTATGGCCTTCAACAGTTGACAGTATCCTTTAAATAGAAAGTGCATTCAAATCCTCCTATATCTGTGGTATATCATAACACAGTGCCACTACCTAATAATTCATCTCTTAGTTGTAGAGGACAAAACAATCGCATGTCAAAAAGAGGAAGCAGATAAGGAAAAGATTCATTTACCTGAGCTATAAAACAGACCATTCAATTTTGATAGCTGTGATTTAAGTCAGCCAATAAATCTGCAAGTCCACTTCAAGCCATGTTCATACTACTCTGACAGAATTATATGGTTTTAACTTCCCTCTAGCAACTAGGTTAACATATGATAAATACTGGGGGTTTTTTTAAAGGTAGGAAAAGAGAGTGAAACATCTTTACTTGCCACATTTCAGAGTCAATAATTTTCTTTCACACATTTGCAAATAGTCAACTAAATTTTCCAAATAACAAAGTAATTAACAAAGACACACACACTGCAGAGGAACTCTAAACGTCAGTCTTTTCAGTTTTGTGATAAATTAAAAACAGTTGAAATGAAATTACTAAGACACTACATTTAAAACCATGCAAAAAAAGACATTATTGCCTCCTACTTTAACACACTACATAAAAGCTGATAAAAATATACCTGTTGAATCATAAAACTTAAGGAATTTGCTTCTTCATACTTATTTTGCAAGCAAATACAGAAAGCAGGTTTTGCAAATAACAACAATGCTCATTTTGGGCAAATGACTCAATATGCCAAGTACTTCAGGCACCTCTCCTCCAACATTACACTTTCTGATTGAGAAGTTTCATAACCAATGCACAGGTTGACATAATGTCTCAGATACTCTATTTTTCATTCATAACCACAATGTTTTTGTATTAACAGCTTAGGAAAATTCATCATTGGGTGTAGGAGAAGAGTAGAAAAGGCAACAGTAATGTTAAAATGTTACTGTTTAAATATAGCTATGGAGCTATATTTACTGGACTATGCCTCTGTGAAAGTCTACTTTTACTACTTCAATGAAATTATTAAAAAACCACTACCAAATCGACATTAATTTCACCATAAGAGATCATCATTAACCTCAGTTATATGGCAGAAGAAAAACCTTCTGCATTATTCTCACCCTTTTAATATACTTTTCTGAAAGTGGAGCACTCTTCAACCAAGGTGATTAAAGTACCTTTAACTAATTGTTGGCAGAAGCAATTTTAAGAAGATGGACATTCAAAACATGAAGGTTTTGGTCTCTTGGGTTTTGTTTGTTTTTACTGTAACAAATAACACACTTCTTACAAAGACTGCTTACCTATCAGGTACCCTTGGAGCAAAACAAGATGTTGTGGAATGCACACAAAGAATATTTTCAGCACCAAGAGCTTTGATTTTGGCCTCCACTGCTTCAAGGTCTGTCCGTAGCTCATCGCCTTCTAATGCATTTTCTATCACCACAGGCTCAAAACCTGACCAAAAAAAGGAAGACCTGAATGTAACTCAACAAATCTGACTGATTTTGAGGTTTTAGTTCCAGTATACATCTGAAAAACCTTCTTGCTTCTGTTGTTTTAACAGATTTTTTCTAACAGAAAAGATTGTGCAAATCAGACAGATTTCACAATTTCACCTTATCACAATTCCTCGGACACTTACACTTTTTACATAAATTCAGGAGGGAGAGATTTGAATCATGGGCTTCGGTTTCACATAATTCTCAGAAGAGCAAACTAGGCATCTTACTTTGAGGATGAACTGTAACTTCCTTAGTACTGTGTTCTCTGTTGACTAATTTATACACCTCTGTGCCTCACCATATGCCTGCATTTTACAAGGCATTAGGATGACAACTCATACGTGTGATTGCATGTTAGAAATCGGGAGTGTAGAAATAAAGCAAAACTAATCATGCATTAGGCCTTTTTTGGATCTTACTGCAAGGATATGAAACTCTGATAGTTGTAGAAGACCACACTCTGTGTGATGAATCAGCTTCTTCTTACCTGCAGTTATCATTGATTTAAAGCAAGATTTCTGGTCTATACGTGGCCAGATAATGTATTTTGCCTTTGGTCTCTTGTGCCGCAATGTTAAAAAACACAGAGTCAAACTCATGCCAGTTGCCATGGGAACCACAAAGCAACTGGCCACTGTCCGGACACCTGCACATAAAAAGCAAGGCAGAAATTAACATGAAGACCCCATGACACACCTCCACGAACAAGAAAGATTTTTCAAATTTACACCTACCAGCCAGCTTTATAATATCCAGAACGACTGAATTAGTAAGTTTGTTCAAAAGGCTCGACCCCGCAGCTTTAGGCTGGACTGCGGAAATATCACCTGACCTTCCAATTCCATGGATCAATCTAAACAAAAGAAGTTGAAAACATACATCAAGTTTTTCCACATAGCAAAGCAATAATTCTTGCTGACTAAAAAGAATTTCATTTGATAAACAATTGCAGAAAATTTTGTATCCAATGCAACATCAATACCTGCATCAATATTTGCATCTGGAATTCATTACAATGAATTCCATTGTAACAAACTACATATATTTGTATGAAATTTGGTGGTTTTTTAAACATTAGATTAAAAATCTTCCAGCATGCAAGTAAAAACTTTGAGAATACCCACAGTAGCAACACCTTTAGCATCTGGTAGGTTTCCTTGTTTCCTTTTAAGCGCACTTCAGCACTTCTTGATGTTTGTTGAATTAGCATTATAAATGCTGACACATTCACACACACACAACTCCAAGGAAAACAAAAATGATTTGCCTATAGTGTACAGTATCATAGGCATAGTGGTATTATACAGACACTCCCTTGACAAATGCTTCATCTCCTTAAGCCAAGGAAATAACACTGTGACAAACATATATATATGCTTTGCCCATCTTCTACATCTTCATCTATCTCATTGTGCTACTCAGTATTATCTATCATGGAATACCATGTCTGTCTGCATTCTGTTTATAAATTATGTTTATAAATGGCATTTATAAATTATGTTTATAAACGGCATTTATAAATATTGAATATTATTTAGTACCTTCCAGGAGTGGAGGATCCTGGAATAATTTATAAAATACAAGCTTATAGAACTAACTTCGGCCATGGTTGAAATGCAGCAGCTGCTCAAGTAAGCTAGTAACAATACACACCTATTTATGGCTTAAATTCTGTTTTTATCTTGGGAATGGAGTAAAATGCACTCTGATGAGTACATGGAATTCAGAACTTCTTGGAGCATAGTTTTACAGCTTAAATTTATTTCCCTGTTTCAAGCTATAGGTTGAAATCAACAAACACTTAATAATTAGTTGAAACTTACATATAATCCCCACTGCACCTAAAATATCTTCTTTGCTGTTCCAACCACATTCTTAACAACTTTCTTATACCAGCACTTTTTATTTTCTGCACATAAGCACTCCTTCCTAAGGAGCAATCCTCCATAAGACTGACCCTTAGAATTTAAGCTGAAAGGAAAGACAGTTTGAAAACCATCTCCTGCTGCCTCCATCACTCCCACAGTGACCTGTAACCACCTGTAACACTCACTGCAGTGGAGGACACCTTGCTAATGCTGACACTCGCAGGTGAAGCGAGATGCCAGGTGACAGAGCCACATGCGAACAACAATAGCTAAACGCCAGTTCAGGCTCCCTCTGGCCAGAAGCCAGACAGGATTTCTCCAGCACTGTCAGAAAGCAGAACTTCCTAGATACTCTCCTCTTCCATACCACATGCATCCTCGTCTAAAGAGCTGTGCACAAAACTAAAAAAGCCAAACTGATGTATTACTGGCTTCCTCCATTAATTTTTCATGGTACTGTAGCACTTATGAAAGCCATTAAGCCAAAGTAACTCAACCTCCATATGGTAAAGCTTGCTAAATTTCTGGTCTCTAATATGCTTTTGTGTTAATCTTTCAAGGAGAAACTTCCAGGAGATTTCACTTTGTTTCATGCCTGTTGGATAAAACATCACAGCAAGGTACTCAGCACAGAACTCCACACAAACATACAAAAAAGTATATTCATAAGGAAATTAAAGCAGAATCTCTAAAATTATAGCATCCAACACACCCATCAAGTGTCAGAAGGGCTAAAAGCTATTAAAAGCTCTTTGTGTCTTTATAGATCTCCTACTTTATAGATGAGCTGTGCTTTCATTTGCCTATCAACTAATAACATTATAAAGCTATTACTAAATATAATAAAATACAAATAGCCGTTCACTAGGAACGTTCAATACCGCAAAACTACAGTGTGCAGTAGTTTTTAATAAGATATAGGTGAAAGCTATACCTTGTTAAAAAAGTAATGCATAGCGCATTTTAAAACAGGAAGATCTCTGCTTCCCTTGTAGAAGCTGAAGATACTGAGTTGTCTTCTGCAAGGGAAGCATACAAGACATAACCCTGGCAAAAGATTTTTGTTTCATTCAAGACTTTCCAGTGAGTCGCTAATGAAAATTAATACAGAAAGTTGCATCAATTCAATTATTGCATTATTTTTCTCAAATGCTATCAACAAAACACAATAAAATATGGTATTTGAAAGCATTAATAATAAATCTGAATAATTGAAACTGTCAGTAATTCATACCTGTAATGCCTTCGGGCAACGAGTCCTGACACCACTCTTCCTTCCCTCTCACCCACACCACAGTTGCCCAGGAAGTTATTGCTATCCATTATAGCAAGTTCATGAAGAAACAATTCAATGGTGCTTTCATCCCATCCATCCTCAGGACATTTTCCCTTAATAATAATAATATAAAGGTAACTACAAAACTCAGAAATTAAAAATGAACAAAACTTTATGCAACTTGTTTGACTGCTACCCTTCTTTCCCACACTGTTTGTATTTTCATTACGCTGTTTTATGTTATCTAATGTTATGAACCTGTATTCAGAGAAAAGTTAAATGATTTTTCCATGTTTTAAGTACAGTTACATTAGCATATCCTGACATTAAAATAATCAGGATATTTTTCACCTTGAAGTGTTCTTTATGGTACACACAAAAACCTCTGCAGGGTTTTTATCTAGTTATTGTCTAATAGGTAAGGAAACGACATCCAGAATATGTCAAAACCTGCAACCAGAAAAACGCTTTCTTGTGGTCTTTATTCCTCATCTTTGCCAGTTGCAAAAAATGAACCTCCGAAGAAAGGAGCACATAAACCCATGAAGCGCTGCCATAGGTTCAGAGGCTTTTTCACACGTCCCAGTAAGAACACAACAAATTCAGGCAATCTGAATTTCTGAAATGCAGTATCAAAGTTAAATCGGAAACGCTAGATGACATGACTAAGGATGGCCAAGAACTAAACATTTGCTAATTCATTGATAATTATTGTTATAAACTGGACACACAGAAACGGCACCTTACAAGTGTATCACGTTTTACCTAACGTAGTAATGTGCAAATATCTCAACTGCTTTTAAACATTAATTGTTCGCTGGGCCTTTTACATAACATAAGGCAGTCGCTTATTTTTCCCTCTCAGTCGCGGCCTTTCACCCTGGGTGTCCGTAAGGTGTCTGCCCCCCCGGCCGCGGCTCTCCCGGCCGTGCGGCCCCGGGTCGGACAGGGCGGTGACGCCGCGCCAGGGGGCGGCGAGGCCCGTGAGCCCGGCCCGGCTGAGCCCGGCCCGGCTGCGCGCTCACGGCGCTGCGCGGCGGCTCCGCCGCGGACCCCGGGAATCTCAGGGCCGCTCTGTCCGCTCGGAGCCCGGTGCGCGGAGGGCGGGCGGCTCTGCCGCGGTGCGGACGCCGGTGCGCGGAGCCCTGGCGGCTCGGGGCGGCCGTGCCCGGCCGGAGCGCGGTGTGCGGGGTCCGACCCCGTTACCTGCTCCAGCAGCGCCCGCAGGCGCAGCTCGTGCGCGCGGCGGCCCTGCGCCCCCTGGCGCACATAGGCCGCCGTCACCAGCCGCTCGCTGCAGCCCTGGTTCTCCGCGTTCATGGCCACGGCGCTCCCGCCGCCGCCGCTCCCCCTCGGCGCCGAGCAGGCCCGTGGAGCCAGGCACTTTCCGCCGGGAAGGGGCGGGCCGGGGCGGTGCAGGCGCACGGAGCGCCAGGGCCCCGCCCCGCCACCGGCTCCGCGCCGCGGGCAGAGCCCGCCCGGCCCGGCTCGGCCCTCCCCTCCCATCCCCTGCCCTCTCCTTCCCTCCCCTGCCTTGCCCGGCCCGGCCGCGGGGCGGAGCTCGGCCCCCCAGTGCAGGTGCGGGGCTGCGGCAGCCCCTGGCCCTGAGCCCCAGGTGGGCGGCCCGGCGGTCCGAGCTCGGGGCGTCCTCTCGTAAGGGGCGTGAGGGAGGAGCCCGCCGGAACACAGACTACTTGGTTGGGAAGAGCCTATTCGTGGATTGTTTTTCCCTGCCCCGCAGGGTTTGGCATTAGGCTGTTGGTAACAGCGTGCGTCCCCGAGGTCCCCGACAGGGCTAGGGCGTTCTGTGCTCTTCGGGATGTTTTTGTGGACGCAAGTGGTTGTGGGATTGTCCTCAGGGAATAGCAGCAACCTGCCTGTGGGGCTGAGGAGTGCAACCCAAAACTGCGTCGGAGGGACGAAGACATGCTATCAGGAGAGACCTAATTTACCTTTTTTTTTTTTTTTTTACATTATTTGAGAAAAGGCAGTTACACCAGCAGGAGATCTGGGACAGCTTTGCATCTTTACTAGGGACTGCCAGTGAATCTTCAGCAGGTGGAAGCTTCCCTGGAACTGGCCTTTGCCCCACGAGGCGGTCGCAGGAGCTGGCAGGTTACCATTTGCTTTTTTAAAACAACCAGTAGCGAGTACAGAAATTGAAGAGGCGCGTTACGTATATGGTGTGTTTGTTCCAATATTTGGTTTTAACCAGCCTGGTTATCTGGTCAGCTGAATTTGTTTATGAAATCTTATCTGTTTCTTCTGTTTTACAGTTTTAAGATCAGACGGCTAATTGGCACGTGAAGGGTGCATATTGACCGTCCTGCTTCTGTAAGTTTAATTAGGATCCTTTGGGTGTTCTGACAGAATAATCTTACACCCTATTTTAATTGTTGGCTCAGGCTAAAATTAACACAGTTTCTTAATCCTTTGGAACAGAAGAGAGCTTTACAAGTTGAACTGTCCCGCTCCTCAGTCCTCGCAGCCACGCCGCGCCTGGGCTGTTGCGTATGTCGTGTTGCTGCTGCTTTATGAACACGGAGCAGCTGCTCATCTCGATCTGTATCACAAGAGGGCGCTCACCTAAAGCGAAAAGCGCAGGGTTGTGCGTGAATTCCCTTTTTTTCCTTCTGTTTTTCCTACTCCAATATTTTGACATGGTGCTCAGATACGTACTATGAACAGATGACAAAGTATGCTCTGTGGGTTAGAAGGATAGAGACAGAAGCGTTAGCACGAGGAAAATGATCCAACTTATTTGTGTTATGTAATTGTTAGCAATTTTAATCCATGTGGCTAATTGAAGAGCATTAGCTACTCGGAATTAAAATGAATGGTTTGTTAATAACTATGACGGTGATGTGTATTTTGTTTAATTATGAGCTGTCGTAGTGTTTGAACTCTGCACTAGTGAAGAGTGAGGCAACGTAAAGGCTTTGTTAGATCAAGACCTATGAGCAAGTTACAGAATTCTCATTGCATCAGGAGAAGAAAACTACCAGTTAACTGCATTTAGAAGTACAGTAATGTGTAGATGAGCTCATAAACCAAGAGAAATATTTTTTTTTATTCTTTACTGTGAGGCGGGTGAGGCATTGGAACAGGTTGCCCAGAGAAGTTGTGGATGCCCCATCCGTGGAGATGTTGAAGGCCAGGTTGGATGGAGTTTTGAGCAGCCTGGTCTTGTGGGAGGTGTCCCTGTCCATAGCAGGGGGATTGGAAGGTCCCTTCCAACACAGGCCATCCTATTATTCTATGAAAAATAACTAATGAGTTATTTCTTGTTTAGTTTTATCAGAAGAAAGAACTCTCGAAGTTTTTAGAAGCCCTTGAATGAACTGTTTAATGGAATGTTGTTGAAACAGTCACAACTCACTCGTAGCTAAAGGGAGATGCACTATTAGCAGTCTGCTGAGAAAAATGTGAAAATTCTCCCATTTTAGTCTGATCTTTTTGTTTGCTTCATACAGAAATTAACATCCATAGAATTTTCTATACAGAAAATTACATCCAGTTGCTGTAACATTCATAAATATGTTTACTAGGCACAAAATGGCTATTCATCTGGAGTCATAGGTGATTGGATAAGTTCACTTTTAATTAAAAGGAATGGAAACAGAAATGCAAGTGTGAACAGATTTTATCAAATGTTACAGATATTAGTAGTTACCTAAGTAAATGACATAGCTTAGTTCCAAAGTCCACTGGCTGACAGGTAATGTAAGACAAAACAAACACAAGTCCAGCATTTCAGTAAGGTTTTATTTTGTCATAACCAAGCAAAGTGATTTTCTTTCTGTGATCCAGGTTATGCACAGAATGAGTCCTTACACCATGCATAATTATGAGAATACTGAATAATTAATATATACGGTTACTATTTTAAGCTGAGAACTCATTTGCTCCTGGTATAACCCAGAATCCCAGTTCTTTGCAAATACTTCAGGTGTACATCTTTCTCCCATATTTCACTGAAATCTGAGGAAAATCCCTCTTCTATAGAGAGGTGTGGAACAAGGCATCCAGGTCAAAATCTGATGCAGTGTGTGGGGTTATAGTTGTATTCTCTTTCTTCCAGTCAAGATCGCATTGTTGTTGTGGGAACATGAAAATAATGACAATGTGTCCAATGTATTCATACTGTTTTCACTTATATTATTTTTAGGCTTCGTTTTGGAAGTTACCGTGATGATACAGAACAATGTCGTGTAAAGCGTGGGGAGGGAGAGCGGCTGGCTGTGGCAAGTGGTGGCCAGGAGATAAACCTGTTCCAGATGTAGAAATAAGGCGAGTTCGAGGGGTGCTTTTGTTAAACTCCCAGCTGCTGTGCGCGCCCCGTGACCGGTGGCTGGCGCGGCGCAGACTTTGGAGCCGGGCCGGGGCGCTGGCCGAGCTGAAGGCGCGGCCCCTTTAAGGCAGGTGGCGGGGCGGGCGCGGGGCCGCGCGCAGGCGCGGGGCCGCGCAGCCGGAGGGGCGGGAGAGCCCCCAGCCCGCCCGGCCGCGCCGCCGCCCGCCGCGCTCGGCCCCGGCCCCAGCCCCAACCCCAGCCGCGCCGCCCATGGCGGAGCCGGGCGCCGAGGAGCCCGACGAGCGGCTGCTGCTCCTCGCGGACCCAGCGCCTCAGCCAGGGCCGCCCTGGCGGGGACCGCAGGGAACGAGAGCCGCCCCCGGCGGGGCTGTGCGGCAGTGTGGGGAGCCGGGGCTCGAGGAGGACTCGGACTCGGACTCGGAGGACTCGGACTCGGGGCCCGAGGGGGATGGAGAGGACGAGCCCCTCCTGCGGGCGTCGGGTACCGGCCGCGGGCGCCGAGCGGGCGCTTCCTGGGACAGGGAGCCCCGGGCCGCCGCAGGTACGGCCCGACCGCCCTCGCCGGGCTCGGCGGCACCGCGGGAGCGGCCGGGGGGGACGGCGCGGGTCGGGCTGGGCGTCTGTGCCGGGGAGGGGGGAAGGCAGCCCCTGCCTGGCTCTGTGCTGCCAGCGGGGCTACAGACACAACTGGATGCGGTGCGCTCGGTGTGCCGTGCCCAGTGGCACAGCGTCGGCGAGGGGCAGAGACGCGTTGCTCGCTCGTCATGTGGGCTCACTGACTAATACTTAGTGAAGGGAAGGTGCTGCGAGTCGATCGAAATGCAACTGCTTTGTGTCTCTGTGCAGGGCTGCACGAACTCATTTACATCTTGATGAGTGTCTCCACTGTTACTTCTTCTCCCTATCTGCTGTTTTGTTGGGCCTTGCTTTGTTTGTTTCTGTCAAGTTTTTTTGAACTCGTGGCTTTGCATGTTTTCACAGACTGTTCTGTGGTGGGACTGGATGCTACTTCCTGAACACTTGTCAAACTGTCAAGTTTTCTGTTTGTCTCTCCTATCCCACTGATTACTTTCTTGTGACCCCCATAGTTTCATCTTGGAAAAAAAAGCTCAGTCTGTGCCTGTTCTTTCCAACCTGTTACAACCCACCCCAGAAGGCAAGGGTAACCCAGACTCTTGTTAATAGATCCTTTGGGGTAGATTAGAATGAAAGGACACTGAATGATCGCTGTTTGTAAGTGTATATATGTATATATGTAGGGTTTATTTTAGAACAACTTGGTTGCTATGGAAAGCAGGTACGTAGCTCTTTTGGCTATTATTATCTGTACTAACATAGCAATATCAAAGAATAAAAACATCACTTAAGACAATGTGTAAGGGAAAAGAAAGAAAGAAAGAATAAGAGTAGAAACATACCACCACCCGTTAATCTTGCGACAAGACTTGATCGTTGCCGTTTCGATGTCCACTGGTTGAAGTGATGGTCACAGTCTTGATCTGTGGACTGTGAGGGAAGCCCTTATGCTCAGGACAGGTGGGAACGCCCAGGTACCTCCCCTGGGGGTGGGGAGCTTTTAGTCCTCTGGTGAAAGGCCTCAGAAGTGAGTCTGGGGTGCTTTGGGGGTCTTTGATGGTTTATGATACCTTCTAAGACGTGACAACTGCCTCTCACATCAACGTAGTTGAGCCAGTTATGCCCCATCAGGAGGGATGAATACCCTCAGGCCTCTGTGTTAACCTGACCTTCCCCGGGTGAAGGGGACTGTGTGCGTGTGTAAGGGAGCTCAATTGGCATGATGAAAAGCACTATTCCACTTCGCAGGATCTGCTGCTTACCTGCCTCAAAGCTTGGCTTGTAGCCTCTGGTGGTAAGTGTTCACCCTCTCTGTCTTGCCTGAATTGCCACTATACACCCAAAAACTCGCCTCCTGCAAACCTGGCCTCAGCAAAGCTCCCTGCTGCCTCCACAAATGGGCAATTGTTTTGAGTCATCAACCGTTTAGTCTCTCATACAATCATATGTTCACTTTGTACCATCACATGCTTTAGGAGTTTTAGATGTGGACTCTACTGTCATAACTTTGGTTTTCATAGAAATTTATCTTTCCATGTTTTGAAATCTGGTCTTGAAGAGAGAAGTATAATGTGAAAGTTCAGAAATGCAAGAATTTAATAATTAATTTGAAAAGAGGCATAAGCGTAGCCATTACCTAATTCTAAATATACTGGCAAAATCATAAATTACTTGTTATTTATTGCTTACTTTTTTTTTCTTTAGGCTTACAACCTTTTGATTCTGCGCAAGTTTCTAAATAGGTGTACATCTAGGATGGGTTTGCTGACTGAAATCTGTGGAGTTCTGTCATTTCATAGTGTTTGCTATTGTAATCATAGCATAGGATTTCTTGCCAGAGACTGGCAAGACTGTTCCTTTTGCAACAATTGAATAAATAAATAAAAAAGCAAACAAAACTCCTATCAAGTTAAACAAAATAAATTGTGCTAGTAACTTTATTTTAGTAGCCACAGAAAGCTTTTAATAGCGTACAGAATTTAACCATAAGGAAAGAATAATCTCTTCTTTTAACCACTGGTCCCAAGTGTAGTCCACACCAGTAATGAGAACATACCATTAAAATGTTGAGTTCTCCATCTTGTTTCCACAAAGATGTGTTAAGGAGACAGTGCTTCTAGCAAAACACTTCTAGAGAAACTTCAAAAACACTTCAAAAACTTCAAAACACTTCAAAAAAGAAGTTCATGCTTCAGAGTGGAGACTAGAGGTGGCTGTTGCACCACTGGGGCAGTTAGGACAGCGAATGCAGGGTACTACTTGGAATCTGCCTGAAGAATGTGTGAGAAAATCTCAGAACTGTGATTGATTGCAGCATCTCATCCCTTGCTTCCCTGTCCTTAACTTTTTTGTATGTATAACACTTGAAGGTACAGGATTGTTTCACGAGTCAGGTGGAACCAACATGCAACAGATGTTATTTGTGCATGTTATTGCAACACTGAGTGTTTTCATAATGGAATTATGATCAGAATATGAGACTTTGTATTGGAAAAGATGGAATTGGTTGAAGGGACTACCTTTAGCCATGTTCATGTTGAAAGTGTATAAATCTAGCTTAGTGCTGAAGGAGTTCATACATATTACTCTTGTAAAGTGTATGAGTTTAGCTTATGTCACGTTCACTTGATAGAAGAACAGGCTGAGGTGCATATGTGAATGATTGTGTTTGTATCTTCTTTGGTGAGTCTTCATCATTCTAGTATAGCAGCTTCCCAGTCTTGGGCTTACCCAAATTAATTTGAAAAAAGTTCTTGAGCTTGGTAGTTAGACTGTGTGTGTGTGAGGCCTGGTCTACTTAGTGGCAGTTTAATGAGAAGAGTAGTTTTCTAGAGTGATTGCAAGAGAAACCTTGATTAGTTATAAAACTGGGAATAAGTTGTGATATAACATACTTTCTCAGTGGAAAACTTGATTAAAATGATTTTTGAAAAAGAAACCAACTCAAAAAAAAACCCCTGCCACATTCAGCAAATACTGTCTTCAATTAAGATGGTTTATTTGCATAGAGAGAGTGTTGATAAACTTTAAACTGTCAGTTTCTTTTTTGTCAGCCTATATGTTTTTGTACAGTGACATCACTGTTGTAACAGGCTTTCTCACGGCACAGTAGCAATACTGAACAAATCACGAGTTTCAAAAATTTCTCTCTTCTTCCTTGACTGTGCAGCATAATGCAGCTTCTTTGCTTTCAACTTTTTCCTTAAGTTGTCTTTTTTAACATAAAGAAGAATTTGAAGAATTTCCCCAAGGCAGTGAGACTACAGTATTAGATTGTGGAATCAATGCACAGAAATCAAAAACTGCCCTCTGAATCTTCTGCAGAGACAACTGCAATCCATGTGAACAACTTCATTTGTAGGTCTTCTTCACCTGGAAGATCAGTGTGCAGTGTGACTTAGCATGGATATTGCATTTTGTTTGGTAACAGTGCAGTGCACAACCCTGATTTTGCTTTCACTGACAGGAATATGTAGTAGTTGCAGCTCCGGTGTGTGATGTGATGTAGATGTGTAGAGGTAGTTGAGGCTTGAATATGTAATAAGAATCATTGATTCAAAGTGACTTTTTCCATAAAAATAAATGCATTGTGGGTCTTTGGGTTTATTTCTGTAACTCACTTAAATACTTTGTGACAGGGATATCTTTGAACTCTTTCCCTGTCTCTTGTTGTCTGGCTCTAAAGTCTCAAAGTGTAGTTTATCACAACAGTATTTGCCGAGTAGTTGTAAGAGATTCTGATCCAAGGGGCCATAGCTGTTGATCCTTAAGAATGACCTGCCATTAGCTTTAAGGCTTCTCTTCCTGTTGCCAACTTATGCTAAGGTTTTCCTATTTTTTAATGCTTTATAGTTCTTTTGTTTGGAAGCCATATTATTTTTTGTGAGTGGTACGTTGCTCGCAAGTTCTAGTGTTCTAGAAAGCTTCAAAGATTGTCCTGTGCTACAAAAAGGTGTTTAGTTTTTTAATTTGACTCTCCACAAACTGTTTAGGAGTATCTTTTCTGTGGATTCTTTATCAGTTGCATTCCAGAAGGATGTATGTTACATTTTTCCAATTGCTGAAATGGGAAAAAAAGCGACTTTTATCTGTAAATGTTTAATTTAGAACAATGTAGCTGCTTCTTAATGCAGAAGTGATCCCTAATAAACAGACCCATTACAACACACTCAGTGAACGTGTAGAATAATCCCAGCCTTAAAAGTAAGGTACAATAATCTACAGTTTCAAAACTTGTGAAGAAATAGTTTGAAAAAATTGAAAGATGAATAGAATCCTGGCAACTTCCTTTCTAGTTGTCTTTCTAAATGTTTGTGTAGTGTTGTAGAGTTTGCATTATGAGTGTCTTCATAGACCTGATCTTTTGGTTGGTATATAAAGAAACACTGCAAGTTGCTTACAATGTTTTAATGTTGGAATAGTGATGGCACGTGGTACTCCACGGGGATGTTGATGCCACTTTTGAGTGCTACTTGTAACAGATTTTTCAGTGGGTTAACTTTATTGTGTCTCAGCAGACAATGAACGTTAGCTAAACTCTTGACTCGAGGGTGTGATAGTTAGTGGGTAATGAGCAGTTTGCTTTCAGGTAGCTTTGTCTGCAGAAGGACACACAGATAATATGTAAAATCTTTAGCACTTTTTTTACAGTTGTGACTTTAAATGTTTTTCTGATTTATTTTTTTTTTTTAATCCTCGAAAAGTATAAACACTTAGCAGTGGTAGTCTCAAATTTGCTGTTGTGGGTTTGGCTGATTTACTTTAAACAAAAGGTCGATTAGACATGGATAAATCAGTGGAAAAACTTGCACTGATTTAATGGACCAGATTTTTCAGCCTGCTGTTGAATGGGTGTCAGCAGGGGAAGGGTGTTGGCTTTTCAATGTGTTTACTTATGCTGCTGTTAATTAGTAGTACAAATAGCACTTAAGACTCCTTGTTTTCTTATTTTTCAGGGCATACAGGACATATTGCTGATATGAATATATTTTTAGATGATCCAGAATTTGCAGAGATTATTCTGAGAACAGAACAAGCTATAGAATGTGGAGTTTTTCCAGAAAGAATCTCTCAAGGATCCAGTGGGAGTTACTTTGCCAAGGATCCAAAAGGGGTGAGCATGTTACTGCAGAGTCAGGGACACTATCAGCAGTGAACTGAAAATGGACATTTAAAAATTCTGTTTAAATGGAAATTCATTTAAATAAGTTGTTTATTAATTTATTGTATGCCAAAATTGATGTTGGAAAAATCAATGCAAGTAATAATTAGATTTCTATGTCTTGCAGCACAAGGTAAGGCAAAATAACTATTATTTCTCTGCTGCAGTTTTGTCGTGTTTGAATGATCTGCATCAAATAAATATGGAGAAAATAAAAGGGCCTCTAACATCTGAAAACAATTCAGGAATTCCTTTGTGTGAAATCTTGTTTTCTGTACGTTTTAGTTGATTTTTGACACAACTGAGCTTCTGATTTCAGTACTGTTTAGGCCTCCTACATTTTTATCTCTTCTCTTTTTAGATAGTCTTTTATTTAGGTTGTGTCTCCTTTCTCCTATATGATTGGTAGATGGGTGAGAAGTGATATCAAGTCTACCTTTTTGCTTGAACTTGTCTGCTGAATCTTAACTGGAAAATTTGTTTTCCCCTCCCATAGTGGTAGATGGTACCTTGAGTAGTGGTCATCAAGGGAGTGTCCTAAGGTTACTTTGAGACAGAGAAGTAACAGTTACCTGAGTATCTGGCTTGAAAAGTAACATTTGGTCAACAATATTTAGTAACAGAAAATGATGTTTCAGACATATTTTCACATTGTTTTCTTTAAATTAGAAATATTTTGCTACCCATCTGTTTCATAAAATAAGAGTTCCAACCCCTCAACTTTTGTTAATTTGTCATATCTGATTTTATTTTAAGCTCAATCAGGAGTTTTCTGGTTTTAGATAGATGTAGGTGTTCCTTAATCCTGAAGATCCCAGTTGCTCAGTTGTGTTGGATGTGGAAGTTGTAACATTTTGAGTGCCTAGGTTTTCAGAATATATTCAAGATTGTTGTTATTCTGTGCATCCCCATAACAGTCACTTCCCTTTCATTTAGGGAGTAGTTTGGGTTCTGTTTAGCTTTTAGTCATATTATTGATCATTACAGAATATATTCCTGTTTTGTTTTAATTTTCACAGTTGTTTAGTTTGTTTTAATGCCAATTTTATGGTGATAGTTTTTACACGTTTTTGAATGAGTGATTTTTTAGAATAGTTACCTGACTTAATATAAATAAATATGTAAATTTATGATTTTATTAATGAATTTATTGTTATGGGAGGTGGCAGAGTTACCCTTCAAAATCTTCTGAAAACTGCACATTGCAGCTCCATTATTCCATTGTAACCTGTGTTCCAGGAACATTTGTTAGTAATGATCCCCCTTATTCTGCTGGAGAAGAGCCAAAGTAGGTTGGGAAGGAGGGTCTCTCTCTTTTTGAAACTGGAAGGAAAAAGAATTCTTTCTCTGATGACTTTGTGGGATTCTTGTTATCACATACAATGCTGTAAATATGAAAACCTTTTCAAATTTTCATCTGACTTTTTAAACGTTACGTTACTTCCCGATTTCAGTAGCTTAGATCTTTGTAGATTTCCAGGTTGTGTACTTATATACACATATTCAAAATTTGTTCTATTTGTAAAGAGGTATTTTAAATTAGGTTTATATCTTATTTAATATGCAATAGGAAAAAAGCTGAGTAATAACCAAATACTGGTTTAAATTAATACTTTTTCAAAAATTCAGTGCGTGATGTGTCTAAAGAGTATTCTACAGTGTCATGCTAAAATACTTTACAACTGATTAAGTGGGCTTTTTTTGGAGTTTTTCTTAATGCTGTGCAGTTGACATTTTTTTATTCTTTGAGAGTAAGTAGAGAAATTACTAGGGGAAAAAAAAAATCATACTTGTTCTGTATTTCCATATCTGCAAATCTGTTTTCTCTGAAGCTTCTCCAGACTTGATTTTGCTGGATTTTGGTGATTTACAGATGCCTGAGACATTCACTGTGCCCTGGCGCTAGTGAGAGACTACTTATACATCATTTTTGTGTAAACATAACCGTAGTATTTTGGATGGGGCATATTATTCCTAGCTTCTTATGTGGTGATTTTTTTGTTGGTTTTACTTTTCTTTTGCAGTAAATGTTGGTTTTGTTCCTAGTTAAGTTCTTAGTAGTGACTTGCCCTCCTCCTTTATGTAGGTCATTGATTTGAATGTAAGTATTTAGGAGAAATGATTTAAAAAAAGAGACCACTTATTTTATATGGGTCAGGAAGGATTTATCACAAAATATGGAAGTATTTGTCAACATGGGACTGTGAGAATAATGATACGGAGTTATTAGCAGATTTTCAATTTTGCTTTTGTTCTTTGCAATAAATTAAGAACTTATCTATGTTTGCTATCCATATTAAAGGTCTGATAAAACTTAATTTTGTCAATAGTGCTATTCTAATTTGTAGAATGGATTTCAGATCCTGTTGGACTGAGTATTGCATCATTCCACTTCAGACCAGTTTCGTGAGTTGCCTTCTATTCTTCTTGAGTAATCTCTTCCTTATGCTGGGAAGGAGCTCATTAAAGAAGTGCTAAGCCTTCTTACTGGTCAGCTTCTGAAGTGTTTACTCACACTAATGCCAAGTTACAGGTAAAATAAGCTGTTTCCATTAGGTCATCTGATTTGCTGATTTGAGTCTATCAGAAAGATAAAAATCAATTTGCCTAATTAAAGCTAGCTTTTTTGCATTTATTAACAAAAATTATATAATTGTATGCTGATATGAAGGAGTTCTGTACTTAAGCAGCACTATTGCTGAAGTATTGAATATTTCTGTATTTGTGTAACCAATAAATACAAGACATTGTGTCTGTTACAAATTGTTCTGCAATAGTTTCCTGGCAGTTTAACTAGTGGCTAATTGGTAGTGCTAATGGAGTCAGTCTGTAAATTAATTTTGACTGGCAAAATTAAGACTGGCCTTGCTAGCTTGTCCTACATATTGAGCTTTCTGATTCTACTCTGGTCCTCAACAGTGGTGGCTCTGCAAAATTTGGCAGGGTGTTCTAACTTCAGTGAAACCTTGAAACCATATCTAGATTTGACAGTATAGCACAGTACAGTCCAGACAAGTGATGGAATGAGCTAAGCTCCTTTTTCAAATGGGCACTTTGTAGGAAGTATTTTCCAGAGAGTGATTCAGAAAAGAGATAAGTAAAGGTTTGGAATGTACTACTATATACACCACAACATTTCTGGGAAATGCAAAGCTGGTAACTTTGTTTTAAGCAGGTAGATACATGTGATTCAATACGAAAAAATTAAATAACTTTAACATTTCTAAACCTCACATTGTAATTTTGATTAAAATAGTGTACCAAGTGTTGTGATTTAAAAATAAAAAATAATAATAAATAGTTATGTATTCAAAAACATGATGTCTTTTCACATTGCATAGAATATTTATTGTAAGTGTAACCATTTTTGTAGGTCTAAATTGAATTGTGTCTGCAGTTGCATACAACTTGTTCTTGGTTTTGAATGGTTTTATCTACAGTCATAGATAACAGCATACCAAAACCAAGAGAATTCTTGTCAATTTATTTCCTATCTATGTTGATAGGAAACTTATTTTACAGTTTGAATGCAAATAATGGTATTTTTGGGAATGAATCAAAATAGATGGATGAGACAGATGATGCTGCTAATGCCTAGTATCTTGTATATCTGTTTCCAAACTGAATGAATTAAGTCCTCTGTAGTTACTTTGTCCTGGACAATCTTGGACAAAGCAAGATTGTCTAGGACAAAATGGGTGAAAATTCTCTAGAAGCTAAGGCAAGTGGTCGGATCCTCTCCCTAATCCAGCCAAATCAGCAGTTACTGCAACAGTCTTTGACTGCCAGCAGACTTGTTCCTGACCTGAGTGTCAATCAGCTCTGAGAACTGGTGCAACAACAGGCCGTGTTTAGCTTATTGAGAGGTCCACTCTTTTGATGAGGATTCAGTAAAGTACTAATATGTGAAAATGCTTCCTAAACAGTTGTTCTTAAATATTTATTAGAAAGAATTTGATTTGCTTGCCACTGTGCTGTGAGGAGGGATGAAGATAAGCATTTCTACAGCATTCCACGTGAGCTATAGAAAAGTCATTACACAGACTTTATGCAGTAGGCCAGAGTTCATCACAGGCAATTGAAAGGTTATATATTTTAGTCTGGTAATAATCTTGTGGTTTGAGGTCAACAAATACAGAATCATATGTAGAAGGCACCTTGAGAAATCATCTATTTAGTGCCTGTGCTGTGGAGCAGGATTAAAATGCAGTCCTCTTAAATTTTGAAAAATATATTTTGGAAAAGAAAATAGTAGTTGGTTTGGATTTTTTCTTGTGAAGAGCTTCTTTTGAATTTGTACTAATCCTAGACAGGCATTTGATGATAAATGTATTTAGCATTTCATTTTGTTTGTTTTTTTATCTCATCATCTAAAAAGAGCAACTGTAAAATGCTGTGTATAGGATCTAACCAGTATTTTCAAATAACTAATTTTTAAACTAATTTTGCAACCCAAAGTGCTCATATTTTAATTTTGTATTATTTATCTTAGAAAATTATTGGAGTGTTCAAACCAAAATCTGAAGAGCCTTATGGACATCTAAATCCAAAATGGACCAAATATTTTCACAAAATTTGTTGTCCTTGCTGCTTTGGCAGAGGCTGCCTCGTTCCAAATCAGGGATACCTCTCTGAAGCTGGTGCCTATCTTGTAGATGAGAAGCTGGGGCTGGGAGTTGTACCTAAAACTAAGGTAAAAGTTAAAACACATAAATTACTGAATAAAAAAACCCTACAGTCTCTAAACTGCAGCTGTGTAGATATCCTTGTGTATTGTCATTTGTAAACTATTGCAAATCCAAAGGCACAGTGGTTTGGTGTAGAAATAGTGACCATGACTTTTGTTTTAAAGGATAAGTTTAATTGAATCTGAATTGAATCTTTTCTTTGGAACCACTTCAGTTTCTAATATTTTCTGACACCTTTTGTGCCTCATGATTTGGTGAGATGCAAATTTGCAAAAATCAGCATATAAAATTCCCATTTTTGTTTGAGATCTGTGAAATAGAAAATATTCACCTCTATAAAATTTCTGTTGGAAATGCCTGATGCTTCCTTTTTGATTTTTCTTTTTTTGACAACTGAGCCTAAAATTTAATGTAAATTTATAATTTAAATAATAAAGAATTCTGAGCTGTGTTTAACTTTCATATTTTAAGGTCGTCTGGCTTGTCAGTGAGACCTTTAATTACAGTGCAATAGATCGTGCAAAGTCAAGAGGAAAAAAGTATGCTTTAGAGAAAGTGCCAAAAGTTGCTAAAAAATTTAATCGAATTGGACTACCTCCTAAGGTAAGATGAAAAATAGGTCATTTGTGCACTTCCTGATTCTTAGACAAAACTTTGAGTTAAAAAAAAAAAAGAATATTTATAAGTAACTTAAACAGTAGAAGAAAAAATTTGTTGCTTATTGAAAACTACCTCTAAATGTCTGAAATTTTGATAAATATGACTGTTTCTGTGCAAAATCTATCCACTTTTATATCGTTCCTTCACTACTACTTTAATAATCTTGGCACTTTTTGTTTCAGTTTACAGTCAAGCTTTCTGCTGGAACTTGTTGTACATTTCACTTCTTTTTTTGTATTTATTGATTGTTTAGTACATTTCCTTTTAGTATCATGTTTTTATATTGTCAGTCTTTTTTCCCTGAAATTTATCTAGTTCCTAATTTTTTCCTAATTTTTTTTTTGCCTTCTATTGTTTGTTTTATTCTTTTGGGAATCCTATTGTTGTGTTCTTCCTACCTTCGTTTTGTCTTGAGTGCAGACTATGCCAACTAAAAACCTGGCATCTTTCTTGCCTAATGAGCCTTACTGTATCCCCAAAATATCACTACACTGTTCTAATCCTAAGCTTTTAAAGCACAGGTTACATACAGCTTGTGTAATCCACTTGTATCAGTTCCCAGCAATTTAGATCCACGTGACACAGGTTGTGCAAGCTTCGCATGAGCATGGTTATTCCACGTGCTCTGTATTTATCCATGTGTCTGCATGTGTTTATCTATCTGCATTTTACTTCCCAAATATCAATTCTTTTTTGAATTTTAATCTTGAGCACCTCTCCTGTTTCACATACATATGGAGCTTATGCCATCTCGACTTTTCTTCCTTGGACTCTTTTGGGAAATGTATTTCAGCCAATTTTGTGCAAAAAGGATCTGTCTTGAAAAAAGTGGTTAGTGCTGCTGTTCTCATCAGTGATGGTTAAAAGCTGATCAGAGAGGAAGATTTTTCTCTTGTCATTTTTACAGTTTTCTCTGAACTATTGAAGCAAGTGCTTCCAGTGAAAAAAGAGAATAGATATTATTTCTTGTCATACTGACCGTTCATTTGTGTTGAGCCGTCTGGCTACATTTCGTTCCTGGTAAACTCAGTGAGTGTTTAAACAAAGATTAAAAAAACCCAAAAAACCCAAAACCATCAAAAATCCTAGAAAAACACTCTCATGATTTGAGTCTTACCTTTTTTTTGAGTTTAGGAATGAAAGAGAAACCACTTAGTAATCTCTTTTTTTTTTAATGTCATACTTACTGTGTTCTGAACTTTTAACAGAAAAACTCATTATGTACTTTCAAAATTGAGATTACTTATGTGACCTACCCAAGTGTATTTTCCAAATGCTGTTTCTTAATATTTCAGGTTGGCTCCTTCCAGTTGTTTGTTGAAGGATATAAGGAAGCTGACTACTGGCTCAGGAAGTTTGAAACTGATCCTTTACCTGAGAACACAAGGAAAGAATTTCAGTCACAGTTTGAAAGATTGGTTATCTTGGATTATGTCATCAGAAACACAGGTATTTATTAGTGTCTCTTGGTATCTGTCTACTTTTGTGAGGCAGAAATGGTAAGCAATGCTGGCTGAAAGCTGGTGTTTAAGACTTTTAGTACATTTCAGATGCTTTTCTCAAAATTGAAGGCCAGAAAGTCGCATTTTAAATTTAAAATAATTTACTTCGGATTGCAATATGAAAAAATCCAAACAACCCTTTTAAAGTGTTACTCGATATTTTTAAGCAAATACTTTCATTACGCTTTAATTCTGTTTTTAGGGAAACTAAAGAAATACTACATACCTAAGAACATTTGGTACATTTGTGGTCATTCACTGAATCAGTTGCCTATACATTTCAGTAAAGCTAAAACACATGTATTGTGATGGAAAGAAATTTTTTGAACAGTTTTGCCTGACTTACATGGGTGAAGTGTCAATTTACAATATTAGTCATTGTGTATCACTTTAGATGATGCTTTCTTTATATGTGTTATGTTGTGACATGCATTTTTCTGTTTAAAGACAGAGGTAATGATAACTGGTTAGTCAGGTACGAAAAAGAAGATGATGGACTTGATCTTTCAGATAAGGTAAGAAAATTGTACTATTGAAATTTATATTCTTTAAATTTTTTAGTTTAGTACCTTGGTCTTGCTGGGGATTAAGGGCATGCCTTTAATCCTGGTGCATGGTTTCAAGATATATGATAACTGCAAATTATTCTAGGCAAAATGAAGGGAAAAATTATTTTCTTTAGACTAGTCTATATAGAACAGTGCTAGAAGTTATTGTTCTGTATTTTGGCTTTACTAGATTGGGTTATAATAATAGTAAAAGTGCCCACTGTTGCTCAGGCACATTTTTTCAGCTCTTTATGTGCTCAGCTTATCTTGTATTTGGGGAAAGGCTCCTCTTTAATGGGGTTAGAGTAAGACTTATATGTACTTGAGTTTATTTGGATACTGCTTTGTATTGTTTAAGTTGAATTTAACCAGTGAAGGTAAAAAGTATATTATTTAATATTTTTAATGTGTTTCACTGTTTTTGTAAGCACATAAATGTCACTTATTTAAATATTCCTTCAACAGGATAGCCAATGGAGTATAACTAAAGAATCTATTAAAATTGCTGCAATTGACAATGGTTTAGCGTTTCCTTTTAAGCATCCTGATGAGTGGAGGGCATGTAAGTATTGCATTCTTCTATCATCTTCCTTTCAGGAGAGAGGCTTCCAAAGAAGTATTTTTTATTTGGGTTGTTTTAGGAAACTAAGAAATGATCACTGTAGTTATACATTGAATTTTTAAATAACATACTGTTCTTCACAAAGTTAGGAACAAGTGCCATTTTTGCAATGGCATATGTGATTTAGTCCATTTTCATATTTTTTACTTTTAAACGTTGTTAATACATGGACACTTATAAGCGTAGTACTGTATGTAAACTGACTGATGGTGGAACTGGAAGAATTTAGCAACATGTTTTTCACATGTATTTTCTTGAAAAACATGGTGGAAAATTACTTGGGTGAAAGGATATGCAAGCTGTCTGTCTAATGGCCAAATTTTTGTTTCAAAATGAAAAGTACTATTATAGGTGGACAAGTAGACAGGTTATTTTTTTCTTGTTCTCATCTTTAGCTTACTTCCTAGATGTTAATATTTAGTTATCAATTTTTACTCTGTTTGAAAATACTATTACTGTTTAAGTGAGATTGCTTTTGACTACATCTGTGATTACTTACAGTTTAGAGGGAGGTGCCTATCAGGGTTTCCAATTATTTCTGAGGGCTATTAGCCAAGCAGGTAATTATGGCAGTTAAGTGTGGGCTAGTTAGACTCTCAAAAGGCTAGTTTATTACTCCAGCCAGAGCTTTGTATAATCTCTTTATATGTTGATACTCTAAATAGTTACTGTCCTCCATATCTCTTGGCTACAGTCACTTCTGTAGCTGTTCTAGAGACACAGCAATTATGGCTTATTTTATACCATCTATTACTTCAGAATCAAAAGTATTAAACTTGCATGATCCTTTAGTATTCTTGTGCAGTTTGACAGGCATGTGATAATTTTGTAAAGGAAACTTGTAGCATGGCATTTACAAATTGCAGCCTCTTGATACATAGAGCAGATTTTCTTGACTAGTGCTGGTTGGTCATCAAGGATAACCTTCTAAAAGCCAGAGAGCAGCCTATGCAAAAGGCAGAAAGTTGGTCCAGCATGGATGAACAGGGGACTCCTGCCTGAATTGGGGATGCAAATATTAAGTATATTAATTTTAAAAAAAAAAAAAAAGAAAAAAGAAAAAAAAAGATTTAGAAACTCCTCTGAAAAAATAGAGATTTTGCCCAAAAGTGCAAGAATAGAGTTTGGAATGTCAAAGCTCAGCTGAAGTAAAGCTAGCAGAAGACATAAAGAGCAACAAGAAAGCATTAAGTAAATTAGAAGTGAGGATGGGACTGAAGAAAAGTGCAGCAAAGACCTGAAGGCAAAAGGTGAAGAAAGAAGTTACTCAGTGCTGACTTTGCCTCAGTTTTCACTTGTAAGATTTGCTCTCAGGCTCTTGGGTCTCAAAACTCATAAGCAGAGCCTTGGGAAATGAATCATTACCCAAAGAAGAAGAAGGGGAGCACTTAAAAAAAATGGTCATATGGAAGTTCATTACTCTTGCAATATGTTTTGAAAAAACCATCTAGTAGCAATTGAGTGAAAAGTTAAGAACCTTCTCTCAGCATACTTAGAAAGCATTTTAAAAAACTAAAAATTATATTAAAAATAGTAGCTACTTTTTTGTTAATTCATAAATGAGTCAAACATGTGAAAGATTTCTATTTTATTACAGCTATTATTTTACTCCAAAGGGAACTGCATTGCTAAACTAGAAAAGGCCTCTTCTGCTTGCAGTGTTTCATTTGTATACTTTTTTTACTTACTGCTTACTATGTTTTTACTGTTTGGAATAAAGGATTAGCAGCTGTAAAGCTGCTCTTGCAACTGTAGCCAAAAGGGGTGTATGGGGAAACCATGTTGGGAAAAAGTGGTGTCTTACTGAGAACATGCAGCAGGCAGCTTGAGAATTTGATTTTTGCCTGTTGTTAATCACTAAGTGTACTGTTTTCCTGTATTAGATCCCTTTCACTGGGCTTGGCTTCCTCAAGCAAAAGTTCCTTTCTCTCAGGAGACCAGAGATCTTGTTCTTCCTCGCGTTTCTGATATGAACTTCGTACAGGACCTTTGCGAAGATCTTTATGAACTGTTTAAGGTGAATCAACTGCTTCTTTGAATTGAATATTACTGAAATAGCTGATACCTGTAATGGAACAGTTAAAGTCATAAAAGAAAAAAAAACAAACTTTTTTATATCACGATATTGTGCTATTTTAGCTCTGACGTTGGCATAGTCGAAAGGGTTTATGTAATTATAAGGAAACTGTGTCGCCAATGTAGTTAATTCATAGTAATCAACTCATCTATTATATATCTAAGTTTCACATAATCAATTAAAGCCAGTTAATTCTTATAGCACAAATTTGTGTAAAAACTCTATTTAACATACCTATGTGGTGTGTATGCACTTAAGCTGTAGCAACCTGAGGAAATCATGTATTTAACATAACTTAAAATACATGCAGGCCTTTTGTGTGTGTGCATGTATATATATATATAAATTTTACATACATATATTGTGCTAAACTGATGCTGAAATCTTGACCATGTTTAAAGTCAAACTCATTTTAAAGACACTAAAATTGTGCTACAATATTGACATGTAAAGAAGTGTCCTTATCTGAAATATTCCATAAACAATTGTGTCAGGTGTTCAATTGAAATAATACAAATGAGCATTGAAAGAATTTGAAATTTTAAACTTTTAATGAAAGTGCAGCTTTAATATCAAAACTGGATCCTGAAACACAAATATTTGTGTCTTTGACTCTGGGTTTGTTAGTTGAAGTATTTAATAAATCCAAGGGAGGAAATGTTCTTCTTCCAGAGTACATGTGAGAGAAAGAGCAGTGTTAACATTATGTAATGGTATTAAGCCTGGTATCTACCAGATATTGGTATTTACCACTTGCCAAAAGAGATATCCACTGATGTATTTTACTTCCATGA
This sequence comes from Pseudopipra pipra, assembly GCF_036250125.1. NCBI lineage: Eukaryota > Metazoa > Chordata > Aves > Passeriformes > Pipridae > Pseudopipra > Pseudopipra pipra. Next base: position 57,333,836 of record NC_087552.1, on the reverse strand, counting down.
TGTGGAACATTTTTCATTTTCATGTATGTAAACTTGCTGCAATAAATAGGCCTTTTTGTGGGTCATACTAGGATTCTATTTGAAGCTTTCAAAAATTACTATAGTGTTGGTAAATATGGGTATACTGATGATTTTACATACTAAATATATAGCTGAAAATAAGTGGGTCATTTCCTATAATAACTGTTTGTTTTCTTAATAAAGACTGACAAAGGATTTGACAAGGCTACTTTTGAAAACCAGATGTCTGTTATGAGGGGACAGGTAAGTCTGCTTATCTTAGATTTTTATTTGTGTATTTAATTTGTCATCACTTCTCAGCTGCTTTTTTTAGAGGAACAAAAACTGACTTCTGTTGAATGGAAAGACTCTTTAAGGTATTTTCACCTGAGAAGACTCAATTTCTTCTTAGAGTTTGTTCCCATTTGCATATAGATGAGACAGCAGAAAGTGTATGCAGATTTTTTTTTAATAGAAGATTTTCTTAAATAATTGGATTTTATTGGTTTTGTGGGGGATAGGGGAGAAATTAACTGTATATTCTTAGAAGGCATTTTAAAAACGAAATATTGGAGAAGAGTCATAAATTTGGATGGAAAACTTGATGTGTAATTTCATTATGCTGTTAAAATAAATGTGACTTTATTTTGGAGGATTGACTTGATTATTCAAATACCTCTCACAAGAAAGTATTAGGTAATAAAATATCAAATGTTAAAACTATACTTCAAAACAGTCCAGCCATTTTCGGATTAGAAATTTGATGATTGTTAAGTGTTGGGCTTTTTTGGGTTTTTTGTTTGTTTGATTGTTTGTTATTTTAAAACACCAAAACAAGAGAGAAGAGGGTTTCTCCATCTTCCTGCAGTTTTACAATTTAAGACAGGTGTGAAATATTAGAGAAAAAGCTTTAGCTAAGAACAAGTTATTTAGTTCATTGTAGGCATAAAATGTCATTTCTGCAAATGTAATAGTCCTGTTCGCACTAAATATATTGATACTGACTTCTCTGTGTTCATAAATTCAACATGGATAGTTTGAAGCCAGACATTCACAATTCCTAGAGTGGCTTAATTAGCTGTTTTCTCTGTAGAATTTCCTATATCAGAAAGTACCTTGCACAAGACTGCAGCTCTGCTTGGTTGTCTAAATTAGTTTTTCGCTCTAAAAGCTACATCTGGACCCTTTTTTTGTACCCTGTCCCTGAGGTGGATTTCAGCAGAGATTTGTTGTGTTTGTTTGTTTGTTTTTTTTTTAATCTCTCTCTAGCTATATAAGAGTGTGTTTCACTGTGGGAAATGTCAGGTTTTCAGGCATGGAAGAAGTGCAGATAATGAGTAATTCTTGTATGTGATTGGAAATACATCAGCAAACAATGCCTTTTAGCACTGATTTTAGACTTGATTTTGGTGTAAAACAAAAGTATGTTACAAGGGCATTATAGAAGAGCCGGCTACCTAGATCACATGATAGTGGATGCATTCAGTTGGGATGAATTTGCAGGATAGCCAAAAAATCTATATACATCCTTAAAAATGGGAATTTAAGAATAAGAAAACTAGGAATCTAGTTGATAAAGATAAGGAGGCTGCAGATAAACATATCTTGCATGTAAGGGATGAGGTCTTTCAGGTACCAAGCATAGTTAGAAGCCTATTTTTGTGAAGTGCAGGTAAAAAAATTTGAGAAGGGTTTCAAACCCAAAATAATTCTCTCAAGAATGTATAGTCTAAGCAACAGGTAACACATATCTACAAATAATTGCCTCAGAACTTTGAAAAGTGCAGAGTGAGCAGAGGATCAGTAAGTTTGACAAGGTCATTGTGCAGGGGACAAAAAGGCTTGATATTAAGGATAATGCAAGTGTGTCACCAGAGCTAAAATGAATACTTGCCTCAGTTTTCAGCAGGATAACATTGCATATGGAGTAAGTTATCAGGGCAGTCCATGAGCACTGAAGTTTTGGAAGGAAGATAACAGACTCCTGTGAATTGAGGGCTGAATGTAGATCTTAGCACTGGGTTTGGTATGCGTTAATAATATGGCTTCATATCTTCTGATATGAAAATAATTTTGGCTAAACTGGTGATAGATCCTGTGTTAAATCATGGCTTTCTTGTAGGTTGGTTTTTTTCCATTAAAGGTGCAGTGCTTTCAAGAAATGTGCTAAATTTAAAATGCTCTTTGATTTTTGACTCATAACATTTTCTGAAAATTTGGAGAGGATTGCATGAAATATTCAAGAAAAGAATGGAAGGGTAGTTAGTGGCAGGATGTCTTCATGATACCAAAGAAATAAAATATTTCTACTTGCAATAGAATATCTTTTAAAATTAATTCATTCATCAGCAGAGTCCTCTACAGAATTGATTTGAGTGGCATCTAAATTTGTAAGCCTGTTAGCTACAGTTTTATTTGTGTACTCTAACCTTACCTGCTTTTACTCTTTTTAGATACTAAACCTTACTCAGGCATTAAAGGATGAAAAAAGTCCCATTCAGCTTGTTCAGATGCCACGTGTGATTGTAGAGCGAAGTAGCACTGGAAGTCAGGGCCGAATTGTTCACCTGAGTAATGCATTCACACAGACCTTTCATAGCAGGAAGCCTTTCTTTTCCTCCTGGTAGCAACAAAAATACGTGGGAAGAGTAAGTTCTCTTAACTTTAGAAAGCTACTTTTGTGTAAAGGCTCTGCAATAACGTATTTCTGCTGAATACCAAGAGCTCAGACTGCCAACACCTCAGAACTTAAATTCTAAAGACTTAAGAAATGTATTTTGAATGTAATAAAAGTTTACAATTTTTGTGTCAAAATTGTGAATTCTTACGTCAGGGAATGAGAAAAATTTGTCCATACTGTATTTTTATAGGCTAAATTAATGTATTCTGAATAAGGGAAGCTAGTTTGCATATGCTGAGAAACTAATTTTGAATACAATAGGATTTTTTTTGTTTAATATACATGTGAGAATCTGTACACTATTAATTTCTTTTTATATGGCCTTTGGAAAAAAAGTTCAGAATGTTATCTTTGATTGTGAAAAATGCTTTTCCTTGGAATTTTTTCCTGATATTTTAAACTGGTTATAGATTTTTGTAGGCTAGTTACTTGAAAAGTCATGCACTTAAAATAATAATCTGTCCTTGACAAACAAGTAGGAGAAAGGGAGAAGGGGAAAAAAAGCTCCAACTACCTTTTTTTTTTTTTTGCACACAGGGACCAAAAATAGTTAAGTAGGTGAATTACAGCAAAATTCAACCTGAGTGAATACACAGTTTCTACTGTGACAATAGAAACTGAGTGTACATTTCAGAGGTTGAAGTTTCATTGTAGTGTTTAGAACTTGTGTATTTAAGCACATATATGGAAATTTTTGATATTTCTTTATAGATGCATCACAATGAAGGAATTGCACCGTGTTGTTAGGTTTCTTTTGCCATGCACTATGAATGTGTTCATCAGTTGTCACCAAAGTGGTTCTGCATTGTTAGTGACAGAATCACTGATGTGTTCATCACAAAGCCAGTTTGCCTTCTAAATTTCTAGCTAAACACAGTTTTTGGTTTTTTGACTGGAAAAAAGAGAACACTTCTTTTTTTGACTGGAAAAGACTGTAATAGATACAGCAGAGAATTGTTATTGTGCTCTTAGCAATGTCATGCTCACCTGCCACTTGCCATTTGCATTTATGCTTAAATTACCTGGTTTAAGACTTGATGGTCATGTTTCTAGGTCTGCGGCTTCTGTAATGTGATAAATAATTTTATTTTAGTAATTTCCTGGACATTTAAGACTGGAAATGGGAGAAAGATTGCTGCTTTTATGAAACTTTCAGTATTTCAGACATTGCTGTATTTTGTAATTCTAAGCAATACTGTTGGAACTCAGAAATAATAAAATGCTTGTATTTTATGTAATTTTGAGTGGATGTAAATATTAATGTAGCACGTTAGCAAGGTCACAAAACTGAGATGTTTAAGCCTTAAATGTAAATCCCACCGCAAGGTGGAGCTCGAAAGGAGATGGAAACGCCCACCTTTATAAACTTGCCATGATTGTTTTTATCCAAACGGATTATTAAAAAATTGAAGACAGTGTTGATGCACGGGGTGCGCCTGCTGAGAATAATGAATGTCCCGTGGGAGCGGCTCGGGGCCGGGGCTCCGCCGTGTCCCTTGTCCGCGGGTGGGGGGGTCCCGCCGAGGCCTCCGCGCCGCTGGGGGGCGCCGCCCGGTGCACCCGCGCCGCTCGCGGGGGCCGTCGGGACGGAGGCGGTGCGATGGCGGCGGGGGAGCGCAGCCCCGGCGGCATCGCCCTGGTCGGGCCGGCGTCCGGCGCGCCCAGCTGCCCGCACGGTGAGCCCGGAGGGGCGGGGAGCACCACCCCGGCGTCCCTGGGCTCCCGGCAGGGCTTGCCTTGCACCAGCCTTTGGGAATACCTTGTTCTGGGAGCTCGGCTCTTGCAGCGGAGCGGTGGAACAAACCTGCTGGTGCCCCCTGTGTCATCGTATCGTCGCGTTTGTCCCCAGGTCCCGCGCTGCTGTTCGTGAAGACCAGCCAAGGAAAAGAGGAAGGGAGAAGATTCTATGCTTGTTCAGCTTGTAGGGATAGAAAGGATTGTAACTTTTTTCAGTGGGAAGATGAGAAGGTAAGAGAGCGTTGCTTAAGATTCTGCTGGAGATTCAGGACTACGGAGGTGATCCGAGGGTTGGAGCACCTCTCCTATGGGGAAAGACAGAGAGTTGGGGCTGTTCAGCCTGGAGAAGAGAAGGCTCCAGGGAGACCTCTTACAGCACTTTCCACTGCCTAAAGGGGCTACAAAAAAGCTGGAGAGGGACTTTTTATAACGGCATGTAGTGATAGGACAAGGGGCGATGACTTTAAATGCAAAGAAGGTAGGTTTGGATTAGCTGTTAGGAAGAAATTCTTTACTGTGACAGTGGTGAGGCACTGCAACAGGTTGCCCAGAGAATTGGGGATGCCCCATCCCTAGAAGTGTTCAAGGCCAGATTGGATGGGGTTTTGAACAACATCCTCTAGTGGAAAGTGTCCCTGCCCATGACAGGGGGATTGGAGCTAGATGATCTTTAAGGTCCTTTCCAGCCCAAATCAGTCGATGATACTATGAAATACTGGGGATTTTTTTACCGATTTAACAGTTAAAAAGTATATTTTGTTCTGGAAATCTGTGGCAATTGTCACTTTCTAAACTTTATATAATAGTTTATACTTAGCAGAGCACTTATTTCTGTCAGGAGAACATGTTTCAAGTATAACTTTTAAGGAAGGCTATGTACATTTTGAGCAAAACTGACAATTGTTACCGTATTGCCAAAATGCATAGATAATTAAGGTAAGAAGTTTGCTAATGCTATGCAATGTTGAACAAAATGGGATACTTCTGATCCCAGGATGCTCTCATCTCCCATAATTAAGACAGAGAAAATGTATTGGATGCAAACAAAAAGTGGGATGTACAAAATTCCGAGGTGGTGGGGTTCAGCATGATGCTCAGCAATTTCTCATTGCCTAGAGACCTTTGGTCACATAATTTTGTAGGGTGCTGAAATTGGGATTGATATGTATTCACAGAGAGCTTGCCGTGTTTTTTTCCAATGTGTTTTGTGTTACTTTTTCTGTTCCCTGAATGAGTATCTTGTGTTGTAGTCATTGTCCTCAGGAGATTGGCAGGCTGCAATTTAATTGGGTTCATAATTGGTTTTTTGCTGTGCTGCTTACTACTGAAAAGCTGTAGAAAGAGAAAACGAGATGGTTGGTCACTGGGTCGTGTAGATTTAAATGGGATTCCTAGTGATAAGTCATTTTAAATGTCACTTGTATCATGGTGTCTTTTGTTCTGTTGAATTTTACTGTCTCCTTCTTTAAACAAAACAGTTCCATAACTTTTGTGCAAATGTCTTGAAACTCTGTTCCATGTGAAACCATGAGTATGTTTTGTGGGAACAAAGTAGAAGAGTCAGAGAAGAGTGTGAGAGACTGAAATGTTAAAGGTTAATGACTCAAACTCAGTGACAGGTCATAACAAAGAGCTCTTGTCCTTTTAAAATGATCACACAAAAAGACTTGGGCAATGTTTCTGCTGTCATCAGTTTTTCAGGATCAGATCATAGTTCTTCAGAGGGAATGGACCTGCTGGCACACATTAATGGAAAGGATAGCTCTTTCTGTCTCCATCACAATCACGTTTTGAGTTTTTCCCCGAGTAGAAGATATGTAGTAGAAGAATGAAATCCTATTAATTTTTTTGCATGGTTTAACTTCACAGTGAGAGACTGGTGTTGTTTTGCAGTGTGCCCCTGTGCTGCAGTCATGCTTGTTCTTCTGAAACAACAGACCAAGGAATGTGATGGTTTTTCCTTGCAGAGTAACTAAAGCATGAGACCTTTGATGCACCCCTTTTGTTTAATGTTGAGATTTGATGTACAACACAGAGCAATAGCTGTTTGTTTTGTAACTTTTTACGTACACAAATTTTACAGGTGTCGGAAACAAGGCTTGCAGCACGTGAAGAATATAATAGAAATCATCAACCTGCTTTCACACACAGACAGAATGTGGAAAGGTATAGTTATGCATATTTCCTTTAGTAGAAATGAAGTAATACAAGTTTAGGTACTCTGAATGTAGAGAAGACATTTCAGGATTCTTTAAAATAGGAAGATGTGGCAGAGGGATTTGGACAAATGGGAAAATAGCATGAAACAACTAATTAGAGCATAGTATTTTCAGCCCAGGAACTGTTTTTCTTTATGTTTGTATAGTTCTTCTGATGTTAGTGCTCATAACTTGCTAACAACAGATCAGTAGTAGTTTCAGTTAATTTATGCCTGACTTTAGTTTGCAAAAGTAACAGGCTTAACATTATAAAAAGAAGCAAAGGTAATACAGTAACAAATAATGTCTGAATTTTTGTGTATAAACATACAGGACTTTGCAGTTAGTCTATGAAATCTTCACTCTGTAATCCAGTTATCCAATATATCCAATCCAGACTCCCAATATATTTGGTTACCATATATTATGTGCATTTCAGAGTGTCCTTTGAATATTCTTTCATAAATAATACTTAATTCACATGTGGAGTTTTGCAAGAGCAGTGTAAACTGCATTGTCTGTTTAAATGTCTGAATACTTAAAAAATGTGAAACTCCCTCTGTAACTCTGCTACATGTCTTTCATAGAGGCTTTTTGCAAAGTTTGTTCCCTATTGTCTTTTCTATTTAAAGGTACAAGAATTTTGTTCTGCTGCCATTATCAAAGAGGAGGTTTTGCCAGGAATGCCAGCAATTGCTATTGCCAGCAGAATGGGAAAAACACTCGAATCACCAGTTGCTGTGTGATATCTCCACTGCCCAGCTCAAAAGGCCCAGTCAATTTCTGTATCCACTGGAGAATAAAAAAACAAATGCACAGTATTTATTTGCAGACAGAAGTTGCCAGTTTCTACTTAATCTCCTTATTGATTTAGGATTCAGACGAGTGCTCTCTGTTGGAACACCCAGGTACATCAGTGAGAGTTGCTACAGTTTCAAATAATATTTATATCTCAAAACTGTGCAGCTTACTAATGATTACATAATCAGTGATTCTCCCATAATAAGAGGTTCACTATGCTTTAATTGGTTGGGGTTATCCAAGCATCTCGTGGGGTCTTGCTTTGAGCTAAAAAGATACAGGAGAAGACTGCAGCAGCACTGCACATAACACGAACACACATACACACTTCAGTTCTGCTTTATTTCTTACTGCAGTGACATTTCTTTGGCTTTGTTTCAGGGGGTTTTTATGCAAGGTGATCCAGTAGGTTTCACTGACTTTTCATCTTTTAAGACTAACCTATTTTTTTAACTCTGAGTATCGGCCAAAGGGAATCACCCAAATTCAGATTACCCCATTTTCTCTTATCTGTTTGGTTTTAGGTTTAGTAAAGTACCAGGCATTCTTGTCTTGCAAGATCATTTCTGAAGCCAGTGGTTATGTGTTAAATTTTTTTGCTCCAATTATACTTCAGGCTTCATGAAATGATCCAGTCAAAAGCATCACAAGAAGAAGATTTCAGAGTTAGAAGCCTTCTACTAGATATTGATTTCAGGTAGGTTTTAACATTTGTCTGTCTGAAGAATAAGTGTAAAGATTTGTGTTCTTACTACTTTAAAAGATAAATTGGTGGTTGTTTTCACTTTCTTGTCCCTGCATCTTAGTTCATGCACACATACACAAATGACATCCGGTTTATGAGAAAAGTAATTATACTTAATAATTCCTCAGTATGTGTTGTCAGTAATCAGAACCCAAAGATGATGTTTTTCTCAAGGCCTGTTTTCAGTCTAAATGCCTTTTAGGACACACAAGAAGTTGCTTATGTTTTTCTACTACTATTTGAACTTATTTTACAGGTATTCACAATTTTACACAGAGGATGAATTCTGCCACTACAACATGTTCAATCATTATTTTTTTGGTGGAGAGGTAAGGCCAAGTATTTATTGAGTGCTTTTGTAAAGAAGTAAGTGTTACCAATGCAAAATTTTGTAAGAAGCTAGTCTAGTAGAAAACATCATGAGAAAAAATGGTCAGTAGTACTGAAAAGCAAAGAATGACAGTGCCTATTCAGTAATTCTCTCCCACTTGATTCAAACTTATTATATTTATGTTAACTAATGTTGCTTAGACACCTTAATTCCTGCTTTTATTAAAATGACAGTGTGGTATGAGCTGTTGCCTCATGTAAGTATTCATTACCCCTTTTCTTGTGTTGCTACAACAGAATTCATTATTTTATTCCCAGCCTTTACCAGCCCAGTGGATGCTACAAGACTTCATCACTGGTGCTTGAGATGGGAGGGAAAACAAGGTTTTTATGCTTTGTTCCAGAAAAGCAAGGTCAAAAGGTTAACCTTGTTGTCATAAAATGAGATTGATTTGGTGTAATGCTCAATGAAAATGCCTAATTTCTTGTTTCTTTTTAAATGTCACATGAAGTGCTTAATTTCGAGTTTGTTAGGAAACCTGCAGCTGTAATAGGATGTCTGTTATAGCTTTGTAATAGAATCACAGTCTAATTCAAGTCCAAACATTAATTTTAAACTCTTGTCCCAATAATATACTCACTCTTTGCTCTTCCTCTGCCATTAGTAAGCCTCTGGTTATTTGTATAAACATGTTTCTTTCAATACCGTTCACAGCATGTAGGTAATTTTCAGATTTTTCCATTCTAAAGGCTACATTTGAATGAGATCTTGAAAAAAAAAGAATAATTTAGAATGAAATGGGAAGCTGGTCTGAAAGCCTAAACTTTAAATATTTGTAATACATCACTGTATTCAAGTTTTGTATTTTTCAATTAAAACTAAAGACACTGTTCATCTACATTATAAATATTGCAGTTCTTTTCAAGGTGTGCAGAGGTGACACCTGTAATGATACTGTTCTGCAGTGTATTCATGGACTGAATTGCAGAACTTTCAGTTGCATATTAGTGTTAAAAATCTGCTTTTGGTATGCAATAGAATCTAAGTAACAGATGATAGAACACTGCAAGATGGCAGTCAATACCTAGGTTTTTACATTTCCTTTAATAATAGAATCCAGATTGGATTGCTACAATTTGAATACTATGTATTTTTATAATCAATATGGATTGAATTGGTTTTCAGTAGATGTGTTTTTCTCCTACTGCTTTGGTAATGCTTTGCAGAATAGAACTATAAGTTAAAGGGCATGAATAAAATGTATTCTGAGCCTGAACTTTGTTTTCTCGCTATGAATAACATCATTTTTTCTGAGGTAAATTCAGTATCCTTAGGAAGAAGACTGTCTTAGGAAGCTTGAACTGCATCTGCCTTTGATACATTAACTGAAAAGGGCACTTGTTTTCAGTGCTTCAAATCCAGTAGGGTTTTTTTGTTTGGGATTCTTTTAATTTGTTTGGGTTTTTTTGTTTTGTTTTTTAAATGCTACACGAGAGGAAATTCACCTCCACAAGAATAAAACCTGAAACTTCTACAGTGATCATTTTATTGCTGAAGACAATATTTTTACATTTCTTTAATCTGTTAACCTCTATTTCTTACAGGCTGCACGTGAAACTTGTAGGAAATTCTTGTATGAAGATAATGGTGAAAGAGTCATTATGGTAACTGATCCCCCATTTGGAGGTTTAGTGGAAGCACTGGCTTCTAGTTTTAAAAAACTGATGGCAATGTGGAAGGAGACAGGAAAAGAAGGTATGTATTATAGCCAGATAGGTGGGTTAAGCAGTAACATCACTATAAGAAAAGTACCTATTTAAAATAAGTCTGTGATTCTTGCTGCTCAGGTGAATGTGAGCACACTCACGTTATAATTTCTGGAGGCGAACTACCATATCCTGTTTACTCTCCTGATATTTTTAGTTTAGTAATGCCCAGTTCTCTAAGTCTCTCTTAAAACCCTTTGCCATTCTTTTCCAAATCTGCTTTTCCATTAAAATGGACTTAGAAGGTAGAGAAAAATAAGCTATCAAACTAATACCATTTCTTACCAACGCAGGCAGGTAACAAGAGCTGTTAGTTACGTGGCACTTACAGCTACGCATATATAAAATATGCCAAAACTTTGTTTCCTGCAGGAACTAGTTCTTATGCCTAGCATGACATACATATCCATGTTTATGTATACTGAATGCTTACTGTAAAGTTGTCATGCTTCACATACCTTGTTTTTCTCTTATGTACATCAAAGCCTTTTTGTTACTAGGTCAAGACAATAAAGAGATGCCCATGTTCTGGATATTTCCATACTTCTTTGAGTCTCGTATTCTTGACTTTTTCCCAAGCTTCAATATGATGGATTACCAGGTATGGCTGAACCAAATGAGTCTGCTAAATATCAGTTGTGTGCAATGTGAACAGGAATATGAATGGAGCTGATACAGTGGTAGCACTTGTCTGTAGATGGGCTGTGTCCTTGAGCTTTGACTGTGTTGGAGACATTGCAAAGCCTGTGGTGCTCATGTGAAGCCTGCATTCTGTATTTCTGTTAGTCATACCTTTGATAACTTTATCATGTTCCTGCAGTTTATATATAAACGTGAACGTTTTATAAGGCACATATAAAGATAATAAATATCTAAATATCTCTGCCCATGCTTAGCATTCAGTTTAAGGCTCTTTTTTATGGTTGTATTTTTCTAGGTAGACTATGATAATCATGCACTGTATAAACATGGCAAGACAGGTCGCAGACAATCTCCTGTCCGTATCTTCACAAACCTTACCCCAAGTATCATTGTCCTTCCTGTAGAAGAAGGTTATAGGTAAGATATTGTAATACTCAAGTAACTGAAAGAGTGTCTTTGTTCTTAGTTAGGGCAGAGAGTCTCTAAAGGAGTTTGGGATGGTGCTGTTCAGTGTTGTCTTGCCTAACTTGGATGCCAGGCTCGAGCATGTTTTTCTGTTTCATTCCAAAGTTGCGTGGTATATAGACAGTGTGTAGGAGAGCTGAACACCTAAAAAGAAGCTTATATTTTCCATTGTGGAATGATGAGATGCCTCAACTTCTCTGTGGGAAATGCTATATATGCCTACAGGAGAGATTTACAGCTATGTATGATAATCAACTTTGTTGAGATAGTAGTTAAAAAAATGAACCCTAAGAGAAGCATCGAGGACAGAGGAATGGATTTAGTTTGATTTACTACTGATAGTGTCAATAATTCAAATTCAAGCTCCTGAATTTTACTATGTGGATGTGTCTAAATTGCCTAAGTATCATTTATGCATCAAAGCTGTAATCTTTAATTCAACAAAGTGATTTTACAGTCCTTATGTTTATTGTTAAGCTTGTGTAAAATTAATTGTTTTGTTAGCAAATGTGGACCAGTACATTTTTTTTTTCCAGGTTTTGCACCTTATGTCAGCGGTATGTTAGTTCTGGTAACCAGCACTGTGAGATGTGCAATTCATGTACGTCAAAAGTAAGTATTTTCCCTTCTTTCTGAATGGCAGTTTTAGCAGTAGTCAGATAGGAGTCTCTGTAATATTTGCTCTGGTAAAAACCTATTCTGATACCAAGTTCTGTGGGAAACCCCCAACAGTTCCAATTTTGTCGACTTATTATTACCTTCACAGGACATCTTTCATAACCCACTGGGAATTAATTTCTGGTTTTGTGTTGTAAAGAGGACAAGAAAAATTTACTACTTGCCACTCAGACCATAACTTATTCACCAGTGGTTTGTTGGCACATACATGTTTTGTTATCTTTTGAAGTTTTAGAACTTGCTAATTTTAAAGTGCAGCCCTTTTGCTGTGGTTGTCACAGATTCTCAGGTTTGTTGTTTCTGAGTTACAGTCCTTCCTACAGAGGACTTGTTTCTGTAAACGGTGGGGTCCATACATCAGTAGTTTAGTTTTAAGATAGAATCAATGTGTGTGGGGTTAATAAAAAAAAAATTTATTTGTCTTTTATAGGATGGCAGACGATGGAAACATTGTGTTCTTTGCAAAAAATGTGTAAAACCCTGTAAGTACACAAAAATACTTTTCTAAATAGAAGTGCAAAGAAACTGAGATAACTAGTCCAAAGAAACTGAGATAACAAACCAGGAGAGAAAATGTAGAAGTAAAATGTAGTAGAAGACACAGAGTAAATGAAAAATCTCTGTTTTGCACAAGCTGCTATTTATTAATTTAAGTGTATTTGCACTGTGTGGAAATGTGATAACTTCTTGTCAAGGCACACTAAATCTCATTTATATTTATTATGGGAAAATTGAAATATTTTCATTTGTCATATAAGTGTTTCCTAATTCTGTAAACTTTTTCATTAGAATTTCATAAACAAATGGGGAATTACTAAAATGCTTGAGAGGGTGGAGTAAAATTATGTTTCATATACAAATTTAGTTGTATATATAGCTCTGTTCAAATAGCTGAAGCAATAATTTTTGTTACTGTTACAGAAATCACAATCTGTAAATACATTTTAACATCTGGACTTTTTTCCCTGTTAAGATCACATACATGATAATAGTTCTCATGGCAAAAAAATTCACACATAATTGTGCAGTATATCTAGTGAGGTATCTGGCTGCCTTATGAGATGGGATAAGGAACCCAAAACTGACCACGTTCATCTCTGTAAAACTAATCCAGAGTTAGAAACTGGGTATTGTGGCCTATATTTAAACCTCATTTTCAGAATTATCGTTATAAACATTTTCAATATAATAAATCATGTTACTTATTTTGCAGCTTGGTTTCACTGTAACAATTGCAACTGCTGTGCTCTTCCAAACCACAGTTGTGAGCAGACTGATTCTGGCTGTTTTGTGTGTGGCAAGGCAGGTCACAAGCGCAGTGCCTGTCCCAGTCTCTCCTGCACCAGAACAGCTTTCCAGTAGGTGTCATATTGCATTAATATAATAAAAGATAGCAGTCAGGTGAGATCAGATCTTATGTCATGGAATGAATTTAGAAAGAGATGACTTTTGGCTTTAAGTGCTGATGTCAGCTTTCACTGTTGCTCTCCTGCTCTGTTGCTGGGGAGTATATACTGAAGGGAGGATATGATAAATGGCAGCTCCTGTGGCTCCCAGTTCCCTGTCTTTGGCTTTTCTTTCAAAACTGATTTATATGGATCGCAAACTTGGTGACTGGTGCACAGGAGAGCTCTGTCAAGAAGACTGAAAACTGAAGTAATAAAACGCTTTTATCCCCTTCAAATTCCTCATGACAGGTCAGAGAAAACACTGACACTGTTTTATTGCTTCCTGTTTCTTTTGCTTTGTTGTGGCATATTTTGCTTTTTTCCATGTGGTATTTCAGGTGCTTTTTGTAGTATGAACTAAATCTCCACCATTAATCAGGATCACATTGAGTACTTTCAGTTTTCCATTATTGTCCTTCTGTAATATACAGAATGACATACTTGTATGTGTCAGAAGTCCAAAAGAATCATGTATGGTGGTCTTCAAATAGAACTAACTGAAAAGAGGAAAGGGGATTTGCTAAGAGATGATGCAGCAGTTGTCTCAGCCTTTCCAGTTCCGGATAGTCAACCTGCACTTTGGTAGCTTCTCCAGAGTCATGGATTTGTGATTCTTGAGCTGAATGGCTATAGCAGTGGAAATGCAAATCTTCTCTTGCAAAAGCTGTACTTCTTGTTGCATAGTGAGATTCAGATAATTACCCTCTTGGATCACTATGAAGAGACTCACCAGATGCCTGTTGGATGGTAGAGGAGTACAGGAGTATTGCTTCGGGTCTTACTGTGGCATTAAAACAAGTTTTGGTTAAGGAGTAGTAGAGATAAAAGGTAGTAATGTTTCAGTTTATGTATCTCTTTTAAAAATTCCATCTCTTAATGTTTGGGGTTTTTTTTCTTTGCTTAAAAAAGTAAAATGGATGCTAAAAAATTCATGAAGCCTCATCTGTTTCTTCTGTCAAGTAAGATACTATTTGGTCAATTGTACCAGAATGGTTTAGTCCTTTCACGTCATCAGTTACTTCTTTTGTTGACTTATTGCAGCATATAGCGTAGCTTTCTTTTTCTAATAAAAAGTTCTGTATGTTTTATTTATTAAAATTATTCAACATTTCACATTGTGAAATACATCCTTTGTCAGAGACAAAACAGTCCACTTGCTAGTTGTACTTAGGTCCTGTATTTGCAGGAGTCTTCCTAATGCAGGAGTCTCCCTAACTTTATGTATTGTCTTCTAAGCCTTTCTATTATGTATTTATGCTTTATATGTTCAGTATGAAACTCTGTGTGTGCTTTTTTGTGAGGGAATTTTCAAGTTTTCTATATCCTTTTAAAGTTAAATGCTGAATAAGTACATAAATGAAAGATAATTAATGACAATAAAGTGGAGAAACAGTTTTAGGAAGTTGAAATATCATAACATTGTAAGATGGAATATTCCTTGTACTTTTTGTGCCGGTGCTTCACATACTGTCACTACAGTTCATGTACTTACACAGACAGATTATTTAAAATATCAGCAAATGTAAAAGCTCATTCTCCATTTTATTCTAATCTCTATGTTCCTTTTTTCTTTACAGTGATGACAAAAAGAAAGGGCAGAAAACTTCAAAGAAGGTAAAGATGGGGATCTGTAAAAGATCAGCAATGAAACGTGCCATATTCTCCGGGAAGAAAATAAAGAATAAGAAAAAAAAGACATGACTTTTCTTGCTGCTACTTAATTATTTATTTTTTTATGGCCAGCCTTTGTTTCCATTTTCTAAAAATGTAAATATTGACATCCAAAATAAAACCTGATTGAATTAAAAGTGGCAGTTCCTTTATTACACATCGTTACTGGCACCAAAAAAACCCCCCCAACCTAAGTGAACTACCACAGCCCTTACCGTGTTATTTGTATAACGTAACAATTTCGTGTGTTTAGGATTGGCTATTTGCCTGATTTGGTGGGAATCTGACGTTCAGGGGAGTACTGCTGAGAGGTGAGGTACTGGTGGATGCTGTGGTTTTGTGGTAGGTGTTGGGGGACCTGGGGCAAGGGAGAAAGTGAGGGTAGGCGATGCAAAGGTAAAATTCTTGGGAAACAAATCTCTGTTAGTTACAATCCTCTCGGAGAAATGGTTTTGTGTTTTTAAAAAATTTTTCTCCAAATGGAAAAGAGGCTAGGAAAAAAAGGGTATTTAGTAAGCTTACTGAGGGCGGAGCAGGAGGAGCCTGACCCGCCCCCCGCGCCCGCCCGGGCTCGGCGCCGCCCCCGGAAGCGAGAGCGGAGGGCGGAGGGCGGAGGGCGGCGGGCGGGAAGGGTCCGGGGAGCTCTGGGAGCCCCGCAGCCATGCCCGCCTTCAGGCAGGTGGGCGAGAAGCAGCTGCCTCAGGAGGTCGTGTTCATGTGCTGGTCCCCCAAAAGGGACCTCATCGCCCTGGCCAACCGGGCGGGGGAGGTGAGTGCGGGGGCCGAGGGAGCAGCGGCTGCCGCCGGAAGGAGGGCCCTGCCTCTCCCTGCAGGCCAGATGGCTGTGCTGCTGCTTGTGGCATCCTTCCTGCAAGCCTGGCCAAGCATCTAGGAAGAGCAGGGGTTTTTTTAAATCAAGCTGCTTAATTCTTAGTGCCCCTTCCCTCTTTACAGTCTAATTTCCAAACAAATTTACTCGTGATGCGCTCCTTGCCTGCATTTGTGGGATTTTAAAGCACGTGAAATTTCTTATTTAAATCAATGGTCAAGTATTTTTTTCTGCATGTGGTCATGCATGAAGACAAGACTGTTGTGCTTTCGGGCTGTCTGCTGGAGAGGCAGTTGTTACTGGCTTCTATCCTTCTTCAAGGCTCAGCTTATTTCTCTGTAGTGCTGTAAACATTGGGCTGCCTTCTAAAAGAACATAGGAGTGAATCATCTGCTAGAGGAGTAGGTGGTATTTGCAACACGAGTTATTAAAAACTGGTTAAAAAAGTGCATCTTGAAGTGAATTACAGAGTGGTGTTAATGGGAGAATGTGGTTTAAGTTTGTCTTCGATGTATTTATTTGCTTGGTAGGTTTTACTTCATCGGCTTGCAAACTTTCAACGAGTGTGGAGTTTACCTCCAAATGAAAATACAGGAAAAGAAGTGACCGCTCTTGCTTGGAGACCAGATGGCAAAAGTAATGTCAAGTATACAAGGTGACATGGTACAATAAAAATCCCATGGGAAATCATGAATGTTGTGGTGATGATACCTTTTATCTGCGAAGGAAATTTTCAAGTTAACTGTGTTTGAAGAGGAGGATGGCTCAGTTTTATGTAGGTTCATTCACAGTAATAGAGAGATTAACACTTTTGAATGCAACTGCAAAAAAGATTTGCAAGACAGATTTATGTCTAAAATACTACTTTTCAGGGTATAGCAAAACTTCAGCCTCCTAAGCAAGCAGAATATTTTTGTATGAACTGCAGAGTTTATTGGAAGAGAAAGAGGCTGGCTGTCTAATCAGCATTGATTGAAGAGCTCAGTTTATTTGGCAGAGGCAAAACTTCAGAGGCTAAAATTGCTCTCATAATAGACCAGAGAAAGAAACACCTTTATCAACAGAAATAATGTTGAAATTAGTATATTAATGGACTTGTGCTGGGAATTAGTTAATTTTTGATTCATTGGAGGTGGGAGAATGAGAACAATCTTCTTTCATGATGTGGACAAAAACTACCTACATTGTTTTCTGATGGCATCTGAGGAGTCTAAGAAACTTCTTTTTAAGCTGGTTACGTGTGATTACAAGGAAATAAGTACAGAAACCTGTGCTTGCCATATGCTGTTAGGGATGAAGACAGTTAGGAAGAAAGTGGTGCAAAAGTTGCTCAGTAAGTCCTAACTTCTGTTGCAATAAAACCCAAACCTTTCTGATGGACAATCTTTATGTATAATATTGGCCTCAAATTTGCAAAATTGGAAGGCTGTACTTTATTGGAACTGTTGTTGGAAGTGTTATAAGCATGTTCAGTTCAACATGCAGGTAAATAATTATGAAATCAGGTCTTTGCCTTAAATTTACCACCTAAAACATGACAGGAGTTCAAACTTTAATAAGTAGATTTCAAATGAGAGTTTGAAAGGACTGTAAACAGACCAAGAAAACTGTCCAGTAATTGGCTTTGAAGGCACATTGTTTTCTAGGTCAGTGTAAAATACAGAGTTTTGCACATTGGTTATTTATACATTTTATTTTTCTTTCTCTAGTTTTGGCTTTTGGCCTTGCTGATACTAAGCAGATTATTCTGTGTGATGTAGAAAAACCTGAAAGCTTGCATTCCTTCTCTGTGGACTTATCTATTACATACATGCATTGGATGGAAGTAACTGAGGAAAGCAGGTGAGTCTGAAAAACTCTAGAAGTAAATTACAGGCTATGTAGTGCCCACCTTATTAATAATTTATACTAAGTGTGTTAGAAGCAGTCATATAAAATAGTACAAAATTCCATAGCTGTGGCTTTTTTTCACCACTTGGCTAAGATTTTCCTAATTTTTTTTACTTTTTTTTAGAATAGACACTTTCCATATGCTTATTTTTAGTGCTGATACCTTAATCTTATGGTTCTTCATGCTGAAATGTAATGTGTAACCTAATCTTGAGCGCCTGCCTCTTGAAAGCTGCTTAATCTAGTGGTAGTTTGTACAGCCTGACTTCTGATACAGCTTACGTCAATACCAATGAATTCATTTAACTAATTGTAGTAATGTTATGTTCTTCTATTTTGTTAGAATAATTATATTGAAGTATTTCTTCACCTGTGTTTTCAAGATATTTAGTTTGATGTTTACGTCTTTTGTGGTGTGTCTTTGGTGTTACATCCATTCCCACTGGCAATTCTGTTGTTCAGGAAGTCAGATTGTCACTAGTGACCATGAGCTCTGTGGGATTAAACAATTCTCAGCAGCGCTTGTGAGCTGGAGGACATCATGATCCCTACTTCTGTGGTCTTATGGAAACCTCTGATGTGCAACTTATTGCAGTGCAAGAAATTAATTAAATAAAACATTTATTTAAAAGAGGGAGGTGTTGTAAGCCTGACTTGGGGATTTTCCCCCCTACCTCCAGAAAACACCAATCTTAAAATAGCATGAAAATAACTGCATCTTTAATCACTCTAACATTCTTCTCCTGATGGGGATAGGCTTAACTCTTTGTGAGGAGGTCTCATCCTTCTGGCATGTCTATGGTGTGATATTAAGTATTGTGTGTTAATGTGCCTTTAGCAGTTTTGAGGTGTGGGTAGGTTGTACTGCAGAGTTTAAACAGAAATCCTCTGTCAGTAACTGCATTAGAGATGCAGAAGGATTTTGTTGGCAAGCCTCCAAGCCAGCAGACACAAACTTTTTTCAGTGAAAATAATAAAAAAATTTCAGAGTTCTTTTATTAATTTGATCACTTGATAAATTTTTAAAAATCCCGTAAGGGATTACCCACTGATATTTGTAGCTCTGATATACATGATGTATTGAGTATATGCTCTAACTTTGAAGTTAAAAAGAAAGTCTCTTCTCATTTTTACAGCTTGGGTAGTAAAGACAGTATTACTTCTTTTTCAGTGTTCTCACTTCCTTTTACAATGCTGAGGATGAATCAAACCTCCTTTTGCCTAAATTACCAGCCCTACCAAAAAAGTAAGTGTTACACTAGTAAGCTTGAGAAGATACTATTTGCCGTTTGTTATCGTTGTTTCAGTTCTTCATCTTTAGTGCTCTACAGATGTCCAAACATTGTTATTGACGGTAATTATTTTGTTCTCAGTTACAGTACCACTGCAAAAATTTTTAGGTAAGAAACTGTCATCTTATAGCTCTCTATTTTCTTCTTTTATTTTGTTTTCTGGTATTGAGACAAGCTACATAAGCCTTAATTACATGGTTTGTATTTTCAGTGAGGAAAAGTCAGATGAGATTATGAAGCTTCTGGGTGATGTCAGGTAAAATCCATCTGTGCATTGTTGTTGGTTGAGGTTTTTTTTTAGTTTGATTGGTTGGGTTTTGCGAGTTTACTTTGAAGTTATTAATAATTGTTTTTAAGGGTCCTGGAGAAATTATATGGAATGTCTTTTTTTTTTTTCGCGTGCAAAGATAAAGTTCAAAGAATATGTTAAAAAAGAAGTCTCCCCTCAGTTTAGAGAGATTATAAGGCACTTGATCAGCAACTGCTGTTGATGCCATATCTTCTTTTTCTTAGAAGATTCCCTGGCGTGCATTTGAAGGCTATTTTATGTTACTGAAGCTGGTCTTGGAGACATTTGTGGATGCTTGTTATAGACAGGGAATTCCTGGGGGTCTCTATGAGTGTGATAAAGCTAAACTTAACATTAGCTCTGAAATCAGCTATATTAGTGTTACTTTAGAATAAACATCTGTTATTAGGACACACACCAGGAGCAGCTGGAGGAAGTGCAGTTTAGCAGACTGAGACTGGCTTTGTGCAGTGCCTCTGGTACTGTTTTAAGGAGGGCACTTAATGTCTGTGCCTTGTTTTCCATTGGCTTTTGCTGTTCCTTACAGTCTTACCACTGAGAATCATCCTCCCTAAATCAAAATTTACATCTCTGTCTATCATGAGTTTTTCTTTTTTAAGACTTGATGCCTCTTCTTACAGTAGAATTTCCTTGCTTGAGAGAGAGATGTGGCTGTCTGTGGTGTAGGAGCTTTGTGGATTCCGTGCTCCCTTCATACATTCAATTAATCAAACCAAACGTTTTTCAGATACTGTGATTGCCAAGTTCTGTCTTCAGACAGAATATTTCTTGAAACGTTATGCTTCAACATATTTAGGTGTGTAAGAGGCAGAAATTGTAGTTAATTTTCTGGTATTTCAGGGTTTCTGTTTCTGATGCTGTTACTTCTGTGGCTATTATTGCTGCGGCATTCATTTCAAATGCTTATTTCCTTTGAGGTTTTGTTGAGGAGCCACTGAGTGACTGTGGCCAACTTACTCTGCCTGTAGTTAGGATAAAGTCAAAATAGCTTTGTAAGAGTTCTTTGTAGCCTGTATTGGTAGGTGGACTGTAGCTTGTTACTTTTTTCTTCTGGAAGGTATAAAGTTAGTGAAAAAGGACTCTGTGACTAAATGGTACTATTTTTTCCTATTCTCTCACTTAATGTCATAATTGATACTCTTACTGTAAATGTTAGAAGGCAGGTTTGATCAATAAAATCCAAGCTAATTTTTTGTTTGCTTTAGATTTCTTGGATCATAGACAGTAGCACAGTGTTTCCTTTTGTGCAGTGATTTGTTAGAGGAACATTTATTAAAGGGCTGGTATATAAGAATTAAGAACTATATCTGCATGTGTTTGAATTTCTTTCAGTATGCTTATCAACACACTGTTTTATTTTAATAGGCTTAATGCTCTTGTCCTTGGTGGCAGCTCAGGATTTATTGAGATTTATGCATATGGAATGTTCAAGATTGCTACAGTAAACGGGGTATGTTCCATTCCTTTCCATATTTTTTCTTCATAAAATACCAAACTTCAGCTAAATTGAGTGGAAATATACATATGTGTGCTTAGGCACAAATGAGAGTGGGTTACTGAATTTTAAAGAAACTAGTTAATTGGGTTATTGGTTATTGATGAAAAGACATTTTAACTGGAAAATTTAACATCTTGTTTCACACGAAGCGAAGTTCAGTGTTAATTCACAATAAAAAGAGTAGTTTTGTTCCTGAGTAGTAGCTGAAAATTACCCTTTGTCTTTATATGTTGTTGACTGCAATCATCTTTGTATGTCAGTGTGTTAGAGCAGTAAGTGCATCTTAGAGGAAATGCAATATTTTATTAACTTTTAAACTGGAATCCCTCAGGTGGCAGGTTCTTGTCGTGGACTGTGTTTGTCTAGTGATTTGAAATCACTGTCAGTTATTACAGAGATACGAGACTCTTCAGACAGTGAAGCAGAGATAACGTATTTTCAGGCAAGTAAAGTAATCTTAAAATGTTCTTTAAAAATAAAACTGCGTTTTAAATTGCGTTCGGGTAGCTTTATTGCTTTTCCATTATTTGCAAAAAACCTCACAAAATAATATTTTGAGCCTTTCTGAAATTTATCCCAGTTTAGCTTTTAGATTTATGATGTTAACATGGTTTCACTCATAAGACTGACGGTGATGATCTGAGGCATTATTTAAAATCCTACTCTTAAAATAACATTAATTTATTCAATTACAGTTAGTTATTCAAATTTTCCTCATTCAACACACAAAGGCATAACAGCAGTGCTTGTCATTATCCCATCTATCTAGAACAGTCATCCTTAAAACTATTCTGTTAGAACTCCAGAATGAGAAACCTTATCAGGAGTTTTTATGGATGAATTAAAAATATTTATTGCTTCTTTGAATTACATCTCTTTTCCTCTTAAAATCAACTTAAAAGGGATGAAAGCTGACAGTTTTTGGTGGGTCCTTTCAATCTGTTTTTTAATTTCTGTAATCTAGAATTTTTTAAAAGACAAATCATCTGTTAACTGTTGCCTGTTTCATTTGTTATAGTTGGACACTAGTCTATTATCAAGTTACTTACCTGAGGTAACTCGAATGGCGCGGAAGTTTACTCACATTTCAGCTCTGTTACAGGTACAGTCATGTTACTCTGTCCTTTTAATATCACAGTTCTTACAGGCTTCGATACTCTTAATGCAAGTAAAATCAAATGTTTTCTAGTAGGATGCTTAAGTTGGTTTTAAGTAAATGTAGAGCTCTAACTTGGAATTTGATAATAAATTTTACGTAAGATCTACAGTATCTCTTCCCTTTGTATTGTAACATTCAGTTATTGAGTGTGATGATTAAGGGGAGAAAGGAAATAATACTAATGTCTGTTTCTGTATTACAGTATATAAAGTTGTCATTGACGTGCATGTGTGAAGCATGGGAAGAAATACTGATGCAGATGGACTCACGACTCACAAAGTTTGTACAGGTACTGTGGGATTAACCATTCTTTTGGAAAAACTTTTGAAGTAATTCTGTTTTTCATGTTAATGTCATGCATATCTTAATGTTTAAGCATGATGTCTCCAGCTAACAGTCTCTAAGTTCAGAGACAACCTGGAAGCTGTTGTGTGTCAGGTGCTCTGATGCTGAAGATGCATGAGTACAATCAAACATGATTGTATTGTGATACTTCTTTGTTTTATTTATTCTGAGATATTCAAAAGTGAGGCTTTCAGCTTGCCCGGCTGTTTATCAGTTGGTTTCTGTTTAAGGTTGTGCTCTTTGTACTTTATTCATTGTTAAACTGATTACTGTAAATGTTGAGTAACAACACTTACAGCCTAGTTCAGTGGAGCTTGTATAACATCCATGATTAAGATGGTCTTGGATTTACTTAAATTTTGTTTTCATTGCCCATGGCCAGAAGTTAATTGAATAATATGATTTAATAATAAGATGATTTTTTTTAAATAGATTTTTGGTGATGGTAAACTGCTTAGAATTTTTATTGGGTAATACAATTGAAAAAACTTAAAATACTAGAAAATTTTCAGTGCTCAGTAGTCTGATTTCAACATTCAAGGATATGGGTGGGTCCTCCGATATAATTTAATTGAAGTGTTTGTGAGATAATTTGGTAGCCTGGATTTAATCTCTTCACCAATCTTTCAATCATTTTAACTGACAGGAAAAGAATACAACCACTTCTGTTCAGGATGAGTTTATGCAGCTGTTGTTATGGGGCAAAGCAAGGTAGTTACTGTTGTTTTATCTGAGTATCCATTTGCACTTGATGTAGAAACACAAAGTAAATGCATATTTGGTTCTCTCCCCACCTTCTTCAGTCTGGAACTTCAGGCATTACTAATGAACCAGCTGACAGTAAAGGTATGTTAATACTTTTTTAAACATACTAAAACAATCTGTTTCACCGTATTTTAATCTTTGTTCTGGGTTAACAGAAAATTATTATATGCTTGTATTTCTTTGTTAACAGGGTTTAAAAAAACTTGGTCAGTCCATAGAGTCTTCCTATTCCAGTATACAGAAGTTAGTCATAAGTCATTTGCAGAGGTAAGTCACAGAATGTTGAATGAATTATAGATTAAATGGCATATTATATATGCACTTTGCACAGTAAATGATAATAGCATTATCATGCTATTATCATTATCACGCAGCAAAGTCATGAATTTCCAAAGGATGACTAAAAGATTATACTTCTTTCCTCTTCCTTCCTAGTGGCTCTGAGGCTCTGTTATACCACTTGAGTGAATTGAAAGGAATGGCTTTATGGAAACAAAAATACGAGTCTTTGGGATTAGATGCATCTGGAATTGAAGGTGCAGTAGTGTCTGCTACTTACCTGATCAGATTTCACTTTTGAAAGCTTAATAATAATGGCTGGCTTCTTTTGCAGAGGCTATTACTGCTGTTGGTTCTTTCATCCTGAAGGCAAATGAGCTACTTCAGTAAGTATAAAGTCTGGAGAGATTAGAAAACATTCCTATGAGTTTTGTATTGAAGGGGCTGCATGTAGCTGGGAATAGAGGAGGCTGAAAGAACAAAGCTCCTCTGTTGGTGGTGGGCTTTGATCTTGTCTCACTGCAGGAATAGTCTTACTTGAAAGGTTGCACTGGGCATTTTTAAAAAAACTGATATTGCTTGTAGGCCTTTCTGTAGTAAAATGGGACTTAAGCCTGGAACAGCTTATGACATTTAGGTCTTGTAATTTCTTTTGTTGTTTCTTGCTCAGAGTTATCGACAGTAGTATGAAAAACTTCAAGGCGTTTTTTCGGTGGCTGTATGTGGGTAAGCTTGATGACGTAGTAATCATCCAGTGTCTGTTTTATATTGTAAGCATCGAAATGTTGGCAAGTAATCGGGCAGTCTTAGTTATAACCATCTATTTATTTCTATCATAGAAAATTTCTGGACATCTGAAAGGATACAGTTGATGAGACGAGTAATTATACTATTAAACACATAAATCATAAACTTGATAGTTCTTGACTGAACTTATTGTGTGGAGTGGGTATTGTACATACTTGACCTGCAGTGTTGCTCCAAACTGTTTTCTGCTTCATGAGCAATTTGCTGGTCTCGACTTGGAGAAAATAAAGGACTTTATTTAGTTTACACTAAATCTGAAGTACAGTCTAATTCTCCTTTACTCTGTTAATTGCTCTTTTTTCCCGTGACAGCCTGGGTAGCTGTAAGGTTCTGTACAGATGTAAACAGTCTCTGAATGTCTGGATGCACTTGGTAGCCACCTTCAGTTGTGTCTGAGTAGCTGCAGAGAAAATGTTAGAAGGAAGTGCAGAATGCTGTATTTTAGCCTGCTTGTTTTTCTGAAGTGATTATGAATAAATTTGTAACTTTTAACTGACTACTTTACAAAGCCTAAGTGGTCTTACCAGATACTGTAAAAGCACCAGAAATGCATTGTTAGCACTTACTAGCAGGAATATAGTAATTCTAATTTTAAAAATTGCAGAAAGCAGAACTGTCAGAGTTCTGTGTAATGTGTGCTGTTATTTGCTTGTTTTGAAACTAAACAGAGAATTTTATCCAAGCCTTGCTGATTTAAAATTACTTCTGTGTAATTCTCTTCAAATGCACGATTCTGGGCATGACAGTGTTCATGTATTTTATATATACCCATTTTATTACTCTTAGTATGTACATGAATAAATTCTTATGAACCCTTTTTATAATAATTTCATCTCAGGGTAGAATGCAGTTGGAAAAGATTAAAGATAAAAATTCTACAAGATTTGTATTGTAAGCTAGTGGGACTAGTGAGGCTTAATTTCAGTCTCAGTTTGTAATTCTTCATTCCAGACTCTTTTGCTTCCGATGAATTAATCTATTTTAATGGCAATCTCTTGTTACATAGACATGAGAAATTAAGAATATTAGGAAAACAGTATTAATGCAATAAGAATATAATTTTTCCCTCAGCGATGTTGAGGATGTCAGAAGATCATGTGCTTCCAGAGCTGAACAAGGTAGGAGTAACATTTTCTGATAAATGCTGATGTAGTCTGTATTCTGCTCAACTGGAAAGCAGAATTAAAGGTTTGGTTTTGTTCTATTCCAAAACGTAAAAAGATAGTGTCTGTGTTATTTTTTTGAGAAAGTTCATGCCTTTAGATTCGCACTAATACGCTGTCTTGCATGAATTATTTTTTCTGTTTTCTTTGTTAATACTGCTGTTTTTAGTGCACTGTATGTGAATGCAAGGCCTCTGTGTATAGGAGCTCTTTGTTTGCCCTAAATGACTAAATTGACTAGAATGGGGTTTTAACATCTTTACCAGTGCCCTGGTAGAGGAGATGGAATATGCCTGCATTGGATTTGCAGCCACCATCACACTGCCCTTGCTTCAGGGCAGAGGTGCCTTCCAGGGGGAAAGAGATAGGCTGGTGGGGTGGGGACCTCCCACAGTTCAGCAAGTATAAATGCAAGGTTCTGTCCTGGGAGGGGTAACCCCCTGCTATTGCTCAGCTGGGCCTCAGCTGGCTGGGAAAATGTCAGCTCTGCAGAGATGATCTGTGAATGTCAGAGGGTATAAGCTGGATGTGAGCCAGCAGTGTGCCCTGGCAGCAAAGGTGGCCAGGGGTAACAAGGGCTGTACTAACAAGAGCACAGCCAGGAGGTCAAAGGAAGTAGTTACTGTCCTTATTTTGCACTTGTCTGATTGCTCCAGCTTGGGGCCCTCCTGTACAAAACTGACTGGGGTGAGTTCAGCAGTGGGCTCCCAGGCAGGTTGGAGGCTGGAGCACTTGCCCTGTGAGAACAGGCTGAGGGAACTGTGTTTGTGCAGCCTATAGAACATGTGTTCTGTTCTCATTGAAGTGTATTTTTTACCCTTTGCTTTTCTCACTGTTTTTGGGTTTGTTATTTTTCCTTTTAGATGACTCAAAAAGATATCACATTTGTTGCTGATTTTCTTACTGAACACTTCAATGAGGTAAGTGATGCTGGTTTTCAAAGTACAGCATCTGACTATTTTTGTTGCCAAGAACTGATTGAAAAATCTTATAAAAAATAATTCAATCATCTTTTTGTTCACTACTTCTTATTAACTTTGTGTTTAAATAATAGATTTGTTTGCATTATTTTTTCAGGCACCAGAACTTTACAATCGTAAAGGAAAATATTTCAATGTGGAGAGAGTTGGCCAGGTAAAGAGCTAAGGAATAGATGCAAAAAGAATAAATGAGAAAATTCTTAGATGGAGAAGCTTTTAAAACTGTGTCCCCTTTTCTTCCTTGGCCCTTGTGCTCTGCGTTGCACATATCAATAATGGCTAAAGAGAACATTTTATTTGTTTCTCCCTGTTATTAGGAAAAGTAATGTTTAAAAACATGACTTACAGTTTCAGCTTACACATGTTGTGTTTTTAGGAAAACGGCAAGACTTCTTTGCAGCCAGCAGCAGTAAAACTGTAAAAGCCAGCTTCAGTAAAACTGAAATGTGTTTGTTGTCTTTATGGCATTTATCACTGGATTTCAAAACATTTTAAATCAGACTTGATTTAAATTAGTTTCATATGGACATATCACCATGTGATCTTAGGCAGTAGTTGATTTTTCTTACTGTTTCTAGAAGAGGTGAAATATCTAGTTTTAAGACTATGGCATGTTAATTTAACAGGGAGTGTCTAATACACTTGCTAGGGGCAATGTTGGAGGTGAATTCTAATGTTCTTTATTCTTCAATTACAGTCTTAAAAATGTCTGTCTCTTTTCTAGTACTTGAAAGATGAAGATGATGACCTTGTATCACCACCTAATACAGAGGGAAACCAGTGGTTTAACTTCCTTAAAAATAGTACTCATCTTAAAGGTAATCTGCTTTCATAAAAAATAAAAGTGAATCGAAGATATATATAGAATGTAAGAAATTTAGAAGGGTAATCTTTTTTTTCATGCTTACAAGTTACTTCTGCAGTGCTAATCATTGGTCTTCATCTGAGTAGAATAAAATAAACAAGCCTTGTTATTTTACACAGGTTTTAGGTAGTTGCTTATCCAGTTTATTACCATTTTATAGGTATTAGTAGCTCCCTGTTTTTCTGTACCAGTCTCCAAAGTGTTGACTTGGAAGGAATCCTAGATGGCTATTTTAGAATATCTTAATTCCAATTCAAGAAAATAATAGTTATGCTTAGGTTGTACCTGGGTGAAGTGTCCAAACTTGTTTGTTTTCACTGGGGTCTGAGATTATTTTGTTTATTAGTAGTGAAAAAGAAGTAAGAGACTATAATGAGCTGATGGTGGAAATGATTCTTGTTTGCCTTTAGAAACCATAGACTGTGAAACCTTGACAGTGTAAGCTGTGTAATAGGATCTGCCACAGTTGCCTTTTTCTGCCTATTTAATTCAATAAAAAGGGAGGAAATGATAGCTTTTTTGTTTGGAAAATAGTATTTGGAAAATGTATTTTTAGATATACTTTAAAAATATGTTTGATACTTTAGATATGTAGATGACTGGTCATTTCTGTTACTACTCAAGATTTGTGATGGTTTGTAAGTGCTTTTGTTGGTATTAATTTGGCAAGTATTGAGATGTTTATAGGATTTTAGGACAAGTAATGCTTCTGTCGCTGACACTTTCTACCCTTCCGTGGTGTTTTATATTGCTTTGTTGGTTGATATAGTTTTTATTATTTTTTCCAGCTAAATACTGGAAAAGAAACAGGCTATAAATAAGTAAGGAGTTGTATCTCAAAAGCAAAATGTCTTCTTACAGAGTAGTTCATTTCATAAGAAGTACTGAAACCAAATCGTAGCTACTACAAAAAGTGTGGAAGTTGTTTTGCTTTTACAAGATATTTTATGACAACTGTTTTCTAGCTCTTGGGTAAATGCTATTCTATCTTTGCAATTTTGAATGAGCTGTGAAGAAAAGTGGAAGGGGCAGGCAGACCTTCATTTCTCAGTTGTTTGTCTAGTTTCATATTGTAATCCAGTGAGTTACTTGACTTAAAATTTATAATCAGGGAGTAACTTAGACTATCATCTAATTCAACCAAAGCAGGGCTAATTTTGAAGATAAACTGTGTTATTCAAGGTTTGTGTAATCAAGTCCTGTATGTCTGCAAGGATAGAGGCCTCACCTTCTCTGGGCACCCTGCTCCATGCTTGGACTAACCATCTGACTGGAATTCCCCTTGCTGGGGCTTATGACCTTATATTTTCTTCTTTCCCTGTGTGCAGCTTTGAAAATGATTTCTTCTGCAGCTTATCATTGAGGCAGCTGAAGAGACCAATCTGTGGTTCCGTCTTAGCAATTGCATCTCTAGGCTGAACAAACCCAGCCCCCTCAGCTGCTTCTTGTAAAGTTTGTGCTCTAGCCCTGTGACCATCTTACTGACTCTTCACTGGACTTACTTCAGTTTGTCACTTTAATAATGGTGTAATACGTTTTTATAGAGGTACAAGTATTTTTTAAATTAACTTTCTTTATTTGTTTACAGAAAGTCCGCTTCTGTTTCCCTACTATCCTGAGAAATCACTGCATTTTGTCAAGAGGCAAATGGAAGGGATCATTGATCAGTGTTTACAAAAGCCAGCAGTAAGTTCAGTTTTTATAAATGGTAACCCTTTTTTAGGGATAGTGGTCAACTGAAGGTAGTAGTTACGCTTAGCAAGGCCTGATGCTTTAATCTTTGAGTGCCTACAACTTGGGCGTAGTCTAACTTCACTGCTGGCATGTCTCAAGCCTTTGGCTGGGGAGAGCACAGCAGGGGATTTCTTGTTTCACATCTTCTGTTCCCACATTATTGGGATCTGGTTTTAATCTTAA
The DNA here is from genome assembly GCF_036250125.1 of Pseudopipra pipra. Lineage (NCBI taxonomy): Eukaryota > Metazoa > Chordata > Aves > Passeriformes > Pipridae > Pseudopipra > Pseudopipra pipra. The sequence goes on along the minus strand of NC_087552.1, from coordinate 57,304,575 downwards.
TTATCTTGGTGTATATGCTGTGTACCAAGTAACGATGTTAGTTGGCAATACATTAGTCTAATATGATGAAGAAATGTGAAACAAGTGTATGAAGTGACAGTATTGTTTGCATTAGGAATGTTTATTCCAGCATAATATTGGTGGATTTCTCTTTGAGGTATACTCAGGGGTTTTTGGTTAGTTGGTTGAGGGTTTTTTGTCTTAAAAACCTCTGTAATTTTGAATAACTGCCTGTATTTTATGGCCTATTTTTCTTATATTTGTTAGGATGTAATTGGAAGGTCAGTGCGTCAAGCAGTCTGCTTGTCTCTCTACAAAATTTCACAAAGGTATTTCTTTACTAAAAGAAACTAAAGATATGTATAACTAAAGCTCATGCATGAGTAGCATTTTGTAAACTGTTTTGGTTTTTCCTTTTCAGTGAAGATTCCACACCTCAGTTATTTAAACTACCATTTCTGTAAGTATGCTGCTATTCCTTATTCTGTGTAGTTTACCAGTTACTAGAACTTAATCTAAATTTTCATTTCTTCCACTTCATTGCAGGTGGAATGACAAAACATCCAATATACATTATGTCCTCTTCACCATACTAGAAAATTCTATTTCTAAAATACACATTTTGAGGAGACATACTGACACTTCCAGGTAAGACAAAAAGAGGGGTAAAATGGCTTGTGAGCTTTGGCACGTGTGTACAGAGACAGTTACAATTTGGGTCTATTTAAAAAGATGGAATGAGTGGCATGAATACAGTTTCTCTTTTATACTAGAGAAAATGAAGAGTACATTAGGAAGTGCAGCAGGAGTTTGTGTTGTGTTAGACTCAGAAAATCTAATCACGAGACCCAAGATGATTCTAGGCTAAGGAAAAATAATCAGACTTGCTTAGTTTTGCTCTGCACAGAGTTACTTTTATCTGCAAACTTGTGAAAAATTGTGGATAATCCTGCTTCCAGTGTTGCTTTGCCTTTGATTAACCCCTTGCAGCCTGTAATTTAATACTTTTAGGGAAAATGGGTGCATCAAGTAGAATTTATCTCTTTGGAGTCTAGATTTGTGTACCTTCAGGAGTTTCTGTGTCCACAATGCAGTTTGTCACTGCCTAGTTGTACTGATACAATTGTTTAAGCTGCATTCTGTCAGTGGGATGGCTGAAATGAGCTGGGTTTAAAAAACAAGAAAAACTACTCCTCTTTGTAAAATACTCATTTTTATAATCTGTGTCATTTAATTTGAGGACACAATAAACTGTGATGAGGTGCGAATTTTTAAAGCAGTTTTACTACTAAGGAAAACACATGTTGAAACTATCTTTTGTGTTCCCAGTTGAGAGCTGCTGATGACAAAATTACTGCCCGGTGGTGTGACTTATATGTCCTCTCTCATTGATACCTAAAACAATCCAAACTCTTTTTCTGTAGAGTAACAAGTAACTTAACAAACCTGAGACTAGGATAATTGAGCCAGGAGTTCAACAAAGAACTGTATCCCATAAGCCAGATGCAGTTTTCCATTTGACTCCATTAGTCATGTTTTCCTGAGAAGCAGAAGAATTTAAAAGGTTCCCAACCACCAGTTATGTCATTTTGGCATGTAGCCATGTATTGTGCTAAGCTTAGATAGGCTTACACCATTTTGTACCACAGTTGCTGTTACAGATTTTGGATTCTCCATGAATGGAAAAGAATTAGTCACCAAGATAATTAACACTGTTGTTCTAGGTCTGTCAGTAACGGGATTCTTGCAGTAGAGTTTGGAAATATCTTGAACAACAGTATAAATGAGAGCTCAGACTCCAGGTCAGTATACTTGATTTTTCTTCCAGAATTGCAGATTAAATTAAATTAAATTAAAGATTGAATTAAAGATCATGTTTTCTACTATTTATTTTGCATTAAATTAACGTCTAAGTTAATGCACCTGGGTGAGTCAGGTTGTAAGAAATGGCACAGGTGCATGAAGCTGCAGGGTTGTGGGAGTCTTATTTTGCACTTCATCTCAAGGTCAAGTAAATTTTAGTTTTCAGTTGAAAACTAGAGCTTTAGCACATGTGCTAAAGCTAGCTGGAAACATCTATTGCTTTTATCTGTGATATTCTTGAAGTAAGATAAGAATCGATATGCCTGAATGTAGCCATCTTAGAAGGCATATGGCAGACTGAGTTCGTCCTTATCATGTAGAAAGGCTAGATGTGATTGCCCTCAGTACCTTCAATTGTGGTTCTAAATTTTCTTTGGTGTTTATGTTTACTGTTTTGTACATTTCATCTGAAATGTGAAGATTGTTAGTAAGTTTTTTTTGTAAGTTGCTTTTTTTTTTACCTTCAGAATCATTTTTCCTGCATGATGCAGGAGTCTGCCACAGTTATGGCTTTCAGTGTCACAGCTACATGACTGACCTTTTTAACATTTACAGTAAACCTCACTGTTAACTACTGAATACTTTTTAACATAAATGCTGTTCAACCTTAAAATATGTTAGTTCTGTATTCCCTTTTATTCCTCGATGCTTTCTGAATTATCTTCTTATAGATGCTACAGTTGTTTGGATGCTCACTTCTATGATGATGAAACCGTAACTGTAGTTCTGAAAGAAAATGTGGAACAAGAGGGGAAGGAAAGAATCTTGGCTCAGCTGCCCTTATCTGCAGTATACACAGATGAGGACCAAGATAGGAAATTCATCTGGGATTCTACAGAAAGGTACTGAAAAACTTAGAGCAAATCTGAAAATGCAGAACTGAAAAGCAAGTTAAGAAAATGTTCTAATTGTGTACAGTTACTCGTGCTTTGTGTGTGTGTAAATATTGTAAAGACAAACTCTTTTTGTGCCGGGGAGAGTAGGATGGGGAGATGGAAGCTTCCTAAACTGTTTTGTGGGTTTTGGGGATTGTTTTTGCTTTTTTGAGACTGATACTATCCATGTACTTGGCTGTCATGAAATGCAAGGATCAACTGAAGACACCCTGTAGAATCAGAAATCGTCCTTTCTTTAGGACCATGCTAACTTCGCTGGTCAGGATACTTCAATTTAGGGTGTTTTTGGCGTATTTGCTCAAATACTTCTGTCTTGTAATAAGGATACACAGGTATTTCTTCATCTTTCCCCTTGTAGTCACCCTTAGAAACACTGTCAGCTTACCCTTGAAACATCAGAATTGGTGCCTCTCTCTGCATTGTCACGGGGAGGAGAGAGCACCTGAAGAAGTGAACACACACACACAAAGACCAATGTAGTTCAAGCAGTAAATCCAGTCTTTTAGTTGCTGTGTCTCCCTTGCTTTTACTTTTTTCTCCATATTTTTCTCTGGTGATTTGCTTAAGATGCATTTCTGCCTCAAAGAGCCATACTGACCTGTTAATATTTTTTTTAAGCCACAAAGATAGTGCGTATTGAAGAATAAACAGAAAACATTAAGAGCAAGTTCAAACTTATCCTGGCTGCTGTAATAGGCAGGGTTTATCTTCCTAGAGTCCCTGTGAGTGGGGGTGAACTGTAGTGATGCATCTTTGAAAGGCCATGGAGGCCCAACTTCTGTGTCAGGAGAGGCATCCAGGACTGTGTTCAGAAACAACTCTTCTTGGAGAGGAGAGGTTTTAAAGAAAGCCACCCTCATCCTCCTGCTCTAGCTGTTTCTTGTGGGAAGATGAGACTTTACACTTCTCACCTTCTGGTAATGTGTTTATCTCACTTGAACATGCTGTGTCTCCACAGTTGGGTCCCTCACTCTGGAGTATCTGTAGAAGCATTATGATGGTTTCAAGTGCTCATCTTGTTGCATATGATATGATGGAACTTAGACATAGAAACTGGAGGTTTTTCTTAGAATTGCAATTGTTTCTTATGTACTGGCTTTGTTTTTTTTCCTTGCTCTATACAGGCTGGATGAACGGAGTGGTGAGATACCCACATGTACTGTCTTCTTGGAGAATCAGTGGAGAGTGCTGGAGAATATGAAAGCTCAGTATGTTTCTGTAAATGGCATTAGAAAAGTGTCTTGTGTGGTAAGTGCGGTATCCTTGAACAAGCCTATAAGCTATTAAAGAACATGTGCTATGACTGAAGAGAGTGGTAATTTAAGAGTTATCAAAACTTTTTTTTTTTTTTTAAACAAATAGATTGTTTTCTCATGATCTGCTCTAAGTGTGTCAGGATGCAGTCATACTTGTCTCAGAACAACATGGAAAAGCTTTAACCGAAGTTAATAAATCTGCTTGCTTTACATTTCAGCCTGTAGAGCAATAAAAAGTTCCTAATTCCCTGGATACCTCTGTTTCAAAGATAAAGGCTATTTTCGAAGCTATTGGCTGACAAGATAGTATTGGTGCTTTTACTTATTTATTTATTAACAGAAACTTCTTAATGTCTCTGCAGCTAAGTTCAAATCTCCGCCACGTGAGGGTGTTTGAGATGGATGTAGAGGATGATGGGGAAGTTGAGGAAGAAGAGGAAGAAGAAACAACTCAGATTGCAACTGGGGAACCTGATGAGCTAAATCAGCCTGCAGAAAACCAGGACAATATGTGTGGTGCTTCTGCTGAAGAACTACCTGATGAAACTGAAGAACACGAAACCGGTCTGGATCCTTGACATAGGCTTTGGTAATAATAAGAGGACAAGACTGAACTGTAAATATTTTTTTAATGGCACAAAGAAATTGTGTATTGAAGAATGAACAGAAAATATTAATAACAAGTTCAAACTCATCCTGACTGCTACGATAGGCAGGGACCTTATTCATACAGTCCCTGTGTTTGGAGGTGAACTGGAGTGATACATTTGAAAGATCATCTGACTAGTTAGAAAATAATCTAACTTTTCAGGCTGCTGAGATGATGGATCCTGTATCTCTTGAAACAGCTGAGTCAAGTCAGAATTCTGTGTTGCTTCTCAGCTAAGACTGTGTTCTAGGGAACCTTTATTGACCCCTTTTTTTCTGGCACATGTTTTGGTGTTAGCTAAAATTCTTTGAAAGCTTTTCTATTAGCCATTTTTGTAGGTGAGGAGGAAAATACCAGCTGATGTTTTTGTAGTTAGCCTGTTCAGTCCCAAATACTCTTATAAAATAAACTTGTATATGAAAAGAACAAAACTTGGGGCCTAATCTTTGCTTCTCAGACCTTGTGTTCTAGTAATGGGTATGGAAGCTTCCTGTAGAACCGAAATCTAAGATTGCAAATCAGCATAAGACTAGTTAGACAACAAAATTTAGCAGTCGTCACGTAAATACTTGTTTTGAAAGCTCTTTTGATAACATCAGTCCTCAGTAACAGCATTTCAGTCTATGCAGTTTTTGAGACCTCAGCACAGCACTTGTCTGTGTGTGCATGATTTGTCAAATGGTTGCATTTCTCAGCCTGCCTAGTTTCTGTGAGTTTGTTCATGAAAGTCTGTCTTCTCAATTTGGAATTTTTTGTAATGTAAAATTACAATAGAGTATATTTTTTTATTCTGATGTGGCATTGTATATCATGCACAGCCCCAGCATAATCACGTTGCTTGCAATTGATACATTACTGTAGGCGTGATGTAGTGCCAAGCAGTAGAAGCTAGAAATAGTGTTTAGAAGTCTAAAATGTGTTCTTCTTCCCTGTTAGCTGTCATTCTTAACTGATTTAAAACTCATCTCTTTGGATGAACAATGCTGCTAAATGCATGATCTTCCTTCAGAACAGTGAGTGTGCCTTGTGTTTGTGGAGAGGACCAAGTCTTATGCATGTGCTCCATTCTGTACTTTAAAAATAAATAAATCTTTTGAAATTGCTATTTGGCACTGCAAAACTCAATTACTAGACTTATCCTCTTGTTTTGAAAGACACCATTTTAACTAACTTTTTTAAAGTGGATTTCTGAAGGGTTTGGACTGTTTGGGGGGACCCTGGTAAACATGCTTTCAGTTTTAAAAGACTCATGTTTTCCCTTTCCTAACAGCCTCCTTGAAAGCTACTTGCTGTTCAGTGTTCTCAACTAACAGGTGGTAATGGCTGAAGGCACAATGAAGCTGTAGGACAGGAGGGCCAGAAGTGCCCATTCAGAAGTGCTGTGATTTTCTATGTAGAGCAATTAACTCTTGATAAAAAATTGCTGCTATAACAGAACTCACTCAGCTTAAACCTGGCCTTGTGTTCTTCCAGGAAACTTCTGCTTCTGGTCTAACTTAAGAGTTGTCACACAGGAGGGGTTAGAAGTAATTCTTTTGCTGTAGTTTGTGCTAAGTCGTTTTAGTCCACGGGCATATAGAAATCTGATCTGTCCTGCCTATAATGGTTTCTAAGTTATGTAGCAGTACGTTCGGATACATGTCCGGAATAAAGACAAGTGCCAAAAAATACTCAAGCACACAAAATATCTTTTATTACAGTGAGAATAATAATAATAGCAATAAACTTAGCAAGAGGAATTAAAAACTAAAAAGGATACAAACTAACTATGTTATCGGGTGGCATTAAAACAAATACTACGAACAGCATTTCATACAGTATTAACTAGTGAAAAGGGATACCAAAAAAGGATCTTGACACAATATTATGGATAACACGATATTGGTTAGTAAAAAGGGAGACTAAAGGAAAAAATACTATAAACATAAAAGGGGAATTAAAGGAACACTAAAAGGATATTAAAAAGTTTGTTCTCTCAGTTGCTTCCTATCAATAACCTGTGCTTACCCACACAGACAGGCCAGGGCTGTCAGGATCTGCAGCAGCTGGTCGGTACCCATGCTTAGCGGGCGTCCCCGCGGAGCAACACAGTCTCGGTGGTAGGATGAGTATCGCTCAACTCAGCAGTCCCGACACCCCATTTTTATCAGTTCCACATTACACTACGTAGGGCCAGTACGTAGCATAAGGTGATGCCTGAATGGCAGCCAAACACCGCCTAATCATGACCTCATGGCAACAGTCTGCGCATGCCCTACTTGTAGGGCAAGGGGCGAGCGACCCCTGCCCACATCATCTTCCTCCCATCATCATCTTTCTCACCCCTATGTATGACCTCTACCATTGTGTTTCAAGGGTAGATGTATCTATCTTGCAATATGTAGCAAAACCAAGGAAGAACTCAGCTCTGATAATAGGGGATATCAAGCTGACTTGCTAAAAAGCACAATGGACCTTACAAGCTGACTTGTTGAAAAGCACAATGGACCTTACAATTAGCTTCTGCCATAAGTTACATTGTACCATACTCTAGCTGGTTTCACATCCTAATATGAGCTCGTTCTCACGCCTCTATGCTCCATTGATCATCTAATTCAAAAGTATCCCCCTTACATACCACCGCGTGATCAATGGTAGCAAGAGGATGATAACGAACTACTCGAGATTGCAATGCATTTAGCTTGGTGTTTATCATTCGACGTACACATGTTAGTATACAGGGAATCATACACAATATGCATGTTATTATGCATCCAACTATTGACAAGCCTATTAACACTTTTCGTAACCAGGGCCATCCCCATTTCCAATCACCAAAGAGGTTCCATTCATCACGAACATGTAATTGTTGAGTAAGGGTTTTTAATTTCTGGATGCTAGCATGAACAGATTCAGAATGATCACTTAAATTCATGCAGCACATGCCCTCAAAATCTTGACAGCCATGTCCCTGGGCTAACAACAAAAAATCAATAGCAGCTCTATTTTGTAAACTTGCATGTCTAACAGAGTCTACATCTGTGAGCAATGCACTCAAAGCAGCAGAAGTAGCATTAGCTTCTTTAGCCAACCAGCATCCTAGTTTATTTACAGAAGCCAAAGCATGAGCAGTCCCTATCTGAGATATAATACTAGCAGTTATTCTTTCAGCCTTATTCCAAAACTCTACATCAGAGTTACAGTCCAGAGTAAATCGCCGTGTGCCACGTCTGCGTCTTCTTAGCTTAGGCAAGGTTACGCTGCGAGGATGAAAAAAGGTTAATTGTCCAAAGGTACAAGGGCTTACTACAGCTTTTCTTGGAATACTTTTCCATGCTCTTTGTCCACAAATGAGAAACAGATCATTTGGGAGACCTATCGCATCAGATCCAGGAATAAATCGTTTTTGCAGAGTCTCATTGCACTAAGCTGATGCGTTCTGGTATATATCTCTAGGAAAAATGTCAACTCCTCCTTCATTAACCTTGGTACCTGACATATAGTTTAGGTAGAAGCATCAAGTTGCAGTTTGCTAACACGGTCTCATTATACAGAGTTCCCCACCGGTAGTTATCAATAGGTACTCCAACCAGACAGGTGCAAAAAGGACTCGTGGGAGTTGCCATGGACACACATATCACGTCTGTCTTCGTCACGTTGGCCAGGGTGGTCCACACATTGACATCTAAAACAGAAGTCAGCAAAAAAGCAAAGTATAGCTGATATCTTCCTGGAAGGTACAGTTGGGTCTGAAAGAGGCCCTGCTGCTCTGCACCCTCAGGGGACAAACTAGCTCTTGGGGGCTGTTGGATTCCATCCCACCGCGTGGTCCATGGTTGGACCATGACACTGGTGAATGACTCGAACAGCATATTGATGAAGTGTCATTTCTAAAAATGTAAACAGCATAACAACTGAGTAACAGCGAAAATACAGACAATAATATAATCATGTCCATCCCCAGTGAGGAGATCTAAGTGGATTACAGTGGTCATTTACTTGGAGTCAACAGTACTTGAGATAATCTTTTCCTGGTTGGCAGACCTAGTTTCCAAGTTTGGACAGGTGAACAGGTGTGTCCAATCGTATGGGCTCGGACAACGCAATGAATCTCAGGAATTTCTGCAAAATATAAAGTCTAGTACAACAGAACTTCTCATTTCAGAATTTTATAGTCTGGATTCATCTTTTATAGTATGAAGTGGTTGACTGCCAGTCACACATTTATAGGCCTGTTAGGAGCCATCACAGGCAATGTATATCTGGAGTTTGATGCAACACCAGACAACATCCTGGTCTCACCAACCGCTCCCACAGAAAGCTTGCACTCTCTGTACAGATTCCAGGCCTCATCGGGAGCAAACCGTCCTGCCCCAGTTTACCCCTGACTGCAGTCAATCCCCCTTCACCTCATGGAGTGATAGTACAGGTTATCTCTTGCCTCCATGCTATAAAAGAATTTTATCCACTTTCACATTAACTATACCATTGAGTGTGAAATCATTTCTGCACTTAACTAGAATATTACCAGTTCATCATAAGAAAATTGTAAACATGATGTGAGCCAGAGCCCATAGGGAGGTCCACAAACATCAGTCCTTCATTTGCAGTCTTGCCAACCAGCTTTTCAACATAAGCTTTTCTTCTGTGAGGCCCAGCACCTCACACATGGTTATTTCACAATCACATATATTCTTGTATAGACTCGTAAGCCAAAAGGTTCCTGTCATTTGTTGATTCCAAATAATTCTTGCCACCTGCTGTAGCCCTACTGGGATGAAACACACACAAATATGAGCACTGCAAAACAATCAGTGTCTGATTTAGAATTCCCAAACCACACCGTTCTGCCTGATCTTCACAAACATCACTGGTGTGACATGAATAGCACAGAAACGGATCATTCTATACAGTGATGACTATTAGGCTTCAGGATGTTACAAGCTTTATAGTTTTCCATTGTCTTCTTTCCCCCCTTAGTGGCATGTCTGCCTCATCCCAGGAGACAAAACCAAGCACAATTGCAGTCCCTCTGCACACAGCATCACATATGTCCTTCACTTCTTGAAGCCAGGGCTTAGCTTTAGCCTTTACCTTTAACACTGCTGCCAGAACAACTTGGCAGCACACAGTTCAGGAATAATATTCCAATTCTGATTGTTGCTTACCAGTAACACAAAACAAAGCATATAGATTGTTGGTGTAACTCATCTAAGAAATATAGACCTTCTTATCTCTGGAGCAGTAGATCCAGGGATCCATTGGGACACGAGACCTGCTATGCAGAAAAAAATAACTAATCCATCTTGTTATTCAAGATACATAACCTGCACTGAATAGGTTAATGCAAGAGTAGTCATGGCTGTGGTAGCTATATCCTCCCAGCCTCTGGCTAGGACATTGTTCATTACATGAATCCCAACATCAGGTGTGAACAAGACACACAAGAGACAGGTACACGATAACTGAGTCATTACGCCAGTTAGCAAAAGTTAGTAGACACAATTAATTATATTTAGGATATGTTTTTCTTCCATGTGATATTCGGGCTGGTCTTGTGCTGCTCAGCATTCACTGATCTCTGTCCAGAATTCTTGCCGCTCATGATAAAGTTTCGTCAAACATGCTGGAAGCCAGCAGGGTCCTGTGGGAGACAAAACACAAACAACTCCCCCCTTCCAAATACTAACAACTTAATATTTACTTGAGGTGTCATATTACCCCTCCTGGTTACAACAGTATAATTGTATCAAGTTAAGGTTTTGTTCTGTGGGTGAGAGGCCTGGAAGGTCACCAAGTTGCTGCAACCTCTCTATGATCTCTTCTATGGGTGCCCCCGAGTTAGACACTAGCAGTGGAACAATGTATGGTTTCCAGGGTACAGGACAGCCTTCTAACAGTTTGTTTCACATTACTAGAATTAAAGGCTGTTGCATGTAAAATTCAGGGCTCTGCAGCTCAATAGCTACTTTCATCCCTTCCCCCTTTAATATCTTGATTGCTTGATGAAGAGTTACCCAGGATGGACTTCCATCCTGCCATGATCCATCATTAGTAAAACGGTCACTAAGACCTTCAGCAATAACTGAAACCAAAGTTCTATCAACTCCCGGTGTTTGTCTTAAACGCCGAAGGGCATTTTGTACATATACATCATTAGTTAACCCTAAAAACTTCGTGGCATCAACTTTGTCTATTATCACAGAGTCAGCCCCTTGCTCTGTGTTCCAACTCATCTGATGTTGATAACTTCTCTAAATTTTCTATAAAATCGTCCTCATCAGAATCATCACTACTACTCTATATGTTACCATCCCACTTCTCTGGATCCCAATCAGGGGAAGTGATTATAGCTCGGACCCATGGTCCCGATCACTTTGGTCTATTTTCCTTTGTCTGTGCCGAACAGTTCTCACAGCATATTTCTCAGCTAAAGTAACACGTTTATCTTCTACCCTGTTCTTTTCAGCCTGAAGGTCAAGTAAAGTCTGGCGTTGTACCAACTGAGTGGCTCTTACAGCATTCAGCTGCTCCTGCAGTTTTTTGCATTTTTCCACAATTAACTTATATGCAGTAAGCAGTGCACCCCCCATTCGTCCAGCCTGTTCCAGACGACTGCTTGATTTACTAGTAGGGGTAAACTGCTCCCAGTATTGCAATACCTCCATCGGGGTCTGCTGCCCCCAGTATTCAAGAGGAATCTTTGTACATGCTTCCCACTTACTCCACAAAGTAATCCATGGCTCCTGCCCCAGTTCTATTAATTCACGGGGAGGAGCTTTCTTGGGTTCATTGCCGCCTGCGGCTGACCCTCCTAACCACTTTTTCATCTTAGTCTGCTAGTGTTCTCACTAACAAAACACTAACAACAGATTCTCAATTTTCAAGCTAAACAAAATGAGACACACCAATCCACAAACTATGGCTCTTACATCACAAACAAGCCTAACTACACATACACAACAAATCTAAAATCTCTGTATATCAACCACAAAATGCACACTCTACAGTAACTCTGAATGAATCTTCAGAAAAACATATCTATGAGTGAAACAACAATAAAACACAATCCACTGAGTATCTCCTAAGCTTTGATCTGCTCCACACCGAATACAATAAAAATTTAAAGTCCAATCTAGCCTTATCTCCTGGCTGCCTCTAGGTCCCAGGATATATTTATTACAATTAATACAATGAAGTCGTACATATTAACAACAATTGCAAAAAGGACAAATCTTAATTCTAGCTCTCAAGAAATGGGGTATACTCACAATTAATTGCTCAGAACTACCTCCCATATGCAAAAAACAAAGCATATAAAACACAAGCACTGCCACCCATGTAGTAACTTAATCAACAAGAACAACGAAACCCAGTTTTAAAACAAAGTAAAACCAGCAGAAGATATGAACTCAGACACTGGCACCCACGGCACCCACACAGAGTTCACCTCACACACAGGGACGCGGCTTCCCAGGCTATGCTCCCCACCTGAGAATCTCCCTTTTACACAACACACACGGGGACGCGGCTCTCCAGGCTGTGCACTCCACCTGAAGATCTCCCACCAATACACAGAGAAACGTCAGCTGAGCACTCCACCAACGAATTCCCTGGGGCACTGCTTATTCCTCCATGTATCCTGCCGACTACGCCAATTTATGTAGCAGTACGTTCGGATACATGTCCGGAATAAAGACAAGTGCCAAAAAATACTCAAGCACACAAAATATCTTTTATTACAGTGAGAATAATAATAATAGCAATAAACTTAGCAAGAGGAATTAAAAACTAAAAAGGATACAAACTAACTATGTTATCGGGTGGCATTAAAACAAATACTACGAACAGCATTTCATACAGTATTAACTAGTGAAAAGGGATACCAAAAAAGGATCTTGACACAATATTATGGATAACACGATATTGGTTAGTAAAAAGGGAGACTAAAGGAAAAAATACTATAAACATAAAAGGGGAATTAAAGGAACACTAAAAGGATATTAAAAAGTTTGTTCTCTCAGTTGCTTCCTATCAATAACCTGTGCTTACCCACACAGACAGGCCAGGGCTGTCAGGATCTGCAGCAGCTGGTCGGTACCCATGCTTAGCGGGCGTCCCCGCGGAGCAACACAGTCTCGGTGGTAGGATGAGTATCGCTCAACTCAGCAGTCCCGACACCCCATTTTTATCAGTTCCACATTACACTACGTAGGGCCAGTACGTAGCATAAGGTGATGCCTGAATGGCAGCCAAACACCGCCTAATCATGACCTCATGGCAACAGTCTGCGCATGCCCTACTTGTAGGGCAAGGGGCGAGCGACCCCTGCCCACATCATCTTCCTCCCATCATCATCTTTCTCACCCCTATGTATGACCTCTACCATTGTGTTTCAAGGGTAGATGTATCTATCTTGCAATATGTAGCAAAACCAAGGAAGAACTCAGCTCTGATAATAGGGGATATCAAGCTGACTTGCTAAAAAGCACAATGGACCTTACAAGCTGACTTGTTGAAAAGCACAATGGACCTTACAATTAGCTTCTGCCATAAGTTACATTGTACCATACTCTAGCTGGTTTCACATCCTAATATGAGCTCGTTCTCACGCCTCTATGCTCCATTGATCATCTAATTCAAAAGTATCCCCCTTACAAGTTTGTGTTAGTAGCAGGTGTGTCCTGTGTCACAGGGACATGTCCTTCAGAAATCTCCCTGAGGTTATTCTGTGCATCTTTCTAGTCCAGCCTTGGATAAACTTGAGTCAATGGGAATTTTGTGTCTCACGTGGATAAATACATGTGCACGTTCTGAATTTCACAGTGACATGATACAAAAGCACCAGTTTGAGTCAGTGCTTCAAGTGCATTGCTGACTCTTTCTGTCAAACTTTTTTTAATTTTATTTTGCTGACAGATTTCTGTAATAATAAATATGTTGGTAATGTGTTTATGCATCCGTTTTCAAAAGGATGATAAGAAGTACTTGATCCAGAAGTGTTGCAGGATTTTGGTGGTGTCCAGGTGGGGATGGTCTCACTTGGCATTTTGATCTCTTCATCATCTCTTTTTTTATGCTAACTGAAAGCTCACCCTTTTTCTCCAGGGAGTTGTCCTAATTTCTGGACGATTTTGTAGTCAAAAAAACTTGTACTCTCAGCAAGCGTGCACCCAGTCCACTCTGTAGTACAAGTCTTTAGGTCTCTAAGAAACATTTACTGCTGCCTCTTATTTAATGTCTACCTGTTTTGTATTTGGTGTTGCTATTTTTTTTTTAAAGATCTTGGGCCACTTTTCTTTTATTTTCTGCTCTTTCCCTTGTGTAATGCCTTTTCCAGACCTTTTATCCATGTCTTTTCTGCCTGATCTCTGACTTCAAAGCTTGCCACATTGCTGAGTTTGAGCTTCAGTCTCTCACCAACTGATGCTGTTTTGCTTCAGAACCTGGACATACTGTGATACCATTGCCTCCCACTTATATGGATTTCATGGCACATTTGTGCCTTCCTTCATAAAAAACCACTTGAGCTGCTCTAAAAAACAGGAGGTGGATGTAGAGAAATAGTGAACAAAAGCGTCCTTTATTATTATGGTAACTGTTCTTTTTTGCAGGGGGAGAAGGGATGTGTAGTTTTGTAGCAATACCTATAGTTAGTTCTAATGCTGCTTGACTTTGAAAAACCTACTTAAAAAAAGCCTTAAGCCCGGATGTAAACCTTGACAGAATGGAAAAGCCATCTCTGCAAGCAGTGAAGTTCCTTAGTAAGTTTGTGGTGTGTGTTTAATATCTGTAGTCAGAAGTGGTTCATGTGTCCTGTTACCTACTACAGTAAGATCTGAGAAGATCTTTCCTGCTACCTTGAACCAGCTGTTGCTCTTGGACTCTGATCTTATTTCTTGCTTCACAAGCTGGTTTAGGGGAAGAGTTGACTTAGCTTGTGCCATGGAGCAATGATAGCAGTCTAAGAAGCCCATATTGGAGAGGGGAAGGAAGACTTCACCGTGGTTCACTTTATAATTATAAAGTAGTAAGAAGACTGCATATGAATGAGGAGTGAGGATGAAAGGAATTGTCACAGGGTGAGTCTCAAGGAGGGAGATGCCAATGACTTAGGGATCTCTAGGGAGAATGCCTTGGGGAGGAATTCCAAGAAAAAAAAACAAAACAACATACCACCTCTGGAAGTTGAAGAGAAGAAATGCCGCTTTTAGGTGAATAAAATGCATTTAACAGTACCTTTAGGTTAAGTAATGTTGCTGCTAGGAAATCAGCCTGTAGACCATTGGTGCCAGCAAAGTCCAGAGTTGAAGAAAGTTACAAAAGGGTATAAATGTGTGGTGTTCAGCATTTTTCCTGCAAGGGGAATTACAGCTTCTGTTCCCAGCTGGCACTGTTACAGCTCTGTTGGCAATTCTGTAGTTATGTAATCATACCTGCTCCTGGTTTTATGCAGTTTTCACATTTAACCTAGAGGATAAAATAAAGAATCCAATCAGGTTTAGTCCTTACAGCTCTCCCCAGGAGCCTGACCTCCTCGAGTGAGCCTGTTCTTGCTGAGAACACAGTAGCTGGTGTCCCTTTTTCTCTGTGTTGTCACAAGGAGTCCTAGCCAGACCTCCTGTGTTCAGGAGTCTTATCAGCTGAATTTCGCACAGACTACTTGGGCACGCACATCCAGGTGCTTTTTGAGTATGTGGATATGAGGGTGTGAGTTTTATTTTAAAATGAAATCACCTTCCCTTCTTACACTGCCTGGCTTTATTGTTTGCTATGCTACTGCTGCAGGGTTGATTACATAAGAAATAATGACAAAGAGAATGAATGGATGTAGCCAGTGTTTTTTAAAAGTTGAAAGGAGGGACCAGTCTAAAGAGAGTATGAAGGGAAAGTGGAGAGCAAGAACTGAATGGAAAGATGTTTAGCAATGTATCTGATGAGATAATTTTAGCAATGTATCCATTGACCAGTCCCCGGAGGTGTTCAAGACCAGGTTAGATGGCACCCTGAGCAACCTGATATAGGGAGTGGCATCCCTGCCTATGGCAAGGGTGTTGGAACTAGATGAACTTTAAGATCCCTAAAAGCAAACCTAAAAGCAAATTGCTCAAGGCCAAATTTGATTATCCCTGTGAAATGTCACCGAAGGCTCCTGGACACAATTAAAATCAGAATTTGTCATTATATTCCTACTATGTTTATGACAACAGTAAGTTCCCATCTACATCTTGGTCTGGTTTCTCACCAGAACTTATGACATACATTGACTGTGCACGACAACAGTATGTCCAACGATAGCATGACTTAGATAAATGTGGATAAAAAAGAGTTTCTCATACTTGGTATCAACGTCCAGACTACAGTAAATAAATAAAAAAAAAGATACAAACCAGCAGAGCTGAGGTCTTCATATGAATTTAAAAAGACACCAATGTTCCTAAAATGGTGCCCTACAAGTGATAGGTGACCAAGGCTTTCAGTTTCCCAACTGCATGTTTCACTTCTACCTGTGTTCTGAGTTGAAGCTCCCTACTTAGTAGGTAAGTCTCAAGGTTGATCTCTGCCTTCTAATAAAAGCAGACCCTAATCTGAAATCAGAAGTGACTGTATGACTGAGCTTTCACTTTTCAGAGCTTTCACTTTTCAGTTACTATAGATTACTTTCATTGTTACAAATTTTGAGTATTATTTCAACTGCTAGAATATCTACAATGTGCTGTGCTCCCAAATAAGATGACATGGTTTGTATCTGGGAGATTCACATTAAAGACTTTTGGTGGTGATCTGTAAATACATGGCTCATTAGGATGTGTCGTAGTTTTCTCCCTATTTAATGGGTCTTAGTTTTCTCTCTATTAAATACTTTTAATAATAATACCAATATTTTTTGACATGAAGAATCACTGTAGCTGGCAGAAGTATTGAAAAGATCACATGTCAAATAATGGATGTCAGATCCACTTATAAAGTTGCAGTCTGTATTTTCAAGACGTTTGAAGGGACTGAATGTTTAGAGAAAGTAGGATCTGATGTCTTGCTCAGGAGGAATGACACTGGGAGTGTGTTTGACTTAGTTTTCAGGGAGGCGATAGAAGTTGCAGCTGGAGGAGAGTGAAGAGACCCTCTGTCCCCAGTTTCCTGTCTCCCCAGTGTATTTTATCTTTCTAGATTACTGATATTTCCTTGACCTGAAGTTTGATTGCTCCCTGTTGAGTGAAGGAACAATCTTATCTGTCATGGTTGGCTGTACTGACATTTCACTGGCACAATCTCAGCTCTAGCCAAAGTCCTGTGCCACCCTGTCCTTAACCCAGCAAATTTGATCCAAGATTAGCCTTTGATTCTAAAGTTCTAATTGAAGGAGTTCTCCCAACAAGTGGAGACTGCTTCTCTCTTCTCCCCCCTGAATAGCTACAAAAGCAAAGCTTAGAAGATGTGAGTGAACATCCTCATCTGAGTCACTTCTTAACATTAACAGGAGAGATCTGTGTGTCTTTACACTCAGTAAGAGTCAAAGAGGAGTAGTAAACAGATAAAAATGTTTACAGTTTGTTGAAGTGCATTAGCAAAAGTATCAGTTACATATTTTGTAGAACAAATCTATCAGGAACTCTATTGCAAAAGCTGTCTTTTAAAGTGAAGCTGTGCCAAAGTCTCTAGCCATGTTGGAATTGGGTTGTCTCAAAGTGAACCAAGGCAGAACTTCAAAGCAAGTGCATCCTTGCTAATTATAGTTGGGGGAAGGTGTCCCAAAGAAATGTAGGTGAAATTTACACCTTTCATTTTCCCACAATGTTTATTGACTAACTTCTTTCTGTGTCACAACTGGAGACTTTCATATTTAAGGTTCTGTAACAAACCCAACCTTCCCGTGTAGTTTTTCTGCTTGCATTAGAGATTACATTACTTTTTTTATTCCATAACATCCCTCAGACATGCAACATGCATGTACTCATGGCAACAGTACACGCAGCTCAGTCATCGCTGCTTTGAATTTGTAATCTGAGTTGAATTTGACTTCTGAGGGTGGAATTGTCCCATCTGTAGTGAGCCACTTCCAGTGAAAATCAGAAGCACCACTTCAGTTTGCTGGGGTGGCATCTCCTTTCTACTCCACCAAGTATAATCTGACCAGTGGATGTGTGGATGTTTAGGACTGTAAAATCTGACTGGTGGATGTTTAGGATTTAGGCTTTTGAGGAAGCACACAGGATCACTCTTGAGGAGAAAAGACAATGCAGAAAGAATCGTGTCTTGCAGAATATGACACCTAAGGAGTCTTTCTGCTGTGCCTTTTGCAACCGGACATGCCTGTCTTGTATTGGCCTTTTTAGCCATCAGCGTGCTTGTAACAAATGTGGGTAGAGCCCTCCCCAAATCTTCGTTCACGAAGCCTAGCCATGACACCAAGTATACACAAGGAGTATTGTAGATGGGAAGAATAGTTCTCAGTGCAGTCAAATCTGGCTGGAAGTGGCATTTCTTGCTTGTTAGGTCATATTCAAGTAGTACAAGGTGAAGTCTATTTAAATTGAACACACTTTGCTGTGTCTGTGGGTGAAGTGCTGTGCTCTACCCTGCAGCTCCAAAGCTGTGCTAGTGACAGCCTGAACTCACAGTGGAGCTCTTGGATCCTCAGGCTATTCCCGAGTGTAATATTTTCTTCACGTGAAAAGCTGCAGGTCACTCATAGTGAGTCAAGTAGCATCTGCAACTCGCATGCCTCTGCAAATACTTTTAAGAGAAACCTGTCTTCGGTGTTCTCAGTTCTCTCAGACTGGGATCTTTCAACAGTTTGAAACTGGACACCTACTTCTCTTTGTGCACAGTTTGTGCCTTGGGGAGATAACCAAAGTTTGTGTTCAAGTAATGACATTTTAAAACAAATTGTTGAGTTTACATCAGACAAAGGTTTAAAGCTGGAAATTATTCTTGCCTCTCTTCCAAAGGACTCCAAGGAAAACGTGCACATTCAGACTGAATCAGCTTGACTTTTGCAAAATCAGCACTTAATGGGTGTTCTGCAAGGTCATGCCCTGATTTGAATATTATCAGTTATGGCATTATTTTTTTGTTACATTTTGATGCCATGTGTTTTTGAAGATCTTAGGATGCTTGAAGTACAGAATCATAGAATGGTTTGGGTTCGAAGGGACCTCAAAGATCAGCTAGTTGTAACTCTCCTGCCATGGGCAAGGACACCTTCCACCAGACCAGGTAAATGAGAGTAACTTAACTTTATGGAGCTGTGGGAGAGGAGGGGTTGGAGAAGGGGGTTTTTCAGTATGCAATTTGTTGCTTTCTGGCTTGGTTTCTTCTTTTAAACACAAATCAGTTTTTATTGGCCATTCTAGTATCATTTGTGATCTAGGTTTACGGATTTATAGCATGTGTGTTTTATCAGGTAGTTTTGTGACTTCATTTTCAAACCTATTATAAGGGAGGTGAGGAAGTTCAAAGCTTTAACAATCCTTTAAAGATATCTGGTAGACATTTTATAGCAAACTGCTGTGATTATCTCATAAATTAAGTATGATTGGACTGAGGCAGGAGTTGAGCAAGAGACTTCTAGATGCTACACAGAAGACCATTGGTATTTTAAGGGGATAGCATTTTCCCCCTGAGTCCTCACTGAAGGCTCCTCACTTTGCCTTGGCAACTACATTATTTTTCCAAGCGCTTCTATTGACTTCTTTTTTGTTACCATCACTTCTGGAATGGATTTTCTAACTGTTCCTTAGCTGACCTATTGCAAAGTCAGTACTGCTTATTCCAGTTTCTATCCAGCATAAGCTGATCCAGGTGTCTTTGCTCACAAGAACTTTTCTGCTACCTGTGCTTGAAGAGTAGTAGTAAACAATTGCTCAATTTAGATTCTCAAGAGGATGTCAGACTTGGCAGCAAAATAAAGCTTCATCATGGTATTATGTCTCTAAGGTGTCAGCACTGGGAAGTGATGTAGTGATGTCTATTGAGGTTGTTTCCTGAAGCTCCCTCTCCCAAGAGAATTTTGTCAATCTCTTTGCCAAATACAGTTTGGCAGTGTTACTAGAGTTACTAGCTTTGTGTCAGCACTTTGACAGTGCAGGAACATCTCACCACTGCGACACGTTGAGGTCAGGAAGTATGATTATCAGTTTTGCAGGATAAGAAAAACTGGCAGGACATGCATCATGCCACACATTACCTTCCTTATCTTTTATTCTTCCAAGTGCTGCTTTGATATGGCAGATTTTCTGCAGTGAAAGTCTTCTTTTCAAACCAGCTATTAGTATGAGGTGGGGATTGGCTTTCTCTGCGGGCTTGGGATTTGCCCACAGGGAAACAGCTGGGGTGGAAATCCTGTGCTGGTTTCTGCAATCAGAGCACTGGATTGCTGTTGTCTGTCAAATCTTTGGAGGCTGCTTCCACTGCATAGGTCTTAATCTTATTATTCCTATGGCAAGATTCATAGTTATTTACCATAGTCATAGAATCACAGAATGATTTGGGCTGGAAGGGAACTTAAAGATCATTAGTTCCAACCTCCCTGCTGTGAGCAGGGCAATCCAACCTGGCTTTGAACACTTCCAGGGGTGGGGCATCCCCAACTTCTCTGGACAACCTGTTCCAGTGCCTCACAGTAAAGAACTTCGTAATGATCCTAAGTACTACACATCAGCATCAGATTGTGGCCTGCCTGTGATTTTTTTTGTTTGCTTTGTAGAAGGAAGACCTTTCATTCATTTAAATTTTCAGTACTCCTCCTACATATTTAAAAGCCCTCAGAAAATGTGGGACTGATATAAGGTGCTGTAGCTTCATGATAGCTGGAGGTCTGTGTTGAGATGTGAGGGAATGTATTAGTCTTATGTAGCCAGCAAAAGTTCAGGCACTGATTTAAAAAAAATACTCAGAGTCTTGCAGATGCTGTTTAAGGTGCATAGGTGACACTCTTGTTTCAACTTTGTTCACTAGTTCTGTAGAAAATGGAGACAAAAATAAATAAACAGTGCTACCTAATCAAGTAGGTTCCTTAGTTGACTTAAAATTTTTGTTACAGGTAAAACTCAGTTCTGATTTTTTTCTGCATACTCCATGCTCATGTTCTCCTTTATTAACCCATGTAATAATAAGAACATGCTTATATAACTGCATGCTTGACAAAACTCTTAATTTAATGTTTAATTTTAAACACTTGCAAATCTGTAATTGATGATTTTGAGGAAGCTGGTTGTTAAGGTGAGTGAGACTGCATTTTTGTTTTCAAGGGATTTCCTATTAGATCAGAATTGTGGGTTATATTAGGTATAATTATTTCCAGGTTTATGGAAGTGTTTTAAATAAAAAGGAAAATATTTGATAGTGCCAGTTAGACTAAGCAGGGGAAAAACAAAGAACCTTTTTCATTCTGGTAGGCTTTCCAAGTGTTATTTAAAATATTTTTCCAGAGTTGAGAAATTCTCTAAAAATAGTTTTGTTTTGTTAAAGCAGCAAATAATTTGGAAGCACTGAGAGGAATAGATAAGTGAGAACATCCCTGAGAAATTTAAGTAAATACAAAGTCTCTTCTCCTACGCAGACGTTATCTACATTATGGTGAAAGAGTTTTTGTTCCAAATGTTGCCATCCTCCCAGTGTCTTTCATTTATGATTGCAATTCTTGATTATGGGATCGCTTTTAGACACTTACTGGAGTAAATATGTAAGGGAGGCACTATTTTTGTTACACATTGCTGGAAGTTGCTTCATTGTTGGATGGAATTTACCTCGTTTTTCTCAGTCATATAAACATTTGGACAAATATTCATAGTTTTGAATAACTCAAAATCATTTAGTTAATAGAAGAAAAACTTCTTACCAGAAGAAGCTAATTGTTTCCCAGAAGCTTGCAGCAAGGAATGTCACAGATCCCTGCAACACAGCATTTGAGTTGCACGGTCATTGCTTGTGCTGCAGAGGCCTTCTGCAGAACAAAACAGTAAACAAAGTCCTTTTTGTCTGTGTTTCCACACTTTGGATTGTAAGTTTTTTTTTGAGTTTCAGGAGGAGTAGTAACTGCGTGTTCCTCTCACATTATGTATTCTTGTTTTTGAAGATATCGTTATTTCATAAAATATAAACCACAGGCCACTGTGAAGACAACATAAATAGAAAAACTGGTTTTTTAATCAGGAAAATTCCATTTGACTCAATGTTGAGATAGGAAAGGGAAAAGAAAAAACCCATATATATATATCTGAAATATGTACCAAAGTTCCACTTTTATTGAAAAACTAAACCCAGATTTGTCACTTGGGGAAAAAGAAAGTACTGAAATAGTCTTGTTTTTCTTTTTGTTTAGTTAACAAAATATTTTTTGTACTGTCTGTTTGTTACCAAACATATGCCAGATAAATGATCAGACAAAAGGTAGGGTACCTATCAATTCATGTTTTCTACATACTCCCGTGATTTTTAACAGTACAGTTTTTTTCAGGATAGGAGTTTTCTGAGTGCTCTTGATGGAAGGAAAATATTTGATAGATCCTGGCTGAGAGGTTGTTTCTACGAGCACAGGTGGAATATAAAATAGTTCCCATTTGGGAGTGGATAAAAAAAAAAATCCAAAAGGGTCAGTCATCGGTAATTTGGGCAGAGCATGGAGAGTGGGAGGTGAGTGTGAGAGGAAATGAGAGAGACGTAGGTGGAGGCAATATTGGGCAAAGCTGATGACATGGGACATTCACATTGACAGTGGGAGCCAGTGAAGATCTCTGGAGCAGCCCCAACTTGACAGATGCAAGAGAACGTGTCGGAGCAATGTGGTTTCACTATGGAGTGTACCCAGAGGGCTACTTCTTTTTCTGGTTTATTTCCACATTAACAAATTGCAATTAAAAAAAAAAAAAAAAGAAAAGAAAGAAGTAATTTCCTTTAGCAGACTTCCATCAAGTAGGACGTCCAAACATGTTACTGTTCTTATTAATGTTGACAATTTTGTCAGCCATTCTGCAGAATTTCTTTATCTAACAGAATGTGTTAGCCCTTACTAAGGTGCACCTTTTGCTATATAGGAGTGGTAGGCACATTAAAGGAGTATAAAGTTGCCCTACATCTAAAAATAGAAGTTCCTAGCAGAACAGAAATGGAAATCTGCGTCATACATTTTTATTTGAACAAAATTAACTGTAAATCAGATATGAACATAAGAAAGGATTTATCTTAAAACTAACACAGGGTTTCTGTTTGCAGGAATGAATCTGTAAATCATGTCTGGACATAATGAAAGGTTTATTTTCAAAGCGTTGTAGGCAAATGCTGATAATACTAATGCAATGCCAAGTATGCAATGCCTCTTTTAAAAAATCTAGCTGAAGTTTCTTATCTATCTGGAAAAATGTGAATTAAAATACAGCACTCCTTTTTGTTGACTCCCACTACCTGCTAGTACTGTTTCTGCATGCTAATATGGCCATCTATTATTAGCTTAGCTCTGGGTATCTCAAAAAGTTCACATAGGCAAGTGGGGCTGTGCTTTAAAAGGTCCTGTGCTGTATCACTTAATAAAAAAAGCAAATCTAGACAGTCGTCCTTGTAGTACAAGCAGTAACTTAACACAGTCTGGCTTTGTGTCACTCCATTAAATGCTTAAGGGCCAAGTTAAATGCCTAAATTCCTTTAGAAATCTGGACCAGTGTGTATGGACCTACAAACAAGATATGGCATAGCGGTGGAAGTGTTTGGATTTATAAGAATAAACTACTGGCTGGCGAGTGCCTGCTCTCTCTCTCTCTCTCACACACACACACACACACACGCTCACACACAGGTGCAGCAGCCACACTGCAGTGACAGCACAATGGCACCATTGATGAGGGCATGCTCAAGGGTATCTTTTGTGAAATGCTGGGTGTGTGCTGTAAATCCACTCCTTACCTCAGCTTACAGCAATTTATTTCGTAGTCATGTCTTCATATCTTTCTATCAAATAGAATTTTTTTGGGTAAAAGAACAACCCAGACCTTCTCTTTAATGTAATTCTGATGAACACACAGAGAGTATGTGAAGAAAACAAATGTTCCAGTTTTGTTGGATTATATAAATCTACGTTAGTTCTAGTTATCCCTGGATTCACTAGGACTAACTGGGTGGTTCATGTGGCTTCCTGGGTTCTGCACACCAGGAAGGTACCTCTGAAAATCTGAGCTTCAGTCAGATTTCCTGAGAATGGGACAGAAGCATTTGGGCACATGCTGCTATGGTTATGAGCACATCTGAAATATATGTGGACCTGAGGCATCCTCACAACAGATTGATGTAGATTTTGGTGAGAGGCTTGATTTTTATTTTTAGTGTCTCTGGATAAAAAAAAAAACGCCGACCTTCAACTTGCTTGCAGTGACTGTGCACACATTGTAGGGCTGGTCTGCATATGCAGAGTGGCCATTTGTCAAGGCTTTCTGGATACGCGATAGCCCCACTGGAGCAGCAGTTACCTAACATCCAGAAAACACAGAGAAATGGGCAAACAAAGTACCTATGGGGGAAGAAGAGGGTCTATGTGGGCAGAAAGTTTCAGAAGTTTGGTGACTACTTCCTGACTGCTGGATAATTTGCATGTTTTAGTACATAAAGCACTACAGTTATTTTAAAGGTTCAGATGCTTGGTCTATTCATTACTTTCTCAAAGCCAAACTTTACCTTTGTACTGAGGGGTAGTAACCATGGAAGGCTTTTGATACTGTGCTTCTTCCTTTGTGTCATTTCTGTTTCAGCTGAAGATGATATTTGTGACTTAAGATTTCTGGTTAAACCTGTACTTTCCCATTTCTGATTATCTGTGATGTGATTTTACAGGAATATTACCATGCCTTCTTGGCTGGTCCTCCAATTGTTAGACCCAGCTAGGAACGGGATGGTTAAGAGTGTAAGAGTCCAAGTGGAGAAGAAAGACAGAAACATTTTTCTCTTTGGGTAAGTGCAGTTGTTTAAGAAGAAGCCAGAGATCCAGCATCTTGTATGAAACAGATGGGGTAGGGAAAACAGGGATTATATTGTGAAGTTTGATTTCAGAAATGTTCTGTGGGATTCCTGTATTTTCTGAGGAGACTGGGAGCATGTGACTGGACTGAATATGGGCCTTAAGAAGCCAGATCTACCTATTACTTTTATTACTTACGTATTTTGACGACACAGAATTGCTTTTCCTTTTTCCCCTGTTTGTTTGGGTTACACTTGTTCAGCCCGCCTTCAGTGTGTATGTTTACTGCCCTACATTCAAGGTGATCTCTTCCTAGTAATTGCTTTAATGTCAGTTTCTAAGAATATTCCATCGATCCAAATTGTTTGCAATAATAAGAACAGAGAGCAAATGCATAAAATGAGAACACAGATTAAGTGGATTTCTTTTTAAATTAAATGAGTGGAAAATATTTACCTCCTTTCTGGGCCTCTCCAGGAGTCCTTGTCCTGTCTCCCATCAGCACCCCAATATCTTTTTACCATTTTGTTTGTTTAGCTGGTTCCTATTGCAGTCTGGATAGGAACTGTGAAATCTTTCCCTCCCTCTCAAGCATTTACTGGATTCATTGTTCTTCAGCTGTAAAAGCTGCTGCTGAATTCCTGTTTGTCTTCATCTTCTATAAACATTTATTTCTGGGAGCCTTCAAGCAATGTTTTTCCTCAAAGTGCTTTGGGGAAATGTGCTTTGCTCACTAGGAGCTTAATTTGGCCTATTTAAATCTGCAACTGTCCTCACTTGTGGAGTCTGAAATGCCACGGCTGCATTATCAGCACTTCAGAAATACAGATTTAATCCTCCCTCAGAGTTAGAGCTAAAATGATTCCTTGGTATTAAACCTATCATGTTCAGTGGTAGTGATAGTTTTGATATATTGAGGATGTTCTGAATAACAGTATTTATAAGAGAGAGATCAATATATTTTGTCAGACCACCAGACACAGCTGGGAAAAAAAGAGTTGCTTTAAGGAACAGAAGTGCTTCTTCAGGCTCTGAAAGTTTGTTACAGCAATGGACTGGTTGAAAAAAACCAAAATATTCCTTGTCTCTAAAAACCCATTTGTGTTATGCTTTGAAAAAGGTTAGTGACTTTCTTCTGAGGACATTATAATCTGTTACTCCATTCAAATAATTGTTCTAACTGAAAGTGGAGCTTGTCTGAATTAATCATATTAAGAGGGGAGAATGTTTTTACCTCTATATGGATTCAAATGAAGTATCAGAGTTGTTGTGAATGTTTCATTAGCATCATGTTCCCTAAATTTGTGGCTGATTCAGTTATTTGGTTGCTGTTTCAAGACGCTTTTCAGAAGATGCCTGAAAGAACTTGAAGAAAAGTAGTGTGTGGTGTGCTAGCACAGATGGTGGGCTGTGGGGGTCCAGAGGTGAGAACTTCTTTCTTCTCTTTCACCTGCACAGGGATCTGCATTTTAAGCCATGGCATGAGGGCTGCTCTTATTTTTTTAGGGAGTTACTGCTGTGTTTCCACAGTCTGTGTGAGCAGTGCTACTTTGGAGATAGGTGCTAGTCAGGTGCAAAGAAAGAGAGACAAGCCAGTTTTCCTGTTGCAGGAGTCCTACTGTGCTGCAGTGCTTTCTTTCTTCCCATCTCATTCACCTTATGTTGCTGCTGTAACTGGAAGAATAAAGCATCCTTCAGCTGCACCTCTTTGTTGCCCCCTCCCAAAAAAAGATTGGGAAAATAATGCTGGATTCATTCTGCCATCCTCTCCTGCCAAGATTAGTGGATAGTGTGTGCTGAAAGATAGTTAGGAGCAAAGCAAATGGGAAACCTGCAGCTAAATATTGGTTAGACACCCATCACTTGGTATCAGAATACAATTGAATATTGGACCCACTATCTAAACTCATCCAGTACAAATCTCTGACTGTGCTGAAATGTGATGTTTGGGGTGGATTAATGATTCCCTCTGTTAGAAGTTCCTAAATTAAAAATATGAGCAGCCTTTCTATAATCAGGAAACCAGGAAATACAGGCTAATTGCTAGAACGGTTTCAAAGGGAAGAATTTGATTGCCCATCAAAATAAGGGGACTAAAGAAGCTGATAGAAACAATAGAGGACCTCAGCCTCCTTGTAAGACTTGCTTTGAAAATATCTAATGATTAAAGATGAGTGAGTGACTTGTAATTGCTCATTTATGATGCCTCTTCTGGATCTGCTTTTTCCTGTGAAGCTTCATTTGGACCTAAATGAATTAGATGACTAATTAAAGGAAGGTCTTTGATTTGAGATCAGGAAAGCATGTTTGCATGGAGGCTACACCCTCTTCTTTATCTGACAGCATCTTTGAATATTAGCGGCATATAATAATTAGGTGTGTCAAGTTATGAGTTGATTCACCTTCTTTAAGTGGTCCGAGAGGAAAGGGTGGAGGATGACTGTTCTGCAGAGGAGGCTGAAGACAGCAAGATGCATTACGTATCCTCAATTCCTGGTGCTTCCTCAGAATACGTAACTGCTAATATTTAAGTTCTTGGGCTCTGCAACATCCCTGAAGTGCAGATAGGAAATAAAAGTAAGTATTCTGAGCAGAAACACAGCCTGTGCATGAAAGTAATGTTAGCTGTGTTGGGGAAGTAGTCCAAAATCAGTTCATTTTATAAAGGTAAAAAGAAAATCTTTGGCATGCCAGTCATTGCATCCCTTGCATCCCTTGCACATGTTTTGTACAGTTTACTGTGTGTTTAAGCAAGTGTAAACACTTGGTCCCTCCTGAGAGGCCTGATAAAAGTAATGTGTGCACTTTTGAATATGGAGCCCCAAACACCACAAGCTTTATGAATTATTTGTTCTATGGGGGGATTTTCCAGAGTTGCTAACTACTGTCAATCCAGCATTGAATTCATGATTGAAGCTAGCAATGTTTTTTAGCTCTGATTTTGGATTACAATCCAGCTATGTGGGGGTGCAAGTGCGTCCTGTAAAGAAATTGCTATTGATTATAAAGCAGACTGAAAATACAGAGTTATGCCCATGGTTCCCTAGATTGTGAATAGCATCCAGAAGTGGCTAACCTTTCTTAGGATGTTTTAGCAACTTTTTGGTACACGTCAAATTGACAGCCCTAGCACAGAACTTTGTCTGGAGTCCTGTGGTTGGGCCAGTCCTTCATGGTGGTCTTCATACACCTGATGTGATGTCAGCAGCTCTGGTACTAGAGAAAGAGTAGGAGCTGCAAGTGTGAAGGAGGGATGATGGCAAGCTCCTACCTACAAGGTAGGAGAGCTTTGTTTCTTAAGAAGAGTCTTCTGCAAATAGGAGAATGAACAAATAAGAATATTTATTTTTCTCAGTTCTCAGTCTGAAGTAACTTGACTGAAATGAGGGATGTGAAAGAAAGAAAATTGAATTAGGAATGTGTACTACTAATTTCTATTTGTTTTATTTGCTTTTACAAGGACTCTGATGCTAGAAACAGACACTTCA
Organism: Pseudopipra pipra; assembly: GCF_036250125.1. NCBI lineage: Eukaryota > Metazoa > Chordata > Aves > Passeriformes > Pipridae > Pseudopipra > Pseudopipra pipra. The sequence goes on along the minus strand of NC_087552.1, from coordinate 57,276,502 downwards.
ACCCACATTTCCCTTGGAGGAAAATTATTTTTTTATTTTTTTTTAATGAAAACTTCCACAATATCATCATAACTTAATAAAAAATTAAGTAAAACCTTAAAAACTTCATCACTGGAAGAAGATGGTTACACATGGAAAAAATTCACAGGCACTTTTACTGATGTTTTGAATCTGTCATCATGACTAGGCTTCGTGAACGAAGATTTAGGAAGGCTCTATCCACATTTGTTACAAGCACGCTGGTGGCTTATGAGGCCAATACGAGATAGACAAATCTGATTGCAAAAGGCACAGCAGAAAGACTCCTTAGGTGGTATATTCTGCAAGACACGATTCTTTCTGTGTTGTCTTTTCTCCTTGAGAGTGATCCTGTGTGCTTTCTCAAAGGCATCAGCAGCGTTATAGATGGTGTGTCTCCAGACCTTCTGATTGGAGGTCAGAGTAGACCAGTTATGGTGATCAATATGGCCAAGGCTGAGATGTTGTTTCAGGGAGTCCTTGTATCTTTTCTTTGGGGCTTCTCTCTTGCGGCAGCCAGTGGCAAGTTCACCATAAAGCAGGATCTTAGGGAGGCAGTGGTCCTTCATCCTGGAGACGTGTCCTGCCCATCGCAGCTGTGTTCTCAGCAACATGGCCTCAATACATGTGACTGCTGCTTGTTCTAGAACAGATGTATTGGTCACATAGTCTGACCAGTGGATGTTTAGGATTGAATCTGTAATGACTGTAAAATGAGCAAATGGTGTAGGATGAAGCCATGTGTATAGGGTATCAGAACTGGTGCAATTAAATGAGAAGATCAGACCCCAGAAGTGAATCTAAGTCCAACAATATCCTCTACATGAGGTCTGGGTTCAGTCTTCAGATAATTCAATGTGATGATGAGGCATAGGCACTACTTCTCAGACATAAAGCAAAGACTGGGTGACTTCTAGCGAGTTTCTTCCTGCTCCCAAAGCAAAACTATGAGCTTCTTTATCTTATTTTTAAAATGTTAACCTCAAACACAGTAAAGGAACTCTGAAAGCTGGCACAGAAATAACTGTCAAGAAGCTTTGTCAGTATTAAGGCCATTTGTACTGAGAAGGTGGTACTAAATGAAAATTGCAATTCATTGTAAAATGGAGGGAGGGGAAGATGGGACTCAACCTTCCCTCATCCTCTAACTTGCCTTAGGAGATTTTAGAACTTGTTCCATACCTGGATGAGATGTTGTTGATGGAAAACTTGAGTTCCCAGCTCCAGGTAATGGGGTATGTCTGGGAACTCTTATCTAAGGAAGGCAAAAGTATCTCAGAAGGTATCCAGCTAAATATCAGCTGTGTTGTGTTCTAAACTTGTGATGCTTTTGTTTTCAGCCTCCTAGCCTCACCTGAAATCTTCCTATACAAATTTTGTTTTGTCTGGAAGATCACTTGGATTCTTGGGGCGATATCAACCACCTTCAGAGGCTGCAGATCTGGAAAAAAGAAAAAGAAAAGTGTGTATTCAGACACCCCTATAGAAGGCCACGGTCAGGTGAGCGTGGGAAATGCAAGACCTCTGAGGCAGTTTGGGATCACAGCACAAAGGACAGCGCTGGGGTAGACAAATAACAAATGCCTCTCCTGCAAGGGACGGACAGGAGAGTGACTACCCATTGCTCTGGGGAAAACCCTAAGCCACCACCTGAGGGGCTTTGGACAAGGAAGGGGGTTCAAGTATTGGGGTAAGTAGGGGAGGGACAGGAAAGTCCATGATGGTGAGGTAGGAAATACAACTTGGTTTTACAGGGTATTCTGTGATAATGAATCCCTTCTTTGAGGGCACTGCATTATCCTTATCTGGTTTTGGCAAAAACATATTCAGTGTGGGTTAGTGAGTAAATATGTTTTATGGTTGCTGTAGGTTCAGTTTGGTTTTGTCCTTCCTGAGAAGGACAAAACTATCTGGACATGCAGCTATCAAGCTGCATTTCACAAAAAATACTTGTGCATGTGTATGTAGGCATAGGTGTAGTAAAAAGAATCTGATTCACATTCAAAAAAATAAGCTGTTTTGTTGTGAACACTATTTCTATTTACTTTTCAGATATAAGTTGTATACCCCAAGAATAATAGGAAAACTGGGTCCTCAAATTATCATTGTGTGATCTTAAAAATTACTGTTTTTCTTTCCTAAATGCAATTGAAATGTGAGGTTTTTATCTGCAAATGAAAGTTTTGTGTAATACCCACTCTCTCAAGCACAAATATAAGTTATTGGAATACAGGTCTACAGTTGACTGTTATATTCCAAGGGGTCAGTCTTCATTTCTGATGTAAACTGATCTGAGAACAGGTTGTCACCACAGTGTAGCCCTGTCCTCCTTCCCCTGCACTGGCTGTATGTTCTTACCCTATAGCTAGATGCTCACAGCTTCTGAAGGCCAGACCAGAAAGACAATCAACAAATTCATCAAGCTAATATCTAATTGTCCAGTTTGAGATGACCTCCTCTGAGCTCAACTTCATCTTTGTAAAAAACCAGTGGTTTCGAACTGCTTTCCTACTCTGATAACAGTGTTTGCTACTGCACTAATGAAATTAATAATGAGATTTGATTATTTATACTTTTCTGCAATTTAATATTTTTCTAAGATTAAAATAATGTGAACAGGTTTTTCTTCGGAAGTCAGGCATTACCTCTCATGGCAAAACAACTCCTGAAATGTACTTAATGCATTTAAAACTTCCTTAACCAGGCTAGATGAACCATTAAATAATATCAATAGTTCTTGTTTACAATTTCTCAAGTTCCGTGTTCTCACTTGCTATAATGAGTGCTAGTATAATAAACAGCTTTATACTTTGGTTAAAACTCACCACTGGAACTCATAGATCAGAAAAGAATGTACAAAAAGATACAACTTCCTTGTAACAGACTGTAACTGCTTCTGGGCTAGGAGGTGGTTAATAACATGATATTAACTCAGTCCTGCAGGCACTCCCATTCAAAGAAAGTGTGCTGCTTTGAAATACAAAGTAGTACTGTATTTTGGACACAGAGAAAGGCTGAAAAGGCTCCCAAGTGCTGGCTTATATCCCCGGGGATGAAGAAAATACTGTGTACTTAGTGGCACAGACTCAATCACTCCATCTTCTCCCTCTCTCCAAGCTGGTCATGTTCTCTCTCCAGCTCTCCAGTCTGAGCCCAATCTAGACCCTGTCCCTTGTGCACCCTGATTGATTTGTCATCTCCTCTGTTCTCTTTAAGAATCTCCTCCAGGCAATCCCAGATGCCACCCTTGAGCTCTCTATGAAAATCACTATCCAAGCTCTTCGAGCTTCCTACATAGAAACCTCTCTCCCTTCTCAGACACTGCCTCCTTTCTGGGCCTATACAAGTGTCCTTGTCCTGTCTCCCATCAGCACCCCAATATCTTTTTACCATTTTGTTTGTTTAGCTGGTTCCTATTGCAGTCTGGATAGGAACTGTGAAATCTTTCCCTCCCTCTCAAGCATAATTTCTTACCACAGTCTGCCTCTCCAGTCTGCTAAACGTTCCTGTTTCCTGTCTCTGCCTCACACTCTTTACCAGCCTTACCAGTACTCCTCAGATTTGTCTCTCTTCTTGCTCATCCTAGACAATTCATCAGTTTCTAAACCCTAATCTCCTTACCTAGCCAACCCTGATGACCAGCTATGGCTGCAACTCCTCACTATTAGATAATTGATTCATGCCAGACTAAATCTGTTTCCTCTCCCAATCTGTTGTTTCTACACAACTCAATGTTTAAGTTAAATGGCACTCCTGGTGGTGGGCAGTGTCACTGAAGCCACCACAGACACTGGAGACCAGGCTTCCACATTCCTATCTCCAGTGCTATTTCCACTTGCCGCTGCTCCTGCCACTCTGGGCTGGTGCAGGCTTTGCAATGGTGGAGCACAGAGTCTAAGAGCTGTGCTAAGATAAAGGCAGCTCAGATGACTTTATGTGTAAAATCCATTATTACTTCTTATTGTTGGTGTTTTTAAGAGCTGTTATGTTGTTTTGCTCCCTTTGATAGTGCTTATGGTTCCTGCAAGCATAGCAATCATCTCATCTAATGCAGATGCTATAAAGCTTCAAAAATAGGCTACACTGGGTTCAAATGTGATGATGAAAAGCTAGCTGGAGTTGTCAGTAGAGACTTTGACACCTCTTTGAGAAGGACCAAGAGTTGTCTCACAATGGGCATAGCTTCTTATTTCCATGCTCATAACTCTCAAAGCATGGCACTTGACAGCTATCTCCGTAAGTAATCTGTGGGTGCGCTTCTCAAGGAGTTATCTGAAAACATAAAAAGCCTGTAGCAGGAACTTGTAAGTCAAAATGCAGCCATGTTAAGCCTGCATGTGTAAAACTTATGCTGCTGCTTGTTTACTTGTCTTTGTCATATAGCATACCATTTCTTAAATAATACATTATCATGTCACTTTTTTTCTGTGGCTTTTTGGAGTGGGAGTTGATGGTCCTTAAGGATCCCTCCGAATTTGAGATATTCTATGATTCTGTGAAACTGAAGTGCATATTTTAAGACTGAACACAGTTGAACTCAGCTCTATAATAGCTTTGGATTGTTTAATTTTTTATACTGTATATAAAGTTTTAGGTAAGTCACACACAAAAGCAGTCGTCAAAACACTGGAGAAGCTCTCTAACACAAGATGCTATTTTTGTTTTGTGAATGAGTCTAACTTTAAAAAAAGAATCATTAGGCTTTCTCTACCCTTAACACTTCAGTGGTATGGAAATTGTAGTTATAATTTGCTTGCACTTCTAGGTGGAATTTTTGAAGATGAAAAGAAAGAAATCAAGGTCAAAGACTTGTAGGATGCTAATAGAAAGTGGAGAAGAGTTGCAGGACTTGGAAAGAAGAACACCTTTTATGAGACCTGTAGGAGAGTTACAAAAAAAAAAAAAAAGCAGAATGTTGGCAGTGAAGGGAAAGGAAGGTAACATAACTAAGCATAAGAGTTCAGGTGCCTGTGTCAGAGGGAGGTGGGAATGCACCTGGGCTGAGGTCATTGCAAACTTTGGCAAGACAGGTTTCATAAAATTAAATGTTGCATTACATCTGAATGTCACCTAGCATGAGGTAGGGTGTGGCTCAGTACCTTTTGTTTAGTAAGTGTAGACATAACAGAAACAAGTTTGAGAAATCCTGCTTCTGGGGTAGCCAACTTTTCACAAACCTGGGGCTGCAGCACTGGCGTCAGTGTGGGAATCCCCCTTACAAATCCTTTGCTTGCTCATCCATCACAGGAATTAAAGTGGTTGGCTGCACCACTGCATATGGTGGGGATTTTGGTCTCTCTCACTATAGTTTCTGGAGGTGGATGGTCCTTGGCAGGTGCTGTGCAGGGGAGCCAGGAGCCTGCTCTGGGCTGTGCCGGTGGGTGCAGAACTGCAGCACCTGTGGGCCTCCAGCCCCACCACTCTCTTGCATGGGGACAGGGGAGGCACCTTGCACACCCTTCATCTATGCATAACCTGGCACTTGTTGTTACTATAACAACCCTTTTGATTTATTTATGTAAATACTTTCCATAAAGAACAAAGATTAAAAAAGCAAATACAGTATAAAAAAAAGATGCTTGGTTGTCTTCTGTGGTTTCACAATAATCCATTGTTAGGCAAAGGGGCTGCATTATCTCTATTGCAACCATATTGATATGCTGTTTCTGGTAGGAATATGTAGTCTTTTGGTGCACCTCTGGTGACATTATAACTGAAGGATGGTGAAAGAGCCGAGTGTGAACAAGATTTGTGTGATTCGGCTGTTTGCACAAAGGGAACTGAGTCTGTTGATCATCAGGCAGTGTAGCAGATGTCAGATGGTCACAGGTGATGCAGTTTCAAATGTAAGTACACGGTGGAGATGAATTAAAACTTTACCAGCTGTGGGAAAAGTGTGTTAGTACAGATACTGATTTTCAGCCACTGCTGTTGTAGTCTTCAATGTAAATACATGACCAAGCCTAATAAAAATTTTACTTGACGTGGGAAAGGTCTGGTAGCAGGAATGTGCAAGGTAAACAATGGAAGAGAAACCATAGAATAAAGCAAACAGACATAGAAATTATTTTTTAATTTTTGCAATGTTTTTTCTTCCACATTATAGCATAATTTATATTTCTTATCTTGAATGTCTATTTGCAATTTTAAAGCCATTTAAATTTATCTTCTAATTATAAGCATACTAGAATTAATAAAGAAAGTGAAAAATGGATTTTTGCATAGATTTGACCATAGCATTCAGTTTTGAAGTAAAAAATTATCTTGGAAAAATTACTTGCTCTGCCCTTAAATTCTTTTTTTTTTTTTAACTTTTTTTTTCAGTTTGGCAGGGTGGCAGACACAATTTTAAGTATGCTCAAGCCAGAACTTGGTTAGTGCCAGATATTTAATTTCATTGCATGAGGAAAAATATTCAAGATATTAATGATGGAGAGAGGGGCTTAGAATGCATTTCAGGTTTTTGACTGAGGATCATTTACCTGGAAACAGTTAATTCAAGGACTTATTGGCTTTTTCATCTTCTGGTCTCTTTAACCAAGATTTAGTATTTTCTGTAAGTTAGATGCTTCAACTTAATCTAAAATTTTGGGTTTGATGCTAAGTTATTTGGTCAAACTGCAGCTGCACAAGTCAGAAAAGAAAATAAATAATAATTCTCTCATATCTATATAAAATTTTTCCTCAGTTGCTACTTTTATAGAGCTCTACACTTTCTTGAATGTATTTCAGGGATATAAAGCATGTTCTCAGGCACTGGAATAATTAAAATTATCGTCACAACTGAGCAACAAGGTATGGCAGCTGCAGTCTCAATTTGGAGGAGAAAGCAGAGTAGACAGCAGTCACTAAACTATTAGTAAAGTAGTGCCAGTGTCATTGCTTCTTTCTCCACCAGGGACAAATCACCTAAATGTTTTGCTTGTTCTCCCTCCTGAGTTATTAGGGGAGTCTTTAATCTTGTCTTTCTGGAGCAGGTCCAGGTCTGCAAATGGAAAATACATCTATTAGATTCTGATATTTATGTTGAGAAAGCTTTTCTATAGGCCAGGTTATCTAAATACTCCTACTCTAGAGAGAAAGGGGCTGTTTGCTTTGAGTGAGGACACGAAAACTGCAGCCCTTCACCTGTCCCTCTTACCTGCAATGTGTGCTATGCAATGCTCGTTGGTTTGTACTCACTCAACTTTCTCAATTTTCCAAAATAAGACCTATTCTTTGGGCATCCCAAGCATGCAGTCCTTAATTGGTCAGCGTTGGAGATACCTGCAGTTCTGAGTATTACACAGCTTTAAAACCTGGCACTGGTTTGTTGTTGTTCCCAAAGCTATTTCTTGCAAAGGCTGTTTTATCCAGAGCCATCTCTCTGGGTATTGTTTTCTTTTTGACCCCAAGGGAGGAAGCCTCAGCTCTTCCCTGAGAAGTCAGGGAGTGGTAAGCTGGTGTTTCTGACATACCTTTTGATCACTGGCCCAAGAATCAGGATAGCTGGGGCCTATTCCATGCCAGCTAGTACCTGCACATGTCTGGCCAAGGCACAGTACCTGTAAACTTTGCAGGGGGTGTTATTCATTTACTTGGACTCACTCTTTCCATATGCATAGTCTTCCTTGAACAAGGCTGGGGTGCTGTATTGTCTGTTTGACTTTCCTTTCATTGTAGGAATGTGATGCTGCTTGTTTCTTTAATATCGAGAGAAGCACGTGGTTGGTGTTAAAAACAGGAATGAGTAATCACGATTTTAGAGCCAAAGAAAACAAACAGAGAATCTGGGAACCTTGAATATGTAAGTCTTCATATTTAGGTGGTGTTTGCTTGGCCTTTTAATTTGGATTTTTTATTTGCAATCAAATAAAACTTTGATAGATAGGTTTGCAGCTAAGCTGACTTTATCTCAAAGGCTAACAAGCTTTTCAAACAAAACACTTTTTCAAATTAGATCACAAAGCTGTCTTCTGTGGTACTGCTCAGGAATGAAGCAATGTTAGGTGTTCAGTAGAGACTTAGCCAACAGAATTTGACATTATTAGAGGCCAAAATAACCACAGGCTTCTCAGCTTCTTTGTCTGTTTTTATCTGTGGTTCACTGACATCACAGTGGAGACATTTGGTCATTCAGATACTGCAAAATAGAAGTAGAACTGAGGTAAAAATTTCTCACACTCCTTTTTCATGTTCTTCTCCCATTCTTTGAAATGGGGAGAATCCATTAACATCACTCTTCTACTGGAGCTGCATTTCAGCTCCATCCGCTTGGCTACAAGGGTATTAGCACAAGGATAAAACACAAGAGTAAAACGAATTGTTCTTAGCAAAGGCCTCCAAACATGAATGTTATAAATTATGGAGAAAATTTATTATCTGTGTTTAGTGAAAAGCTTAACAAGTGAATACCAGGGCTGTAGAGCCACAGAAAAGGAGGGATAGCTCCACATGAATTTTGTACGGAAGTGCAAGCAAATGTACAGAGCCTAGATTTTGGTATTTAACACCACCAAAGCCTCAGAGGTTAAGCCTCTCATCAGCTAATTAAGAGCATCCTCTATGTTGTTCTGGAAACTACACAGCTGTTAAATATGACTCTGGAGCCCTGTTGCCCATGCAACACAGGTCTGGAGAGCTGTTATCTCACAGCCTGTAATTCCACCCATGCTTCTCCTCTTACAAGCCTAGCCTCTATTTTTAAAAATTTTTTAAAATGAAACTCTTCTATATTATTCTATATGCATATTATTGTTATTATACTGCTTTATTATATATTTTAATTATATTCAAAGTCATGAAGACTGTTGGTGATCAACCATATGCACAGCTAGGAGAATAAGGGATGCTGAAGAACCACCCTGAAACATGGGATGTTGTGATACCTCATGTGTGCCTGTGACTTGTCTGTTTTGGCCAGAAGACGAGTATTTGTCACAGTAAAATGAAGCCCTTGGTAATGTCAAAAACAGTCTCATTAGATGTCTGTGGAATTTGGGCTTTTAATTCACAGAGGACAGGTCCACACCAGCCATGAATGATGGCACAAGAAAGACTTGAAGTAGCGCCAACCCAAACTCATCTATTCATAAAAAGTGCCTTTGCAGAGAGTTGCGTGCTTGGAGCAAAAATCAAAGTAGTTGCACTAGAGAGATGCTGCACCTGTCACGTATGACCTGGTAGCTGAGACACCGCCTGGCACTGATGTGACAACATCACCAATCGCTCTGAATTCTGCTTGCTTAGATGTATCTGTGCTCCGTTTCGGCTGTTTGTGGAGGCCAGTGTAAGAAAGGAGCCTCAGACATGCTGCTGTTCAACAGTTGGTAAAACCATCTATTTAAAGTCTTAATGCTACTTCTGGAATAACTGAGACTACTTTAGAATGCATGTTGAATTTTGGGAGTAAAATAAGTGTAAAAGAAGTTTGCAACATTCACATAGATCATGCCAACAGGTATAGCTCCTTAAAAGCTGATGCAACCTCTTTCAGGTTCTTTTAGAGATACCAGAAATGAACTACAGAAAAATTGCCCTAGAAACTTGAGCTAGGACAAATGGTGAAGCCGGACTACTCTTTACATTGAACAGGAGTCTGTTATGCTTTTAGTCTGTTACACTTTTTTTTTTTTTAAACCTAAAAAGTTCCACTACTAGAGAAAGATGAAAATAGTGGAGTTAGACAAGAAGCTCATATTTTATGGTGTTTCTATTTTAAGTCTAATCTTCCTTTTGCTTGGTTGAAGTTTGACTTGGTTTTGGATCTTAACTTTTTTTTTTTTTTTGGCTTGCAATCATAGAAAATTGGCTTGTAATCTTCCCCATTCCTTGCTTGCTCTTTGTCATCAGAGGCAAAGTTGAGATTTCTGTACAATCAACAGTTGGGCATAAATTAGATTGCCTGAGAATTTATTTAGCATGTTTAAATAAACCACGACATTTCTTTCCTGAACTGCATAATTCAAAAGTCAACATCCAATCTTTCTTCACCCTGGTGATATCTGCTGGTGTTTGCCAAGCACTGTGCATCATCCCAGCCAACCTCTCCAAGAGAAATCAGTGTGGTACAATGCCCTGATGTGGCCCTAGTGCAAGGCCACCTGGATGGTGTTGCTGCTGTGGGATGGCACTATGTCCCGACTAATTACAATGTCCTCTCTGCAGCACTACTTAGGCAATGCTTGTTTGGCAGTAGGTCAACAAACCTAAGTACTGACTCCATTGAACGTGAAAATATATCTCAGATCTCTGGAAAGGTCATTTTAGACACCAAGCTGAGACTCTGGTCCAGTCTACATCATAAATGGAAACATGGGGGGTATTTTTTCCCCCATTATCTTCTTCTCAAGGGATCATCCCCTAATGTTCATAGTGTTTTTATTCTTCCGTGTTCTGGCCTTACCCCACTGCCTTTGCTTAGGAAGCCCCATCTTGCCAAGCAGGAGACTGACCACTGCTGTATCTGAAGTCAAGTCCTTCAACCTAGTCCAGTGGACAGGAAAGATACTTATCGCTGCCTTTTGGGAGCTCAGGATACCGAAGTTATTGTCCTGATGTAACCCACCAGTCAGCAGGGGTCACAGTGTACTGGTTTAGTTCAGAAAATGAGTTTAGGGAAAGAATTCAAATAAGCAAGTTTGTAAAGTGTCTCTTCAATTAGCAGAGAAAAAAAGCTGGTTTTGCAGGAGTACTGTGGTATGTTGTTACCTTCTGAACCCCTTCTGGAAGAGCTGGTCTCTTTCCATTGATTGTGATTGACTGGAAACTAAAAATAAAGGATTTACAGAACAGCAGCATTTTTCTGAACAGGGAAAGTAAAGATCAGCACTAGAAAGGTATTGTACTTTCTTGTTGGTCTATATCACTAGAAATACCAGCTTTTAGTAATGCCATTAAACTCTACAGATCTCCAAGTTGTTTGATGATACTCATCACATCTATGAGCACTTTTTACCTCTTCTTGGCGATTACTTGTTATTCTTATAAACAGTCACTGTTACATCTAATCAGGTTTAAACATCTGGATCATACAAATCTAAGAATAGTAGTCTAGAGAAAAGGGAATTTTAATGTGACTTAATTCTCAAAGAAAGGTGTAATTGTCTTATAGCTTGCTTTTATATCTGGAATATATGGCAAGCAGCAGCATGAGGGAGGTGTTTCCGTAGGACCATCTCTTAAAAATGTTGTCTTCAGATTATTCCTATGAGTCATTAGAAGAAACATGTTTAAGGAAATGTTAAAAGTGGAAACAGCTTTGTACATCTGTTTATTTTGGGTTTTTTTTACACATAGTAAGCTCTGTACTTAACTACATTCTTCATGTGGCACTGTCATTGTTGTCTATACCCACGGTTTTTGTTTTTCTTCCTTGCCTTCTTAGTTTCTAACTTTTAAACTTTAATTTATTATGCCCTTTATGCTTTGTTTGCCTACAAATGATTAAAAAAAAAAGCTGTACTGTGACTTGCTATTATTAGGATGCAAAATTTCTCTTACAGGTGTCCTCAGTACTCAGTATCCTCCAAGAGTGATACACATCTGATATGGGCAATGATTTTATGAGCATAAAGTGAATAAAAATATATACATTTTAATTTGTTACATTTACTTTGTAGTCTTACTGTCCAGAGAATTGATATTTGGTGTTAAACACACAAAATTTGATACGCTGATTACTATTGAAATTTTTAGTCACTTCTTATTGTATGAAGGGCAACTGGGTTAGCTAAATGAGGTGCATCTTCAGGCCCCTGCTGGACAGCTGCCTTTGTTCCAAAGCCAGTTCTGCTGTGGAGTTGCTCAGGTTATATATTCCTAATCTTTTCAAGTGAAAATGCTCTCAAGTAGCTCTTGACCCCAGCAGTTGCTCTTCAAATGACCCTGTCCATAGACGTTTGCATGGAATAGCCATGGTTAGAAGAGGATGTACAGTCAAGCCTTACTGGGAGTTACTCATGAACTAAACATTTTGGGCTAACATCCAACAAATCTTTCCTCTTTTTTTGAACAACACTCCAATTTTCAGTCCAAGAACCTTTCCTTCAGAAATTTTCTTATTACAAAATGCATGAATCACAAAGAGTTTTAACAAATCATCGTTCCATATTTGGAAGGTCCCAAAGACCTACCTCCATCTCTAACCTCCTTTCCTGACTCCTTGGGGTTTTAGGGAATACTTCAGAAAGGCAGCTTGAGTGATCTGTTCCCATTCTCTTGAAGCACTCAAATGAAAAACCCCTGAATATATGGCCAGTGAGACACTGCAGTATTATGTTGTTCCATCAAGCTGTGATGAGCGTCTTGACATACCTAATTTCCATTCCAAGTTCCTGATTACCTTTATGTACACTATTGCTGAATACAAGCCCATGTTTACTGTGCTGGCCTTCTGCAAAATACAAACAATAAATTATACAAGATATTTTGAATCAAAGGTAAGAAAAGCCAAGTTAATTGAAAGGACTTAAAGGTGAAGGGTTTTAGAGTGCTTTCCTCCTTCTCCAGGGTTCCTGAGATCTCCCATACTGGTTCACCTTCTCTGTGATTTCTGTTTTGGACAAGGCTCAAGTTGTGTTGGCAAGCCTGACCAAGTTCACAAGAAAGGTGGGAGAACATTCCTGTGAGCTTTTCCACCTTTTGGTTTTATATTCAAAGGCTATGAAGCGGCTTCCTCCTCCTTGGAGGAGGAAAGGCCTCTGTCCTGGCCTTTTCATTTGAGGGTGGGCATAAGAGACCTGTCCCTGCAAGTTTGGCAGCCATCCTGAGCTGGCTCTGTTTGCTTGTAACTTTGGTTGACAGCAGTGTCCTGAACTGAGCAGGCACCTTTCAGAGGTGCGAGCTGTGTGACTTGGCACAAGATGAAGGCTGCACCAGGTGAAGGCTGTGCCAGCTGCTCTACGTGACACACTGGATAAAATTTCTCTGCTGTCAGGTAGGAAAGTATTATTTACTGTAATGACTAAAAGCGTCCCCCATTTTGTTTTTCAGGCATTTTTGACACACTGCTTTGTAGGCAATTGCATTTGGTGAACACCAGCAAGCGCCATGCTGCACGTGCAATCCTAGATACAGTGGGCTCTTAAATGCTATTGTGTGATGTGGCACTAAACCTGCCACAGTGTGATGTAATGGCAAGGTGATGATATGCTCTATAAGGCAGTTCTTACCTTCAAGATCTACCTGAAGAAGGGGAATTTATGAAAGAACTTTTTTTAAAGTGTTACTGTGTTCAAAAACCTACAGCCACAGATAGCTCATGAGGTAAAACTGCACAAATCCTCCATGCAACCCCTTTCTGGCAGTGAAAATGATACGTGTGTGTTTTGTCTTTAAATAGCAGATAATTTGTCTTTGTTTATACTTTGCTTATACTACTCACACAGGAGGATCTATTCCCTGATGGGCTTTAGGTAAGTGGATTTGTTAAACATAGCTCAAATAGTCTCTTCCTTTCTTTATTACTGAAAGAAATTTGATGATGTCGGTACATGTGTGTCCTGTTGATCACCAGGTTAATGGTGCATCTTTGAGGGGAAAAAAAAAAGACTTCCAGGGGCAGAACACTGGGCAGCAATTAGGGTCAGGGGTGTGGGATTATGTGGAGCTACAGTGCACTGGGAAGGCTGGTCACTTTGGAGAAGAAATTCTGAGATAATGGGCAGAGGTAATTGTGGTTCAGATGGCTTAAATGGCTGCCAGCCCAAGAGGCAGACAACACGACCAGAAATAGCAAGTGTGACATGTTATCCACCCAAGAAGGGAGAAAGCAGTGACCAGAACAATGCAGGTATGTTATAGTGTGCAAGGCCTCAGAAAGAATTTTAAGGCAACATTTATTAACATATGGAGGTCAATAAAACAGAAAGTCAGGTGCAGGTAGGATGTGCAAACCCACAAATTTATTTTATTTTTTGAATAAAAACATAAACTTTGAATAAAACCATTTGTTTTCTAGTCCTACTGAATTCTTCATCTGTGCTCCTGTGAAACTGTGACTATATTCCCAGAAAGAAGTAATACCTAAATCTGGAGAAGTATTAGTGTCAGAAGTGCGATGCTGGTGAAGAGCTGTCTGACAGACGTATATCAGTCAATTGGTATTGGTTCAGAGGATCATACAAAGAAACTGCATGAGGACTGCAATACTAAAAATCAGTGTAAACATATATAAAGTACAGAACAGGTGGATGGCAAGAATATTAGAAGTCAATCGTTTGTTTTAGCCAGAGAAGTAAGTCTAGGGAGAATAGCTTATCTAGCCAATTGTGGCTCCCTGTTCTTCTGTAGTGTGGAAGAAGCCATCTTCCAATGCTAGAAGCTCTGTTGTAGCTCTAATGCCACATTTTAACTCCTTGAATCTCAGGCCAAGGCTAAAATTCTTTTATTGAAGCTTGTTCTGCCTGCTGGAGTTAACACTGTGGCAGAAATGGCCTTAGCATCCAGCCTACCCTAATTCAGAACAGAAAAAATAAAGATAAGATGGAGGTTATCTCACAAAACATATCTTGCAATTCCTGCAAACCAAAGCCCACAAAAAACCTATGCATTTTCTTATCTGTGAATAGTTTTACTGTATCACCAGGATCTATGGACTAGAAAAAGCATCAGCAAGTTACACCCTGAACCTCCAGGCCTGTGAACTTTCATTCCTTCTGGCCAGTTATAAACTCTCAGGAGAGGATGAGATCTCCACATCTCACCCTGTTCATCAGAGCTGGTGCGTGTTTCTGCCTATTACAGCACAGCTGGATTTGCTAGTGGCTGAGGGTGAGGACCTGCTCCTGTATTAACAGCAGAGAGCACTTCAGCCTTATTCCCCTTCCCTCTCTCTGCATACTTGTCATTGCAAACCACAGCCTGGCTGTCAGATGTGCGATTTATGGGGTTAGTGCTCCTACTGTGCCACTCTCCAGCCCTGCCAGCTCTTCCTCATCACCCAGCTGTGAACTCCAGTTTGTTCCCAGAGGGTAGTCCCCTTTGTGGGCCATGGCACTTTATGCTGGGATACCTGGAACGCTGATGTACTGGGTTCTTCCTGCATCCCAAGGGGCAGCAGCCGCCCGCTGCACCTGAAATGGTGAGAGCCTCATGGCTGCTCCCACCTGCAGTGAATTCCCCTCTCCTGGTAGTGCCAGAGAGCTGCAGGCTGCTCAGGCTGCCCTGGGAGCAGATACAGCATGGGCAGAAAGAGGAGGAAGGGATCTGGTGGGGGAATGCTTTGCACTGATGGTGACCTGGGGGGGTCCAGCTCAAAGCAAAGTGTCTCACAAGGGCTGTGGCGAGGGCAGGAAGGTTTCCATTGTTTCCTTGAAGCTTGTATAAGTCCAAATATTGTTTTGAATGGTGGCAGCAGCAGGTGGGTGCTGCAGGCAGCCTGACCTGGTGACCAAGGGGCCACTGGCAGTCAGAGGAAGCTCCTCCCCTGGTAGAGGTCATCTGATGCTGCCTCATGACTGAAAGGTGACATATTTTGAAGAATTCAGCAGGAAGTTTTTTGCTTTTTCAAATTAGCCAACTCAATGTTCCTGTGCTTACTGGGCTGGATAAAACTGCCACTAAACCACTTCTTATAGGAAAGTATTTCAAGGAGAGAAGGTTCTCAAAAATGGTTGTTGAAATTGGGCATCTCCATGTCCTCCCCTTCAAAGAACAATTTTAAGCTCAGGACAACCTGAAAGCGGAAAGTTTAAAACAAAGATTGCAGACTAGAGATGTGTCATATCTCATGTATGCTTTGGTATCTATCCCAGGCTATATTAACTTGTCCCTCATGAGGAATTGCTCTTAACCATTTCTCTCTCTCTTAATCTTACATCTTCAATGTGCTGCAACAGATTAATTCTCTTTAACGTGAAACACACTATGCAAACATCAGATATTATTACACTATTATCAGGCATAATAAGCCTTGTGTATTTTGTTTACAGATTACTCTAAAGGTGCTGGGAACTGTTCTATATGCCCCCTGAACAGATCATGCTGATTTTGCTTTAATACCATTTATGGTCTGCTTTAATTTTCAAAATGCAAGACCAGCAGCTGAATCTGCCACGTAGTATATTTACTACATCTTTTGGAAATGGTGTATGGGACTAAGAACAAGAGTCAGTGACTTTCCAGAGGAAATATCAGTAAGTCAGTCAGTAGAAGGCACAATAGCATGTTTGATTTTACAAATAGAGGAGTTGTACAAGCTATTTCTGCTTCCTCACGCTACTCTTTGCTGTGATGGTTTGCTGTCTTCATCTCTGCAACATCGAGCTACGCAAGAGCACT
Source organism: Pseudopipra pipra (assembly GCF_036250125.1). Taxonomy (NCBI): domain Eukaryota; kingdom Metazoa; phylum Chordata; class Aves; order Passeriformes; family Pipridae; genus Pseudopipra; species Pseudopipra pipra. The sequence continues at coordinate 57,260,224 of NC_087552.1, read as the reverse complement.
TCAGCTTTGCAGGTAAGTGCATGACTTATCACAAACAGGAAAGACAAACTGCAACTGGTAACAACATTCGTGTGGACTAGTTCTGTGAGTAGAAGGGGAAGGAGCTGGATTGAGCCTTGGGCACTCATTTGGTGTATGCAATCATAGTGTAAACTCTACTGGAAACCTTGTCAGTTTGCTGTGTTCCCATTTACCCATTTTCCAGGGCTTGTACTTTGTGACACTATTTATTCATTCATGAGAAATAGGCATGCACTCCCAAGGCACCACATCTAGAAACTGATGCTCAGTTGCTGCCAGGACTTGGTGTACCTGTCCTGTGCATGTTTAGCATCCTTGCAGGAGCTGGGGCATGTCCAGGTCCCTGAGCACAGGTGGGCAGCTCTGTCCTGTCCACATCCCCATCACTGCTTTTCTTGGCAGGCTGTGGTTCACAGCGAGTGCCTGAGACAGACTTTCATCCCACACACAGTGGTCCCTATTGTTCTTAGTGCACCTGGTCTGAAAAAAATTCTGGTTGTTATTTGTGATGCTAAGTTTCAGTGAAAAGAACAGCCACAAGCAGAGGACAATTAAATCTGATCAAGGACTTCAATCTGTGGAAAAGTCATATGTAAGAATTATTCTGAAATGTCTGCTCTGATTATCTCTGAATATTACAAGCTCTGTATTTCATTCCTCTTTTATTGTATTCAACAGCATTTTTCCAATAAAGAACTTCTATGGACTTTTTTCAAACTCACATAATAATGAAACAAAGTGCTCTGTGATATGTGACACGTGTGAACCCTTGCTGTGACTGACAGGGGAGAGGGCTGGTAAGTCAAATCTTGTTTCCTGCAACCAGTAACAATTTATGAGGCCTGAGGAGACAGAGTTGATAAATAAATAGCAGACCAATGCAAGCATGATGTGGGGATCAAGAACAGAACGTAACGAATTGTAAATGGGCTATATATAATTTATAGAAATTAGCATACTGTTACAGTTTTACAACTCTGAAAGTCTTGGGTTACACAGCAGCTGTAACAGAGACACCTCTTTAAATCTTAATATATGCAAAATGACACTTGTTACCTTCAGGTTTTAAAAGAAAGTGTCCTTCCAGTACAATTAAGAAGCAATTCTTGTCTTCTTGCTGAACTAAGTTATGCTTGTTACTTAGATGGAGAAACAATTTTAAAGTAAGGGAAGCTGTAGGTTTGTGATAGTGTCATTTTTACTGATAGTGCAGCAATTTTAATTAAAATGCATTAACTGATTATTAAACTGTGTTCCAGCAATATGAGAGAGATACTTAGCAAGACTTAAAAACAATAGCTTAATTAGGTCATATTATGCCAGAGTTTATCAATTGATCTTTTTTATTGTGATAAAATTATGTTTTCCTGTTCAGAGGAATTTTTCATAATGCTTTTAAAAGTTAGCAACATCCACTTTTTTACAGTAAGCAGATGGTCTCTGCTATAATATTGCCTCTTTGGACTTGAGCAACCAGCCAAAGTTTAGATCTATTTCCTTTAGGAAAAATAGTTAATGATGGAGTCAGAAATCTGTGAAGTATACCTCTGTATTTCCAAAAAATGTTCAAATTCCTGTTTCACTAATTCAGCTTAAGAATAGGACAGAGAATATTTTATTGTGACTTTCTGCTGGCATCTTTCTGTCATCATTGAGCCCAAAGGTTTGGATATTTTTTCAGTACCTTTGAGGTCTGCTTTGTGTACCCAGTATGAAAAGCTGTTACAGATTTCAGGACCTTAAGGGGGCTTATAAAAAGGAGGGAGAGGGATTTTTTTATAAGGGCAGGGTGCCACAACAAGAGGCAATGATTTCAAAGTGAAAGAGGGCAGGTTTAGATTAGGTGTTAGAAGAAATTCTTGCTGGGAAAGTGGTGAGGATGGAACAGGTTGCCTAGAGAACCTGTGGATGGCCCATCCATGGCAGTGTTCAAGGCCAGGTTGGATGGGGCTTTGAGAAGCCTTGATCTAGTGAGTTCCATCCCAGCCCATAGCAGTGAGGCTGGAACTAGATGGTCTTTAAGGTTCCTTCCAACTCAAGCCATTCTATGATTCTATGATTTTCCTTTTGAAGAGAAACAACTGTGGTAAAAGCACATCACTTTCTATTCTTTAAGGGAAACAGCTGAGGAAAACCCTGCACAACAGGGCTGTGAGGAAATGTTTTCTGTCTTGGGTTCCTCTTCAGATTTACCTTGCATGTGTTTCAATCTTCCTTAGTAAAAGCAAATATTGGTCTTCATACTCCCTTAATTATATCTTATAAAGCCAAAAATATTTGTATAAAAAGATGAACTGTAAACACTTAAAAAGTAGCTACTGCCTGCATGCCTTGGTCTGTATGATGCCTTACATATGCACATGTAGGTTCTTCTGGGTCAATAGAAACTGTAATTTTGTGTCTATAGCAGATTTCAGTTTTCAATAGTTTAAAAGAAGCTATGTCTTCTTATTCTAGTGAAGTTACTCATTGCATGCATCATCAAGAAAGGCATCTGAAGTCTATAGAACATCCTGGGGATAGAATTATGTTTAAAGAAAAAAAGCATTGCCTTTCTTCATGTGAGACTTAAGGCTGAAGACTTACGTTGAATTTATACTGCAAGGAGAGTGGGGATGGTTCTTGCATCTCGTGTTTCCAAGAATTAAATCCTCCAAAAGGATCCAGTTTTAACAGGGGGCAGCAGGATAGGATCAAAACATTTTATGTGGCACAGGCATCACTGAGAGAAATTGCTGAGACAGAAGGAGAAAATTTTTCTGATGTTTGGCACACTCCTAATTGCAAGATCTTACAACTGTGCAGCAAGACCATTTTGCCTAATATAGTAAGAAAATTACTGTAATGCTCACACGGGAGAGGGCTGTCCTCACACCTGACTTGAAATCCTTTCCTGATTATCCTGGCAGGAATGGAATGGAAAGGAATGGAACGGAATGGAACGGAACAGACCAGAACAGTATAGACTAGAATAGCGTTGTTGTTAAAAGCATTTTCCGAACGCATCTTAAACACTCGCATGCCTGGGGCATTGATCACCTCTCTAGGAAGTCTGATCCAGGGTTTGACTGCACTCTTGGTAAAGAAATACTTCCTAATGTCCAGTCTAAACCTTCTGTAGTGGAGCTTTGAACCATTCCCATGCATACTTTTGTTGGATCCCATGGAGAAGAAATCAGCTCTCTCTCTCTACTTCCTCTTCTCAGGAAGATGCAGAGAGCAATAAAGTCACCCCTTAGCCTTCTTTTCTCCAAACTAGACAAGCCCAGAGCACTCAGTGGCTCCTCACAGGACATTCCTTCCAGCCCTTCACCAGCTTTGTTGCTGTTTTCTGGACACATTCAAGGACCTTTGAATTAGATGATAATCATGGGTAATTGCTTATGAACTAAGGAAAATTATTGTATTTGGTATTTATTAAATACCAGATGGTTGGATTTTGCTGTTAATTTTGTAGGTCTAGTTTACTGATCTTTACAGAACTAGTGTGTTGGACAATTGGTTGTGTGGAAAGTAAGTTCAAAGAAAATAGTTTATATCAATAGATTGCCTTAAGATAACTCACCCAGAGTTGCCCAAAATTTGTTTCATGGATGCAGGCTCAGACAGAAGATGCTGCCAAACATTTTGCAAAAATAAGTAACGAATGGTGCCATTGATGAAATAATTTGTGATTTTTCACCTGGAGTTTGAGGTGTTTAATATATTATTTGGAATGTACATTTCCACAGAGAATTAGCACATATATATATATGGCCTTTGGATGAGTAGCATGTTTGTGGGAGACTATTTATTTTGTCAACAATCCTCATTTTATGTCACTCTCAAATCTGTCTTTAGGGAAGAAGTCATTTGGGCAGAAGACAAATAAGCACAGCTACGGAATCTGAGCAGCTGGTCCATAGGCAATGTGTGGAGGCCAGCAGGCTGTACAGCGCAGGTGCAGAAGGAGTGTACAGGTTGGAAAGGTGAGATGAAGCTTCTTTTCTTTGTAAACATGCTCAACTGGCTGCTGTTAATTATACTTGCTTGTCCTGCTACCAGCAACACCATGTCCAGTGTCAGCCAAGAGTTAACAAATTGGGTAGGAAGAAAACAATGGATTTCTTAAAATACAGATAGCTTCTAACTGTCTGTGAATAAAAAAGGAGTCAACAATGCCTACTTTCCCAAAGCACTTGAATCTATAAATTAAGGTTTGCATAAGAGTGTGAGTATTATTATTTATTTAAGAGCTCTCACATTTCCCTTTGCTTCTTCTCTTCCTCTTCCCCCATTACTTGTTTGTTGGGAAGACACTATTTGCATTCATGAATATGTGTCCAAAGTGGGAGGCAACAGGAGAATGTGGAATATAAGATTGGTTGTGAGAGTGAACAAAAGCAGGGAGGAGAGGGGTGTGGTGTGGGGGCAAGGTAAGGGAATAGACTATAAAAAGTGTAGAAAAGGTTAGCAAGAGGGGAATAAGATTAGGTTTCTTTTGTGATTAAAAATTTCTAGTCCTAAACCATTATCAGGTCTTTGTTTTGGGGATTTTTTTTAACAGACATATTTTAAAATTCTTAGCTACATGTTTAACACAAGCAATAAAAGTTTTGAACAGCTATGGTAAGAAAAGATTTAAAAATTTTTCTGGGATTTAGTGGTCAAAGCAGTGATATGATTCACACTTTTAGCATTCTGACTGAAATCAAATTCAGTCTACTGTTGGTGCTATTTTTTCACATGTGCCATGTTTTAGTCTGTACCTTTTTGCCTCTGGCCAGTCCTTCCCTGTGAGTGGGTTGGAAGTGCTTGGTGCCTGGCTGCAGGGCTGTGCAGAACACCCCCTGCCCTGGACCCACCACCACCACTGCCTGTACTGCAGGCTCCAGACGAGCAATCTCTTACACATTGGTAAACGCTGAGAGTGGGTACTGGTGCATCTTAGTAGCAAAATATCTACTAAACAGGAAGTCAAAATCAGATACTTCAGGAGGAATAAAAACAGTTGTAATAAGTGACTTTAGTGGGAAACATAATCATGGAAGATGTAAACAAAATAACCCTCTTAACTCATGTCCCAAGGACGCATTTGAATTGACAAAAACATTTGAGACATGGTAGTAATGAGAATAAACTCATTCTGTGATGAAGGTGCTGCTCAATTATTATAAGACCGAACAAACACTTCTGTTTAAAATTGTTTGCCATATTATTCCTCTATAAAAACTGTCTTTCCTGTGTTGAAATATTTATTTTCCTTTTTATGTCTGAAAGCCCTTCCTGTAATTTTTCTCTTTGTGACTCCTTCACTTCTCGTTTTATTTCACCCTCCAATTCCTGGCATTGGCTCTTTTGAATGCTGTCTCTTTATGACTTTATTCATTACTCAGCTTTGGAAATACATTGACTACTGTAACTCCATTAATTTATTTGCATATCATTTATGTAAGATAAAATGCACAGTATAGTAATACAAATAACTGTTCTGGCTGTAATTCCCACTGAAATCAGCACTGGCCTCTCTCTTTAGTGATCAGGGCTTTGTGTTTTACATATCCATAAGAGGGAAGGCTGATTTATACTCATGCTGTTCCCAAATGCAGACAACTAGACTTGTTCAAGGTTTCTGAACAAGATAATATAGCCAATGGGGTTTCTAAATGATGGAAACAATACCAATTCTCTTTGGTAAAGAGCCACGTAGCTGTTTTCTAGATTCCCACCATCTTAAATGCACAATAAGTGTTTAGCACTAACTTAGTGCTTTCTTTGGCTTTGTGGAATATTGAAAATTAAATTAAATTTTATGAGAGTTTCTCTCTGATGTTACCTGAGAGCCATGCTCATGCATGCTGTCTTTTGAAGCTGTGTCTACTAAAAGAGCAAATCTTATAATGTATTATTGTTAGTAAATATGTATCTTGGGCTGCTCTGACACCTTTGCAGGATGGATGGCCATTCTTTTACTTTTCTTTAATTATTTTTGTTTTGGTTGAGACTAAGATGCACTTGATTTATTGTACTAGGGCCTGGGTCTTAGACATGGATGGGGTTGATACTTGCACTACAAGCATCCTTTTTGTGGGTCAGATCTACAAGGGAGCTTGTAGCCCAGCTCTCTGCTATGTAGACATGTTTGTTGCCTGTGCTATAACTTCTTGCAACATATAACAGTGACAGGACAGAGTTCACCTCCCACAAAATTTGCACATGCTTGGAATTTTTTTCTTATTCTGTGTTTGAAACATTTTCTGTGTTTGTACTTCCTGTTAAGTGCTAGAGTCTCACAGGTAGCGTTGCAAATAGCTTGCAGAGTAATCCAGCACCTTATTAGATGAAATCAGGAGCCTTGAAATTTGCTTGCTTGCCTTATTTTACTAAATGTTTCCTATCCAAGAATATTTTTTTTAAATTGGGTCAGTTGCTTTTAGTAATCTCTAAAGGGAGAAGATAGAGCATTTGGTTATTCTTCCTTAGCAGAAGCAGCATCTTTTGAATCAGTGCCAGTTGCAAGAAAAGCACTCTGGACTATCACTCTGACTGCCCTGCAATCATGGGAAGGATTTCAGCCTCTTCTCCTCTGGTTCTGAATGAAGTGAAGGTTTCTGGGACAAATAACATCCACTTTCATCCCTCATCGCTAGGTCCTTATGGAGGTTCTTCCAGAGTGACCCTGTAGAAGGTCCACCCTGGACTGCCAAAGACAGACTGTAGGTTGCCTGCCTTTGTATAAGTAGCTGGTTTTATTTTCCTAAAGCTCTGTGTGAGAGTTCAGTGGGTCTGATATAGAATTGTTCCCTTTCTAACATGTTTACTTGGTCAGTGCATAGGATTGTGCTTAGCAAATGGAATGAGCAGTGTTGGAATAAAAATGCTGTGGAAGACGTCATCATACTTTGGTTAAGCCACGATGGGGTACTTGAAGTGTACACATCTCATACCTTCCCACTGTCAGAGCTGGGTTTCACAGTGACTCCGTAGAAAATAAGCCGCAGCTCAGGGAAATACAAGGATTCCCAGTTAAAAGATCCACCTGATTTCCTACATGTAGGGCATCAATTAAAACCTACTATTTTTAGGTGCAATGTTAAAGTACAGTTCTGTTAAGAAACCTTCTCTTGTGAACCACCAAGGTAGACACTGGGTCCATTTTCTATTGCTAATTTCCACTTTTGGGCAGTTCTCCACTTTACACAGAAGAAAAATCAGTTTCCTTTCCATCCTTTCCGCCTCTGTGTAAACTGCAGGTGGGAGGACGAGGCAGGGCTTGTGCTTCCATCCTTGGGCTTACAACATGAGCCCTGCCCAGTATGATGTGGGCAGTGGGGTCGACACCAGAAGAGTCACTGCAGACAGAGGAGGTGCTTGGTGATTCCACTGCCAGGATGTGATGCTGTGTGCGGGGCTGTGGAAGCTTTCATGATCACCGCTTATCAAACATTTCTGATGCCGACACAGGAGAAAGGTGAGTTCTGACTCACTGCTCCAAAGGCTGAGTGTGTCCACAGGACTGAAACGTGCAAAAGCAAGAGTTTTATTTTACTGTGTTACTAAGTCACTAAGCTGCTGGGAGATATGACTGCGTACAAGCAGACAAAGCAGATCTGCTGATTAGGCAGATAGTTTACAGCTTATTTGCTCAGTATAAGTTGCCTGTTGAAACAGAAAAAATTCAAAAAATAATAAAGTACAGTGCCTAATGCAGCCCTCCCCACCAGCTCCTCATTAAGTTCATCAGTAGAACAGGCAGCAATGCTGGTGACTGCTTTGTCTAATCTATAATGCCACATGGTATTTATTGATTAACATATGTATTTATCATTCAGTGGTCTTCATCACTGGCATTTTGAATTTGATTATCAAAAGTGTCCTTACATCTTTAAATCTCATTTGGAAGGAGAGCCAGAGCCAAAATGCTAATGAGCTTGCCTTAATTGCAAACATTGAGCACTGATAAGAATGAAACTCCATCCTCTGTTCTAAGTAGTTCTTACGTGTTTCCTACTTACATTGCTTTTTATCTGATTCTCCTTCACTTCTGTTCTAAGGCAGATTAATAGGCACCTGAACAGACAAATAACAGTACTACATCTCCTTCACACCCTTTTGACAGACTTTTGAGATTGCAAAATATTTTTGGAAAATTATTATTGGAAAAAAGATTACTGAATGATCAGGTGGACAGCAATTTTTCATGCTGGAACAAACCGTTCCTCAGCACTCACATGAACACATTTGTAACTTGTACTTAAATGCTGATGGGACATTTTTTAGAATGTGATAAGTGTGAAATAGCCTGTAGTTTTATCAGTCCTGGTTGCTGCCCACTCCTGCTAAAAAAGTTTTATTGTGATCATTAAGTTGCAGGTAGGCAGTGCCTCTGGACTGTAAAATAGGAATGTTAGTGTGCAGTGATGAAAGCAAACTTTGCTCAACACCTGTCTATATATATTGCAGGTTTCAGTGGCTGCCCAGTTGATCCGTTCACTCTGTTGTCTGGGAATAAAGACGTGGTAAGTAAGAACAACTAAGACTGAGTTTTCTTCTTCTTTGAGCTTGTTTAGCTTGCAAATCTGAAGTTCTGCTTTTGCAACTTAAGGAATGGCAACAGAGAGCTAACGCAGGGAACTGTAGTGGCATATGAAATGTCATTCAATTGTTAGCATTTTCACCTTCTTTTCTTTCAACTGCATTTATGTTTTAAGGAAGTGACAAAAAAATAGTTCTGAAATCAAACTGTGTTTTTTTTCCTGTGAACAGCTAGGGGTTTTTTTATGGAATATGATAAAGAAAAAAAGCATTTTGTTAGCAGCTACCCCCCAAAAAAACCCAACCAAAAACCCAGCCAGAAATAACTGCCTATAGCAAAAGAAAGTATTATTTTAACTATTATTTGGATTGAAAAGAAGTGAGATTTTAAGTCACAGTAATCAGTGGTATTGGATACTGGAAAATGTATAGGATATTATTAATGAAACATTGGAAGGGAATACGGTCAGTTTGTGTGTTAGCATAGATCTTGTGTAAAGTCTGTGTTCCTCACCACGGCCGTGTCAGGCTATTCTTGATGGAAACATTTTCTTATGCTAATTTGGTTTGATACACGGAGGTAAAAGGAATACATTAGTCTAATGTAGTTTGCTCAACTAATGTGGCAGTAGGCAATCAGCTGGTTTCTCAGTAACTTTTATTATCAGCTCTTCCATTAGATCAGTAAGTCTTTTTAACGTCATTACTTTTTCCTCTCTCTATTCTCTACTGCATGTTTTGTCTTTGGGAAGGGGTAGATCTGTTCTATTTCCTTGCTGGTGGGGTTTTTAATTTTCTTGTTGCTTTATTCTGAAAAAGCAATTGTTTTATTTAAACACCTACTAGGTATTTCAAGTAGTTCACTGATATTTCCTGGCTCTGGCTCCTCAGTGGTAGTTTCCAGTGCTTTTCTTAGTTGTGAACTCAAAAATTAATGTTTGGGATTCATCTCTCTCTGCACTTCCTTAGAAATTAGTTCTTTTTGCTATTTTGTTTCATGTGATTTTTTTAGTTTTGCTATGTGTTAGATTCAGGCTTGTGAGCAATGAATTTCAGAAATCCACAGGGATAAACAGAGAGTACAATGCTTTTTTTTGTAGTTTTCAAATATCTTTTTTTTCCTTTTCTACTACATGAGTTGAAAGTTTACATCCTGGTTAAGTCTGCTAACTTATTCAAAGAAAAAGCCCCAGGGAAGTGGCTGGTGCCAGAGAAAAGACTTGCTCCTAGTAAGGCTGAATCACTGAGGGTGTTTATTTAAGTTGTTACTGGTTCTGTTGCACCTGGGTCTTTGTGGCTGCCATGGAACAGGTTCTGGGGCAAAACTATCAGCTGATGTAAAACTACCGAATGAATTTGTGCTGGCTAAGGATCTTTCTTTTTCTGTCTCTACATGATGTGCTTCTATGTTGGAAATTATATATTTTGAGGGGAAAAAGACAATATTTTTTCAAACTTTATACAAGAAAGGTTGCCATGTAGCTTGGTATTTATCCTTATGAAGTATGTGTGGTAAATATTCATATTTACTGTCATATAGTCGGATATCAGATTAGCTGATAAATCCCTTTTTAACATAAAAACCATAGCTCTATGGTGAATAAGGAAGTGACGTATTTTTGTAGAAAACTGAGAGAGAAGGAGGAGAGGGAGAGAGAGAAAATGGGGAAAGCTTGGCTGAAACCACAGCCTTATATGGAGCTGCTTTAGCAATCTGTAGATAGCTTAAGCAATATGTATGGTCACGTTGGCAGTTGTTGCAGTTATTACCAGTTAATTTTGAAAATACTGCTATTTTCTTCAGTACTTTTTATTTCATGTTGGTTTGACTGAGTCTATTCCGCAGGCTTGAGATTTCTTTAAGGCTTACTGGTTCGTAGCTCTTATTTCAGGCACAAGGTGGCCTTTTGGTGAGCTGTCATGGGTGGAGAGGTACGAACAATACCACCTGGGCACATGCAAGTGGTAGTTCATTTTCTCTGTGTTAAATCCAGCTAAACAAATACATCAACAACTGTTTCTAATTTAAATCTGCAAAGCACCAAGAGTGCAGCCCTGCAACAGAGGCAAAGCTGTTACAGCCCAGTGAGTCACTGAGGAATGCAATATAGGGCACCTGTGTGACACCTAGTGTTGCTCAGATAATTCCCCAGGGACTTTAACTCTTTGAAATGCTGCAGTGAGAGAGTCAGTATGGATATAAAAACCATGGGAGACCACTTGGCTCTGACTTTTTCCTCCCTCACAGTTTATTTTAAAATTTGAATGCCATTGATTATTTCCATCTATCTCCCTCTTAAGAGGGAGAGGGTTCAGTTTCTTTTGAAGTTAGAAAGGATGTCACACATAGTTAGCATTTCCCAAAGACAAGGAAAGACTATACTTACAACGAAAGAAGCGCACATGATGGTGTGAGAGGATTTGCCACAAGGTTCACCAAAACGGACTGGATTACAGTTTGTGCAGGCATTAGTTTTCAGACCTTTGCAATATGCATAGCATATTGTGACCTGCCACTTTCGGGAGGAAATTAGCTCCCATTTCAGCATAGCTCCAAACAGGAGGATATCCAAAGTGCCGATATGAATCCGGATGTGAGCTCCATGACTTCACCCTGGGTGCAGGCACCCTGGCTGGTGTCCTGCCAGCCAAGGAGGGAACCAGATGCACATCTCTGAGACACCTGGGCTGGCACAGGGGTGGGCAGAGCTCATCACTCCAGCACCTCATCCAGCAATCGTGGCTGTCCCACCTCTGGACCTGGACCTGTGCGTCCAGCTGAATGCAGCAAGTTTTTGCAGTGTGTGCTGTCATTGGCCCGTTCTCTAACATGTTCCTTTGCAGCACAATTGTCTTCGGTGTTCAAAAGTAAACCACTAATAGAGTTTTCATTGTCATTTATATCTTGCATCAAGGATGTTGGTCTTTAACCCAGCGCCTGACGTCAGCCTTTCCAAAGGCACATGTGAGCTGCCAGGGAGCAATGCAGTCAGCTTTGTCACCCCACCGCTCTGCAGCACACACATCTTCTGCTGAGTGTTTTATCAAGACGCTAATGCTTGTATTTGGGCCAAGGAAGAATTCTTCGAAGAGAAAACTGTAGAATGTAGATTATCCTTGTAGCACAGAGATTAATTAACAGTAAGTAGCTGTGAGCAGGACTCCAGCAAATAGTATCAGGTGTCTCTAAACTTCTCAGCTGTTCCTTTTGACAAGAGTCAGGATCTGGAAAAAGATGACAGCTTTGGTAGTGCTTCAAGGATCTAGATGGTTTTGCTTTCATCACTCCTTGATACCACTCACACAGAACAGGCTGTTCTAATTAAACCTCTGTAAATCCAAATGCTTGAAGAAACGCTGTAAAGACCTCCAGTATTCAAATCTGCCTTCTCAAATCAGAGGTTGACTAGGGCTCATATGAATAACTTTACATACATACCTATACAAAAACTTCCTCCACAGAAGTGATCAACTCTCATTCTACGGCATTTGATCACATAAAGCAAAACCCATAATAATACGTGACATACCTGTGGGATCCCGAGCACCTCAGGAATATGGGAGATGCTTATGAAAAAATGCTCTGCTGAATTCTTGAATGAGTTTATTGAGGAGACACGGGGCTGTTTTTCTGGCGAAGTTTTCGAGCTCCTGTTTCTTTAGTGAATGCATCAGTTCAGTTTCCATACAATAATCATGCAGGCTGAATCCTTCATTTCCATACTGAGTGTAAGAGAAGAACTGTAGAAGTACTGATGGCATCTCTAGGAGTAGTGGTGTCCAGCATATTCTGTGTCTTCGTGGTTGGAATACACTGTCAATACAATTTCACCATTTGACTTCCCAGTGCATTTTCATGATTCATTTCACTTAAGAAGAACTTGTGCAAAGCAGTTATTTTTTTAATAGCTCTTTAAATGCTGAACATGTATAAATGAAACTCGTTTAACAAGATGGGGATGTTCTGACGTAGGTGGGTTGGTGGTTGTTTTGGCCTGGGTGAAAATGCAAGAATTTGCTTCAAGCAAATGGAAACCCTTGTTGAAACAAGCAAGAGTGACTTTCATCTATTTTAAGATCTTTGTGTATCTTGGGAGCTGCTATGGTTCTTACACCACAGATAAAGAAAGTGTAAAAGCATAGATATTGCAAATGAAATTGTAGAATAGCTTTTCCTGCTAATGAGGAAGGAGAGACACTCTTTTCTTTGTGGAGTGCCAGCAAACAATACCCTCCTCTGTTAGAGTAAGACATGAGTGATTTTGTCTGTGACCTTTTCTTTCCCAGGAAAAGGAAGAGGATGTGTGGCTTACTGATGTGGGCAGGGACAAAACATTTTCACCACCAGCTACATAAAGGATTATGATTAAATGAATGATTAATTATACTCCCTTAGAGTGGCTGCTGCTTGTAGCTGAACCTTGTTTACGGGAGCATGATAGTCCAGCCCAAAAGTCCTCCTGACTTTTGGAGGCTGGGCACAGGGGCTTTGTTTATGAGGAGCATAGGAAGCAAATTTGCTCACCGGTGTTTCAGAAGTGTGACAGGGTGCCAGACGTGGTGGTTGTGGGGCAGCTTTGCCAGCAGCACTGATCGACTCGTGTGGCAGAGAGGGTGGAAGAGACAGATCTGAAGGTGAGGCTTTCTTGGGTAGGGTTCACTTCTCCCATCCTTTCCACTGAGTTTTGGATGTGCTGGCTGAGCTCACCAACAAGCCTAGAAAGATAGAAGTATTGTGTATATTGGCTTGTCTCTCCATGATCACCTTCCCCCTCTTTCATGTCCTTCCCTCTGGCTTCCAACATTGGTGAAGTAAATACGTAGGAATCTTCTAGGCTTTGCCTTCTTTTGTGCCTGGGCTAGGATTTATTAAGGGTGCTTGCACCGGTGCTGGCAGGATTTGGCCATGTGATTTATTTATTAATGTTGAGGTGCATGTCAAATATATTCAAAAGGGGTCAGGAAGCATGAGGATCAGAGGGAGATCCTACATGACGTGGGTGAGATGCACCTTGCTGCCACTAGCTCATCTTCATTTGCAGCATCAGCTGTGAGTTACAGGCAAATATAGACCTGCAAATGGTCACTGGTCTCAAACTGTGCTCTTGTCCAGGCATTCAGCAAGCATCCTTCTGGAACTTGAAACCCTGGGCTCTTCCTCCACCTTGTCCAGGGTTCTCCTTTCCATGCTTCCATGGGAACGATGCAGTAAAGGCAACAAGAACATTGTATTCAGCTTGCATGACCCAAACTAAGCAGCGTTTAAGGAAGAACTTTTTTGCTAAGGTCGATGTATTGAATTACCAGTTCGGTAAAGGCAGTTTCTTAAATCTAGATGGTGGAAGAAAATAAAACAGTTCTCTGACTTCTTCCTGAAAGGAGCTGAAATTAATTAAAGAGAAGAAATGCCTACTGTTTGGAAAGCAGAGGAATCTTTGCTTTCATGACAGTTAAAAGTGTATGAAAATACAGATGTGAGATGGAAAGAATTTTTTTAGTTTCGTACACAAATAAATATTAATTTAAAAAATAATTGAGAAATCAATTTCAGAAATTAAGGAATAATTCAAAAAGATTAGTAAAAAGTTGTGTTCAAAGGAAAATTGCTTATATTCCATTTCCATCTCCTTTGTTCTTTATCATATCTCCCACATACCCTGTTGTAAGTTGAATATAGACTGCACGCACATTTTAATCAACACTACTTTATTAGTCACAGATCATGGCTCCCTGGCCTGAGGTAGAAAAGCCTGAAACCAATAACTATATTGGGGACTCTTCCAAACAAAACCAGAACATGGCTGGGAAAGAAGGAGAAAATCACAAAGGTAACGTGCTCACCAGTGAGTTATAGAGGTATATAAGTTTTGGGGATCCTTGGAAAGGATGGAAAGTAATTAAATAATTTTTTACACGTTCTATTTCAGCAGGCAATGTGGCTTCACTTGGAAATAAAGGGGAAATTCAACCTGCATTTTCCACAATAGCCTTGATAGATGAGACAAGGCCAGAGGAAGAGGACCCATGGGCTCTGCCGGAACTGCAGGACACTGGGGTCAAGTGGTCAGGTAGCCATTTCTCCACAAATAAATTACCTGCACTTTTTTTCCCACCACTTCTTCTCTCACCTTCTCTAAAAGTTAATGGGGATCTTATACTTAGTCAGCTAAGAAGGATCTGGAAATCATGCTGCTTACCTTCCTTAAAACACAAAGAGATATATGGAAAACAGTCCAGCACTAATATGGTTTTATATCCAGGCTCCTGTCTTTCTTTACTCAGTAGGATCACTATAAAATGAAGGGTCAATCTCAAATTTTATGAGGCTTTTGTCACATACCAAAAAACTTTTTTTTGGTGGTAAAATTAAGTAAACAAAATACCTGCTTCTGCAGTTAAAATGTGATTAAGACCACTCTTTTGGATTTAATCATACATTGAATTCACAGCACTGTCTTTGTCTCCATAGTCTCTGCTTGTGTGCTAGAGTGTTCCAGAGAACACTTCAAGCAAGTCCTTTATGCATAATGTATTTCTTTTGCAGAATTGGATAGAAAAGGAAAAATCATTCGTGTACTCTACGGGATAGGGAAGTTCATTATGCTGCTTGGATTGCTCTACATGTTTGTGTGTTCTCTGGATGTTCTGAGCTCTGCTTTCCAACTGGTAGGAGGTATGAAAATGTTTAAAATATTAAGAATAAACTCAATAAGACGGGAAATTTCATCTGAGCGACTTAGTTACAACTCTCACTCTTCAAGAACATTCTTCATGTGTTGAGACAGGGATTCAGGAGTAGCTCTGACTGAAGACTGACCTTCATTTGTTTGGAAGGGCCTTTCTTCCTCAAATTCCAAAGAGCTGTTGATGTAGTGGTTATTGGCCCTGATTTCTTAGTGGTTTCCTGTTACTTTAGTGACAGTTTACATGGATACATCTGTGCATAAATCTGTCACGTGTGAAAGACATTTCAACAAGTTGAAATACGAAAACTGTGCTCTTGACCAAAGCATCCAGCACTGAAATATCCCCCAAAACTATCAAAGATGAGAACTATTGAAATGTATTTTTTTCATTTGCCAATCTTCAAGGGTTGAATTCAAATGAGGGGTTCAGGAGTGGTTATCATATGAGTTTCTGTGGAAGTATTTTGGATTTTTGGAAACACAGAAAGCTACAGGGACAGAATTAATCAGTATTATTAAAATAGTTTTCCTTGAGGCAGTAATCAAAAATACCAAGTAATAGCATTTAAATCTATGCATATGTGGTTTTTGAGCGACAGTCTTTCCTCTGATGGTAACAGTTTTATATGCTTCTCTGCAGAGTTCAGTAAAGCTTGTTTAGTCACTGAAATGAGAGAATATAAAGTATTCTCTAACAACTGAGAAGCTGAGAGTTCAGGACCTAAATTTGGATCCCTGGGCTGCATCACCTTGTACTTTTTTTGAGCAGCAAGCATGGCTATATATCTATCAATTAAATGGGTTGAATGATCTTTAATTAAACACTCCCATAATTTCTGTAGACTTTACCTTGCACTTCCCTCACTCTGAGAATATCTTTTTTGTAGGTAAAGCAGCAGGGGACATATTTAAAGATGATTCAGTGCTGTCTAATCCTGTCGCGGGATTGGTGATTGGAGTTCTGGTGACTGTGATGGTCCAGAGCTCCAGTACTTCCTCATCCATCATAGTCAGCATGGTGTCCTCCACATGTAAGTCTGCTTACAGTATCTTCCTACAGATTACTCATAAATCTTATCTGGGGTGCAAACATTCCCACCCGCGTTCAAGTTGTGGAAGCTTTGGGTGTAAGAATAGAGACTGCAGGAAGAGTTTTTCACAGCTGTTACCTTGATATAAAATAAAATTTTAAAAATTAATAATGATAGTATTAATAGTAGTAGCAATACTAGGAGTACTAGTAATAATAGTAAGACCACAACTGCCATGAAAATCATTGGAAGCCTTGGCACCGAGTGCCTTAATTTTGAAATTATCTGCATAATTTTCTAATGTTAGGCAGTTACTAAACTTCATCTGTTTCTGCAGCATCATTTCTAAATTCTGCAGTAAGTAGGCAAATGCCTGGGAAAGAAGAGACTTTATCTTACTCTGGCCCTCCAATATGTGGTGAAAAGGGATAACCATGGGCTGCAGTTTCAGTCAGGACTATGGGAGTGTCATGTTCCCATGGGATTTGATTAAAGCAAACATTTGGATCACAGCACCTAATCCCAGTGACATCAAGGGAAGTCACGGATTCAGTGACATTAATAGAAATCTTCATTGAAGCATAGAGCTTGCTGATGATCTGATTTTCTTATTCAGTGTTTCCTTTTCTGCTTTCCAGTGCTAACTGTTCAATCAGCTATTCCAATCATCATGGGAGCAAACATTGGCACCTCAGTTACAAACACGATTGTGGCACTCATGCAAGCTGGGGACAGGAATGAATTTAGAAGGTATTGTACTTAAACACTACACCTGAAAAGTTGTTTGTTCCTTCTTTGTAGGTTTTCTTCCATTTTCCCTATCACTATTACAGCCATTCAACCTTTCTAGTTAGGAAAGTCACAAGCATGGCCATTGCAAAGGTGTGACGCTGCCCATACATATGGCTTCATATACTTGAAGAAAAGCATATTGGGTTCCTTTAAAAGTTTTGTGGTTTTGTAAGGATCCACCATTTTTAATGATCTTACACAAGGATAAATTTTCAGCTGCTCCCACTATGCCACCCACCTTTTATTATGTCTTAGTTATTGGAGGGTTGTATAAGAAGTTAATATTACATTATTTTTGTCTAGTCTCCTTAAACAAGATTTCGATATTGAAGATTTTTTTAAGTCTACAGTAAGCAAGACCTGGTAACTGTAGAGAAATTATGTGTTCTGGCTGTCGAACACATAAAGTGACAGCTTTTAGACCGCCACTTGACAGTGCCACTGAGAGAGCTTTCGGCTTGCTGGAGATGGGCAGTAAACTTGGTAGAGATAGGAGACTTTAGTACCTTGTCATCTGTGCCATACTGGACATATGAAATACTCTTCGCCAAAGTCTCTGAGGGGAGAGTTGTGGCTCCTCAGGCTTTAGAGGAGAAGATGGAAGGGAGCTGTACACCAATGGCTTGCAGGAACACATGAGAGGGCCGCAAAGCTCTCTTGCCCCAGGATTCAGGGAGAACAGGTCCCAGAGGAAATGACTGGCTGAGGAATAAAAATGTGCCAAAAATGGGTGAGAGACAAAACAAATGTAGGCTCTACAGCCACTTCTTTTTTCAGATGAGTACTCTTGGCAGCCTCGTGTTAAAGATCTCTTTTGCCTTTTCTAGTTTTTCTTGTTTTACTCACCTGGCTGGCTCTTTAATTGGTCAACAGTGTGGAGACAACTTAGTGCTCCATAGCCAAGTAGCCATCTCCTGTGACCCTGGAAATGAAATGATTCCCACCTTGAAATGGGCTTCATCCCCACTGCTATGATTTCATATCTAACTGATGTTGTACATATTTTGTCTAATTAAAAGCAATCCTGGTTTTTAATTTCTTTTTGCAGGGCCTTTGCTGGGGCAACAATCCATGATTTCTTTAACTGGCTTGCTGTGTTTGCACTGTTGCCCATTGAAGTTATTTCTGGCTATCTTTACCATCTCACCAATGTTATAGTTGAGTCCTTTCATCTTGAAAGTGGTGAAGATGCCCCTGAGCTACTAAAAGTTATCACAGACCCCTTTACAAAGCTCATCATTGAGGTAAGCTCTTTCTCACTTCAAGCAAGCTGCTTACTTGGTTCTTTTTCTATGTCCTTGGCTTAAAGCTCATTAGCAGATGAATTCTTCTTTTTGTTCACATTTCATAAAACCCCAGCTTTATAGTTCCTGTTTCTTTTTCCCCCGCATTTCACCTTAATGATGACAGACCTAGCTAGGAGGAAGGAAAAGGCAGGTGAGGACAAATACAGACATGTGAGATGGATGGGAAGGCAGCCTGTTGCCTAGACATTGGCAGACAGTACTAGCTGAGACAACCTGGCACAGCCAGAAAATCAGTGTAGGACCTGACATAATCGCGTGCATCTAGAGGCCAGGGGGGAAAGAACACATCTTCTAAAATGGCAGTAAATACAGTCAGGCAGTTGATTAAACAGAAACGGAGAGATGAAGTGGTGGATGATTTTGGGAGAATGAGACACAGTATTTGTGCATGTAGAGTTCAGCCTTTTTGTCAGAGTAAACCCCCTCCTACATGTTGGGCAGCTCCAGCACTAGAGATGATCATGCAGGCTTATCATGGTTGGGATTCCAAAGGGGGTTGTTTGAGTAGAGCTGAACAGAAGTTTGTGATGCAAGTTGGAATAATGCATTTTTAAAATTTTTCTTCTTTTTTTTTTTTTTTAAGCTTGATAAATCAGTAATAAATGCAATTGCTACTAATGATGAATCAGCAAAAAACAAAAGCCTGGTCAAGGTCTGGTGTATAACTGAAACCAATGTGGTGAGTATTATGCTAAATTAATTGTCAGGTACCTCAGGAAGAGTATTACTGATCTGTAGCTGACAATCCTTATCATAATATTGTGAACTTAGATTTTAAAATGATGGGGTTTTTTTCAGGAGAAAAAGAATGAAAACAATTTGAGGTAGTTTTTCCTCCACTTAAACAAAGGATGGTCAGCAGTGGTGACCTTGACCTGGCTACTTTCGGTACCATACAGGCCCTCACTTATCAGTACTGCTGGTTTGGAGCCAAGTCTTTCATTCCTTTCACACACACAAATGTCTTTAAACTGTGATACTACTGACTCCCTGAAAGTGGGAAAAAATCTGCAACATAGGCCAAAGAAAAGATTTTTCCGAACACCGTTTATCTACTGATCTAATAAGTTTTAGTTTTCCATATGTTAGGGTGATCTGGTGGTAGCTGGTTATTTGCAGCTTTCTTGGAAAACTGCCCTTGGAGAAAGCCTCTGTGGGGCTGTGCCCTGTTGTTCTTCACCCAAACAGCACTGCAGCTTGGAGGAATCTCTTGCCCAGATTGACACCTATGAGTATTTTGATAAACTGTGGAGCTGAGTGTTTGGTTTGCATTGTTCAGCTAACTAGTAATTAGAGCATAAAATATCCTTTGATTCTCTCATTAAAGTTATTAGTTGTACTTGTTGTCATGTATAGAAAAGCAATTCCTGAAGTGCTGAGGCAGGAGATACTTAAGAACACAGAGTGGAGGTTGAAATGAAGTGCCCAGCTCCTATTGAATGATAGTCTGGATGGCCAGTGAAATGCTAGCTAGGGAGATAGTGCCAGGAGCAGAGCTGTGCTCATCTGAAACTCTGCTCGGGTTACACTGCTGAGTGTTTCACCTCGGGGGGGTGGGGGGCTTGGGTAGCTGCCCTGCTGTCAAACCCCAGCCCGTGCTGAGCCCCCGTGTCCTACAGAGGACAGGAAACTACTCTACGTGGAAAGTGTAGGCTGAAGGAAATGTATATTTCTATATACATGATTTTATATTGTGCTTGTCTATATTTTGGCTGTGTACCTACTGCTCAAGGATATATTCAAACTAGAAAAACATATGAACCCCATAACAGTTTGACTTTAACTTGGTGGGGGAAATATGTTTAAAGCAAAACATAAAAATTTTGATCTAATGCAGCTGCTTTGAAACTCAGATGTTTGAAAAAAATTCAGGAAGGTGAGAAAAAAGATTGTGCTGTGTTTGTAAAGGCTGACATGATGGGGAGGCTGGAGCCCAGGTGTGTGGGAGCTAGATCCACTCCCATCCTTGCCCACGTGCATCAGCTGGAAGGTGTTGAGAATGCAGGTGTCTGTAGGTAGTACCCCGATTTCTTGTTCTCCATTTCTGCAAAAGAAAATCACTCAAACATGTTTAAAAGATACCTGCTGTTCAACAGCATGGTTCAGAGTCCATTTGGCTGTTAGTTGCTCTCGTGTGGAAGTACAGCTCAGTCAATGAACTCCTCCTTAGTCTGCATAAGGACTTATGGACTTGGTGTCAGAATGCAGCATGTCTAGGCTAGGAGTCCTTATGAGGAAGGTTTTAATGTAATATAAGTAGAAATTTAGGTTCAGCTCCATAATAATAATGCAAATCATAGTTCTTGTAATTAGCTCTTAGATAGCGTTTGAACATTAAAAGGAAAGTAGTAGCAGCACTTCTGTTTCTACAGACAGGGAAACTGAGGCACAGGAAGGCAGTGCGAGCAGCTTGTGCTCATCCAGCAGCAAAGGCTGCACTAGTATTGTAGCACTCTGAATTACAGCCCTGGTGTAGTACTCACAAGACCATTAACTGCTGTTGAGATGACAGTAAAGAGGTCTTTCTTTGACCAAGGAAGCTGTGGTGCTGCCTGGAAAAGGAATGTCACTGTCTTGCAACTGCAGCCTTATATGAGCCTCACTCCACTAACTGTCATCAGCAGTTAAGGTTCTTAACTATTAATGACTTGGTGCTATGGTTATTACAATGTAGAAGATTTTGGGGATATTTTAATCTTTAAATGTTTTAGTAATTGGCTTGGGTAACAGCACAATGATTTATTTCAAGAATGCAGAAGTTTCACCTTGACATTAATGTGGTGCCAGCTTACAGATCTGCCCTTAGTTGATGAATCCTTGGTAGTAGTAAAAACCTAACACTTTATATGAGCTCTTAATAAAAGGTTGTAAATGACTGAACTATCTGCTCTGTCTGGTGATCTTTAGACACTGCAGAATGTCACAGTTCCATTTCCAGAAAACTGCACATCTCCTGACTTTTGCTGGACTGATGGAAACATGACATGGACTCTCAAGAATGTAACTGAAACAGACTATATCACTAAATGTAAGTAGTAGAATTCTTTCTTCTATGGCAATATCTTTACATATGTATATAGCTTTTTGATGGTGTTAACAGACCACTTCAGAGGTGTATCAGGAAGCCCTTGCCTGCGTACAGACACATGGTACCAGTGCAGGTGTTGTCTGAGGAGCCTGTGCTCTGCTATAGCTATGCAGCTGGAGTTACCAGCATCATCATGGTATCTGGCTGCAGATGGATCTCTTTCCATGCTCCTTGATATCAGTAATTGAGGTCTTCAGTATCATGTCACCCTTGCTGTTCAGATGGCTTGGAGCTATGGTTACTTTGCTGTAATGGTTCCTTGGATATCTCCATCCCTATGCATGCCCTGCAGGAGTTTCAATGGCCCTTCTCAGGCACGCAGCCACCTCTGGGAAAACCTGACCTACCATCCAGCTTGGAGCACTCCAAAACTTCCTCCTGCCATTGTACTTCTCTGCCTTCTACATGGTCACCCAGCTCCTGCCTGCCCTGTCGGGGTGCCTGCTGTGTGTTTTATAAGCATGTCCATACAAGAGCTTCTCCTGCCCCACTCAGACATAGCTTTTGTGGAGCAAGGGAGGTGACATTTTCCCTCTTTGCATCAACCCCTCAAGCTGTGTGTGCTTTGGTCCCATTTTCTAAGTGACATGTACAAAAACCAGGGCTGGGCTTAGTTAGGATCACAAGCAAAAATGTGGCTAGGCTAATTAATTTTCCATTTCTTTTTCAGGCCAGCATCTCTTTGTAAACTCAGACCTGCCTGATCTTGCCATTGGTCTTATCCTTCTGGCTTTGTCCCTGCTTGTTCTGTGCTCCTGTTTGATAATGATCGTTAAGCTATTAAACTCTGTGCTTAAAGGACAAGTGGCGAGTGTTATCAAGAAGACAATCAACACTGGTAATTATCTGCTTTTCCTGAGGATTGTTTTCGGGAATGACAAGGACACTGAACACATTTACTGATATTTCCCATTCTGGCAAATAACATAAAATAGTTTAAAGAAAATAGTATTGAATGAAAATCACCCCTACCCCCCACACTTTTTTTCTCCCAAGCATATTTTTTTCTTTCTTTTAAAAATCTAACAGTGAATGGCTTGATTGAGAAATGCAGCAGATTAACAGCATCAGAGACCAAAGTTCAGGCTCTGTTTCTTGATGTATAATCATTAGCTGTTAGAAATGTAATGTTCCCATCCTCAAAAGATAGCACTGAACTGCTGAGACTGTGATTGCCAGTTCTGGCACAGAGCCTCCATGTTCCTTCCAAAGTAAGTTGACAAAAGTTTGTAGTAATTAATGATCTTGTCCTGTTCCACTGCCTAACCCTCTCTTCAGTAGGATAAGGCAGCTTTCAATAGCAGTATTTTCTGTCTTGCCCTGTGCTCTCCAGGTTTTTTTTCAGCTTGGATCCGCTGAGAGCAAATGTTGGAGTTTTTTTTGCTTGGCTGCTTTTCCTGCATACTCTCTTGAACGCAGAGATTGGAACCTGTAGCAGAGAAAAGCAGTCCTGGCATGGATCCCAGGCTATGGTTGAGGAGAAGGTTCACAGAAATGGGGAAGGAAACAAAGTGGTCCCCAAGCTCTCTTCTCTTCTCCTGGACAAAGAATATGGTCTGAATTAAAATCAAGGGGGAGAAAGTAAGCAGCTGCCAGTTACTGCTTATTTCATCTCTGAGCTGCTCGGTGTTCCACTGTGTCTTCCCAACTGATTAAGTTCTCACTTCTCAGTTCACTCATACATCTGCAGACTGCAGGAGACCATTGTGCCTAGTTTTTCTAATCAGAGTGTTTAGTTTTCTTCCCAAGAGTTAACAAGTAAATTTTTAAGAGATGATCTGCTTGAAACTAGTTAGAACAAACCACCTGATTTTCTAAGGATGCTCCTCAGAGCTTTCTGAAGATCTGATTCATACAGAAGGTGCCTGGTTGCTGAAACCAAGGCTCTCAAGACACCTAGAGGGTTTTGTGTTGACCTCTGCGAAAACATTTCTGATACCTCATTGCATTACAACATGTATGCTACCCTTGGTTAGGACGAACGTCTACCTAGTCTAGTACACATCTCAAAGTGCATACAGTGGTGGAAGGCTGGAGAAGGAGTGCAGCTAACAGAATAAATCAGAGTAGTAGGACTGACTCTGACCCCAAATTGCCATTTAAGAGAAAATAGGCAAAAAATATATTTTAAGTGCTTAATAGTCGTCACTAGTGTGTTACTGTTACACAGAGCATTCTGTTATACTAACAAGAGTGTTCTCCCTCTGTTCTTTCAGATTTCCCATTTCCTTTTACTTGGTTAGCTGGATACCTGGCTATGCTTGCAGGGGCTGGTATGACCTTCATCGTCCAAAGTAGTTCTGTTTTCACATCTGCTATTACACCCCTTGTTGGTAAGTTGTCAATACTGTGTTCTGTATACCCATGTTTTATCTTCTCTGTTTTCCTGAAGCCAACTCAATCCTGCTTCTTTTCTCACAGGCATTGGCGTTATAAGCATTGAGCGCTCTTATCCCCTTACCTTAGGAGCTAACATTGGCACAACCACGACAGCTATACTTGCAGCTTTAGCAAGTCCAGGGAGTACTTTAAAATATTCACTACAGGTCAGTATAAGCCAATGCTTCCTTGACTTCATTTAGAAGTTGTAATCTTTCTGAAGAAAAACCTGGCAAAATTTGATCTAATGCAATTATGCCATGGATGTCATGCCTGATTTTGTGTGTACTGTTATTGACAGCTCATTCATTTCAACTGCTAGAGCAAAAAGGTTGTTAAACATTCCCAGAATGTCAATATACAGTTAAATCTTGCTTTCATAAATTGGCTTGATCTGAGTGAATTAATTCAGAACTGAGACAGGGTGGGCCACTTGACCCCTGAGCGTGGGGTCTCTGCAGCTTGGAATTCAGTGCCCATATATCTGACAGCCCTCTTAGGGTTACTGATTTCTGTAAGGTCTCTTCTCAAGACCCTGACTCAGTTCATGCAGTGTACAGGGACTCCTGTAACCTAACTGAAGGCTGCACAACCCTTAAGCTGGCAAGCTCTCCGTCTATCCAAGGTTGCAGTGAGCATCATGTATTTTTCTCATTGTAAATGTAATCTCAGTGGATTTTATTAAATTTGTTGTTGCCTCAAACTGTTTGAAAAATAGGCAGCTTGGCTTTGGCCTCCCATTTTCCACCTGGTAAAGAACCTGGCAGCAGATCACATTTGAATGAACATTCTACATCAAAGAGGGAAAAGATAATGACGTTTCCTTTGTGAATAAGACAAATGTTTTTTACTAGCCCAAATAAATCAAGAAAATTAGTGAAGCCATTTTATTGTCCTCAGGCATGATAGAACAGATGTAATCATGAGAAGATGCTATCTTGATAAAGCTCAGATTTCATGATAACATGCTGGTTTTATAATGTACTTTAAAAATAAACTTCAGTACTTTCATATTTACTTTGGTCTGATAACAGTTACAGAATGAAGATAAGGTGAGAAAGGAATGTACTGTTTTGTTCAGTATATCCTTATTCCATCTAAGCAATTTCTGAAAGCTTTAGCAAGAGGATGTCTCTTGATGCTTATTTTTAAAAAAAAAAATTTGAAATATGTGAATTGAATGACCCAGACAAAGTCCTATTCCAGGAACCTCCTCAGTGCCCTATAAACTTGTAGCTAAATTTTGTAAAATCCAGGTCTGTATCATTAAAAATTTTGAATAGCCTCTGTGTAATATCTAATTTACACTTCCCATATTTTCACTAAAAATTATGGATGCAGAACCCAACAATGAACAATTCGCACATAGTTCCCATGCCTTACTAACAACAGAACTGTTTGCTGAGACTTGTTTGGTGTTTCAGCTTTGTTTCTGATGGACTCCATTTCTTGCACTTGGAAGCTGCATTTTAAGACTTCTCCACCTGCAGGGGGATCCGACATCCGCTCTAGGCCTGGCTTGTGTTCGTAGGCAGTGATCTTTGCAATGTGTGAGGCATTACCGAGTCCTTGTTTTGTGCTAGGAAAGGCCCTGCAGTGAAATAGCATGAAAGACAAGAAACAAGAGTAGGGAGTAAGGAAAGGGAAACTATGGAGTCTGAGTGCCACTGGAAGTCATTAAAATGTCAGTAGGAGCATTTTAAAGGCCTTTTGGCTAATGAACTTCTCAAATGTTTTTGCTTTCAGATTGCCTTGTGCCACTTTTTCTTCAATGTCTCTGGGATTATTCTGTTTTACCCAATACCTTATACCCGGCTGCCAGTACGCATGGCCAAGACTTTGGGAAACATAACAGCCCAGTACAGATGGTTTGCTATATTTTATCTTCTAGTCTGCTTCTTTCTTTTGCCTTTGTTTGTATTTGGTCTGTCACTGGCAGGGTGGCCAGTCCTTTTGGGTGTTTGCCTTCCCCTATTCGTTCTTTTTATTGCTGTGGTTGTAATTAACGTTATGCAGAAAAGGCGACCACATTCGCTGCCTGAAAAGCTCCAAAACTGGGATTTCCTACCCATCTGGATGCACTCCCTAGAGCCCTGGGACAACATAATTATGGCTTCACTTGCCTTTTGTGGGAAACACTGCTGTGGCTTCTGCAAGTGTTGCAAAGTCAATGCTGAACAGGAAGGTGCCAAAGACAAGCAACTAAAAACTACAGAGGTTTATGAGAACACCATGGCAATGGCTGATGAAGAAAGAGGTGGAAGAAGAGCACCAGCTGCAGCTTCTGTTGACAAAACAGTCACAAACAACACAGCCTTATAGTAGCGGATCAACCCATATTAGCGGAAATACAGCATAGGACAGTCAGGCTCTTCAAAACTACCTTGGACTATGCACTGAGGACAGAGTGAACATTTTGTTAGGTTTCTGAAACCGGTGATACATCACTCATCAAGGAATGGAGTCAAACAAGCTTGACAGAGTCCCTAGAAAATCTGTGCTCGGTTGCAAAGCTAATGACAGATTTGCTCACAGAGGATCTACCATGAGGTACCTTCCTCCAATGCTATCAGTAGCAAACAAAAGAAATCCTGCTGTAGTCCCATGAAGAGAGAGATGAAAGGAGTGGTAATCAATTCAAACTTAAAAAACAAACAAACAATGCACTTGTAGAACAGCCTATCTAATCTACCGACTTATTCAGCAGAAGTTAATTTATAATACCTAAAAAGCTCTGGAAATTAAAAAAAAAAAAAAAAAGAAAAAAAGATAAATAAAAAGGGGAATCCTAATGTTTTCACTGGTCTATTTGCAGTGGTCAAAATGGAAAACAGTTTTCCTAGAGTGGACAAAATCTATTCTATATCCATGAAGGAAAATGAAATGCTGGGATATCGTTCAGAAGCTCTTGGAATCCTGCTCTGGCGTAAGGGTGTACATAAGCCCATTTGAAGCCCTCTCTGTCTCCTTTAACACTGGGAACAGAAATTATAATCTTTTGTTATCTCAAGCTAAAGACCATGAAACTAATTGCTGCTCCCTCTGTACTGTGTTTAGAGGCATCGAGTGGCTACCAAAGGTCTTGATTGACTCAGGATGTGGTTGTGTTGCCATTCCTCCCTCTAGATGGTCCTCTTCAATCCTGTTCACCATATAATTCCACAACCAGAGGAACGGTGCAGAAGGAAGAACAAGTGACCAGTGTAGAGGAGGAGACAGCTGCCCCAGCCTGGGCTGATGACAGATCTGTGTTCAGCTGTGGCTCCGTTTGCCTGAGCCACAAAATGAGTTTTCAGAGTAGTGGTGAAGACTGGCTTTAGAGCTACAAAAGAGGGAACCTACAGAGCAGATTATGGCTAGTACGGGACATATGGTAATGTTTACTGGAGAGAAAGGGGTGTTCACCATCCCTTTGTACTCTGAACCACCCTCCTTGGAAATAATGTGAATTTTACTGGCAATTGTATGTAGCAATCCAAATCCCACATAAAATCCATAACTAATCTAGTCACTATCATGTGTAGCAAATCCATAGGTAGAGTAATACTTGGTGGGAAGCTGCTTATGCTC
This sequence comes from Pseudopipra pipra, assembly GCF_036250125.1. Classification (NCBI taxonomy): domain Eukaryota; kingdom Metazoa; phylum Chordata; class Aves; order Passeriformes; family Pipridae; genus Pseudopipra; species Pseudopipra pipra. Next base: position 57,232,836 of record NC_087552.1, on the reverse strand, counting down.
AAATTTTACCATTACTGACGTTTTAGTAATGCTTATGAGGTTGTTCTGAATCATGGGCTGACAAGGCATAATTTCAGTATCAGGAAAAGAGCATTTCAAAGATGCACTGTGTACTTCTACTGGCCTTCAATTGCTCAGATATTAGTGAGTATGGGATAATACCTGAAGCCCAATCAGTAATGTTAAAAAAAATAGGTGATTCAGTGCAGGCCAAGAGTCATTTAGAGTCAGTTTAAGTTGCTGAGTTTTAAATCAAATCTGTAATGGAAACACTGAGAAGACCCTTAGTGTGACGTAGCCACTCAGTGCTGCTAGAACACATTTACTTCTGAACAGCTGTTTTCTGCAGAGCTTGGAATTCAGTAGGTTGAATTCGGCTATTAGGTAAATACATACATTTTAGAAGTGGAAATTGTTTTCATTTACTTTATTAAACTGACATTCAAACTGGCAAACTATGTTGCCGAAAATGTGTTTGCAAACTGCATGCACACTGAGATTCCAATTGTTTCTGTAACTGTGAACCAGTGACAAAATGCTTAGAATCTGAGTGAATTTTAAAAATATATACTTTTGGTACAGTTCTGCTCTTTTGGAGTGTAGTAGCAAACAGCAGAGCTATGTCAAACTATTCTTTCAAAAGTTATTTTCCTTGTTCTTCATGGAGTTGAAAAGAATTTTGTCAACATCTTATTTTTAAAGTTGAATTTTGATATCTTCAATAATTCTTCTTCATTTTATTCTCACAATTTTGGATGCTTTTAGAGTCTGTTTCTTTAAATTCCTGTATGCATTTCCCATGCCTTGTTTCTTTAGGAAAAATACGAGAAAAATAGTCAGAATTCTTTCCAAGTTATCTCAAGTTTCCATTGACCACTCATTGAAAGAGGAAACATTTTAGTCTACTTTTACTCATTTCTTAAACAACATGCACCTTATTTTGCATCTTGAAGCATAGCCATCAAGAACAGTGATAATAACTGTGAGAAAGTGATTCTTACAAAAGAATCGGGACAGTAATTGTCAGACATATCAGTACTTTAGGTTCCTCATTGTAACATTTCCCCTATGATCTCTTCTTGCTCCAAGCCATATTGTTCCATTGTGTTAAGCAGATTCCAACAAATATTTCTGTTTTTCACTTGACAGCACAATATGTCTTGGTATATTTCCTCCCTTACTCTTACTAAAAGATATTTACACTTTATTTATAATTGTTGGAGTGTACAGAATTTTTCATAAGTTATAGAGAAAAAGGCTCATGATTGTGTTATATATTACATATTTGAAAACTATGCAATGTTTAGCTATAAAAATGTAAAAAGGAACTACTGTATATTTTGTAATATAACTTCAAATTGTTTGTAACTGTGTATACTGCATATTATGGAGGCTGTTGGCTCCATCAGCAGGTTACTTAAAGATAGTTAGCAATGCAGAGACAGATTTCTTGAAGTAAAGGTGTAGAAAAATGACATACTTTCATAATATGGCTTAATACACTAGGATATTGAACTCTACTTTTCTAAAAGATGTGAATTTTCTGTAATGAGAAATTTTGGAAATACAGTGTTTCTAAAATACTTTTTTAAACTCTTAAACACTATCTTTTATTTGTTTTGAGGACAGGATATGACTTGATACTTTGTCATGAATATTCATCTTGTCTGTCCTCATTAAATGTAAAAATAAAGAGAAGTTTTAAAAAAATAAGATCTTTTCATAATATCTGTTTATATACATATCATGGAAGCTTACAGAAAAATAAGTATGCAGGCAAGTTCTAGCCTGAGCTGATGCAATGTACAAGAAATGAGGTTATCATCGAGCACTAAAGAAAAGCACCTGTGTGTTCAAATTTTCATATGAATGAGAGATTTTCATATGAAGAATAATAAACAGAATTGCTCAGTGCAATTGTGTGTATCAAGATATTTTCTGGCAGGTTGCTGCAGACTGTCCTCAGTGAAGGCAAGTATGGGAGAGCAAAGCCAGTGCTATCATGGCAACAGGGTGCATGATGAGTTATAACAAATGATCTCTATCACTGCACTAAACTCAGGTTCTCCCTGTTTTCTCTGGCAGAGTGTTTCCAAAATGCTCCTTATAGCCTGTGATGTCTGACTTATAACTGGGAAAAAAAAAAAACTATCTTACTCTTTTTTTTAGTCACACACGACCTATGGAGCTTAAAATTAAGCAGACAGAGAGAAATAAAAAGTACTCCTTAAATGCTTTAGAGATTATTAAAAATGACATTAGACTTCCTAACTATGAGTTCAATGGTAGCTGAGGAACAAGCCCCCAAACCAGCTCTCATTTCCAATTATGCCATGCTTTAGTGAAATGAAGGTAGCCGAAGTATGTCTTGTAACACCAATATTTATGCACTATGGTGTAAACTGTCTTCTTTTGAAAAGGCGGCAAGCAGTAAGCACCCTAGGCCCATGATTTAAAACTTACAGCTTCTTACACCCATGGAGAAATACTATAATTTATCACCCTCCATGACTCACTGTCCGTTGGGAATCAAAGCGCACCCAGGAAACACGCACGGGTTGTGTCACCCACCTTTCCATTTCCAAACCCTTTGCGGAGCTACCTGGGGCAAAGTTCAGCAATGCCTGTCACTATTTAACCACCAGCAGTCAAGTCATGGAGCGCTGTACTCATCAGAAGCCTTCAAAATGCTCAAACAATGCTTTAGCTGATTGTATAGTTGCTCATGTCACTGTTCTCCACTCTGTTCTCCACACTGTTCTTCCCCTCTGCTTTCAAACTTAACCATGTTTTCCACAGCCCCTGCTGGTGCTCCTGTGCTTTTTTATCCTCTGCTGTGCCACATTGGCTTCCCCAGTTTCAAACTCTTGATAAGACTGCATTGAACTGCACCAGGGCTACCACTGAAGTGTTCTTGCTAGTCAGAAATGCTGGTTAAATGCTTCATTGTCTCCTTCTTTATCTCACCATATAGTGGTGGGCACCCATCAGGTCCTTAGGACATCTGCTGGCTGTGCCATTGAGAAAGACTATTCTCTGATTTACAGCGAATTATTTCAGGGTGGAGGCTGGTGTGGTACCATTGGCAGCAGCTGAACCAACACGCAATAGCACAGCATCTAATCAGGTCTGTTAAAAATAGTGAGCAGTGCAGAGCAAAATTCCACTATTTCGAGAGCTGCATAAGGGAGGATACCACTCACATACCAGGGAATGCCAGGCCATGTTTCGGTTGCATAATCTCAATGGGCTGTGCTTCCATGCAAATGCTTTATCTGCAGCTGGATGTTTTTTCACTATCTAATGGGCACTCCTGGTGTTGCCACATGCCAGAGGCATGAGACTGTATGTGTAAACCCACTCATGATACTTTTACAGCGAGCAATCTCTAATCTCACTATCTTTCTGACGATTCTACTGCAAAGGAAACACACGATCCCCATGAGAGAACTGAGTGTTCACTTTGGATATTGGGTAGTAATCACACTGATTTTCATGGAGCTGTTCCTAAGCAGGTTTCCCCTAAAAATTGGGACCCAAATGTTTCAACAAGACAGAAGCAGAGCAAAGGCTAGAATTAAAGTGTCACAAACATTGTGTCTTACTCAGCACCTGACGAAATTCCCTAATTGCCATTTACACTTTTGGGGTGTATCAATACTTTTACATGGCTCAACATCTAAGGACACATTACCACGGCATAAACAGTCAGGGTAATTACAGGAGTAGATATTTTGCAACCAACATCACAGGTGGTAGACTGGGGTTTTTTACACAATGCAAAATGCATAAATTACAGGACATGCAAACAACTTATGGACCAAATGCTGGCTGCCCTTGGTGAGGCAATATGTGGCCAGAATTGACATTAGGAAAATTGGTGCACGTGTGAGCTGACTAATGCAATGGCCTCAGGCACTGGGTCTCAAATGGTTGCCAGCTGAAAGCTGGCTCTGCTGTTGCTGCATAGTATAAACATATGGTATTGATTCTTGATTCTTGCTTCCAGCTGTTATATTACTTGAAAATATATTCCTAAAAATACCTATCAGTGCAATTTTTCTGTCTTCCTCAAAGACCGTACTGGAACAGTCTGAAATACTCCCCAGCAGAGTGGGAAGCACGTGGCTGCTCCTACTCACTAGGTACAGAGCATCCTTTGGCCTGTGCTTGAGGACAGGTGTGACATAAGGAGCATTTCTGAAGAAATTGGCAGCACAGTGGCTCAGACTGTGAGCTCTTATGCTGGAAGTGGAAAGAAACTGAGTCAGAGTATGTCCTGGGGAAATCTGCTTAGCCTGGTTGCTGCCTTTGGCCAGGCTGGGAATGTCCTCACTGCCCTCAGAGCTGACACTTCTGTATGGAAAGAGGAAAGAAGAAGGAAAAATGCCAAGCAACTCATTGTGTCTCAGGTGAGACAGTCCTTTGCACCTGTGACAGCCCTTCTTCCCTCCCCTCAAGTATGCCAATGCTGCTGAAACAAGGAACCCCCCAGCCGAGGTTCACCCAGCTTGGGAAAAGTAAGGACAGGGAATGACATTTTATATTGTCCCCTCCCTTCTTCCCTCCCATTGCAAGCCTGGGATGCTGGGGCTTGAGGAATCACAGGCAGAGCAGGAATGGGGCTCGAAGAACAGAGATCCAAAATAGGCCACAACTTCCGGGAGTGGGATGAGTTGGAATTGATACTGGAGCTGACTGGCTAGTTGGACCTGATGGTTAAATGACTTCATGCACATCTCAGCAGGCAGAGATCACTTGGCATTCATCATTAGCAATTTCAACACTACCTTGAATCACAGGGAAAGGAATACCTTTTACTTCCTTTGGAATAAAACAAAATGTCTGGTGAGCCTAGCAAGGCATCCTAAGCCCAGACACATGGAGCTGGTGGTCCTTCTCTAGGTACCCCACGGTCGTGGATGTGATGGAACACCTTCTGTCCACACCTCTCAGTCAGGTAGGAGACCACCACCCATGCATTCACAATCTCAAAAAAGCCCTCAATAAGATGGGCTCAAAGCATTCACTGAAGTTGCTCAGAGCAAGAAACTCAGTGTTCGGGGCACCCCATCCCAGCAGTTCATCTTGGGGAGGGGTAGAGGAGACCTCTCTCCCTCAGCAGGACAGCAGCCAGGCCACCTCTCCTTGGGTATGCACACACATGGAGGGGTGCTGATGTGTTGAGTGCAAGCACTTCATGTGGGTACATTTGGGACATTTGTCTGCAGCTGGATATTGACCTAAGTGAGAAAGTAGCCATATGCCAGTGGCTATAAAGCTGAAATATTACAGCTAGGAAAATAACACTGTTGAAACCAGTACCTGAAAAATAGTCAGAGAGTTTGTGTGGGTCATTCAATGTCACCATTAACCCCTCCAGAGAATGAGAGGTCTGGTTCTTGGCGAATTTGGAGATTCTGATTGTTAAGTGGTCTTCCACTGTTGCAATGAGCTGTGCTGTGATGGATATGGATATCTCCTGACACCACTCAGCTGTAGGATCCACAAATGCAAGACACAGCCCCTGGGTGTGTTAGGGCATTTGTAGGGCAGTGAAGACCCGGCAGATGTGGCAGGATGCAACAGCCAGATATGTTCTCCTGAGGCAATCCACATACTTGCCCCATCAGCATGGTGGAGCTGTCAGGTCTCAAAGACACCCTGGTTTCTGGGAGCTCAAACATCAGGACTCAGGGCTTGGGGCTGGCTCAGGCACAGGGCAGCATGGAGAGGGAGATCAGCGGGAGTTCCTCCTTCATTTGTTCTGTCGTAGATTTAAGCCAAAATGTCAGATATATCAGTTTTATGACACTCAGTGCTTTCTTATTAAATTTAGCATTTAAAAGGTTTAGCAGCCTTTTAAAAATTGACAAGGGAGACTGGATGGCAGAATACCTACAGCATACATACCTACAGCATCTTCAGTGAAGCAAAATATGGTTAATGGAGAATATCACAATGCTGAGAACAGATTTTGCACCTGTTCGGTAGATAGGGCCATTTCAACACCATCTATTGACAAGTCCTGACTATTCTCCTAGATGGAAATCCTAGAGGAATTTGAAATTGCCTCACCTGGGCCAGGTGCCTCAGTCACCTCAGGAGTAGGCATCAACATTGGCCTCTGTAGGGCACAATTTTCAAAGTGCGCCTATGCCTGAATGTGCACAATATATGATAAGCAGTTCTTAGTCTTAGGTCTGTAAGATAACTGGTGCTGCATAAGATACCAGAGCAGTCAAAATTGTTGTTTATGTGTAAGTAACCATATGTATTTCCACACATGCAAATAAGAAAATGAAGTAGAAATGAAAAATAACTTAATAGCTCTCAAAATATTACTTAATATCTATTGGATTACAAGTGAATACCATTCAAGATGGACTGGAAAACTTCTTTTCTCACTAAAAGCTTCCAGCAGTTTTTCAGCTTAAAAAGGATGAGAAAATTGCCCTAGAGAGAAAAAGTATCTCAAATAGCTGAGTCAGGGCTTTTGGGGCACAGTTGGTGAAGATTAAAAGTAAAATAAAATGATTGAAAACAGCTGAAAAGTGACTGAAGAAAAAATCCCTTGCTATGGGCAGTCAGCTTCTGGCTTACTGGTATAAGTCAGAATCAGCTCTGTATTTCTGAGTCTGAAGGTTAGCTCATGATAGGCAAGGATGCTCTTGGAGGCACATTGTCTAAGACTGTGGTTGTTTAATGTGAGGTAAGTGTTTAACTCTTTTATTATTTGGTACCTATTAATGTGGTCTTATCCCATTGTATTGTAGCAGGAAGGAATGAGGTTTCTGTTCAGAGCATTTTCTTGAACCAGAGGAGATATGTGAGAAAGGAAGGATTTCTTTTTGTTTCTTGGGCATAACAGTGATGTTCTGAAGGATCTTTTTGTTGATTTTTGTTGCTGGAGTGTTATTTTTGTCTTTCCTAGTCATGAGTTAGTTTCTGTGGAAGTTTTAAGTACAGTCAAAACTAGCTCTGCTAGATGTTTAGTGGACATGATGGGAAAACACCAGTTAAGATTTATCGCGTCTGTAGGAGAGCAAAAAAAGGAGTATGGCAATAGATATCTACACATACTTATTGCTTATTGTCACTATAATGCTTTAGGGACATGGATCAGATTTTTGTGCTTTGGGTGCTACTAAATACAGGGTAGAATTCTTGTCTTTCTGAAGAAAGCTTGTACATGGTGTTATGTGGGAAATGGCATAAAATGAGTCTAACAATCACTACGAAATATGACATACCATGTTATGTTTCTCCTGAAAGATTTTTCACTAAAAACCTATGCAATATTCTGGATTACAGAAACAAAATGGTTAACTCGAGTTTGTCAGGCAATACAGTGTTTAATATACAAAAAATCCCACTTGTTTTTCTTTGCCTTGAGTGGTAGAATTCCTTTCCTGGAAGTAAAGATGAAGCAGCACTGTTTTTCAGATTACACTGCCTAGCTTGAGGATACATCTGTGCAAAGGAAGGAAAATTAGGTAGCTGAGAGAGGAGCCAGGGCACGGCATGGGAAGCCATCCACTGGAGAGGATAACAAGGTGAGGGTTAGTGTGGTGTGATACTTAGATCCTCCAGCCTTGTGACAGACAGCTCTGGTACTACCTACCAGTGGTATAGGCTATAAACTGCACGGCAGTGATGCGTGGATGGACTGCCACTTCTGTGACAATGTGAGATGGCAATACTGTTTCAGGGACTTGATTTATCTGTGAGCTAACCTGGGTGTCTTCAGCCTAGGGCTGGCTCAAAAGCTTAAGCAGAAAAGAGCTATGACTCCATGACTGCAGAATTTAGGAGCTATTGGCATGTCAGGGAGGTTATAGCTGTGCTTTTTTTTTCCTATTAGTCTTTTGGGAAGAGCATTAGGTGCTTGTGTCCCAGATCAGATGCCATCAGTAAAGAAAACCCCAAAATCCCCCCCTGAAAAGGGACAGATCTTAGCCCTATATTGGTTTCCACAGGACCATGTAGAAACTGAGAAAAACGAATGTATACCAGCAGTACTCAAAATGCTGGCTCTGGGTTAGGATAGCACTAGAGGGTAAAATAACTCCTGATAATGCTTATGGAGTAGATACTCTGAAGCCAAGTTCCCATTCACATCCCTGTGGCACAAACACAGGTGATGTTAACACGACTTTCACATTTCCCTCTGAAATATCAATAATTTGTAGGGGGAGGGCTGTTTTTTGTGGAGCGAGAGATGAAGACACGAACCTCCTTGGACTGAAAGACTCTTGAGTTCTGCTTCATCCTAAGTAGGTTCTCTAGTCACAAAGCTGTTTTAACAATAAAACATCTGCCTTTGTATACAAAGACAGTAGTGTAATCACATAACTCTATCAGTGTGCTAGGTATACATATTTTATTTATATATATGAAAAAAAAGGTAGCAATAGAGTAGCAGGTTCTCGAACATGCTAGGTACTGGGACATCTTCACACTGACAATTTTTGGCATTTACACTAACCAGAAGCTGTAATCAAAGATAGTCAGAAAGATGCACCGCAAATGTCTCTGAGTTTTGAGTTCCTTAGTAATACTTCTCTGAGTCTTCAAGAGTGCTGGAGCAAATTAGGCAAAAATATGGACATATGGTATTTCAAATGGATTTGAGGATTTATAACTGCAGATGTTAACGAAAATTAGGTGTCCAAATTTGAGCTGTAAGGTAGAAAAAGACTTGAACTGAGATTTGAACTACTTTGAATTTGTAAAAATTTATTACCTGAGTGTTACCGTTGTGTGAAAGAAAGTGTTAGAAATATTATTTTTTAATGAAATTGGACATTCATCTTCCAAATTTGTACTTTAGCTCCTGAATACTCACACTTGCCAAGACCTGTGGGCCTTTCTCCCATGGTCTTTGAATAGGAAAAGTGTACCTGTAAAGGCTCAGGTTTAGCATGGGGTCTGGCAGAGTAACTCAGTTTTCTATCGCAAAACACAAGGACAGTCGTATGAAATTTCTCTCTACAGTGAAGGGAACTTTCCTGGAGAACTGTTTTATTTGTGTGATGGTGTAAAGTCCAGTCTTTCTGCAACAATAACACATTTCTATCAGAGATTGTCCTGCAGATTGTGTGCAATATTTCATCTGGAAGTCAAACGTCCAAGGAAACAATGTAATTCATTGCTTTTTTATTGGTGGGACACAAATTCTGAGGACATGCTGCTACATGTGGTTCTAGCAAGTAGAAGTCTTGAAGGAGGACACTAAGAGAGTGATTCTATGCTCTTAATCTAATGGAGGTAAATAAATTTCTGTTGTGATGTAGATTATGCACCTCATGAATTTACTTCCCCTGTGCTAATAAATGTACATTGGCATGGGCTGTCCTTCGCTGGTTGAGATATACGCTGGGGCTGCTGGCACAGAAACTATGGCAAGGCCAAAGATACGGAAAATTTACTGGGTAGAAGCACCAGATCACAGTCCAGCCATGTCCTGGGCCAGTTATGGATGTACAAACTCTGTGATGTTCCCTGTGTCATTGCCACTCAACATCAGCAATCTAATGCTGCTTAGGTCCTCAGGTTTGGTCAAGTACTATTGCAGTCTAGACTTCACCCATTATTATTGGCTTCAGGGAACAGTTATCTCTGCACTGAAGAGTGGAGGTTAACTTCCTAATAGCATCTGGTATAGCCCATGCAAGGAACTATACCAATGACTCCTTCTTGAGCTACTTTGTCGTGTTCTGTGCTACACATAGGCTTCCAGGAGAATATTCTGTGCTGTTGTAAACAAAGTCACTGTATTTATGAGAGAACTGTACTAAAGACACAGAGAACTGCTCTTTTCTTTCTGGATAGAAAAGTGATTGAGGATGTAAAAGGCTTTGAAAGACTCTCGGGACTCCAGTGACTGTTGTGTTTGGGGTTTTTTGTGTGTCCTTGTCCCTTTTGTTTTTCCATTGCTTTAATTTATTCACAGCCAAACAAAAATAGCTTTCCTTTACAGCTAGCCTCAATTTAAAACACCAGACACTGGTGTAATAGTTTTGTGTGTTGTGCTGGTCTTGGCTGGGGCAGAGTTAATTTCTTCATTGTAGCTGGTATGGGCACATGTTCTGGATTTTTACATAATATGGAAATGTTTGCATTATTGCTGAGCAGTGCCTATACAGCTTCAAGGCCTTTTCTGCTCCACACCCCACCCCACCAGCACGGAGGCTAGGGGTGCATAAGGACTTGGGAAGGGACACAGCAGGACAGCTGACCCCAGCTAACCCAAGGGGTATCACACACCATATGACATCATACTCAGAATATACAGCTGGGGGAAGAAGAAGGAAGGGGAGATGTTTGGAGTGATGATGTTTTTCTTCCCAAGTCACCCTTACGTGTGATGAGCCCTGCTTTCCTGGGGATGGCTGAACACCTCCCTGCCCATGGGAAGTGGTGAATGAATTCCTGTGTGCACAGCTTTTGCTTTACCTGTTAAACTGTCTTTATCTCAGCACAGAAGTTTCCTCACTTTTATTCTTCCAGTTCTTTCCCTCATCCTGGGAGGAGTGTGTGAATGAGTGGCTGTGTGGGCCTTAGTTGCCCACTGGGGTTAAACTGCAACGTGTGTCAAAGAGACCAAGGGTGAAACAAATATCTGAGACATTTCAGATGAATTATTCTTTAGTTAAGGAGCATTGATGTTGTGTATCTTCAAAAGCCGCATATTTTAAACTGAACTTTTTTGTCCCAGGCATGTAGTTGTTAACACTAGTGCAACCATTTAAATGTTTCAAAGAAAATCCTTTTGCTGGATTCTTATTATTTCTGATTCTTTCTTTTTTTGTTGTTGTTTTTATTTTCTCTCTCTTGCTAACTGAATTATCATGTTGGGTAACAAAGCTTTCTTGGGAAGGTCCATAGGTATTATAAGGTGCATGGATGTTCTATTAATCAAAATGCTGAACAAGGTGGTTTTTATCCCTGATATCACCAACAGTGTGTCACACTATTCCTCCACACAAAGCCATGCAAGGCTGATAGCATGCAAGTGTCAAGGATATCCTGGTATTCTCACCTGATATTCAAGATACGGAAATTAAACTTTTTATCTCCTTTTAACACTGGAAAGGCACAGAGGGTATGTTTGCAGAGCACACTAATGCAGTGCCACGTGGGACAGAAGAATTTGCCCTAGGAGAGCCTGAAAAACTGCCTGGGCAGCAACACAGCTGCCAGACAGCCTCTGGCCCCAAGAGCCGCTGAGCTCGCACCTGCACTTGCCACGGTTATCTCTGCATGGCTGTCACTCCTGTTGTGGATTTCAGGCTCTGTAAGGATGTGCTTTCAATTAGCATTGATGACCACTTTTAATTCTGTTAGTCCAAATTGGGTATCCAAAGAATGTGGCCAGAATTACTCTAGGCTATGGAATATTTGGATTAATGTCTCTAATTTGTGGCAGCTTCTCAGGTCAGTAAATTAACTATTAAATATTAGCCTATTGGTGCTTCTGAAGGCTGCTGGTGATTTTATGTATAACTTATTGCTTGGGATCAGACACAGCTGAGCAGTAAAATCTTAAAAAGATCTAGGGGGAAAATTTCTGATCACAAAGTCACAGAATGGGTCAGGTTGGAAGGCACCAGAGTGCATCATGTGCTCCAACCTCACTGCTCACCCCAGAGCACATGGCACATGATTGTGTCCAGGTGGTTCTTGAATATCTCCAGTGGGGGAGACTCCACAACCTCTTTGGGCAGTCTGTTCCAGTGTGCTGTCACCCATATGGTAAAGTTCTTCCTCATATTCAGGTGGAATTTCCTGTGCATCAGTTTCTTCTCTGTATCTCTTGTTCTATTGCTTGGCACCACCGAGAAGAGCCTGGCTCCATCCTCTTGACACCTTCCCTTCAGATACTGATAGGCATTGATGAGGTCCCCTCTTGTTATCTCTTCATGAGGCTGAACAGGCCAAATTTCCCCAGCTTTTTCTCATAAGAGAGATGCTCAGTCCCTTAATCATCTTTGCTGCCCTCCAGTGGACCTCCTCCAGGATCTCCATGTCTCTCCTGTACTGAGGAGCTCAGAACTGGACACAGCATTCCAGGTGCACCTCACTAGGGCTGAGCAGAGGGATAGGATCACCTCCCTCCACCTGCTGGCAATGCTCTTCCTAATGCACCCCAGGATACCATTGGCCTTATTAGCCACAAGGGCACACAGCTGGCTCATGAACAGCTTGTTGTCCAGCAGTATCCCCATGTCCTTCTCTCCAGAGCTGCTTTCCAGCAGGTTGGCCCCCAGCCTGTCCCGGTGCATGGGGTTACTCTTCCCCAGGTGCACTTACCTTTGTTGAATTTCAGACAGTTCTTCTCTGCCCATCTCTCCAACCTCTTGAGGTCCTTCTGAAGGGCTGCACAGCCCTCTGGGGTATCGGCCACTCCTCCCGGTTTTGTGTGGTCAGTGAACTTGCTGAGGAGGCATCTGCCCCTTTATCCACTGATGAATAAGTTAGACAATACTGGGCCCAATATTGAACCTTGAGGAACAGCACTAGTGAAAGGCCTCCACCTAGACCCTGTGCCACTGAATATGTCCCTCTGGGATCACTATTCAGCCAGGTCTCAATCCATCCCACTGTTCACTCATTCGGTCCACACTGCCTGAGTTTGCCTATGTGGATATTGTGAGAGACAGTGTCAAAAGCCTTCCTGAAGTCAAGGTAGGCAACATCCACTGCTCTCCCCTCATCCATCCAGGTAGTTGTTTCATAATAAAAGGCAGTTAGGTTGGTCAAGCATGATTTACCTTTACTGAATCCATGCTGACTACTTCTGATTACCTTCTTGTCATCCATGTGGATAGAGATGGCCTCCAGAATGAGGCGCTGCATCACCTTTCCAGGGGTTGAGGTGAGGCTGACTGGCCAGTCATTCCCTGGATTCTCCTCCTTGCCCTTTTTGAAGACTAGGGTGACATTTGCTTTCTTCCAGTCCTCAGGCACCTTTTCTGATTGCCACAGCCTTTCAAAGATGATCATGAGGGGCCTAACTGTGGTGTCTGCCAGCTCTCAGCACTCATGGAAGCATCCCATCAGGCTCATGGACTTGTGGATGTCAAGTTTGCCTAGGGGTTCTTGAACCCAATCCTCCTTGACCTAGGGAAATTCTTCCTTCCAACATTTCCTTACCCTGGTCTCCTGGTTAGAGATTCCTGAGGTCTGCTCTTGTCAGTGAAGGCCAACTCAAAGAAGGCATCCAGTAACTCTGCCCTCTCTGCATCCTCTGTTACCAGGTTCTCCCTCTATTTTGTAACAGGCCCACGTTATCCTTTGTTTTCCTTTGGTATTTGAAGAAACCCTTCATGTTGTCCTTGACATCCTTGGCCAGATTTAATTCCAGATGGGCTTTGGCCTTCCTTGTCTCATTCGTATTTACTCTGACAATATTAATTTCAAGTGCCCTGACTCTGCTTCCGTCTCCTATGTGTTTCCTGCTTACACTGGAGTAATGACAGGAGTTCTTTATTCATTCACACAAATCTCTTGCCCTATTTGACTGACTTCTTGCTCATTGGGATGCACTGTTCCTGAATCTGGAGGAAGTGATCCTTAAATACCAACCAGCTCTCTTGAATCCTTCTTCCCTCCAGAGCTTGTTTCCTTGGGGGTCTTCCAAGATCCCTGAACAGGCTAAAATTAGCCCTCCTGAAGTCTGTGGTTGCACTCTTACTTGCAGCCGTGCTTCCTCCTTGCCTGATACTGAACTCCACAATTTCATGGTCACTGCAGCCAAGGCTGTCCCCTTCCCACCTTCACACCTCCAACATTGGAGGCCTTCCCTCTTTGTTAGTATGAGTTTGGCAAGCATGCTATTCCTTCTGGGATACTCCACTACCTCTGCCAGAATCTGTCGTCATTGCATAACCTGGACTGTTAGTGCTTTGCTGTGTTGCTTCTCCAGCTGATGTCAGGATAGTTCAACTCCCCCATAAGAATCAGTGCCTGTGACTTTGAGGCTGCTTCTATCTGACTGCAGGCATCTTCATCTACTTGCTCCTCCTGATCAGGCTGCCTGATCCTCCAAAAATTCTCATATTTGTGTAACAAAAATAGTCTAGAATTTTCTACATTAGAGCAGGTATATCTAGGTTTCCCCTCTTGGTATTTTAACCAACTGAACTGCATTGGTTAACTTCTTTCCTGGGACTAGCATGCTGTGGTTGACTCAAAAATGAAATCAGAAGAGCTGTCCAAGCACAGCTGGAGCCTGCCCATTTGAGAAGAATCCTCCTAGACAAACAATGGCCAGGCACCATTAGGGAAGGTTTATGGACCAGGACTAATTCCAACGAGCAGCAGAGGAGTTAAATGAATTTCCAGGAAGAATTCAACTCCTTGCAGCCAGACATTAATACATATCTAGCCAGGGAGATTTGCTTCTAACTTGCACAGGTACTTGCTGTGTAAATCCATTACTCAGGCTGTGCTGTAACAAACAGACAGAAAATGCCAAGCAGGTATCTCGGTTCCTGCTTTGGCAGACTGTCATAAAAGGGTTCTGGGTTCTGCTAACAGACTTGTGCCTTTTCCTGCTCACCTGGCAGAACTGATCAGAGCAAATAGCAATGCTGAGTATTAGGAGTTATCTAGGAGGTTGATAAGTGATTAATGAGAGGTCACTGGGGACAAATGAAAGAAACAACAGGAATCAGAAAATGCAAACTGGGAAGGGAAGTAAGGTCAAGGAATACGTTAGCAGAAAGATCACTGAGCACAGTTATAAACAAACCTGTTGCAGCCAGTTTTCTTCTAAGTGGTTATTAAGATGCCCAAAGGTGGATGGGTATCTGATAGCACTGGCTAAACAACCCAAGTCCCTTAAGTCAATGGGTACACAACACTTCTGGTGCAATTTAAGTTTGGAACAACAGTGCTTCAGAATATCTAATCTGCTGCAGGTGGTTGGGTTTTTGCTTGGGTTTTGTTTTTTTTTTTTTTTTTTAAATACATATTTAATGTTTACTGTAACTGCAATTATGCAAGTGATCGTCTCCTTTCCATTTTGGTTACTCATTACTCCTGATCTTGCCTACTTTTCATGCTCACTTATCTGTATGTGGCTGCTTTTACACAAACACCTTCTATTAGGCATAGACTCACTGCTACTTTTCTTATTCCAAATAATATTTTGGTCTTTTGGCATAGGAATTAGGTATTTTGATAAACATTGAAGCTGTGATGCATTTTTTCTTTTTTCTTCATTTACAATATTCTGTTGATTATTCAGGAATTGCTCCTGCCACCTACATCTTAGAAGATAGCATAGGAAATTGCTCCATGCTCGGATTCCCCTTGATATTCTTTAGTTTCCTTACCCTTGGGCTTGTTCTACAAAAATTCCAGACTTTTCTTTTACTTTTGTTCTCTTCCTACATCCCAGTCTTCTAATGCAGTTCATTCATTTACGGAAAGAAGGAGAGGGTATGTGGGTGGAATTTTCCAGGCAAAGCTTATTCAACTTGTTTTGCACCTTTGTGCTGTCACTCATCCACGATAAGGGTCAACAGCCAGTGTTAAATGTCATAGTCCATTAGTCAATGGGGACAGCTTATATAGACAAGAATCTGCTATAAATCAATTCTCTTCACAGATAATCCATGTTTCACACGTGGTTTTTAAAGACCATCTAATCTTTCCCAGTAGCTCAAATGGGAGCTATACCAATGAAGGGTATACTTACTGTAGGTAATCAGTACACCAGGACTAATTCCCATGTATTGCCCCCTCTATCACTGAATAAAATTTCTGTTGCAAGATATTAATATAGAACTTTGAATCCGTCCTCATGCCTATTTATTGGGATGTAATGCTCATCACTGCATGGACTGGGAAGCAGCAGCATGCAGTTAGTGGTTGCAGACATGCCCATAAGGATGCCCCCTACATTTGAGGCTGTCCTGCTACTACCATACTGTGCAATTCTAAGATGAACAAACTTTTCAGCATAGTTTCAAATCTTTCATAACTGGTTTGAACTGTCTCCTTTATAACCTTGTAGTTGTTAACTAGTCAGAACTGATCAACATTGATTTATTTTTTTCAGCTTATCTTCACGTATCTAATCCTCCCTTCTTCCCATAGTGCTTTGATACGTTGCATGTAACAAATTCTCTCCCTTGTCACTTGCTGTAACACGCAAATTGGTTTACTTGGTGTAAATTGCATTAATTTCAGATAATTGGGCACCTATTTTGTAAATAACCCTCTGAAATTCTCTGTTGTCTCTAATTCATTTGCTGAAGACGATTCTGGGCTCAAACAAGAGAGAAAGAGAAAAATGGGCATCACTTGAACTGCCTTACACATGACCTGTGTTGTTCAGAAGACTGGACTGCTATCAAATGTGTATAAGCCAGGTATATAGAGCATTTTAGCTCTATAAGGGTGATTTATTATTTCCTCATCCCCATCCTAATCACCCAGCACCAGCTGCAGAATCTATAAACTTCAGTGATCTGTTTCAATTTAAGAAAAACAGTTCTTGATACAGCAGCTCTCCTCCCTCCCACTCTCCCCCCCATTCCTTGTGGATATAGCAGAATTACGTAGCTGCTTCGCTTAACTAACCATTCACTCTTTTTCTCTGAGAATTGGTTGATTCTCCAGGTTGTCAAATAATAGCCCCCTGGATCTTACATTATGATCCTTCACCTCTTGTAACTTATTATTTTAGCCTTAAGGATTGCCAGTTTATTGTGAAGAGCTGCTTATCTTAACATACTTTAAGTATGCTTTGGTAGAACTTCTGATGTTATAGGTAACAATAAACAAAGACTGAACTATTAACTGCTGGCGTCAAGAAATATATTGCAGCTTCAGCAACTGCCTTCTGAAATACAGGTGTGAAATTATGTTTCTGGCAGACGTCCCCAAATTAGTTAATTACTAGAGAATATTGGCTTTGGAGAGGAAAATGGAGTCAGCCTGACTGCTAACACTTAACTCTAACCTGTATGTACACAATCTAAACTCCTGGATTGCAACACATGGGTTGCAATAACACCACCACCACTGACAAACTCCCATGGGATTAATATTTCACCAGGGGCTTCAATTTTGCTACATGTGACATTTGTAGTAAAATACACCTTGCATATGTAGCTAACTACAAGCAAAATTTGCCATATGCATGTCCAAATAGTTTTTTGTGACCATTTAGCTCTACTTGCCATTTGGTACCTAACACCATGACTATGTTGTGACAATTGTCTACTTGTCTTCAAGGGCTACGCTTGACTTTCTGCAATACTTCAGGGTTTACCATCTAAACCTGTCCCAGTTTTAATATAGATGCATACTGCTTTTCTTTATTAGGTGATAAAAGTAAAGTTGAAAGAGCTCCTGAAATATCCATACATTTGTGTTAAGGAATTTGAAGTAATTAAATTTATCAAATTTTGCAACTCAAAACAGACTCAAAAATAATGGGAATCCATTTGCAATGGATATCAAAAGCACAGCATCTAACCCCAGCAAGTCAACAACTTATATGTAAAAGTCAAGCTCCTTTGTAACACATCAAAATACCTACCTATACATAAAAAGAACAAAAGATGTATCTACAACTTTACTAAGAACAAAAAGTACTCTTTGCACAGTTCTTGATCAATTAAATGAAAAACTCAGTACCATGGCCCATAATTTACTTTCTGAGCTGGAGGAAGGAGGGAGCTTCAATATCTTAATTTTTTTCCCATGATTTGTCAACAGAACTTCTGCTTCAAAGCATCAAGTCTCCTCTCAACATTTTGGAATTTTCAGTTTTCAGCAAGTGAAACATGCCCTGATGATATGTGTGTATGGACACACACATATATATATATGTATGTATGTATGTATATGAATCTCTCTTGAAGGTCAGAGCTTTTTTTCTTTTCAATCAATCCTTTTTGACTGAAACCTCCTATGTCTTGCTTGAAAAACAAAACAAAAACTCTTCCAGGTCTGGTCTGTGAGAACGCTGCATTCCTCAAATAAAGTGCAGCTGATTGTCCCATTTGCAGATAAGAAAACAGACATGTAAATAATGATCTGGAGAATTGGCAACTATTTCATCTGACTGGTGCTTTAAAAGAAATTCTTCCACATACAGGCTGAATTAGAAAAATATTTTTATTTACAAGAGTAAATAATGTAGTGCAAGGCGAGTGGATTTAACCCTCAATAATGCATAGATTGATGCAATTTAGTCTGTGATCTACATCATTTTGCAGAGGTGATTGCACACCTGCTATAAAGGTTAGACCTCTCCTATAGCCACTTTACAGATAGCTTTAAATCAGACAGAAGGTATTTGCACTCCATACATGTTATCCATCTATCCCATCCAACATTTATAAAATTAAATAGGTGCCTTTAAGAGTTACAGTAAAACACAAAATAAATCCTTTCCAGTGTTATCTATGGAAGAATCCAAAACCAAAATGTTTGTCCAATTTGCGTCACCTGATCACACTTAAATGTTCTTTTATTTATTCATTAGGGGAGCTACTTGCTCTAATCAGTTGCTCTTGGCAGGGAAGGAAATATTCTGTTGTGTCCACCAGGGAACTGCTGATGCTTGTAAAACTTTGACTAGGGCTTAGCCAGCAGAACTACTATGTTATGACCATATTGCAAATATTCCTGGTGTGTTTTCTTTCAAAATAAAACACTTTTTGCATAGAAAAAATAGGAAGCAATATAAAATACAAAACACCTAAATGTTACCATTGCATGTATTAAAGTCCTGGCTGCTGTGCCACAGAACTTGGAAAGTGCTGGTCACTGGGTTTCACTTTTATGTAATTTCCATGATTTCAACTTGGAAAACTTTGGTAACTTGACCAATAAATAAGCTCAAATACAGTAAAGGCAATTTAATAAGAGATTAGATATGTAAGTAAAACTTCTTCATCAAAACCTGTGGGATGTTTTCTCATTCTTCAATTAGGCAAAGACTCTGCATATTTCCTTCCAGGTCCTTCAATGACATACAATGATCATGTGTTTGGTATAGTGAGATACTCTGCATTATCTGTTCGGAGTGTTAAATAAATTATAGGGATGGTTTTCCTCTATAACAGAGAAATCAGATCAGTGAATTTCCCTACAAGTTCAGCTGTTGGATTGCATTATTAATGTCACGTACAGGGTTGGTTGCCAGTTCTTAGATTTGTAGTTGTTCATATCCCATCTTCCCAATGGATGTCAACCTTAAGAAAACTATGCTTCAGCTTGTAACAAGAGGATTCTGAGGGTTTGACTCCTGCTGTACTAAATCATTTGAAAAAGTAGTTTCATCTTGCTGTACAAGTCTGGCAGCATCCTCGTTGCTATTCCCTGAGGAAGAAGGGGCATCATCTGACAACGGTTCTGATCTTCCAGGAGAATTACGGGCTTCAGAAAAATGTCAAAAGAAATTATTAAAAAATACCCCACTGTGCCTAGGAAGTCTATTAATCAATATTTAAATATTATGTGGATATAAAGTTACATACAAAGATAATATTCAAAGATTAGGAAATACTGAAAGAAGAATATCTAACTATATACTTTATACATATGTTGCATGATTCCCAACTTACATAAATTATAGCTAGTAAGAAAAGAAAGCAGGATTTCAGAATTACTTCCATATTCAGCATATTACTTACAGCTACATGTCTTAATTCAAATCTTTTGATTTAATGGTGTTGGGTTTTTTAATACTATTTCCTATAGGTTTAGGTTGTCAATGTGAAAGTAATTTTTTCTGTATTTTATTACAGAAATATGTCAGAAAACATTATTTTCTGACATAGGATTAAGCTGCCTATTGGGGTTAAAACACAATGTAAGAAAATTTATTTAATGGAAGAAATTATTTTCATAACTGGTCATATTCATTTCACAATTTCCTTATCGAGAACAAGTCTTGTGATTTGAATTGAAACACTTGATTGAAGCTGAAAGTGCTTTTTAGACGATTCCTCATCATTTTTGTATGTGATGGTAGGGGTTTTCTCCCCGTTCATCAGCAATGTTGTTTTGTCTCTGATATCTCTTTCAATGTGGTAAAAAAAGTGATGTGAGTGTCAACAGACTGAAGTCTGGCATTTGATTTTCTGTCCCTTAATATTCTCCATCCCACCAGAAAAGACAACATAGAGCAGAACTTTCTAATTTAGGACAGGAGAAGTCTGCAACTCCTGACTAAATGCATTTACTGATTCTGTTACTGGCCAGAAAAGGCTGAACTGACTCTTCCTAAGTTACTCCAAAGTACCAGCTCTTGGAACCATACTTTTTCTCCGAATGGAGGAAATCAAAGTCATATAATTACTCTAACAATACTGCATGCTGAGAGATGGGAAATAATCTCATGCACTTAATGTTTTTATTAACCACCTTCTCTATCAAGGGAAATTCTCCAGAAACCTTAGAGCTAAGCTTTGCTTCACCCACCCCTTTTCAACAATAAAAAAATGACTTGCATGTCAAAGAAGCTACTGTTCAGAGGTAACTCTCTCAAATCTAGAATTCTTGCTTTTATTTTTGAAGTTTTTTCCGAAATAAAAAGATCACTCCTCTTTCTTCAGTTTTGCTGTGACACATACTTACCAGATAATGACTGAAAAGACTGCACTGCAAATGCAACAAGAATCGATAAAAGAAAGGTTCCCATGAAGTATATCTGTGACAGTAATTTTAAAAACATAATTAGAGCAGTGCAAAGCCAAGGCAGTGTTCCAAATGAACTGTACATGCATTAAAAGAGCAATACATACCAGAGTAGACTGTATAATATTGTTCCAGACAACTCTCATGTAAAAATAAAGCAATGCTAATGAGCATGGACTAATTGATTCTTGGTTACTACTATTCCAACACCTACAAGAAGAAGATTAAAACAACTCATTAGTCCTCCTCTACAATTCTGTGGTATCAGTCATCTGGGAATCTCAATGGGTTTGCAGAAAACCTCAGTAACCCAGAAAAACAAATAAATATCATCATCACTACTTCACAGATGGTGAAGAAAAATTCAGAGAAATTCCAGATTAAATTTATTAAGCATAGAATACCTTACCCTAGGAGTGTATTTTTTATATTCTTATTAGTCAGCAATGGGTCTAAGCATCCAAGCTATGCTTGCCAAGCAGTCAGAGCACAAGTTCTACTAATGTGAGTCAACAGCAGTAGGACTTGATTTAAGACTATATGTACAAAATTTAGTTGCCTAAGCAGGATGCTGGTGCCTAAACCTCCTTTAGAGACAACGGAGTACGACAGTACAAGCAGTTAGAGCCTGAAGAGTGCTTTAGCTGACTAGCACAAGGTACCTCCTGGGGGGTGAGCTGAGCAGCTCTCTCAATTAGGACTCTACCTACAAGGGGAGTTAAGAAAGTTAAATCACAGGCACCTATTTTAAACTTCAATTGACTCTTTTTACCAAGCTGAGGAAGGAGGCGTGGGGTGTGTATATATAGAAACAAATTTTCTCTATACATTTTATTATAAATATACATATAAATTAGTTATAAAGTTATAAATTCTATATATATATTATATATATTTAAAAAATAGAAATATATAAAAGTACATGCCCTTCTGGATGAAAGTGTATGATGATGGAAAAACCCTTCAGCACTCTCAACTCTGGAATTATTCTCGCAACAAAGCAGACAGATTCAGCTCAAGTGAAGGCAGAATTCAGACTCAAGCTTACAATCCCAGATGGTCCAGAACCCTTGTTTATCTAACCAGCAGTCTCATATGGAATGAAAGTAATTTAGGGTACAAGTTCAGGCTAACTGCAGTGCAGAACAATTTCACCAGATTTTGGTGAATAGACAAATGAGGTTTTAGTGTTGGTATCATCTCCACTTTTTTGGGGTCACACAACACTCAGTAGAAAAACAGATGACAAACCACTCATTCTTGGTTCACAGCGTCATGTATTAAACATTAGCTTCTCCTTCTTTAAATATTTGAAAGGCAAATCCAGCAAAGTTTAAGCTTCCCATTCCCACTGTGCTTTCCAACACATGTTGCTTTACCTGGATAAAGGAAACTCAAGTTCTGTACCGGAACCAGAGCTCACTAGGTGGTTTGTGCATGAATAGTGCTGGCACAGGTAGTTCAGGCAGCAGACCTGTACCCTTCTCAGAAATCTAGTGCTCTGTGCTCTGTAACAGGCTGGAACATCTTTGCAAAATCATTAAGGAAGGAGTGCTTCCTTCCTTACACATTTTAAAGTTCTGTATTAAATTACGCTATATTTATCATTGAAATGTTTGAACCGCACACAAACCACCAGTGCCTAACTCAGGAACTTAAATATATTGAACTGGAAAAGACCTCCTGGATCATTAAATCCAGTCCCTGCTATTCCAGGTAACCACATGTAATCAGGTCTCTTTAACAGGCATAAACTGAAACATATATAGGGAATTTAAGCATTTTGAGTATGTTGACTTTAACCTGCCTTAAATCATACAAATGAACAAAGTTAATAATTACAGGAGTTGCTGTTCTCCAGAGTAAATGTTATTTATGTGGAAAATCAGAAGATGCTGATTAAGAGGGAAAAAGACTCACCTGTAATAAAGTTCCTGCAGAAGTGATGTATTACTAGAACGCAATGCTTGATCAATTTCCAAGTGATCCAGAATGTAGGAAGGTATGGAGTTGCCCTCTTCTACGACAAGGGCCAAATTAAAGAAACCCTAACAGCAAAAAAAGCATGCACGCTTTTTAACCATCAAATTTTCATGTGTATATCTAAACATCAAGAATCTAAATAATTATAACTGTCTTCTATAAATTAATTGAATATAATATGATATTCACTGAATAATTATGAGGCCCTTTTCTCCTAACCATAAACGTAGGTAAATACTGAAAACGCAAAAGAAGCATTTAGATGTTGTGACACTATTTTCATAGAAACCATCTGGAAAAAGACATAAGCTTTATAGTTGCTCTTTAAACACAGTCACTATATCAAATTGTCATCTTTTATCTACTATAGAAATACAGACTGAAAGCAGAAATGGATTTTTGTTCTGTTCAATTCCCCTCCAGCCAGCTCCACAGATCAACAGCATCTGAACAGTGAGAGTGAGAGTGGAAATTTCCTCCAGACAATTTAAGTCCATAGTCTTACAGTTTTGCCTACCTGGACAAGTCTTATGCATCCTTATGTCTCTTTAGAGCCGTGAAAATGAACACACATGAGACATATTACAGGATTCCCCATCAGTTTGGCTTTCATACTTTATAGTAAATGAACTTTATAGTTCATGCATCTCTTCTCTCCTTTGGTAGTTCAGCAGTAATGTCTTGTCCCAGTATCCTCAAAACAGAACCCAACTATGCTACCTCTAATAATTTCACATACAAGATACTGTCTGGAGACACTGGCATAGGGACAGGGAGAACAGAATACTACAACTAAGACAGTTTAGGAGGGTCTGAAGACAGGAAACTCAGTGTTGAAACATTGCATGTCTTTGGTAATGTGATATGGTGAATCTTTTAATTGTAAAGCTTTTTAAGATGAAACCTTTGTGGCAAACAAAATTCACCCTAGGATTTATTTAACATACCAAGGGAAATAGGCCAGTCTTCTTTTTTATATCCTAAAATGGCAGGGGATAGGATTGGGATAGAATTCAGCAGTCTATTAATTCATCCCCTTGTAATAGCAAAAATGCCAAGGTCACAACTGGGTCAATTGTGCCAAGGCAGGTAGCACTGAATTAGGCCATTCACCTTTAGCTGATAAAACAGCCTAATTCTAGGACTATCCATCTATGCTAAGCTTACCCCCTATTATCATGAATCAGCAACTACTGACTCACAAGGTATTCTGAAATAATTGTAACTTATTCTAGCAGGTTTCTTCAGTGCAGATGTAGCCAAGCAGAAGAACCAGTCTCAGCTAAATTCTCAGATTGTTCTAAACTCCAGTGTTTTATAAACACTCCACAACTGCAGACCCACCTGTGAATCTCCCTCCAGTGCAGCTTGTGCGTACATCCGCATTGAGAGCTCCAGGTCTTTAGACTGGTTCTGGTAACCGTAGTAGTAGAAATCGCCCATCTTCAAATAAGCTGTGCAAGAAACCAGTAGAAGATAATTTAGAATATTTGTAGGAATAGAATTAATCAACTATTAATGTGATGGAGAAGTTAACAGTAATTATATTTAAAGCACAATACTAAAAAACAAAGGTACTCTTTCCCTCTGGTTGTCTCTGTGGATACTTTACATCAGCCTCTCACTGAAAATATTTATCCTGGATGAAATTTCTCATGGTCTAGAAGGAATCAATGTCCAGAAAATACTTAACAAATATCTTTCTGTGATATTGCACAGTAACGAAATGCATCGAAAGATAAGGCACTTACCCAGACAGGAGCAAGCATGACATTGCACTAAGCTATGCTAAGGAGATTAAAAACTCCCAGAACTCCCAGGACTTATCTGACGTAAACTTTCCTCAAATGGGTTGAAACATTTCTACATGTTGCATTGTGCACCTGTAGCAGCTGCCTAGAAATCTCACCTGCTTTTTGCAGTGGACTATAGCAGAGCTCTTCCAGGAAGCAAGGTAGTTACCAACCCAACAGCAAAGGCAGAAAGGCTGCATGGACAGGCTAACACAGATACAGAGTGGAAGGCCATGAATGCTGTAGTGAATCATCAAGAAGAGGGATCCCCTCAGCTATACCAACGGCATCATTCCAGGCCTGGCCTGGAGTGCACTCCGCAACAGGCAATGAATTTGAGGTCACCCTGCATTGCACTGATAAGGTAGCCCTGGAAATCTCCACTGCCAGGGTTAGACTCTTCATCTCAGGCCCTACACTGGGGATTTGATCCTCCACTACTGCAGAGAAGGGTCTGAGATAAAACTCCCCTTCTGTTACTGATGTAAGGAAGAGACAGAGTAATAAAATTCTACCTCTGTTGAACCCAGCAAGTCTTTTCTCCTTTATTTGAATGGTATTACAGTCCCACCCCACGAGTCTGACCTTCAGAAGTTTCTCTAATGTATGATTGTACCAGTGGATCTACCGAAGCGTCAGGTGCTAAGGAGCTAAGGTGCCTACAAGCTCCTCAGTAAAGCTAAGAGGGCTTGTCAGCTCCTGTGGCCTCAGGCTATATCAGTGTTAAATTTCCACACATTTAAATTTTCCACACTGTTTATTTAAATGAATAGCTTGACTTATTTTTACACTCCACTTTTTCACATGCTTATTACAAACCATTTAAATGCTCTTGTGAGACAATCAGATCAGTGTTTTCAAATGTTCAGCAATGCTTTCAAAGGCACTAAGATGGTTCAGTTACTAAAGTCATAGATGAAGTAAAGTTTAAGGCCTGAGGAATGTAACTTATATGTAAATAGATCTTTTTTTTTAACAGAGAATCCTTTAGTTCCCCAAGGTAAGCTCTGCCAACATTGATAAACTCTGTACCCTAACAGAAAAACTAGTAATAAATTAGATAAGGAATCCTTTAGCCTTTATTAGTTTCTCATGACTCAATTACGATACGGAAGTATATTTGCTCTTGGATTTTCCCTTTGATAAACTAAACAGCGGGAACTCCTAAAGTCTACTGCTATCTTTTTTTCTTAAACTTTAAACTTCTTAAACTGAGTCAACTGCTCAAACTCCTGAATATCTAGCTCCTCCTCAGGGCTTAGCTTTTTTATTTTATTTTATTCAAATTTTATACATTAATGCCATAAGAAGGAAATTTTCAGAAAAGATGTGCTGGAACACAACACGTAAATTACCTTTCCTCCCCTGAAATTCCTATCAAAACATTAAAAAAGGAAATGCATGATTAACAGGGATTAATCTTCCCTTAACTTGCTCATTCACAAAGAAGTTGTGACAAACACAGTTTTTGAAATTTAAAAAAAAGCAAAATTAAAATTGAGAAAGAATTCCTTATACATACCAAATGATGGGGCATTGACTTGAGAAACAGAGAAATTGTAGTATCTCCAAACACAATCAGTTGCTAGGTATTTCCTTGCTAGGTCCTTTAAAGAAAATAATTGATTCTTTAACATCACAGGTAAGAGAGTAGGATCACATTATTATTAACAAGTGTTCCTTTTGGGATAATAAGTTGTGAATACATTTACTCACTGGTCTTTCTTCACAGATGTGTGCTAAATTTGACTGTGACACTTCAATCCCAGTTTCAGCTGCTAAAACATAATGCAGCAGAGCTTCATGCCTAATGTTAGATAAAATAAATTAATGAAAAACCTAGCAAAAATAACATGCATTTTAGTTACAGTTAAAAAAACCCTGAAAGCACTAAATAAATTTAGAAAATCACCTATGAGCGAATTTTTGGTACAAAGTTTAAGAGCAAGAGTCCGGGAAACCCAGGCAACAGCGACATATACTGGCAGTGCTCGGCATAACCAGCCATGCTGGACCTCAAGAATTTGCAGCCTTTTCCCTCTTGCATTGCAGCTAGAATAACTGGAGTGTGCATTTACTCCAAGTGCCAGACTGATGATAAAGAATTGATACTAAGCCCAATTATCTATCTAAACGTTTCAGATAAAACATTCTTAAAAGACTCAAAAAAAAAAATCCGTAATTAACTTGGCTGTGTATGTATCTAACACTCATCTGAATACTTCTTTGGTATGCTTTACTGTGTTATTTATATGACTTATTTTGTCTTGTCTTGGGCTTTTTGAAACAGGATTTGTCTCTCATTATATTTGAATGTGTGAATTAAACAAATCTCAGTCTCTTTAAGGACTCTTGGCACCTCACTGACTGTAAAACAAGTAATAAAAGCTAATACTGCATTTGCACTATAGCAATTCGGTACTGTGATACTAGAGGTGAGCAGCTCTCATACTCTCTGTCACTCATCTATTCCATATTATGAAGACTACACATTTAAAATTAAGAGGAAGTCTTTAAAATAACATGTGTACTTTCAAAATTACAAGATAAACAAAAAACCCACTTGGTGTACTTTTTTCCTACTAAAGTTTCCTATAAAAGGGTCATGCTTCCAATGATTTTCCCCACAACACAAAGCTAATACCATGGCAAGTTTCAAGTTTCAATGGCTTGTTATACTGGAAGTGAACATGGTCAAATACACATTTGACTTCAAGGGTAGGTACTTAAGCAAAGAAACTTTAAAAGAAATTGTGAAGGCAGCTCTCCTGCAGAATTGGCAGGTGTAATCTCCTGTTTCCCAACTATTTCTGCAAGATTACAAATTACTCCTTGTACTTGCCCTATAAAAACATCTAGGACAAGAGAGACCTGAGACTACAGAAAGAATTTGGGATTCCTAAACTGGGAAATTGATTCATCTGATTCTTAGGTCTCAAAGGGCAATTCAGAAAAGAAATTCCATTTAAAGCCTTTAAATCGGCCTGGGAAGATCAAACTGCCAGTACCATGTACTGACAGATGTGCAGAACATGTCTGCAAACACCAATGACTGAAGAACACATATTACTTGGTCTGGTTGGCAGTGCAACAATTTACACCTATGCAAGGTACATGAAGAGTTGTTCAGAAGCAAACATTTCAACATGAACATGCTCCTAAACCCAGAGATGAGTAGGATCAGTATTTATAAGTAACTATCCAAACACTCCCAATCATTGGCATCTTAAGTGGTGCTCCAGCAGATTTTTCATCCTAGCTGTTGAGCCCTGACTTTCTGGAATCTTAATGCTCTACCTGTAATCTACCTGTGGATGCTCATGCTGCTGCAAAGTGAGCTGGGCAGAGTCACAGGCTTGTACAACAGAATATACTACAAAAATACCAACAGTTTTTCAGAGTTGAAAACTGAGCTCAAGCCTCAGGAGAAATGTCTGTGATGGACTGAGTAAAAAGACACTTCTAGGAATTGGTTACTTCAGAACAGTCCACTGACAGTTCCTTGTAGATCTCCTAAGCCTGAAGCATTAATTAAGTACTCGCAGGGGGACACTGCAGGATTAATGAGCCATTGTTTTAATCACATATGACAGTCTGATGCCTGTACATACAGTATCTGATGCTCATGCCTCCAGCATTAACCTGGAGGCTATTTTGAAACCTCTTGACTGGCTTATTGGATATTGGAGGCTCCTATTTTAATTACAGAAAAGATAATATTAACCATATACAAAAAAATTAACAAATCTAATCCAGCAGACTGAGTTTTCATGACATGGAATTATACAGAAAAGAGAAAGCAAAATATGGGGTTTGGAATAAAGAGAATTTTAAAAGTGAAAGGTGCTCCTCTGGTTTATCCAGTGCACCTCACAAGCCACAATATTATGAGTTGAAAACCACGATCAGCTGATTCAACTATTTCACTTTACAAACTCCTTATTTTTCCCTGGATTCTGTCAGAACTGTTGAATTACGCTTTGGGTCAACTCCTCCTTCCCTTTATGTCAATGGATGTTTAGCTATGGATTTCAGTGGCGCTACTATTTCTTTTTTTCTTTGAGGTGATCCTGAATATTAATTATTTTATCATGCTATAAGTAAATGAAAAATAGAAAATAAGCTAAAAGGGAACAGGAGAAACATACCATGAAAGTTCCAGATAAGCATTGAGGGCTCTTCTGATCACATGACCTAAGTAGCCATTCTTCTCTGCAATGTGTTTTGCCCATCTGTGGAAATGATCAAACAAAAGTCAACAGTTGAGCTCCAGTAATGTAATCCCAACTCAAGCAGATTCAAAGAATACAAAAGGATATGGGATCACCTTCTGACTTTTTCTGTAAAACAAACTATGGGATTTAATTGTAATTGCTGCATCAGTCTTGTAAAAACTGACTGAATGAGAACATGATGTCCATTTATCTCTATGAGCATATTAGAGACATCCTGGTTTTTCTTGGCAATTTTTTTTGGAGAAAACGAACATAAGTTAAAAAGTGCTATCAGTAGTTATCTGCCTCTTTTTCCCATGCAAAATACCAGTTCTATCACATCAGGAGTCTGACATTTCTTGAAAATCCAAAAAAGCAAGGCTTTGTTAGATACAAAATTTCCAAGTTGTTTGATACAATCTCTACAAGTTGTTCTGGAAAACATAAAAAATACTAGAAGTACTCAATATCTGTCAAAATCTACTGGTCATTTAAATAATACACATGCTCATGCAGATCAAACATTACTGTAGAAGAACCTTTTGTCAAGGAGGTAAGCACCGTGAAGTACAAGACTTTATTTAGACTATGGACTTAAAAATCACCAGCAATGACAATATTCACATCAGAATTATACTGTCATTTAGTAAATGGTCTCATTCCTTACATTACAGCTTTTTCTGGATCTCTAGGGAAGTCTTCCATATTTCCTGTGATGTAGTACAGAGAGCACCGTAAAGTCCCTTCTATATGTCCTCCTTGGGCAGCTTTATAGAAATAGCGTGCAGCAACTGTCTGTGAAGAAACAAGAGACAATTAGCAACTCTGCACTACTAATATTTATTGAGATTTTTTTCCTCAGGACTTGTTTCATCAGACCAATTAAAATAGGCAATTGGCTAATGAAGGCAAGACAGTTTAGTGCACAACCACTGTGCTCAAATCTTTGAAACTGCTTTATAAAAGAAAACACAGATTGAGTAAGTAAGGCCAGAACTGCAGAAGTGGGAGGGTTGTGTGGCTCTCCATGTTTTACCCTCAGAAACTGTAATCTATGAAGTAAAACAAAACAGCATACAGCCTGAAATAATTTATTTCAGGAAATTATTAACCATCAATATATGTTTTCTGTGATTGAGCATAGACTTCAGAGTATCCATCATAGCCATAACTTCTCCTTGCCCTTGGCTTTGGTGATTAAAGAAACCTGGGCACTTTTAGGTGTACTCTTATAATCAGTTCGCTTTGAAATGTGTTTTTTGGTCCCCGGGAAAGGAAAATGTGTTTGCCAGATGCACATGTTGTTGAGCACCACTGCTGTTGGAAGCAAAAATGCTCACTGTCTGGAGTTTATCCAGATCTCAGAACTCACAGGCCACACTGGAAACATCTTTCAGCTCCAAGCATGAGGTCTGCCTGTGTTTATTACAGCCTACCTCACTGTATTCGTGCTGTTGGTCATAAACTAATTAAAAGAAATAAATTAATTAAAATTAAGAAATAAATTAAAAGAAATATAACTAAAATAGACCCTTCCCATTAGGGGAAAAATTATTTTGCACATATTGAAAAGTTAATGGCTTGTTTCACAAAAAGACAAAATAAAATGCTGCAGTCTACCAGAACTGTAATAAATAGTTACATTTTCAAGTCTGGATTGAAGGCCTTTCACTGCAGTTCTGAGGTTTGCAGAAGCTACGTGAATGTAGCATAGCTGTTCATGAGTTCAGGGACAAGGTTGTGCTGCTTTCAGTTACTGTGGAATCCTTTCCCTATATACTTTCCAATCTAAAACTGAGAGAAACCAAAAGATCACATGAAGCGAGAGCACACACTATCTTTCCTGGCTGCTGTCACTAGAAGGAAGAAAGCAAAGGCAGTTACTGGAGGAAAACCTGAACCTGTTTTGTTTCTAAATTGAGGGAGTACAAACACATGCACATAATTTTGACTATTTGAGTAACATCTCTAAGCAATCTGACTGAATCCCCCAGTAAAACCTTCCTTTGTGATAAAAGGTATCAAAATCCAATGCAGAGTGAACACAACAATCTCAAGAATGAAGCAAAACCTTTTAAACTGGGTCCTAATGTAAGAAATAGTAACGCTAAATATTTACTCACTTGATTTCTACCAGGTACTCCAGGGTAAATCCCATCTAAATATAGGACACCAAGGTTGTATGATGCATCTGGATTTCCCAATTCTTCAGCTATTAACCAGTGTTTGGCTGCTTTTCTGTAGTCTCTTTTAAAATTGTGGTAATACCATCCCAAGCCATTCACTGCCTGGGGCAAGCCCTGATGGAAGAAGAAGAGCACCCTCAGGTCACACATTTGGTTCTGCTTTGGGTCACTTCTGCAACTAAGGTTTTTTCCCCCACTACTCTTCCTTGTGGCCTCATATTTAGAGTGAGGAATAAGGCTACAGTGTCATCTTATTCATCTCAGCTGTGTCTGCATTCAGATTTTCACTTGTTGACAGGAATAAATTGTGACAAATTTTTCACCTGTTTCCTCTGCAAGGACAAAACAGGACACTTATTCTTGTGAACTCCCAGAACCCAGTTGGCAGGATTAGCAATGAAAAAACCCACTTCTTTTAAGCTAGAACATTTCCTTAGGAATAAATAGAAAGCAATGAATACAGAACTTTTTAATGCTGCTTTCAAATTGCATTTGACCAATATCATACAGATCTGCTTAAGATATTGCTACTTGCTATTACCAAGTAGCATTTTTGCATCAATAATTACCGATCAAGAGGAGAAAATCTTTTTGGGACAGTTTTTATTTTTGTTGCAATGAGTCACCACCTCCTTGCACAAACTGGTGGATCATATGGGGCTGGAAGTATGACAGCCTGTTATTAACTTACCCATTAGAAGGTAAAAGCAGTTAA
Source organism: Pseudopipra pipra (assembly GCF_036250125.1). Lineage (NCBI taxonomy): Eukaryota > Metazoa > Chordata > Aves > Passeriformes > Pipridae > Pseudopipra > Pseudopipra pipra. The sequence continues at coordinate 57,201,275 of NC_087552.1, read as the reverse complement.
AATTTTCAATAATTATGGTGTTGTTTTTGTATAGAAAATGTGCTCTGGAGCATAAAACCCTAAGTATCTGAGTTCAAGGAGAGTAAGGAAATTGATGTCTCTAAGATTCTTCCTGAGCCAAGGGAATTTTGATCACAGCATGAAAGCCACTCAGTTTATTCAAACCTTTCCCAAACAGGCAGTGGAACAGGTAGTCTCTCCTGTTTCAAAGAAATCATAGAACAGGCATAGAGCTAGTCTCCCAGTTTGGGAAAATAAGGCTTTTGCCATTCATGGTGAAGACACTGAAGAAGCAACCAGTATTTACACAGAATTATGATAACAGGCATTTCATATAAATCAGAGTTCATTATTATTAGCACCTGGCATAGGACTTCTACAATACAATATTTATTGCATTTTACCTTGGCTGCTGCTTTCTTCATCAATTCCAATGCAAGTTTCATATTCTTTTTCACACCTTGGCCCTAGGAAATGCATATGTGAAACAATCAAATGCAGGCTGATAAAAATTCACTTCCGCACATTCAAAATGTCTTTTAACACTGATACTACTATTTACCAGGTGTCACTTGGCTTTAAACAGTTACAACAAAACAAGTAGCTTTGTGTCATCCCTCCTTCACAGCTTTACAAAATCTCAGTGATTCAGTCTAGGAACAATTACTTCAGCAGCATATTCAAGTGATTTTTATGGGTAAATAATATCACGAATCTTTAATTTTTGGCATCTGAGCAAGAATGAACAGCATTCAAAGGGGCATAGGTTGCTCACAGTAAGAGCTCTCAGCTTTCCTGAAAAAGGATGTCAAAGTGTCTCCAGAGGAAATACACAGATATCATGCTTATGATATAAATTAATTCCAAACACGGGTCAAACAGATTATGGGTGCTCAAAATTAACACAAACAAATCTAAAGCAAGCATTTTGTAGAGAACAACCCTGCACTGTCAAAGAAATGGGATGAAGACTTAATGGTTCTTCACTAATATCTCTAACCTTTAGTGCTCATGGCTGTTTCATGGGTGACACTGCTCAGCTGATATACTTTATCTGACTCAGGTGGGGTTGGTTATGCTTCAGTTTAGCCTCTGCTGTCTAGTGCTTCTAGCAGGGAAAAACTAACTGCATGCAGAGACAATTTAATTCCAACTTAAAAAAAAAATCCCAGAGATCTAATGAAGGGCATTCTAAGAAAGGATCAAATTTTTACCTACATCTCTACACCAAGGCCTATGCCTACTAACTAGTTGGATTTTTGAGGTGACAAGACATTAGGAAAAATTAAGACTCACTAATTGGGTGGTATTTTGATCCCGAATCTGGCTCAGAACAAAGTGACTAAACTGCTTTTAACTGGCTCTTCTTAAAATTTTTGTGCCTTTCTGATAAAAAAATCAACATTAGCTTTATGTCTAGTGATTGATTTTCAGAGTAAATCTAAAAGCACTTGTATACAGTCTTCACTGCAGACAACTTAGAAACATCATGTCATAGGAATGATTATTTTGAAGTGAAAACATGAAACTTGACTTACCTTAAATAACACAATGGCATAATCATATATTAACACTGGATCTTCTGTTTCTATTGCACCCTTTGCATACCATTCTATTGCAGCTTCAGGATTTTTTGCCACTCCTTGTTGGCCCCAAAACAGCATCTGAGCCAACCGTTGCTAAAAGAAAACAGCATAAGCAGTAATGTTATAAATGCTAGTATTGAAACTGGAATTGCAGGAGCAGACTTTTTCAGCTTAGATGCATTTCAAATGTATTAACAATATACAGTTATACATCCTCAACAGTTTGAAAATGATTGGTTGTCAGGAATATTCAGAGGGCTTCCCTGATATTAAATCTACAGCAGGGATATTTTTACAGCTGTCAGTATCACAGAAGTCTGGATTGATTTAAGTGCAGAGATAAGGGATAAACACAGATTTGATGCACGTAAATGGCTCAGAATTACACTTATTGCTGCTGGTCTCAGATCAGCAACAGGAATTGCACTGTATCAAATACAAACCCGGGGAAAAGGATCAGAGAAGGAGGTTGCCAAGACTTGACGACTCTTCCCTTTTGCCTTGCATCATCGTTTTAGCTTTTCATGGTTACTGGATACTATCAGACAGAAACATGGGAAATAGTTCAAGCTCATAAAAAAGAAGCAATTCTGGGTAGAAAGAGAAAACATCTGTCTGCTTCACTCTCCTCCAGCACTTTTCTACTAATCCTATAGATGTACATACCTGATGTGTGTCTAAAACCAAGAAAGAGGAAATTTATTACTTTATACCTGTGCAGCTGCATTTCCTCTTGTTGCTTCGTGCTTTAACCACATAAAGACATCACCATTTTCTTTTGTTTGGGCTTTTAGCAGTTCATCATCCATCAGTCTTATAGTTTCAACAAATGCCTGAAGAGTAGGTGAACAGAAAAAAAATTATTACACAATGAATTTACAGATCTGCTACCAAAATGAAAATGCTTTCCATTTCCTGCTTAGCCCTAAAAATTCATGATCCATTCTGGGTTTTAAAATTCTCATCACTCCTCTGATGACCAGTCCATTAATTATTCTTACACTCAATGTAAAAAACACTACTTTGCTACAGTACAAAAATGTAAGTCCACTCTACACTGGAAAGGTACACCAAGATATCAACAACTGAAAAGAAACCCCAATCCATCTTTTAGTTTTACATCCAAGTAACAATGACAAAGAAGTGCTTTTAAGCCTTTTAAGACTTTCTACTTTCTATAAAAATCTCTTCCAAAAGATAAAAAAGGCTAGCAGAAAGTTTGATGAAGACCTGCCCCACAGAACTCCATGGTACGTCGGCTGATTTTTAGATTTTCAGCAATCAAAATCTCTCTATTTTCTGTACAATAATCATTCTTTCTGATAAGCCAGGATTCTAGCACTAATCTACCTTGAACATTCTTTACAGATAGAGCTGTGTTACCACTTGTTTAGTAGCTCATTCTAAAATCATTTTATTGTAACTTTACCAGGTAACTATTTAACAACCAACATTTGATTATAGAAAACGTATAAATATGGAGAGGACAATTTATCTCTTGCATGAACTTCATTATGTTTGCCTATTAAAATGGCAGATCAGTTGCTTAATAAACACATCCAATTATATTCATAATTAAAAATCTGAGTGAGGAATTCGGGCCCAAGAAAAACAATTAGACTTTAATGAAAGATAGGCATGTGGACAATTCTGAGGATTTGAGCCTAATTTTGATTTTGATTCCCCCTTGCTAAGAAACAAAGTAATGATACCTACATATAATTTGGGGGATTTTGTAACAATCGTCAAATCATAGAATGATTTAGGTTGGAAGGGACTTTTAAAGATCATTTAGTCCCACAGCTCTGCCATTGGCAGGGACATGGATCAGATGAGCTAATATTTGTAAATCAAGACCAAAATGTTCTGGCCACACAATTAATATTAATACGTGAAAAATAATTTGCACAGAAAACAAATTCAGATGCAGTTATAACTCTTTTACCTGTTCCCCTTTTATATTGTGTTGATCCAGTGATGTCTTTATTGCAATATTACTGTAATAAGCATATGACAGCTCCAAATCAAGTGGATAGTTATTAATGCCTTGATAATGTTTATAGCCAAGATTCATCATAGCAAGTCTCTCATTCCCCTGAGCTCCAACCAAACTATACAGCAGTCCCTGAAAAAAAATCAACAGACATAAACAAGAGTGAATTCATTGCACATCTCACAAGTTTAGCACTTTCCAGGAGATTTACAGGGGACAGAGTGTTCATAGTGGTAGCTGATATACTAGTTATACCATGTAAACACAGTTACAGCAAGAACAGCTCCAAAGGAGTTAAAGTGTCTTATCTATGTATAGAAAGACTTGAAAGAAAAGCTAGACTGTAAATACTTTGGAAGTATTGCACTTATTCTGCAGCAATTTTTTAATGTCATTTTATTACAGTGTTGTTTATACTCTGACACTTTTTATACCCAGCAGTGACTTAACTAGTCCCACTGATGCCAAGTGGAGTTTTCACAGTGAATTCAGTGGAAACATATGGAAGTTAATGAACAGCACCTAAGAATTTTACCCTAGGGATCTGACAGAACTAGTAGGACAGGACCTGTGGCTGATAAGGTTTCAGCACAAATCTCCCTTGAGAAACATGTTAATTAGTCTATGTACCACACATTTGCCCAAAACCATTTTCAGCACTACTATTATTTTTCACCTGTATAGATTTAAAAACAACGGTGTTCTATTTGTGCTGGATATTAAATTATTTCCTACGCTATCTGAAGCAGATCCAATGATGAAATGACTTAGCCTCCATAATTACCACTAGGTATATTCCCTAATTAGAGTATAAAGAAGGTTTCTGTCTAAGGTTTCTTGTGTTTGAAGAATTGCAGGTGAGCTTGAGGTCTCTGATTGGCCTCTCAGAGGTTCTGCTGATTTAGTGTCCTGTAACCATAACAGGCAGATCTGCTATTTTTTAATGAGTGTTTTATATTATACTATTATATCACAATGAAATATCTGTTGGCGATTTTAGTGTTGCCCTCTTCCCGTGACATATAAACACCTTCCCTTTATTTGACCTTGAAACTGAATCACATGGAAACATTTCAGTTATTTGCAACCTGCCTAAAAGGTCAAAGTTCACATACTCTGCAGTTGCTCAGCTGAAGCACAGTCACTTTTTTCCAAAAGTAAACTGTTCTACTTTTGTTACCCTTAATCATTTGACCATAATATACATAGTGCCACATTTTTGCACACTGTAAAAAGGGACTTCTTTCCTGACTGTACTATGCACCTTTTCCAATTTATGAGATTTGCCTGATGTAAGACTTTTTTCTTACCCATCTACAGATGACTGTGGGTGTCTCAAGGGCTATTACCTCATCCTAGCTCCACAATGACTAGGAAAAGCTGTACATTCTATGCTTTATGGTTCACTTTACCACCATTTTCAGGTCTTACTAAATCATTGCTTTCCTTGTTCTGGATGAGCAGGATAAAGATTCCGACCACCAAGACTTCATAAAGACATCACTGTTATCAAGTTATTTACAAGTAGCTTTACTGGGAAATCCCTTCAACCACTGACTGGATCTGGAGGCCATTTCAATTTTTTTAATTCAATTGATCACAAATTCATCCCATTTCTAAATTGCCCTTAAAGGTAATTAGTTTCACAGACATAACCACACATACTAAACATACTACCTTTATACGATCCACGGACACACCGAGCCCCGTTTCAAATATAACTGCAAGGAAATAGGAAGCCTTATGGTATCCACAACAACTGGAATCCATCAGGAGAGGGACAGAGGAGCCCATATTGCTGAGGCCATTGGCACTGGACAGACCTTTCACAACCTTCTCAAATATCCTCCGGCCAACTTCTACAACTGTATCACTTCCATCTTCTAACACTAAAAATAAAATATAGGATGCACAGTTATTGCAAGAGTTAAAATTAGGAATGGATTTCCCCTCCTTAAGTTAATGGGACTGAGACAGATTCTGTTATTTCTCATGCTGAACGGTATTCTCAATGCAGACAAGTAAAATTCAACCAAAATACAAGGTATTATTGAATAGGAAGGGTGAATAAAAATCAAAAAAACCGCCCCAAAGTAACTAACCACTAAAAACATAAGGATATTTCTATGATTCCTTCTACCTAAAAAGCCATCCTTTCATCTGCAGCGTATTGTAACATGATATTCCTTTACTAAGTTAGCTGATGTGAAAAAAAAAGGTATAACACATGAACTGAAGTCAAAGGACACTAACTTACATGACATATATTGTGGAGTTATTCAAGACCAATAAAAAACCCCCCATGATTACCATCTGGACTACTGAAGTCTATCTCTTGTAACAGTTTGAACAAAGTGTGGTACTTCTCCCTGAGCTCTTTTCCCCACATGAAGGCATCGCATTTGGATATTTTTCCATATTTGTGAATCAGCTCCAAATAATAGTTTTCATAGTAACCTAGAGAAAACAATACATTTAAGATATGAAAGTTGACTTTGCCGGCCTTGAAAACAAGCTTCTGGTAGGAAAATGATGTTTCTAGGGTAAACTAAAAAGTCATGGACAAGATGGGCACCTTCTTGACACACAGCAGTACTAAAAACTCCTATAGCTAGCACCACTTAAAAATACATTAAGATTTCTTCTTCCATACTCTGGTCACAATGCATGCAATTGACTGCTAATTAGAAACATGGGCTTGTTTTCAGCACACATTTTAAGACACGTTACTTTTCTTTCACTAAAGTGGATACTTTGATATAAACCTGTTAATTACAGACCGTTAGGCAACTGTGGCAGAAACATTACCGCAAAACTCATCTATTTTTGGGAAAGGGCTTAAAATACATTTGCCTTTAGGGTCATTTTGAAAAAGAAATGGAAGAAAGGCAATTGTATAGACTACATGTAAGCTTGAAAGTATTTCTTTTTCCTTTTATGCACTTGTCTTATTAGAGAAGACATATCAAGATGATTAAAGTTTGTATTTCACAGTACAAAAGTATTTGCAGGGACAAAACCACAGTTTTAGCTACCAGTAACAAACTAAACTCTTGAAATTGCATTTTTTTCTTGTTATGGCTGAATTAAGTTTACTTTTGATGATTGATATCCAGATTCTTTTAAAAGGAAAGCAAACAGGACTCCAAGGATGACAGTTTAAAATTCCTGTGTCATAGATCAACACTTACAACTTCTGTGAGCTTTTTCGCCTTGCCTTACAATATATCTGTACTCATGAACTATTTCTTGAATGTCCATACATCTCTCGTAGTAGAGTTCAATTTGTTCCACTGTGTCTTTGTCACGAAGAGGATTAGAAATCTATAAAAAGGCAAACGATGGATAAATGTCATCCCTAGTATCTGTTGTTGTCTACGCTCAGCTAGAAAGAAGTGTTGTGGGTAAATAACAAAAGGAAACAGATTATTCACTACAATCAGTTTATCTGGCACATCATGTGTTAGACAACCTAATGGTGGCCACAACAGACTATGACTTTAAACAGTCAGCATAATCCAAAAATCATGGATGAACTTTCAAAAGCGACCAATCCCATGTGACTTTTACCACCAATTTTAACAAAACCATAGATTAATCTAATATGTCCAATACTGTATCATCAGAAAGTGGGAACAAAGCATTAGTGAAAAGAAGTCCTTATTAAATATAGATTCATGAACATTGCTTTACACATTCACTGCCCAAAGCATTATCTTTTAGTGTTTGAAGTGGCAACTAATATTGCTAATAAAGCTAATGTGTTCCTAGATATTATTATGCTTTATAGCAAGTTTATCACTTGGTAAGAACTCCAGTTAAAAAAAATAAAATACAGCCATAGTTGGCTGCTAATATTTAAACATTTCCAAACAGTGCTTTTGCTTACCTGATCTGTTTCCAACACATTGAGACGATAGTATTTCACAGGTCCAAAGAATGCTTCAATACCACTTACATATCCACTGCCTCCAAGAACAAAGTATCCAGCAGTGTCATCATAATAGAAATCTTCCCTAAAACTTGAGAACATTAAAGAGAAGTAAACTGACTATCTAGAGGCATTGTGAAAGAAAAAAAGAAATTAGTATCTCAGAATTCCTGTAACTGACAGTCTTAAACTCATTGCAAGTGTCTTTTTCTTTGTTCATTTGTTTATTCTCAAAATCTACTCTACCATTTAGTGTGATAAATTTTGGAGTAAATGTAACAAATCCTTTGTCTACAAACATATCAAACCAGCAGGGTGTTTTATTTTTCTGACCTGTAAGTATCTTCTAATGTTTTATGCACCATTACCCAACCTCAAAGATTTCAGTTTCACTTCTCCCTTGCACTTTTCTAAAACTGGCATATGAAAATTTAAGTTATATTCTACATTTATTATTTACAATTTTTCAATTTCTGGTTTGTTAAGCATAGCAGAGAAGCAACAATATTGAAGTCTGCCATGCAGTTCACTGTTATGCAGTTTTCTTATTAACAGTGGGTTTTTTTAATTATTTACACAAGAAAGAGTCAATCTTAACTTATAGTGAAAGGGAACAATTAAAGATTCATTTAAAAAATTATTCAGTTGCTTAGAATAAAGGATAGAGCAAGAATACTTTTGGTAGCAATTTTGCTCTCTAACTAAGCAAAGCAGGTAACAATTTCACTGGTGAAATCCTAGCTCTCTCACAGCAACAGCAAAACTTGACTTCAATAAGGCCAAAACTTCATTTGAAGACTGATCCTAACGACACCGACCTGGCAATCAGTTTCTAGTGAGGGCTTTCAGACTCTAGTACTGGATCATGCACTGTGTTAACCAGCTTATGGCTTTAACAAAAACATTCAGCTCATGCCCAATGTAATCACAGTAATGCAAACTGGTTTTGAAAGCATAGTGTGGAAGAAGACCACAGACATTTTGAAAATCAATTAGAATATCAGTTACAAACTTGTGCTCTCCTTCTGCCATTTTCTGTATCTGAACACACACAAACATATTCCTCCACAAAGGGGAAAATGCTGCTTACGTAAAAGATTGATGATGACGTCTTTTCAAATTCTTCCCAACACTGCTTACTTCTATCTAAAAGAACACAGAATATTAATTATAATAGAAGAAATGTTACAGGGTACATTTATTTCAGTCTTAAGTTGCTCCAGGGGAGGTTTAGATTGGATACTAGGAAAAATTTCCTCCCTGAAAGGGTTGTCAAGCACTGGAACAGGCTGCCCCTGGAAGGGGTGGAGTTACCATCCCTGGAAGTGTTCAAGAAATGACTGGATGTGGCACTTGGTGATATGGTTTGGTTGACAAGGTCAAAGGTTGGACTCGATGATCTTGGAGCACTTTTCCAGCCTTAATGATTCTATGATTCTTGTCACTCAATAGATGCAAGACCTTCACCTCAGGGCTGTTCTGAATCCACTCTCTGCTCAGCCCGTATTTGTGCTTGGGATTCCCCTGACCCAGGTGCAGCACCTTGCACTTAGACTTGTTGAATGTCATGAGGTTCCCATGGGCCCACCTCTCAAGCCTGTCCAGGTCCCTTTGGATGGCATCTCTGTCCTCCAGTGTGTCAACCACACCACACAGCCTGGTGTCATCGGAACACTTGCTGAAAGTGCACTCAATCCAACTCAGTCAATCAAAGTTAATTTCCCAAAGCTGGATGTCTGAACGTCCCCGGATAACTTCTAGTTTTAGATTTTTCATTCTTTTAGTATGTGAGCATGTACAATTTACAGTATTTCTCTCAGTCTCAGCTATTAATGAATTTGTCAGAGGCATAATGAAATAAGACACATCTCAGCCTTGACCCAAGCATACCTGCCCACCCTTAAAAGAGAGATCCAGTCGAAACCATTGCTTCAGAGGAAGGCTGAAGCTAGTTTTCACTGCAAGGTCATCACCCTTCACGAGATGCATCTGAATATGCACATAACCTGACAGCAACAAAGGAAGAAAAAGGAAATAAACACCACAGAAACATTAACAGTAAGAATGGGTTTCCTAATGTGATTCTGTCCTCTTCATCCTCTTCATCACCAACAGAAATCTGGGCATGCACCAAGCCAAACATCAGCTCTCACAGAATCCCACAGACACATGCTCCACATTTCAGTTACACATCTCAGATGCTAATGCTCAGCCTCCCATACGAAACTACAAAATGAAAGCCAACTGTCCGAGGGATAAACAGACTAAATAAAAGGCAAACAGGGAGGCTCAAACATCAGAAAGCAGATGTGACTTCCAGTAAAAAGCAGAAAGGAACAGTAGACAATGGTATCCACTCAACACTAACTGGGGGCATGTGAGTGCAATGATCAAGTACAACATGACTCTACCCTCCCCTATTTGGACCTGCAGAAGCTAGACTCCTGGTCTGAGCTCTTAAGACCAGAACAGGCTATTATGCTAGTCTAGTCTAACACTGAGAACAAAACTGGCTGCAAAACTTCTCCAAGCAAATATCATAATAAAGCTGATAACTTCCATTTTTGTTTGTTCTTCAAAGAAAAGCATCCAGTTTATAATGGATAAACTAATTATCTAGATTGGTAGCAAGACAGAGAAAATGAAAATAGCAAAAATAACAGAGAGGAAAAGATCAGTTGTGAAACTTGCAAAGAAGGGAGGAAAAATGTGTTACGAGAAAGCCAGGTATACACTTTTACAACTCTGCATGCTTATTTCCTCTGTGAGCCTGCCAGCCAGCTCCCAGCTGTTTCCCTGGCAGGAATAGTCCTTTACTGCAAGCATTGAGAGACTAAGATGGTCCTACTACCTCTTAACTTTTTTCTTGATCAGGGAAACAGACTGGGATTCTTGAACACTGAAATGCAGACGAGACCTTGAATCATTTTGTCTTTTTCTAAGGCTACTTCAAATTATAAAAAAATTTCATGTAGTATGTATATAGGAATTAAGAACAATTTAAAACAACACTTTAATAATAAGAACAAAGGTTGTTCATTGAGGTAAGACTGTTTAATCCCAGTGTGTGTTCCTGGTCTGTAAGATTTAGTCCATTCTCCTCACAAAGCAGATATTTCCTGAAGTGAGCCACGAATAGATGCTGTGCAACTATTTCTCAGTTTTCCCCTATTAATTTAGTAGCTACTCTCCTATTGAGACACTATAGTCAAAAAGAAGCATTTTTCAAGGAATCAGGTCTGATAACATATTTTTATAAATGTTATTCGTAGGCACAGATCTATAAAGACTGTATCAGACCCCTTCTGAAAGCCATTAATAATATCCCTTACCTTCCTCGTTTAGAAACACGGCAGGAGTACCATACATTTCTTTCAAATCAATAAAATAGATTATACCACACAGATCCTTTTCACAGTGGTGGAGTAGATATAGCCAGATTGAAACGGTGAACCTGCATGAGCAAAAGCAAACAAAAAATCCACTCCTGATGAAAACTCTCTCTAGTTTGAAAAGCATGCATTTTACTTTAATTTAGCAAAACTTTCTCACACATGTAATCTTCAGAACAGAACACATCCTCTGCAGTGAAAACCTTCAGAATAACCACACTTAACACTCTCGGACCTTTGATCTCTTTTTAACCACAGACTTTTGTGGTAATGACAGAAGAGAGTAAGGAAGCATTATCTGAACCAATTCCAGAATACCGGGTCAGAGCTACTTCCAGATCCCACATCAACATGGAACTGAAAATACAACAGAGACAACTTGGAGCCAACCTCCCACATGCAGGCTACACTACAAAATCTCCAGATGCATGGTCTTGTCATCTTGACTGTTGAAGCCAGTAAAAACTTTTGTGTCTTCTACACTAAAAGCAAACTGTGAAAATGTGTTTGGGAGTAGCAGCTAAAAATTAATCCAATCTCTGGACAGTACAGATAGCTATGAATAGCTGTCACAGAGCTATCACAGGATAAATAAAGGTGGAGCCTCTGCAAACTACAGAGAAGCGCAAAATAAAAAACCGAAGACTTATAAATGTCTGTACAAAGCTGGTTGAGGTACTAAAAGCTGAACTTGTACCACAATATCTAATTTTAAGGAGTTCCTCTGTGCCAGATGAAATCTGCTTCTATGCTTTTAACAGCAATTAGATCACTTATTTCTGTAACATTGCCATAGCAGTTAGGTCAATGCTGAATGCCTTTAAAAACTGTACCGCCAATGTACAACTCAGCAAAGCACTATAACTATATCATATCTGATGAAATAGTTTACTTTTCTTAGTGACTTTTAGAAAAAGATATTCAGCTTTTGCATTTCTTAATTAATTAATAAAGGTCAATATTTGTTTATAATACTTCAGCATTGGGTCAGCTTGCATTGCTTCTCTCTTAAGAAGTTGCTTAACACGGTACTTTGTATGTTTTCCTAAACTAAAGCAATGTTGATCTGAAAGGCTAGCACCTGTTCTCTTGCTTTAAACAAATGCAAGGGTGATTAAGTTTTCCCTAACAGAAACTACACTTTAAATAGCTAGTATCACCATTTCCACCAGAGATGGTGAGGTAGAAAGGTTTGTAAATCACAACCACTTGTATATTGATTGTTATGACCTACAGGCAAACACTGTGCTTCCAGAAATACTGCTCATGCTCATATATCGCTCTTTTTACCTTCCATCTCTGCCAATATAGCAAACTCAAATGCCGCAGCCTTGATTGCCAGGCTGAGACCGTATCTGTTCTGGACACATTTCCTGGGACAGAGTTTGGAACAACGCTGACTCATTTCACATTCCCCATTGCTGCAGAATGACGAACAGCATGAGTAGTCCCTTACAGTCCCAGCCTATCCTTGCTGCAGGCTGTCCACTGGTAGCCACCTCAAATGACAGTTGTCTATCTCCAGCTCTCTTTCTCTACAAATCCCTGACTGAACCCAAACAAGTAACTTCAGTTAGATTCATCTGCTTCTATTGACCTTTTGGTGCAGTGGGGAACCACTGCTCACATACAGAGAACTGAAGAAAACCTCTCTTCCTCTTCCTTGACAGAGCTACCTCAGGCTGTCACGCAACCACAACATGTACTGGAGACATCACTTGAAGGAAAACACTGTGCGGATCAGGTAAAGAGCTTCATAAATTCATGCCATGTATTCTCAACCAGAGCTTGAGCGCCTCAGTGCCAGAAGCAGAATGCAACTGTGTTGGTGAGCAAAGGGCAGCAGGCTGTCACCCATCCTGAAGAAACTAGGAGCTAAAAATTGCTCTGTAGTTATGGCTTCAGAGCTATAGTCTGAGGGCTAGTAATTTGCATGCAACCTGCGCTCTCTGGCCAGTCATCTTCAGCACTCTTCCTGTGCTCACAGGCCAAATGCAAACCAGCAGGCAAGTTCCAGTTCCTGCAATCATTTCCTACTTCTGTAATAATGTTCTCAGAGTAAGAGCATCTGGTGGAAGAGAGGTATATTTATGTATGTCTTGTCCTCCAAAGTTGCAAAATATGACTGACAAGTTGTGACAGTTTTGGGAAGGGGAAGAAGAGCAGAGCAAGATGATCTTTTAAGAGCAATTCCTCTCTAACTGAATAGTGTGCAGAGGCTAAGGAGTTTTACTCCTGACTAAGTAGAAGAGTTTACACAGTGATGGTGAAAGGAAATAGAGTAAGGTCAAGCTGGAAGACTTATTTAGGCGGAGGATCCTATCACTAAGGGCTTGTCAGCCGCAAAATAAATCAGAGTGTGAATTCATAGGGATAAAGCTGCTCCAAGCTGCTCGCCCTTGCAAGAAACCTTACTCTGCACTTGGTCTGCAAATAATGTTATAAATGCAGATCTGTTTGTAATGCAGAAAACCCCAGGCTAGCTAGTCCTGAGGAAGCAGCCTGATCATGACAGCTAACTCATCCTCCTAACTGTACCTAACCCACTCAGTTACACCCACTATTGGCTTCTCTTGCATAGCACCGCACTGACACCTACTCTAAGTACCTTTCTGAGGTTCAGCTTAATCCAGTCCAAAACTGAGATCACAAAGAACTGCTAACTAGATTACTTTTGCACCTTTTCTCAAATTACTAGGCAGTATTCCTTTAACTTGTGGTGTAGCCCAAGAGTTTAAGCACATTCTATAGCCTTCAATAATCAAGTACAGCCCAGTTCAATTATTTGCCTATACTTACATGGGATAATCAATCTGATGTTGTCTGGCTGTCTCAAGTTCTCTATTTTCAAATTGTTCAAATTTCTTCACAATTCCTGTTTTTTCCCCACTGGAAGCATATATAAATTCAAGAATCTGGACCCCATCTGTAAAATACAATCTTTCTTAATCTGCCAGACAAAAAGCATTGATAACCAATTAATTAGCTCACACTCCTACAGTCAAACATTTAAAACACAGATTAAAACAGATTAAAAATTAATACAAACCCTCAATAAGTCCTTAAACACAAATTCACTTGCTGTTATTAAATACATTACAGTCTTGGACCAAATAACCCATGGAAAGCGAAATGGAGTTCATTTCCAGCTGATATTAGAAGCAGAGAAAGAACAGACTAATTTAAAACTAGATACGTAAAGAACCAGTTAGTAAGGAAGAAACCTTCATTTATCTCATTTGCTTAAATCTCATTTTATCTTCAATTATGCCTGTGTGACATTACTCCACAGCTCTTGGACTTGTTCTCCATTTGCACCTCTCTATATTGTACGTATGGATAGACACCACTTTTGTTCTTAACTGTATGGATAATCCTGTAATAAAACTGATAAAGCTGCCCCTCCTAAGAAACAGGAGAAAAATCTTCAAGGCCATGATATATCTACTATCAGATTGCTTAGAAAAACTCCAAAATCAACAAAAAAAACCCAAACAAAAGACACCAATAAAACAACAAAATAAACCAAACCCTGAGGAATTTGTTACAAGCTTATTTTAAGAAACTAAATTGAAAAAAATGTTATTTCCTCCTATTTTGTGTTATACTGATTTAGATTAGAATTAGATAATACATAAGATATTTCACAGTGTTGTCAGGTGTCATATGCTGTCTCCAACAAACATTTTAGAAAGCCTCCGAAGGAACCAACATCATCGCTTTCTTGTTCTTCTTCAGAGCATTTACAAGTCAGTGTAGTGAAAATAAGTGACACAAATACCATTGTGGGATTTTCTAGGAGAGAACTGTGTAGCAACAAATAACCTTTTTCCTTTTAGGTTCTGCTTTGAGTATGCATTGATGGCAAAAACAATTGTCAGCAGGTGTAAAGCTAGAGATAGGTAGGCAGAAATAGAAGTCAGAACTCAAAAAAATCTAGAAAGCAGAGTTGTGAGCTTCAATAGTCTATACAGTTGGCATGACACAATTTTTTATTTAAAATTATTACTTTTTCTTTTAAAATGCTTGTCCATAGTGGTTTGCCAGGGAGAGGGGGAAGTGGTACTATGAAGTTTAGTGCACTATAATGCTTTAAAATGTATTTCTGGTGTGTGGCCATCACCTTAAGCAGAAGTAGATTACCTGTGTGAGAATTATGTATGCACGAACTGCAGAACTGACTCTGAAATAATGCAGTAAGGGACTGAACAATTCTCTGAACACAAAGGAATGATGTCCACTGACATCAGTGGGTTTTGACTGAAGTTGCTTGAATACACTTAGAAAATAGAAGGCCATGCTGCTACAAATCTCCAGGCTTGCTATGATGAAACAAGCTGAAGGGCTCGATGCCTTCAGTCATTTGCAAGGGTAACCTCACAGTTATGAAGTTTACATGTTCAACAATGTTTCCCAAGTAAACCATCCTAGGTAAAATTTACTACTTACTACCAGTAGTCACTTTTTAACAGCTTATTTGTGTTATTTGTGTCCCACTAGGTTCCTCTGCAAAAAAAAGTGACATTACACCTACCACTTTCATGAGGGCACTGAGGTATCCTGTTTGCCCGAAGCATCCACAAATAGTCAGCACCCCACTGAAGACAAACTTTGTGGTCCTTATATGGCCGTTCAAAAGGTGGAACTGCCTCTAAAAATGTGTAATTCTTGGCAACTGCAGCCTGGTAGTCTTCATTCTGTTCATCATCATAGTTGCTAGCTGATTTGTGACTAATCCATGCATACAATATCACACTGTGCACTATTATTGAGTTTCTGATGATATAATCATCTCTGTAAACCATGATGCTCGGAAATTTCAAGCGTACTTGTCGTGTTCTGCTAACATAAAGGTTCTTCTCATCCTTCCATCTCCTTCTGTACACTGGTACGCCAGTCCTGAACTCAGAGGAAGCTACTGCTTCCAAATTGACAATACAAGGCTTAGAACATAAATACTGAACTGACACCTCAGAATTGTTAAGAACTTTCTTTTCTAAAATGTTTAAATGGATAAAGTCCACATAATCCATGTTTTTCTCAAACTGTGGAGTAACTGCTGTTGTCTGTAATGTCTCCTTTCCAAAGGATGGCACAAAATTCTGGAAAAAAACCCCAAAACACAAGCATGTTAGCCAGAGAATCATGTTATCCAGAGTATCCAAGTTTACATGATTACTCACATACTCAGAGTAATAACAGAACATTGCACAAGCAGAAGGTTTATATACCATATTTTAACTCCAAAATATGAGGTTTCTTTCACACAGCAAGTAGACATGGATTACTGGAGAGCTACCATCAAGATTTTAATGGTAACAACTTCCCTACATCAAGTTCTCAAAGTTACACATGCCTCTACAAACAAACTGTATTTACAGGGTGTATCCTTCAGCCCTTACGCAAATGGAATCCGGTCTAAGATAGCGACTTACACATCATGCTATGTACACATGCTCCTAGGATCAGGCCTAAAGAGTGTACCCTAAAATGTACTGGCATATGTTCATTCCATCATTGTTCACTAGTATTGCCACTTCTTGACGTTTCTGTATCTTCTTAAAGAGTAACTAATTTTACTACCATGCAGGTACCTGAAGGGCAGAATAACAACTAAGGCAGCTCTCAATGGTTTCCTGAGAAAGAATTAATATTCATGAAGTGTTTAGGGGTTTATTTTTGAAGTGTTCCTATCCTGAAGATGGACTTGGAAATCTGAGCAGCAAGACCAGCAGGCTGCATTTGCTCAGCTTTTGCTCTCCACACCTATGTACACTCTAATACACTTTGAGAGTGAGTGCTTGGACACACACCAGGATTATCCTCCATGCTGAAGTTCTTGTCTCTAAGACTTCAAACAGCTTCTTTTCTTTCTGCCCTGCAGTCGGCATCCGGCTTGATGCACTGCCAAGGATAGCGGGGATTACTCAGCTCAGAAGGCCAGCCACCAGCATGGCACTTCTGCCAGGTCCCTTGGTCTGTCTAAAATATTCAGAATTGCCACTCAGAATTACCAAGGAAGCTGGTTGTCAAGATTGCTTAACATGAGATCTGTCTCAGGTAACTTTTAACTTTGTTAAGCTCAAACAAATCAAATTGAAATTTATCTTGGATACATAACTTGGACTGATAGTTTTTTCACTGTGATTTTCAAGATATTTAAAAGCTTTGGACTAGTAATTAGCACACTTCTAATCATAGAAATTCTGTGCTGTGCACCTGAAAGACAAGACTTTGCCCATGATCCAATGTGGGGATCAGTAAAAGTCCCTAATGATAAACTATTTTGCTTTTTATTTCTTAAGAATATGTTGACACTCCTTGAGAGCTACACTGAAAAAATATCAAGTCAGTAAGATCTGGAAAGGTGTAAATACTAGGAAAAGTCAGAACCAGGTTTACCTGTACTACTTCCTTGTTCCTACAGATGAGGATTTTGGATTCAACAATGTGATCAAATGCTGTTTTCCCCCCAGTTCCCTGTCTTCTTAAAGGCATAAAGCAGCTCCAGGATTGCGAGTGGAACACAGCTGTACATAGGGTAGAGTTTTTACTTTAAGACCTGGATTTCTTTTAGGGCAGACATGGGAAGACATAACTGAATGGGGGAACTTTCAGATGAGAAAGCTAGATACCATTGCTGGCAGATGGGTGATCTAGATCACTAGATTTATTTAGTGATCCGAGGTATTTCTGAACTTGTCACTTAAACCACTTTCCATAAGTGCAACCAAATGCTCTTTATCTTCTTGTGTCTGACAAGACGCTTGAAGTGAGATGTGCAGCGATGTTGAACACTGATATGTAAGCACCAAGATATACACTGTGAACAAATAAAATGCTATAAAAATGCAAAACACTCCACAATGTCAGTATCTAGACTTTCTACAATAAGTACTCTTGTCAGAGTGACAGCCTTCCTCTGTGCCTCATTTCCCACTCTATAGAATGGATATTGTAAAAACAATGTGTACAGAAGGGGCTAAAAAAGGAATAGCTATAGGAGGTGGGTGTACATTGAAACACATATGGAATAACACACGCACAAATACTGAGATAAAAGTTCATGAGAGAACCTTGATTTTAACACTAATTTGAGTATCTTTCAGAGCTTGACTTGACAAAGATACTGTTCTTTTATATCGCCTACATAAATTTTCTTTGGTTATAGATACCTTTAAAGCATTAAAAACACATAGTAGCAACAACAAATTATCCTAAACTTCTTTTAGTTGATGGTTATAATTCACATTTCTTGATCTTACAGTAAAGAGTACTTGTAAACAGCTTAATCCTTGTGATATGGGGGCTGTGTCATAAGGAAGATGGTAATATATTATGAAAGCAATGCCATGTGGTTATCACAAAATGTAAAAGTCTACCAGGTAGACACTACAAAGCATTGTGGTATCACTGTGTGCTTACCACACACACACATTTACTGTCAAAATACACAGAGCCAGCTCAGGTTTATCCAATACAGAGATATGGGAACTGGCTGCCAGCAAAGACAGCTTGGGTCTGGCACAGTTCACTAACAAAGATGCAGCAGTGTACAAATGCGTCCATCTGATTTTCAGTGAATGGCAGAAATTTTGTGGTGGGGATCCCAAGGCAGCAAGCTCTGCAATGCAAAGCCAGTTCCTTGTAGAACAATTTCCATGATGTTCCTAGAGCACTTAAGCACATTGCACCATGACTGCTGATCCATAAGGTTAGCTTCAGCCCTTCTGGTCTTAGTGCCTTTCCCTTAGTGCCTACTCTGACAAAGGACTCCCAAAGAGTTACTCAAGAGACTTTACTTTGTATTCTTTGGTCCCTGGGTATTATCTGAGGAATATGCTGCCAAAAGGCATGAAGCATATTCGGGTCTGCTGTTACACTCCCCTAACAAACCCTTCAGGAGGCTCATCCAGTAAAGAGCGTGGTGCAAAGAACCCTGAGCAACTCCACACCACTGGAACTGTGGCGGAGACTGTAGACCATAAACTCCTAAACCACGGCTGAGTCTCTGTTACCACTCAGTCACCTCTACACACTCCTCCCTGGTGAAATGCACAGTGTGCTCATCACCTAAATGTTTCTCCTGGGTGAGGAATCCCAGCATTTCCCTCCCTGCTATATCACACAGCTATAGCAGAGTTAATTGTGCATCACCTCTGAATACATCAAGCAAGGATGTAAAATTACATTAAATGTTGAGTATGATTAGGAGACAAATATAAAAGTTTCCCAGCACACCAAAGAGTCTAGCTACACTGATTCAAAATGTTACCATGAACTAGGCAGAGTTCAACAAGACAGGCATAAACTCTTTGTTGCGTGGGGCAACTTAGCCACAAAAGCTGTAAGAGGTTTTTTCTTTACTTAAACCCTGCTGAATCTGAACGAATCAGTCCAAGTCATCCCATCAGATCTTGGGATAAAAATCACTGTGGGAGGCAATCACAACAAGTGTTAGGAAACTGAACATCTTCAGTAGTGTAATAATACAGAAATGATCGAGAAACCATTTTTTCACTCTCTAGAGTCAGATCTCAGCAGGACCTTCAATGAGTTCACCCCTACAGAGATTCCACATAACCCTATCGAACTGCACGTTTGCACAAGACTGAAGATAATCGCAGTCCTTCACCTGTGAACGCCTGACACGTCATGCTACATTTTAAGATGCGTGAAAAGACAAGACAAAAGGGGTGTTGATCAGCACCAGTTCGGTACAGGAATACAATGACTTTAACCGGAGCTTGTGTTTAGCAGCATAAAATACAAAAAAGTAGCTCAGCACATGCCTCTAAAACGCGGCTGTTTCCGTAAGCCAGTGCAGGAGCATGCTCAGCCGTTCACCTGTAAGTAGATGTCAAACACTTCCTTCTTTCCACACTAGAAATTTAACGTCACCCAGGACAGAAAGCTTTTTAACACCTGGATGTGACGACTCGGCACTCTCCAGCTGGATAAGGCAGGGGGCCCTTGGGGGCCAGGCCGGGCGGCCGCGCACTCCGGACAGCGGCCCCGGCTCCCTCTGCGCGAACAACCCGCGGCCCCGCACGGCCCGGCCCCGCCGCGATCCCCGCGCTGCGCCGGGCGCGGGGCAGGTGCGGGGCCGGCGGCACTCACCGTGAGGAGGAGGAGCAGCAGCGCAGGGGGGCGGCGGAGCTGGGTCGGGGGCCGCATGCTGCTGCCGCCGCTGCCGTGCCCAGCGCGTTCGGGAGTGCGCGACCGGCCCGGCGACAAGGATGCGGCAGATCCGGCTTCCTGGAGGAGGGGCAGCCGCCCGGGCAGGGCAGGGCAGGGCCCCGAGCCGCAGGTGCGGAGCGGCAGGACGGGCCCGGCCCCAGCGATGCTGCGCGGCTCCCGCTGCCGCCGCGCAGCTCCGTCCAGCAGGCGTCGGGCGGTGTCCCGGGAGCGCCGCGCCCGGGCGGGACCCCGCGCAGGGCCGCGCCCGCCCTCCCGGCGGCTCCGCGGCGGCCCCCGAGCTCCTCCCCTCCCTGGCGCCTCGGCGCTGCGCTGCCAGCGCGGCCGCGGCCCGGGGCAGCTCCGCCGTCCCGCCGGAGGGCGGGGCGGCTTTAGGGCGGGGCGGCGGGACCGGGGCTCATCGCTCCGGGCGGCCCGGGCCGCGGTGACAGCGCGGCGGGAGCGGCACCGGCACCATCCCCGCACTGCGCCCCTCCAGCCGCGCGGGGGCGCTGCCGCCGCCCCGGCCCCGCCCCGGCCCCGCCCCGGCCCGTCCTGTCCCGCGTGTCCCGGAAAGGCCCCGGGCCGTGACCGCCGGGCCATGGCGGGGCTGTCCCGCACCCTCGGCATCTTCGGCGCCTTCGCCGCCGTGGTGGGAGCCGCCTTCTACCCCATTTACTTCCGGCCTCTGCTGCTGCCCGAGGAGTACAGTGAGTCCTGCGCGGGGGGAGCGAGCCAGGCCCGGCCCAGCCGCGGCTGGGGCAGTGCTGGGGCTGCCGCTCGGGGAGTGACTCCCGAGGGCTTTCTGCTCGCCTAGGATGTACCTAAACACGAAATAATAACCCTCGAGTTACTGGGCAGCGCGTGATTAAGAACACCCTTCAGCTCTTCTGTAGAGGGTTGAGGGGCGGCTAAAGAAGCTGAGATCCGAGGGCTGGAGCGCTTCTCCTACGAGGAAAGGCTGAGAGAGTTGGGGTTGTTGGAGAAAAGGCGGCTCCGGGGAGACCTTATAGCAGCATTTCAACACTTGCAGAGGGCTTATAAGAAAGGTGGGGGCAGAGTTTTGAGTAGGGCCCGTTGCAGTAGGACAAGGGGTGATGGTTTTAAACTAAAAGAGAATAAATTGAGAGCAGATAAACGGAAGACGTTTTGTAGCACTAAGTCTGATGAGAAACTTGTTTGAACATGTCTTAGGATGGCTCTTTGTGGTCCCTTTGTAAACACGTGTTTCTTCTTCCCAACACCCCCCCCCACAGCAACTGTTATCTCCCATGCAGGAATGTCCTGAGAAAGGTGTCCTGAGGTGTCCCATTGGTCCTTGTTAACCCCTTCCTGTGATTGGGTGTTCCTGTAAGCCCCTTGAGACTTCTAATTGGTTAACCTGTGATTCTCCCTAACCCTATAAATGTGACATCCCCAACAATAAACGCGCTCTTGCCTCCTCTCCACGCCCGGTGTGCTGTCTCTGTGCCAGCCATGGGGCCACGTGGGTGCTGGGGGGAGGGGGGAGCACCTCTCCCCTCCAGGCTCGGGGCCTGAAAAACCCTGTCGCTGGAGTTCCCTTTCCCCGTCCTTTCAAGACGTCGGAATGGTTCTTCAGATGGAGAAGGAACCACAACTGGGCTCCCCCACGTCGAGGGTGGGGAAAGGGATCCAGAACTGGTGCCACCGTGTGAAGAAACGAATTTACTGAACTCTTCTATGAAGATAGGTGATTCCTAAGGCGCAGATGCGACATCTGTGTTCCCCGACGCCCCGAAGTCTTCCCCAATCCCCCTCAATCCGCCGTAATTGGTGCCACGTGGTGAAGGCCAAGATTGTTTGAACTCTTCTGTGAAGATTAGAGCAGTCCTAACGCACAGACTGGGGCGAAGTCGTGCTCAACGGTGGACCGGAGTCTAAGCGTCAAGGTATTAGCAGACGGCATCACCACAAGAGAGCAGCCTGTTTTGAATACCTCAACCTTCCTGAGGACATTCAGGTAAGGAGCAGACCCGGCATATTCCCTTATAAGCAGACTTCGGCATACTCCCTAAACCTCTCCCCCTGTAAACCTGTAACTACAAGAAGCGTGCATGCCTCTTTAAGAGAGAAAAAGAAAGCTTAAAGAACATATCTAATTCCATCCGCAAGTCATCTAATAAGACTCTTTTGCTAACCTGAAAGATAGTCCTGTTTCTAACAAGGGACTTAGACCACGCCAGCATGGCGAAAAAAGGGTTAAAGCTGCTCGAAACAGCTCCGCAGCAATCCCCCTGCGCGGCTCCCGGCCCCGGGCCGGCCCCGCCGTGCCGCGACTCCGGGAAAACCCCTACATCAGCCGGCCCCGCTCCCGCCGCTCCAGCTCCCACCTGCCGAGCCGCCCGGGGTGCACCCCGCCCCGCGACAGACCGGACCGGACACCCGCGGTACCGCCGCCCCGCCGAGACCCCGGCGCTGCTGGCGGCCCCCGCCGATCCCGTCGATCCCGCCTGCGCCCTGCTCCTGCCGCACACAGCACCCCCCACGTCCCACCATGTGGCCGAGGCAGCAGCCGCCGCCGCAGCCCCTCTGGACACCAGGACTGCCTCCGAGAAACAGAAGAAAAGAACCATTTGGACTCTAATGAAACTAAAATTAACAGCAATAAGTAGTTTGTTTGGTTCAGCAGTAAATTGGAAGTTTGTGTAAGTGAAAAACTTGTTTATGAATACATCAATAAAAACATTTTTAAATTCTGTTTTATAGGGACACCCTCAGACACTAAGAGAATGGGGTAAATTTAAAATCCATATATCAATAAAGACATATTCATCTTTAAGGAATAAAAAAGGGTGGGATGTAGCACTAAGTCTGATGAGAAACTTGTTTGAACATGTCTTAGGATGGCTCTTTGTGGTCCCTTTGTAAACACGTGTTTCTTCTTCCCAACACCCCCCCCCACAGCAACTGTTATCTCCCATGCAGGAATGTCCTGAGAAAGGTGTCCTGAGGTGTCCCATTGGTCCTTGTTAACCCCTTCCTGTGATTGGGTGTTCCTGTAAGCCCCTTGAGACTTCTAATTGGTTAACCTGTGATTCTCCCTAACCCTATAAATGTGACATCCCCAACAATAAACGCGCTCTTGCCTCCTCTCCACGCCCGGTGTGCTGTCTCTGTGCCAGCCATGGGGCCACGTGGGTGCTGGGGGGAGGGGGGAGCACCTCTCCCCTCCAGGCTCGGGGCCTGAAAAACCCTGTCGCTGGAGTTCCCTTTCCCCGTCCTTTCAAGACGTCGGAATGGTTCTTCAGATGGAGAAGGAACCACAACTGGGCTCCCCCACGTCGAGGGTGGGGAAAGGGATCCAGAACGTTTTTTATTGTGTGGGTGGTGAAATACTGGAATAGGTTGCCAAAAGAGGTGGTAGTAAATGCCCCATCCCCGGAGACATTCAGTGTCAGGTTGGACAGGGCTCTGAGCAACCTGATCTCGTTGAAGGTGCCCCTGATCATTGCAGGGAGGTTAAACCAGGTGATCTTTACAGGTCCCTTCCAATTCAAATTATACAATGATTCTATAAGCTGTTCGAGTTTTGTTCTCCAGCTGCAATTGAAAATCTAAATTAAAACGTGGTAACAGGTTTTTTACTGGTTGTGATGATTCGCTAGAGCTGATCTCGGTCTGTAAAACAGACTCCAGAGGAAAACCCCACTCTCCTACCAGAAACACGGAAAACCTGCCAGTGCCCACAACCAGCTCTATCCAGGGAGCTCTCAAAGGCATCTGCAGGTCCAGTTGCAAAGCCTCAGCAGCTTCAGGCAGGTGCTCCATCCTGCGGGAGTGATAGGGGTAGCACCTGTTACTCCTCAACTCTTGTGAAATACCACCCAAGGAAACGTGAAAGTTCTGGTGGAACTAGCCTTGCCTCCTTGCTTTAACTTTTATGAAACTAAGCAAGATGTTGGTGATAACTTGAAGATGTATGTGGTTAATCTGCCAAGACAACAGAAGATTCCTAGGAAGAAAAAAAAAAAGGAAAAGGATAACAAACTTATTGATCTTATTGGAGGGGCTTTGGCCTTGCATCAAAGCTGAAATAAAATTTAATTTGCAAACAATTTTTTATTTAGGGAAGCTATGTCCTTAAAAAACCTTATTATTAATTCATTTTTGCTTATGCTATACTTTCCAAAAATATTATATTAGAAGTGTGGCTCGGCATTAAGGAAAGGACAGAACTAATGGACCACTTTCTCCTTTGCATTTGTGAATTACATAAGCAGATGTTCCCTAATAGGTTAGGGATTTTTAAATCTCTATTTAGGAAATAAAATGAGTGATGCACAGTTAGCGTGTAAACTTGCAGTTTGATACCTGATGCTGAACTTTATTTATTGCATGCTGCTCAAACTCTCCTCTGATCTCACCTTTATTCATTTGCTGTGTTCTCTTGATGGTCATTGCTGCAATATGAGAGAGGCACAGGCATTCATTATCATAATGCTTTAGGCAAAAACATGGAATTTTGCACTTGAGTGGAAGTATTTAATCTTTGGGGTACAAAGGATTTTCAGAGTATAGTCTGATAAGCTGTATGATGACTTCTGTAGAAGCTCCCACCCTCTATTGGCTTGATCTGTGGGTGAATACTCAATATTTCTGTGTTTTGGCATGCTGGATCCCAAAAGCTGGACATTTTCCTTAGCATCACATGGTAATCCTGCAAAAGGCAAGAATGGATTTTAGTTATCTGGAGTGACATTCAACTGTGTAAACATGAAATGCTATCTTTTCTTTCTTCAGTCTTGTTTTTCTTGTGTATCTTCCAAATTCTACACAAAGGAGGTACATTAATGTTCAGGAAGAAGACTATTCTGCACAGCTCTCACGCATCTTTGGAGTTGTTCCTAGCCATTTAACAAATGAAATGGAAAGTACTTGGAAAAACTGTATGTAATCAAATTGTTAATATGAACCTTAAATTGTGCACAAAGGAGTTTGACCTGATTTCATACAGAAATGTTATGATTTTGTAGGTTTTTAGCACCTCATTTTGTGGCCTTGACGTTTCTAATATTTTCCTGTCTGTATCTAGCTTTAAGAAAGACTGTTTTCTCATATGAAACATGTAGTTTAGTGGCAATGATGAAACTTTGAGGCCTTGAGCACAGACCTTTTCCTTGTGAATTCATTAAAATAGTGGTTTGACAGCTGCTGCTTGGGGCATTTTCACAGGTTTTGTGATTATCTGAATTGTGAGACTTGGCTCCTTCCCCACCCTGTGGGGAAGACCCCTCTCCTCAAGACTGGGTCTTCCTCATTATCCTTTTTCTGGCTTACCTGTTTTCCAAGTTGTTTACAGGCCCCACACCAGTCTCCCTATTGAGGGTTTCATGTCTTATGTGTGTATTTCTCACCTGTTACTTCTTTGCACTGGTTTTCTTGCCTGACCAATTGACAGCTCTTTCTGTTCAACCCAAGTGTGTTCCTGGACCTCTCAGATTGATTCCTGTTTTGGTCCCTGCCTCTCTTCTGATCTTAGCTTCCACTTAAATATCTTTCTCCTCTATGTCCTACAGTAAGTCTCATTCCTTGCCCATATCTGTTCTGTTCTTCCTGTTTGGGTTTTGTACCATTTCCTTTGAAATTAGGCAGTTCCTTTGTCTGCTAAAAATGATGGAATGGAATTACTACCTCAGTGAACAGAGTTGGAGAAGCTGGATCTGCTTCTAGTGCCTGGCCCCTTGCAAAGAGAATCAATTACTGTGATATTCCTTCTAGTCTCTAGTAGCATTAGGCTTGTACCTAGACAGCCTGATAATACGTAGTGCCAGTGCATTCCCAGTGGGATAGGATGAAAAATTTCAGTTTTAAGGTGAGCTTAGTTCTGAGCTTCCTCTGAGAATTTTTTAAAGGCTTCAGAAGTTCAGTGGTGTGGGCAAAAGGCTAATCCGGTTGAGCTTTGACTTACTGCTTCAGATTACCACAGTGGTGAAGAGCTTAACTGGAAGTGAAAGAAAAGGAGGGACATTTAATAAGGGAAATAGTATAGTTTTCTCCATTTCTCTTCTTGGAAATGGTTTAATCTTTCAAAGAAAAAAGAAAAGCTTGAGACAGGCCCCATGTATGGAAAAAGTATCCCTCTGATACTCAAATTCACAAAGTTTACAAGCAGTAATTTCATAGGTGCTGTCATGAAATCTACTTGAAAGATCTTTCAGGACCTGAGAAAAGTCATTCTGGAAAGAAAAAAATATTTTGAATAGTTTCATGTTGAGCATACGAATGATAGATTCTAAAATTACTAGTCATTCCTGAAATGTTTGGATAGTGGCAGGTATTTTGGTATTTTTTATTTAACAGTAGTCGTTGTTTTAAGATGATTATCTATTGTTTGTAGTCTTTCAAAACAGACTAGCTGTTAGTTTCTCAGTGAAGTGGGAATACTACATTTGCATTGTGTAGGTGGATACTCAGCAGAATTTTACTGTGTAGCATCTAGAATTAAGAAAATTTTCAAGATTCTTTTATTGGGTGCAATCAAGATATCTGGTATTTTCTTTTTTTTAGTAGTGTCCTTTCTGTTTTGTTTTCCAGAGAAAGAACAATCAATAAACCGAGCTGGTATTGTTCAAGAGGATATTCAGCCTGCAGGTATACTTGATTCATGTGTTTACATTTATTGTTTTAAAGACCCTCTTGAAGCGAGTCTTGAATATTTATATGGATTTAAGTAATACAGTGAAGAACACCTTCAGAGAAAACCTATATAATAAACTTGCCATGACATTATTTTTTCAGGCTAATTCTTCACTGGAAAATTATGGTTTTAATGAAACTTGTTTTAAATTGACGTAACTGGCCAAATAAGTTGCAGAATTTCTGTTATCCTCACACTTTCTTAAATAGATGCCAGTTTCCACTTCTGAACCTACTCAGAGCAAGCCAGAACCATGCGTGGTCTGAGCTGCAGCTGTAAAGAACAGTATTGTACCCTAGTTTTGTGGAATGCTGCTTTACAACTCAGCTGAAACACAGTTTATGAGCACTTTAGCAGAGCCTTCCAGCCTCATGGGTGGACAGGCCATGCAGAAATCCACTACATGTAATGGAAAATTTGGAATGCCATGGTAATAGCTTTTTGATCTCTGCTGTTGCCAGTGGAAGGTGTAGAAAAGCATATGAGGGAGATAAAATTCAAG
The DNA here is from genome assembly GCF_036250125.1 of Pseudopipra pipra. Lineage (NCBI taxonomy): Eukaryota > Metazoa > Chordata > Aves > Passeriformes > Pipridae > Pseudopipra > Pseudopipra pipra. The sequence goes on along the minus strand of NC_087552.1, from coordinate 57,174,036 downwards.
TAGGCAGACTATCCTTGATAGTTCATTGCTTCATAATGGTAAATGGAAGGGCCATTCATTATGCAAGGTTGGCACTTGTCAATTAAAGACGTGAGAGTGCTTGTCTTGATGAAACAGAGTATGTTAAAGGATAATTTATTCCTATTTTTGAAAAAGCCTAACACCAGCAGCAGGGGAAAATCAAATAGGATTAAAGCCATGTCCTTATTACACATATCAGTTAAATCATTAGTGCAGGACTTACTTTCCAGGGAAGTGGTGAAATGCTGAAGAGTAGTAGGAAGGGTGTTGTGAAATAGAAGTCTGGTAAACCTGTCTATTTTACTGAGCATTCAAGTGCACTGGACTGGCTCATTTATCCAAGATGCAAGTACTTGATGAGGAGTTCTCCTCAGTATAACTGTTCCGTCTAAATTTAGCTGCTGATGAGAAGATATGAGATCCATTAGTGGAAAATTAAATCTAGAAAAATTTAAGTGCAAGGTGCAATTCTAGATGATTGATCCAACAGTATTAGAATACCTTACCTATGAATGTGATAGATTTTTCCATTATCTGAAGCTTAAGATCAAGATGAGGTTGTCTTTTACATATTTTTGCAAGCTTAAGCAGAGTTGCGAGTTAAGTGCAGAAATTGTTGGGTTCTTTTATTGTTTAATACACAAGGGCGGAGTATTTTTTTTCTCTCCAACAGTCTAATTATGAACTGCTGATTGATTTGTAGGGTTAAAAGTGTGGTCTGATCCATTTGGAAGAAAGTAACGTTGGCGGCTGTGCATATTACAGAACTGAAGATGGACATCTTCAGCTGTTTCTTCTTTCACTGAAGTGTGACTTTGGGTGTTGCTGGAGAAGAATTCTGAATATGCTGTGTGGGCACGTGAGGAGCAACAAAGGCTGCTGGTTGGAATCCCAAGAGATAAAAACATGCTAGTTTTGACAGAGGATGCTGGTGCATAGCTCACAGACTCTTAGAGAGCTGAATGATTATTGAGTATAGAAGTGAAATATTTATTTCCTTGAGAAAAGGGAAAAGGATTTTTTTTGAATCTGTAGACACTTGTAGAATAAATTATGAATAGAGTAAATCATGCTGCAGTTTCCTCCCTAGCTTGAGATTTACTTTCTGTAGTTTTATTTTGAAAGCACGGTAGAAGCATATAATGGGAGAGATCAGTGCAGAAAATGCAACATGGTTAGTGTAAATTTGTACATTAAAATTTTTAAACCAATGAGTACTTTTTTTATTTGTTTTGCAAGTGGGTGTGGGAGGTACCTTGGCCACCTGGCAGGTGTCCCTCTGGATATTCTTCTTGCCCCTGCTCCTCAAAAGGACAGGAGGAGTAAACAGAATGACAGAAGTTGTGAGACCTGATAAACACAAGGACATTGCTTACCAGTTACTTTTGCAGGCAAAACAGACTCAACATGGAGAAAATTAATGTCGTTTATTGCCAATTAAAATAGATTTGGATAGTGAGAAACAAAAATTAAACCAACATCTTCCCACTGCCTCCCTTTTTCCAGGATCAATTTCACTTCTGATTCCTGTTTCCTCTTCTGAGTCTCCTCAGTGGTGGATGGGGGCGTTACAGTCAGTTCTTAACAATTCTTCTGCTCCTTACTCCTCCCCTTTTTCTCCAGCTCCTGTGTGGACTTTTCGTGAGCTGAAATTCCTCCAGGAAATTCCCAGCTGCTGTGGTATGGATATCTCCTCCAACATGGTCTTCCCCATGGGCTGCAAGGGTCTAATTTCTCCAGTGCCTAGAGCACCTCCTCCCCTGCACTATTTTCTGATTCTGTGTTCACCTGCTGTTCCTCACTTATTTCCCCTCATTCCTCTGCTTGTCAAAAAGGGGCCACTCGCTTGGCTGCTGGGCTCAGCCCGTGTCTTGCAGTGTGGGACCTCTGGCAGATCCAGCTGGAACTGGCTGTGGCCAGCAGGGGGCAATTCCTGTAGCCCACCTTCCGTGCTGCTGAAATCTGGGCCGGTACACGTGATACAGGAGATTAATGCTAAATGTTGGGGTTGAAAAGCAGATTCTTTAAAGAATCTTTTTTAAAAAGGACTTTTTCATGGTGAGTATAATGTTCATTAGAAGAAGAGAGTAAAGGATTGCCTTTGCTGAAAATCTTCACCCAACTTGGATGTCTGTCTAATAATAGGTTCTGAATAAACTATGTGTTTTCAGATTTCAGAAGGAAATAGTCTATAACCTATATAACCTATATATGGGCACTGGAACAGGCTCCCCAGGGAAGTGGTCACAACACCAAACCTGACAGAGTTCAGGAAGCATTTGGATGATACTCTCAGGCACATGGTGTGACTCTTTGGGTGTCCTGTGCTGGACCAGGAGTTGGACTCAGTGATCCTGGTGGGTCCCTCCCAGCTCAGGATATTCTATGATTCTGTGGTTACAGAATAACGGAACAAATATTGTTCTTGAGTACAGGTCAGGTAGCATGTACGTTTAGCTTGAATATGCCATTTTTTTCTGAATTAATTTTAGCACTTCATTATGATACACAACATTTTAAAGACCATTGCAGGATCCTATATGTTTTGAAGAATGTATGCACAGTGAGTGTTATTTCTAAAGTTAGCAGATGTTAGTTTGTAATGTTTTTTTGGACACCACAGTTTTATTGGGACAACAGATGAGCAACTCAATGTTTGCAGCATTCATTCCCAAACTGGCATTCTGTTACTTGCTATTCCATTTCTACATGTCCTTGTCATTACCCTCCCACTCAGACAAACCTTTCTTGCTCTAAGTTTATGTTTTTATTTAGTCTTCTATTATCACTAAGTGTTAGGATATTTTGAGTTTGCTTGCTGGGAGAATGTGGCCATATTTGATTCCTTTGAGTTCCTAGGTGATTTTGCATGATGGTTGGAGCCAGAGTGAGTGCACACATTCACTGAAGGGATCATAGATTGGTGTGGGTTGAAAGGCACCTTAAAGATCATCTAGTTCCAACCCCCTGCTATTAGCTGGGACACCTTCTACTAGACCAGGTTGCTTGAAGCCCCATCCAACTTGGCATTAACAGTCAGTTGCAGCAAAGTTGTTTAACCCAAAATATATCCTAATGAAAATAAAGCGTTGCTTAAATGCACATACTCCATCTGTAACCAATGAGCTGCAAAACAAAGAGTTTTAGGAGACTGTGGGAATTGTTCAGTAATGCTGCATCTGTCACTTGGTGACATAAATGCTTAAAAAACATACATCGTGCTAGTGTGGAACAGTTACTAAATCATTCAGGATAAAAGATGTGACAGAGGATCTGAAATTACTTATTTTGGAGTTACGAGATAAGACAGTCTCTGCTACTCATTTACTTTGTGAGTCTGGATCTTGCCTAGAAAAATGTTAGATGGTTTCAGAACAATGGCTGTTGGTGACAGGTGCTGAGCCTTTTGTCTTCAAGTTATTTAAATGTTGCAAAATATTTGAGTACCTGAACTCCTTTATTTAGCATTTATAGAACTGTACGTGTCTGTTGGTCGTGATCTCTAGTTCATTCTGGTCCAGAAACGCTTGGTAAGTTTTGTAATTGCCTGTACAGAATTTACAGCAGTTCGTATCTGTTGAGTTCTACTGAAGTGAATCTAAACTCTGAAAATGGTGCACATTGTTTTTGATGATCATCACTTCCCACTCACTGTGTTCCACCTAATAAAGTGGGCTGATCAGCCATGGCTTTAAAGTGTTAGGATAGTGAATATCCTTTTCAAAGCTTTGATAGTCTGTCTGGATAAAGCTGTTAAGTCAACAAGGAATGTACTGCAATAATTGTCCAGAATTTACACTGAAATTTGCTGATTGCTCTGGCATTTGCCAGACTTTAGACCCAATTCTCGTGTGGTAAGTCCTAGTCCTGCAGCTGGCTTTGAGACAAGGCTTTGTTCTGCTCGTGGATGATGGACATAAACCTCTCCTCCCAGCTACCCAGTGCCAGGGGAAGTTCACTACAGTGAATTGTGCTCTCTTGCTCTGGAAGAAAGAATTTTTGCTACTTTTGTAAACTTCAACAATTATTATTTTTCAACACAATCACACAATGATGTTAGATGTATTTATAATTATATGTAATTTTATGTAATTATTAGTAAGTGAGAGGGCCTAGGCCTGCCTTTTGCAGAGGAACTAGGTTTGCTAATTTTGATCAATGTGTTCTGATTTTTCTGATAGAAAGGTTGGGACAAAACATTTTTTAAAAATGCCTTCTTAGAATATTTTTAAAGCAGTTATATCTATTCTGTAATGAATGCATTTTGCTTACTTATTCTAGCTGGATCATGAACAACAAATATAAGTTCAGCCTTTGAAGGACTGAAGAAAAGTTTTAAACAGTGCTTTGACATCTGAACAGGAACTGGTTTTACTAAATTTAGGCCTGCTGTTGTATGCTGATGTTTTGAAATTATTAAAACTTGTTCCATAAAAAGAAAATCTGGCATTTTGGTCTCAACACAGCTTAGTTGTGAAGCCTTATAGACTGTTAATGATGTAATGAAACCCTCAAGTACAAACACTTCAGAAGGAGTTAATACAGCAAAAGATACTGACAAATTGCCGGATTATACACGAGCACGAAGGAATAATCTCAAAAAATAAGTATAATATTTGGCAAGAAAAATCTCATGGGATTTTGACAAATCCCATGGGATTGTGAAAAATCAAATGGGATTTTTCTTGCTGACTACTGTACTTATTTATTGAGATTATTCCAAATGATGAGAGTGGATTTTTTTATCAGTAATACTCAAAGCACATCAAGTAGCCTCCAGTTATCATCATAAATCTTACTCTACGTATGCCCTTCTACGAAAAATAGTCCAGAAAAAGAAGCGGTTCTTGTGATTTGCTGTTTGCTAAACCAAAATAAAGTATTTTCACTTTTTGCGGTCTAGCAATAATTAACTACTCATTTTCTCAGTACTGTGTACCCTCCTACTGACCTTCATGCTAACATGCAGACACAGCAGTAAATGAAAAGCTGTATTGGCTTTTTCAACATAAACAGTGTGTTTGCTAGTGAAAGGAAATTATTTTCCAGCTTCTGAGAAAGTGCTGCAGAATATACACTGTTTCTATGTGTACAATGTATAACAGGAGAGAGCAAAAAACAAAGTTCAGGTCAAAGCATAGTACCCAAGATCCGAGGTCTATTTGTGCATAGTGCAGACTGTGTGGGCCTTGCAAGAAAAATGATGCAGTGTTTAAGACACTCTTGAAAATTAGGACTGTTGTAGTCAGTTCCATATTCCACCACGCTTTTGTCTGGCAGCAGGTAAGTAATTTAGCCTTTGAGCTTCAGTTCCATCTGTAAAATAGCCATGATAGTACTCCCCTTCTTTGCAGTGCATATATTGAAGGTAAATACAGGAGTGTGGGGGTTTTTGATCCTCTAGAAAACGTTTTTGGTTCTTGTCTGGGAAGCTTTATTCATGGTTAGGAAAAATTGGTCTGGATCTGTGTGGGAATCAGATATTTTGGTTCCAAGAACTTAAAATGTTTTGAAGAATCTTTTCCAGAAGAAAACAACTACTGAAATTTCCCAGCAGTTTATACTGCTGAAATATGTTCTGAGTATGGAAATTTTGTATCCTGGGAGTCAAAAAGAAAACTCACCTGCTTTTCACAATACTAATGTTTTTTTAGAAGATCTCCAGATTTGAGTATAAACTTCTACATGTAAGTTGAAATTCAACCCAACATGAATGTTACTACAGCTGTACAAAAAAGCAGAAAATTGATCAGCTTTTGTTGCTGGACCAGGTACCTCAGCAATTTCCATTACTTAGACTTACTATTTCCCTTATCTTCTGTAACAATGGGTCCTCCCTTCTGAGCTTGGCATACCAAAAAAATAACTGAAAGCCTTCTTTGAGAACTACAGGTACTGAGCATGAGAGGCTGGGGGGCAGTTAAAGGAGGTGAGGAAGAACTGGAGATACTGCAGGGAAGAATGTTCTTCTTGTAGTGCTGGAGAAACACTTGGATGTAGAATGCTGGATATGAAGAGGAGACGGCATACTGATCAGTTGAATGGGAGCATGAGGGACATAGCACATAATTTCATTGGATTACAGCCTTCATAGGCTCTGCTGCTCACAGAGCAAATTAGGATACCTCTTTCCCTCCTTTCTGTTTCCTCCCCAGCAGATTGGAGGTTACCCTTTCTAAAGAAAGTTCCTAGGCAAGACAAAGGTTATCATTAGCAGAGAGATCTAAGGAGGAATTATGTACCTGTCCTTTTCTCCAGCCTACCTTGAGAGGCCAGGTATCACAGAATAACTTGTATTGGAAGGGACCTCATGCTGAAAAGTAACTGTCAGGCCCCAGGTCACAGAAAAGGTGTCTCCTTTGCTATCAGCTTCTTCCCGTAGTTCAGAAAGGTGAGTATCAACAATACCAGTCAGGGTAGGGGAGGAAGGAATTCCTGTTGCTTCAGCAGAAATTCCTGTAGGAGGAGTTCTCAGCAACCCATTTACTCCCACAACTGGATGGCTCAGGCACAGTTTAGGAATGTATTCCGCTGTGAATGAGGAGAAAGCACTGTGGATATTAACCAGAAGTATTTGCTCCCCTGTCTATTATATATGACTTCTGGGGTGCTAGCAATTGTAGCAGGCCAGCATTAGATCCATAACTCCTCCCATCTACTGATATGAGGAAGGTTCATAGAAGAACCTTGTGCCATTTCTGGCTGAACAGCACCATTAGGAGTCCTCTAAAGCCTGAAAAGCAGATAATCTTAGTAAAAGAATCTTCTCACTCTGCTTGTAGCTTCTGCTGAAATCTCTATTACCCGAGTTCTTCTTGTGGTCATCCTGTGAGTGGCTAACACAGGCTTGCTGGATGTTCCATATAAAAAAGAATTTCTCATAGTTCAGTCCACAATCCCACGTCCCACATAAGAACCTTTGGGTATTTCTTCCCCCTGCATTTTCTGAATGTTTTTAACATCACCTGTGTGATTTTTTTAGCCTCTGCTGCTCTCCTGTCACTCTCTGCCTCTGGATCAAAGCAACAATGCCAGCAGCACCCCTAGAGGAAGCAACCTGTAAGGAACTGTGAGGATATGAGGGAGGCATTCCCATACATGAAGTCTGGCAATCCTACTAATATGTCTCAGAATTTTTCCTGGTGCTTTCAGCTGACAAGCTTTTGGTTCATTGCAAACACTCTCGTTATTATTCCTTATTGCATTTAGCAGTTAAATTTTGTCCCATAGCTACCATTCCAGCTGTTCTTTTGCTCTGACATTGCCTCCCAAGTTGTTTAATCAGAACATTTAATTAGTATACTGCAATTTTTGTGCCAAACAATTGTGTTAAATTTGTCCTGGGACAGTTCTTTGAGGAATACCACCGGTAAAATCCCTCCAGGCCAATGACTTCCCGTTTGTCATTTCCGCTTTAGCTACTTCCATGCTTGGCTTACACTTCTTGCAGCTACTAATTGTTTCCCATGTGACATCGTTCCAAATGCTTTGCTAAAGTCCCCTGAATTTGTGTCACGTTAATAAGCTGGTTCCCTGATTAGGTAGCACGATTAATGCTATGGGAATTAAAAAAATATGAGGGTCTTACCACTTAATTCTTTCAGAATTCAGCAATTTTGTCTCCTCTTCAGGTTTTAAGGTAAATCCAGGGAAATATTGTAGTTCCTACTTACAGTATAGTGATCTTCTTCACTCGTGGTCTATCTGTCCTGAAATAGATCTCAAGCAGGATTTTCATATCCCAACTATCTGAAAATAACTTCTGACATTTTCAAGACTGCATTCTGGGTGAAAGCCACCCTTGTGTATGAAACAGCTTGCGAAATCGTACCTCTACTATATACAAAAGGAATTATAATATTCATGTCTGCTTTACTAATGTTACCTGGATGGGAATAGAAATTGTACCCTCTGTTCTCTAGTGCTAGTTAATGTGTCAACTATTTTGTTACCATTACACTTCTCTTTCAGAAACATGGCAGGGGACAGCTCTTGAAATTATCTGCATATTCTAAGTGTATTCTTTACAGTCAGCTTTGTAGGAGTATTTCTGTGTTGAATGCTAGCTGTTATGCTGAAAGTCTTTCTCATAATTCTAATGCTTTTACCATCTTGTATCATTGTAGAAGACATCACAGTGATATTTTATATAAAATAAGGAAGGGCCCTATCCACTTATGTTTCCAGATACTGGGCATCTGGGGAATTATTATGTTTAGTACAATGTTGCTCTGTATCTTTGCTGTTGTAGAAAGTGACAGGAAAATTCTGAAGAGGAACTATGCGTAGGAAAGGATATCCTTGCCTCAAAGAAAGTGAAAGTGTAATGCCACAAGTCTGCTCTGAGTGTTAAGCATCTGTCCAGTGTTTTTCCATTTTACTGATCACAAGGTTCATCAAGAATCTTTGCTAGGATGATGTTAATTCTACTGAACCCCTAATCCCAAATCTGAGGTAGAAGCAGTTTTTCCATTTTTCTTTCAACTATGTGCTGTCTCAAAAGCAGTGGTATCACAAAATCACAGACTATATACTGAAAATGACACTTGGAGGTCATCTAGTCCAGTTCTCTGCTGGAAGCAGGGCTAACTCCAGAGTCAGATCAAGGTGCTAAGGATTATGTGGTGTGAAGGTGTCTCAGGAATATGTGCCGTCTTGTAGCTAGTCCCTCAAGCTTGGATGAGTCAGTGCAGAAGATCATCACCTCTGGGAGCACTGCAGAATCAGTACCTACTTGTCTGAAGTGTAGGTGGAAATATCATCATGTGTTTTGGTGCAAAGCTCATTAGACTGTACCATAGCCTGTGGTATTGATAATCTCTGGATTTAACACCCCTGCCCTGGAGAAAAAACATCCTTACAGTAATTAAAGGGTTCACCTTTGTCCCTTTGCTGTGTGTTAGTTAGATGACATAATCAAAGAATGCTAGAATAACCTTCTTTTCTCTCTTGAGGGCACCAACACTGGGATCTACATGCAAGTGACTGAATTCATCTGTCTTGCCAGGAGGCTCTATTCAGCCTGCAGTATTTTTAAAGAAGTAGAAGGTCGCGGTGAAGTCTCAATCTTTACCTGGGCAGGGCCTGGTCAATGAACGCTCCTAGAGAGCTCTGTTTGCTTTTCTCACCACAGATGAGGGAGTAGTCTCCTAATGAGAGTATGGATGGAACAGGCTTTCGAAGAGGTGTTTGCAGAGGGGAGGTGCGGAGGTATTTCTGGGTGAGCTGGTCAGCCATGCTCCCTTCTGAAGCCTCCTTGGCGGGAGGGCTTTCGCAGCTGGAAGGCAGCCATGCAGTGGGGCATGAGTGGTAGCCACACCTCTCTCCACCCAGCAAAGCAAGAGCCACAGACACATTTGTACAAGCTCACCAGCAAAGGAATGGGGGCTGCTCAGCCCAGCCCAGCCCAGGACAAGAAGAGAACCATCCCTCCAATACACCTTAAACAGTCTATGCCATCTATTGGTCTTCAGTCTAGGTAGTATTTCTATTTCTCTAAAGGAAGGCTACTACCATTTTAAACGTCTCTACACAAGGTCTTTCCAAACAGTCCTCTCTCATTTCCCTTGGGCCAGAAGTCATTTCAGATGTGCCAGCTGGGACTTGGCCCCTGGGCTGATTCCAGCACCTCTGCCTAGTTTTATGTCAAAGCGAGCTGGCTGATCCCGTGGGACGTTGCAGTGTGCCCTGATGCAGGTGGTGCTCGGAAAGGTGCTGCCGGATTTCTGCGAGGAGGTGGAAAGCGACAGTGGCAAAGCTGAGTGGTGGCAAAGCAGTGATTTCCAGTTCCTGATGTTTATTTCCTGGTGAGTGAGTGGCATGTTTAAGAATATTTTTAAATGGTGGTAGCAAGAAGTGATATACTAGCTGCTTTGCCTATTTCTTTTGTCTTGAATTTTAGAATATCTGTGACTAAAGATATAGTTATTCCTGCACCTCAGAAGAACCCTCAAAACAGAGACTAATAAGCTGGATAATTTCCTACTCCTAAGTATCTGAATGTAGAACAAAACTTCTCATTTGGTATTTTCTGTGCTGCTTATTTTCCAGTGAAACAAATTTCCTTTTGATATAAAATACCTGATTCAGTCTCTGGGAAACCCTGTCTTTGTATTCTTCTTGTGCATTATTATTAAACAAAACCAAACAAACAAAAACCTCCAAACCAACCAGTAGCCTGAGTGATTGCATCTGAAGAATGCAGTTCCCAGGAAGAAGGTAAAAGGGAAGACGAGTTGTGTTTCGTTCTGTTATGTAACCAAAAAAATTCTTCCAGAGAAGAACAGTGCTACCTTTTCCCCCTCAAAGATATTGAGGGGGAAACTAACATAATTAATTATGGAATTATTCAGATCCAGGAACCAGGAGGTTTGTTTCACCTTGTTTTGCGAAAGGAAAAAAAAGGGTCCTCAATCTGTCAAATGCAATGTAAATAACATTTGAAGATAGTTTCTGAACACTGATAGTGGGGGAGAGAGTGGAGAGTTATGAGTAGGATTGTCTCACGCACAGCAATGGCAACAAGTAAAAGAAAGACTGAATGGCTTATTTGCAGTTGTGGTCATAGCTTTCTGTTAAAGTCTAGTCTATATTCAAAATTCTTGCCAAACATTTGCTTTTGCCAGTTTCTGGATTATTTATCAGTTTGAATTGACATAATAAGCTTTGGGCCCATGATGTAAGTCAGATGTCGCATAGAGTTTTCCCAGCCTAATAAGCCAGAACTCAGCCTGTCAAAGGTGTCTGCCATGAGGGACTAGAATGAAGTCTGACTCTTCTCTGTGGAGGCTGCTTTTGAGAGTGATACTACTCTGTGGCTACTAAAATGGGCTGGCATCCTTTCAGTGTCTTTCTTCAGCAGGGTTGCCTCTTTCTCAACTATCTGTTATGGCTCCGTTTTTTGAAACTTCCTAGTGACCAGCTGCTTTTGATGCATCCTCTCAGCACAAGAGGGTTGAAGTTTTGCTGTGGGGGTGGCTGCTTGGGGAGCTAAATGCTGTGCATCCTCACAGGAGAGAGGAATCTTGAGCTACGGGAGTTACATTTCTTTGGGTGGGTCTTCATGCATGGAGGGTTGTGCATGAATTCACAAGCCAGGCAGAAGTGATGCCTGTTTTCTCAGGTGTAAATTATGACCCCTCTTCCATTACTCAGTATTTTACAGACTGAAGAACTGAAGTCATCTTAAGTCATCTTAAATTTAGCATGCAGCTAAATTGCTGAGGAAGTCAGGTATGCTTAGCTACAGGACTCTCAAAACACCTGCCCTTGAGGAAACTAGCTTGCACTGCAAGCTGTTCTGGGCACTGTCTGTAGTCCACATCTCTGTGCAGTGTCCCAGGTGACAACTTAGCTGTCAGCTGTTTGCTTCCCCTGGTGTCTAGTACAAGAATGCCAAGTGGTTGTGGGCCTGCAAGAAGTCTCTAAGCAGGCTTGTGATGCTCAGAGAACTTGAGGAGGTTCAGGACAGGACAGCCCTCAAGGCCTCAGTGGGCTTTCCTTGCAGACACTTCTGGACTCTGACAGTATTTTTTCTATCCCAGTCCCTAGGTAACTGACGTGGTGGACATTCAGCTGAGAAATCTCTTGGTCATTTTTATGACCTCTAGGGATGTCAGCTAGAAATGTTGGATCCCAGCTTACACTGCAGTTGTGGGGGATTGTGCAAGTATTTACTTCGAGACACTGTTGTCCATTGTTTATTACATTATAGAGTTTGGACTAGAGCAATTTTAGAAACTTTTGACCATACCCTTAAGACAAATAACTAATTCTAAAATATAGTTCTGGGAGGAGGCTAAGCAAACCTTCTGTGATGATTTTCAGAGTAGTGCACGTGCTTTATGAAATTTCGTGTATGACTTGGTATACCAGGAGGTCTAGATCTACTGCTGATGATTTCTTTCCCTGTCTGCTATAGAAATGATATGTTTAAATGTAGTCATAATTGCTTCTCAGATTTATCACCTGAGTTGAATGATCCTCAGTGGGGATGCTGTTCCTTCTTTTCCTTTACAGTCTATTCCCTGCTGTGGCTGGTTTTTTCTCACAGAGTTTCCTGGGTAACTAGGGTCATAGTTACCTTTGATAGTCATCTTCTCAAAACAGATGGTTGCACCTCTACTTCCTGAAGATAATATTTGGCTCTGCTTGCTGAGGAGGATGGTTCACCATTCTCTGTTGTGGTATGACAATAACCCCTCTCTGAACTTTCATGCCTGGGCCTAGATAGACATGCTGATAGTCCTGTCTCTGCTTGGAATCTACAAGACCCAGAAGTCCTTTGAGCAGGAGGCTTCTGTGTCTTGCAGGAAATACAGTTGCATATTGAGTATCTGCCTAAGCAAACTGTCGGGTCTCCACATGCCTTGTGGGGTCATGTGGAGAGAACATGGCTGGGTGTAAGATCGTAAGATCTCGTGGTGGGTCAGCTTGCAGGTATATTGGGTTACCTGGTGAGCAGCTTGCTGCTGGGATATTTGATGGCCTTTCTCTTGGCTGCAGCTTTTCTCTTGACATATCTGATCCAACTTGCAACCAGCATGGGAGGTTGTGGAGCAGAGGGATGTTACAGTACAAGCGCAGGTGGTGCCCTCAGAGAACATGATGAGAGTGAGGCATGTGCTAAAAGCAAGAAATCCAACTCTACATGGGGTAGAGTAAAAGGTCTCTTCAAGTCAGCCCAAACTTTACATTTTCACTCTAGACATTAGCCTGTTCCCTGAAGGAATAGACCCTCTTCGTAAGGATGGATGCACTGCATGCAGTGAAGGAAAGTGTAATGTCAACAGGCCTTTAGGGTATCTGACTTGCTATTTATTAAACAAATACTTATTTAAAAAAGCCCTAAGATGGCATGGTAACCTTTTGATGACCTTGCTGAGCTGCAATACATATGGCTGCTTTGTGACAAGAGTTCAGCAGGCTGCTATTTTATAGCATTAGTTTACCTCAGCTCACTTCAGAACAAAAGAAGGCATATTTATTTAATTTTTCTTGATTAACAAGCCAGTGTTACTGAACAGATTGCCCTAGTATTTCCTTTGAAAATAACACATTTTTCTCTTCGGTCATAAATAAGTCATAACCCTATTTCTGCCATGCTAAATAATAAGCTTCAGGCTTCAGTTTGGCAGAGTACTTATGTGCTTACTGAAATGCTATTATCAGTGGCACTTATGCATGTTTAAAGCAAGAAATGAGAACCTGAGAATTCAACTGAATTGGAGCCCCGGTGGTAATGCTTTTAATTGCAGTGTAAATCCAAGTCTTCCCATTGACCAGCAGATGGGGCAAGTAGGCCTCCTTAAAGTTATGGTCAAGATTTTTTTTTTTTTAATGCAAAGTTAAAATGTAGCTGTCGTTGGCTCTTAGTTCAACAGTCTAGTTCGAAGGCTCTTTACCTTTGTACTGTAAGGGTAAATTACGTACTTTGACGTAACTGGACTATTTTCTTTACAAACATGTGTCGTAAACAATCGTCTAGTTCCTTGAAATTCTGAGATTTAAAATGATGTTTCTTTCTTTACACAGGGATGAAAACAAATCTTTTGAAGGTTTTGTTGTGCAAAGATATGGAAATCCATGTTCCCTCCCCAAAACCAGCCAATAGTTAGGTGTTTACAACACTCACAGGGATGCAGAGGATCCAAGTTTTAGTCCCTGGTGGTCTTCCATGTGCCTGTAGAGTGCACCAAGAACAAGATCACCTTACTTGCCTTTGGGTCATCTTCTCCAATTCTCTCCTGCAAAAGCTGTTGTCACTTTCATACACTTATTGATGCACCAGACTTGTACAGACTACGTGACTGGCCATTGTTGCTGGCCACATTTGCTTTCTGCCCACGCTTCTTGCTTCCTGTTAACACTTAATATGATGTACTTATCAAAAGAGAGGGTGATCTTCAAAATAAGTCAGTCACTGAATACTGCCCTTTATAAGGAGTAAAAGCTTTTTCTTGAACACATAGGAACATAGAGACCTCAGTTTCCCTTTAGCCACAATCACACTTCTATATGTTGTTCATCACATCAGCTTCTTAAGTGTGACCTGCTTTGTCCCCACTCCTTGGAGCTCAGCTTGGTAGTGTGAATCCTGGAGCTGGCTGTGTTCTTACAGGCAATGTGGTGCAGGTGCAAGACCCATTTTCTGTCTTACACCGAGGCAAACCACTCCTCAGGTGCAAAGCCCAGTGACGATGGAGAGCTTCTGGTTTTCATACAGACCAGATCTAATGGTTTGTCTAGTTGGGTGTATCTTACCCCCGCGGAAACAGCTTCCATTGTTCAGCCTTCAATAAAAAGTAACAATTTATCTATCCTGTTTTATTTTAGAGTGCGGCAAGCTTCCTGAGATAGCTGGGTAGAAGGATGAAGAAACCCGTATCTATGCTAAACTGTCCAGGCAAATACAACAGGTTAACATAAAAGAAACCAGCTTGGCTAAAGATTAAAAAAAAAACCCAAACCCCAAAAACCAACAAAACCCACCTCTTTCTCCTCAAACTTTCAAAAACTGAAATGGGGGAATAGATGTGAGACTACCTTCTCAGATATGTAGAGAGTGCCTCAGCTGGACTTTAGTTTAACACAGGCATCTGTGTGTGTCACCATCTGTCATTATTTGTTTGTGATATCCAAAACTTCTCTGGGTGGGAGGGAGCACAGAGGAATTCCTGGCTGGATTAGCATGACTTTGTGCTCTTTCTTGAAGCTGTTACATGGTTAAAACTAAGATGGGTAATACTGAGTGCAGAGGGGGTTACTAGGTTTAAGCTGGTGTAAATTGAGAGCAGCTCCTTTGCAGACAGTGAAAGTAACCAGACTCTGCAAGTGTCTAAACTGGTAAGTCTGGCTCACCTTCTCCAAAAGTACATTATACAGAATCTAGACACTACCTTAACCTGTTCCATATTTTGGAAGAGCAATGTGTGCTATCTATCTCAAAGGTTGCTCCAGCTTCTCTCTCTTTTGCAGCTTCGTGATGCCCTCAGACCTCCTCTCTAACACTGCCTCCTACGTGGTGAGCAGCATGATTCAGACCGTACTTCTTGCAGCCAGATTCCTACAGCCTGCCTCAGTCTGCTTTTTTTTACTTTACATTCAGTCTGCTGACAGTCCTACAGCAAAAATTCCTTTGGCTCCTGCCATATCTACCTTTGCCTTTAATGTTTTTATTGGCTCACTGTGTTTTGAGTGAAATGTAAATTCCTCAGTGCATTTTCAGCCAGTGTTTGCATTTTGTTCACTGTGTGTGTCTTGACTGTCCGGCATCCTCTGACTTCACCTCTGTCCTCGTGGTCTTCCTCTATTTATAATTTTCTTCGTATCCTTCCCTGTTCCCAAAGAGACATTCTTGTCATAAGCTGAGCAGTGTTATGAGCTCTTAAAGCCCCTACTTTCACATTACTCCTGACCTTCCATGAAGAGCTGGCCATTTTTCTCTCAATTTTCTGCTTTGTGTATGGAAAGAGCTGCTTTATAAGAAACATACTGCTCCTGGGGTAGGTATAAAACATGGCTGAGACTGCACAGGCTTCTCAGGAACATGGGTTCTGACACAAATGCCTCATGAGGCAGCTGGAAACACCTACATCATGCGGTGGTTTAGAGTAAGCCAACTGTTCAGTGACATGCTGGCCTCTGAGGAAAGCTATGCATGCTCTTCGCCAGAGGTATCTCAGGAGGACTGGGAGCCTGTCTGCTATTTGGCTCCTCACAGACAGCAGATGTTCCACGAGAAGGTGAAACATGCAATAAATGACTGCATTTACTTGAAGCAAATCAGAGCTCAAGCAAAGGCAGTGGTCCAGCCAAGTGTGTTTACTGCTGTGAAAATGCTTTTGTGCTGATGCAGCACCTTTCACCCAAAATCTCTGAACATTTTGAAAGTGTTAACAAAAGCAGGCTAATGTCAGTGTTTACAGATCTATTTGAGCCAGGTTTTTACTGCCTCTTTTGCATGCTGCCATCCACATAGCATACACTGAGTTTGTACTGCTGTGGCTGCTTGGCTGTGCATTTCCTTAGCTGCATAGATGTTTTCTGCAGCTGGTGTTGAGCTTGTGCTGATGCGGCTACGTTGGTAACAGGACTTGAGCAGGCTAGCTCAGGTAGATACACATGAGCTGTGGTCACATTAGTGTAAAAATAAATTTGTCCTATTTTTAGGAGGGAAAAAAAATCTGTGACCTGGACTGAAGACAAAAGACAAGTCCCAAAGACACATTTCTCCTTTGTACTGCTGCTTCTGAGGGGGGAGAAATGGGAAAAGTGAAATACCGAGTAGATTATCACTAGAGAAAGTAGATTCAGGCTAGCTTGTGCTGTGTCTACCTGCTGAGTGAATGTTCAGTGATGTCTGATGCAGGGAAATGTCCAGTGACACAGAAGAGAGAGCAGTAGTCTTTTCATGTGCGTGCGTACTTTCCTCATGGACCAGCAGATACATCTTTGGATGCTTTTTTTGGGATCCAGAGGCCACTTGTTAATCTGCGGTGGCATACAGAAAAGGACTGTATCTTTAGCCAATAGGAGGATGTTAATGCAAGGATTTCATGTTTTTTTTCTAGTAGAGAACATGCTGCCAAATAAATATCACCTGGTTCAGAGGACATGCCAGGGGTTTGGTGATGAGTTAAGCGCCCATAGAACTGCATGGCCCTGAACACTTTCCAGCAGAGGCCTGGAGACTGATAGCTCCAGGATGATTGGAGAATGGCTCTTCCCCACCAAACTATCCCAGGCAATTGTGATGGATGGTTCCTCCCCAAAGGTCTGGTGGTCCTCTACTTATTTTTTCTCAACATACGAAAGGGGGCAATCTCTGAAAATTCTTGGAATGGACAACCAATTCTTGTCCTTCCAACTTGCTCACATTTTACTGAGAAACTCTTGCTGTTCCCTTGTCCTTTGCTCAACTCACTCCTGGTGGTTTTCTGTGGACATTTCCCTGAAATGACCTTGCTAGAACCAAAGTGAAACAGAAGGCACTACCCGTGTTCTGCTCCGAGTCCCTCAACTAGAAAATGTTTTCAGTCTGTGGAGGGGGCTTTTTCCTCTCTCTTTCGTTCTCTCTGCTCCTTGGCTGCCCACAGTGACAGCCGTAACTGCTTGATTTTGAGGGAAGCTTTGCATGTGCAATGAGTGGCTCCTTCTGCTAGCAATTTGTTCTCTGGAGCCTGTTACCACACAGTATAAATAAATTTCACTGTTTAGTACTTTCCTGTTTTGTTCCTCCCCTGCTGCTGGCAATGAGTTGACCTACCCTGTTTTGGTTTTCAAATTTATCTTTGCCCTTCTGACATGAGACAAAATCACCAGATTAAATTAACAAGGATGCATTATTGATGTGTACTTTTTTTGGTTGTCTTGTGTTGCACTAAAAGTTCTGCATAAAATGGGAAATAAAATGCAGATTACATTCTAGAACAATATTCAGTTTGGTCTTAGGATGAGGAAGAAGACTATCTCACTTGAAAAAGTCTAATGGTGTGTGCTGAGTAGATATAGTCTCCATATAAAAAACCTTTTTCAGCCATCAGACAATGTAAACTCAGTCTTTTTATAAACAGTCTTCATTTGGCCCATTCCATGCAGGTATGCTGCTAGAGTGACCAGGATGTTTAGCATGTCAGACCTAGCTTTACAGTGGTGAATGTAGGTACTGGAAGTTCTCCAGTCGTAGTAGTATGCATGCCTCTGCAACCTCTAGCTCAGAACAGGGTAAATATTTAGAGTGGCTGAGCCCAATCTAGGCTCTGTGCTGTTTTAACTAGATTGTTCCTGCCTACTTTAAAGCCAGCTTAGGCATTTATCCACTATACTAGAATCTCTGGGGAGTACACGTACCCCTAATTGGGTATGATGAAGGCCACAGTCATGTTTTCAATGGTTCCAAGCCTGATGCTTAGAACACTTGAGGTTGTTTTTACTGTGTGAATGTAACTGCATGTGGATTTTAATACACAGAAAAACATACTGTGACTAACTAATGAAGTCAGTAGAGTGGTTACATTTGTCTACTTTCTCGGAAATTGTCATCGTTCCTGCCTTCCTTGAGATGAATAGAAGAAATCTATCCATCTAGACAATATTATTTCTGTTTATTTCTGGATCTCTTTATAGCATAAGTAGGTTTCGAATAATATAAATCAAGCGTTTTTTACTTTCTCTTCGCTGACTTCTAAGCAAAGGAGGACATTTCCACTCACAGGGTAAAAAAGGCAAAGAGAAACTAACCCTTTGCCATTTGCATTTTACAAACCAGATCTTTAAAAAAAATTACTTGAAGGAGGGGAAATTTGCCACCTTAACATTGCAAATTATGTGAAACCAGTATGTCCTCCCACCACAGCATATGTTTGTGGTGGGTAGGCGGGGAGATGCAGGGAAGAGGTGATGGTATAAAAATACCTTGTAAAAACAAATGTTTGGCTAGAGGAGAGAGTTTGTCACTTCAGCTAGACTAGAGGGGGGAAACCAGACAGACAGGGGGCGGATGGGAGGGTGGGGGGAGGAACTTATGTCACTTCAGCAAGGTAAATAACTTGACAGTGTCTCAGAAATAGCAGTCAAATAATTAGCTTGAGAAGATCAGATATTAGACAAGTAGGTGGCCCAGAAAGTTAAGAGTAAGGAGTAAAAGCTATTTAAATGAACAGTGAAGACCTTAAAAGAGTTAAGCATGTGGCAAATACCAAGCAGAAGGGTGACAGGTAGAAATTCCAAGATAAACTGCACAGTCTTACTAGTAGCCACTCTTCCTGCATTTTCATGAACTAAGAAGTATGATTTTTATCATTTATCCTTATAATAGACATTCTAAGATAAACACAGACCAGAGGCTCTATACAGTAACATAAATGCAGCTTTGTAATGTACTGCTAGCATGGCTTTCTCCCTCCATGTGCCATATGGAATAGTTTGTACACTCCACAGCATCCAGTACTGTGCAAATGCGAGCAGACACCAACATGACCACCCACAACGGCAGTCAGGGTGGAAAATGATAGTTTGCCTTGTCATACTGGTGGGGATTTTGTATGCTGCAGTGGGAGACTTACATCTCCACATCATGGGACCCAGCGGGTGCAGGAGCCAGGGGAGGGAGGGCTGGGAGGGACAAACACTCGGTGCCCCTCTGTGCAGTTCCGGCTGGCGGTAGCAGCTGTCAGTGTTAGGAGGGCAGCCTCCTTCCTATGTGACATTTATAGTTTTTATTTGGTTTTAATGGACTTGCCTCAGTGCTCAAGAAGGTGCATAGCCCCAGGAGGAGTGGGTGAGTGCATGAGAAAAAGAGAGAGAGAAAGAGAAAGGGAGAGAGTAGACTGGTGAGGTGCTCTTCACATCCAGTAATTTGTTGTCCACATGTATATTGCCCTGTTTTACAGACAGCTTCAGATGCTGCCTTCCTTCTACTTATCATTCCCTGTTACTTTAATCTGTGGAAATTTGAAAGTGGATTGAACAGAGATCTCCATGAAGGGAAGGTGTTTTGATAAATCAGACAAAACCTGCCCACCTGCTTCCTCTCTTAATTTGCTAGGCAGTATGTAATTCTTCTGCTTTGGTGGTGACTTTTGGTCATCGGTCATTCTCCCTGCCCCATGGTGTGGGAACTGCGGGTATTCTAAAATACCCTGAGAGTATTTCAGCTGAGCAAGCTCCACTGTGTACAGTGGGTCTGTCCCTCTTGTGAGGGCTTATGGCAACCCAACTCTGTGCTGACAGACTGGCTCGTGGGGCTTCTGAGAGAGAGGGATGGGACTGTTTTAAGTGCAGGCCAGGTTTCAAGGGTGACATATACTGTGGAAGCTCCTTGGTTCTCAATTTGCGGTCAAGGATAGAAGAAGATTCAACTCTTTTCTCCTCCTGTGACCTAAAGCATTTTGCTGAGGTCTGTTGCACAGGGCTAAACTTTCCACTAGTAGGTGTTCACACAAATTTGGCTATTTCTGGCTATCTTCATATGTTGGTGTGCAGTCATTTCATACTTGCATTCCACTGAAAAACAACGAGTATTTTCCCCCTTCAACAAATTTCAAAGAAAATACGCCAACAAAACTTGGTTAGAGAAATTTTGCATGCTCCAGTCAGCAAACTGAAACCTAGAATACCTTCTGAACCCGTCTGTGCAGCTGCATTGTCACTTTGTCCTCCAGGGCTGACTTAGGGTAGCTGTGGGGATTAGTATTTTGAGTTCCCTGACTTACATGCATGTAATATTAATGAAATATTTTGGTGGAAATCTAGCTTTTACATTTCAGATTTGTTTCGTCGCACCAGTTGGTGGATTGAAACTGCCATCACAGCAGCTGCCTGAATATCATGTAACGCAACATGCCTTGATGCCTTGTCATATTTCAGTGTTTGCTCACAGCGCGAACAGTCCCAAGCATTGTGTTGGTTTTTTATGAAGGACCAGAGTCAGGGAAATAGAGAGGATCTTTTTTCCTCCACTTTCTCACAAACCCCCAAGTTCTCATGCCTTTCCACTATCCCTTCCACCAATGTAGTGATTCACCCTTTACTGTGCAAGTGCTTAGGGTCACCGTGATAAGCAATGCAATACAGAAAGCCTTTGTGGATGCTTCTGCATGTCTTACTGAATATACTGAGGTCTTCCTGGATACAGTGAGCATGTAACCTATAATAACTGAAGAGTGGATGTTATAATAGAGCTAAGAGATTTACAATTAGTCAAGAACTTTTTTTTGCTGAGGATGTTAAAACTAAACCCTAGAACTTTTCGTGGAAATTCAATATTTGTGATGAAACTTTTAGGGGAGTTTCTTACGTGTAGAATGCAATTTCTGATAAAAAAGAGAGAAAGAGAAGTATATTGTAGGGTGTTCAATAACCTGGTCATTGGATGATCCCTGAGATGTACAAGATCAATTTCCAAGTTCTAGGGATAAATTAGAAGAAATAGAAATATAAACTAATCTCTCCAGTATTGTAGATAAGTTGGGCTTTTGAGAAGGATGCATGAGTCTGATCTCTGTGACTTCTTTGAGTGAAAACTCTCAGAGTCTTCATCCAATTCTAAAATTCCTCTTTTTTTAATCTTTTTTTTGCTGTGATTAAAAGTTTGTGTTTTTGCAAAATGGAAACCTTGATATCCATCCAGCTAGTTTTAGATGTCTTGTGAACGTGAGACGAAGAAGAAAATGTGTTAGTTTATTGGCTCTGTGTGAGAGGAAGGTCTGGGCTTAATTTAAAAGTCAAATGTAAATATATTTTTTCTAACTTTGACTTGTGACAGATCAAGATCTGACATATTCTCATTTTTCCTTGCAAGCTGCTAAGGATTCAGATAAATTTGATGGAAATCTACCTTTGACAGATGACAGCAGGATTTCATGAGTGATTTCTATCTCAAGGCAACTGCCCCTTCTCCACAGCCAGCAAGTAGCAATAGCATTTTAAAAGAAGGATGTCAGAGAGCAGCTTGGTTTTCTCAGTTGTCATCATTATTTGTTTCTCTCCTGGCCAAACCACCAGAAGCAGGTTAAGGATGACACAAACTAGCAACAAATCACGGGGTGGAGGACAGAGCATGTGACAATGCCCTGGCTGTGGTGCAAACATTTGAGCTACGTTTCGAAAGCCTGGGTTTGTGTTCAGCAGAGTTCATGAGTGAAAAATAAAAGTCTTTGACGATAACAATCGACAACCTCAATCTCATTAGTGTCTACCATTCAGAGAAGAGGCTGGAGTGGATCCCATCAAGCTGTGATTTGGTTCAGTACACTGGGGAAGGTTCCTAGAAGCATTCCCCCAGCTTCTTCACACTGTGCACTGAGGGGAAAAAAAACAACATTTGGCAATTTGTTGTCAATATTTATATAACTCCTGATGCCACTAAAACTGCATATGCAGGCTTTAAACTAACAAAAACAAAGCCATGGCCAAGCTGGAGAGCTGGATTTGTTTCCATGCACAATTAGGTTTATTTGTTTAGGTCTCATTTTATTTGCTTTCAGATGACTCAGATAGGAGTATTGCAATCCTTTCAAAGTGAAGTAGTGTTCTGTGTATTTTGGGCATTGGGCTTAGCCAAATGTGGAAAGAATTGGCTGCTCAATAGTATTTTCCTATCCAGAGGTTTTTTCAAACTTTTGAGAGGAACTGAAGGAATGTCCCTTCCATGCCAGGCTTTCCCCCTCTTCCCCTTCACAGCGTCTCTCCACATTATTGTTAAAGAGCACAGGAATTTTAAAACACTCCTCTGTTGTGCAACTGTTAGCAACTGCTGTTATTAATTGCTTTACCATTATGCTGCATATTTAAATTCTCGCTGGTGTCATCCATAACATGCTGCTGTGAGTACCTTTTAACCCATTCAAATAAGAATATATGGATGGTGCCCTGCTCAGAATCTCCCATCCTGCTAGACCAGCTCTGGGTTTGCTGAAAATGATTTCCTGCATACATGAAGGGATATGTACACTTTGGCAAGTAGCCAAGTTTTCTGCCTGGAGTTAGTCACTAAGGGCAGATTATTTTCCAGTGGACATGCTTGCATGCTATCCGTGTTAAGAGAATTGTCTTAACTCTCAATACCATAGTGTTTCTTATATCCCCAGCCCCAACCCCCCAAAAAAACCAAAAGAAAACAAAAGTGCAGTGGTTTTTGTCTCTGTCTTATGTGAGTAGGAGGCAATGGCTTTTGACTGGTGCTTTAGGCACCACTGTATTTTTGGGGGATTTTTTTTTCCTTAGTCGTCTTCTGATAATTTTGCTTGTGGAAATATTTCAGAAAATGTAGACAAAGTGAATAGATCTGCATTTAATCTTATTTCTATGAAACATAAAGGTTAAAGGATTTCCTGCACTCACCAGAAATATGCATTTGATTTATAGCCTTCCTTAATGCTCTTCCCACTCATACTCATAAAAGAAATATAGTAACAAAGGCTAATAGACAACCTATTTTAAAGTTTGCCCTGATAAAAGCAAACTTGAACTTTATTCAGTCTTAAATGTCAATTCTAAAATTTGGAATGTTTTTCTAATCAAGAACAATAAACGTGGAGAGTGTCTTGGTGGAGTGGAGCCGTGGCTCAGCACGCTGCTGGCCCGGTGCTGCACACACACTCCAGGGGCAGATGGAGTCTGCACATCACATAGTCCTCCCTGTGCAAGAGCAGCTCTGCGAGACTGCTTGACCTCGGGAGGGATTGAACAATGCTTAGGATATGTGATTTGTTTTTTTATTTTGCTTTTTAGAGGATAGGAACCCAAAATATATCTGTGACAAATGATCAAATTGCGGAGGAATGTAAATCTTCAAATACAATAAAGAAGAAAGAAATAATATGAATTTCCAAGCCTGCATTAAAAACAAACCTCAAAAAGAACCTAAAAAAACCCAAACAAATGACAAATAAACCCCAGAAAAAAATAATAAGGTGTGCAAATTGGATGGTGCCTGGAGACCTGTTCCATATGACGCTTTGTTTCCCTCCCTCTAGCTGTGGAAACTGAGACTGTCAGAATAGATCAAACCCATTTAGTGGCCTTACTTAACACAGTATCACTTTATAACACCTTCAGGGCATTTCAACATTGTGCCTGGAAAGCTTTCAGCTATTCTCACAGCACAGTCCGGTGTGCTGGCTGCAGCTCTCCTGCCCTTTCCCTACACACACCATTTTGTTGTGCGAAGTTCTTCAAGTCTAATGCAAGATGGAATGAGACTGTGGACTTCACTGGGAGCTGAGAGAGAAGGCTGGATCAGGACCTATCAGAGCTTATATTCTATGGGCTACTGTTAAATATGTAATTTGATTATCAAATCAAATTGATTTGTGTCCTTGTTGATGCAGGACACTGAATTAATTTTACTTCTGTTGACTAGTAAATATGAGTTTTTATACACTGAAAATCTATAACCATCCCAGATGCATATGTTTCCAAGTACACAGGAAAATATAAAGACATTTTACTGTATTATAGCTCCCTCATCACGTAAGAGACTTCCTATATTAAACTGATTTTTACCGTAGTTGGGCTCCTTTGGTTGCCATGTGCAACTAAGTGGTAAGACAGAGACTTTTTCTGGCAAGTTATATGTACCTTTTGCCTTTTTACTTATAACACACTGTGAGCTGCAGCTGGGCAGGTTGTGATTTCAGTCTAAGGTGGTTTTACCCCTTCCTTCCTGCAGATGTGTAGTTGTGTGTAGGCAGATACTTGCTGATGCCTGGCTAGTAATTCAAGTATTGAGACATGTGGGCTTACCACCACTTCCTGATGTGCTTTACAGGTAAGTCTGCAAGAGGAAAGAGACTCTGAGGAGGAAAATTAGGAAAAAAGAACTTAAAGCTTCAAAAACATCAGCCTTGAAGCTACAAAGCACAGTCAAGAAATGGAATTACAGAAGGCTGACTGCACTTCCTTTTCCAGGTGATGAGGGACCTGAACAGTTTAGGACTAGTTAAAACTTACAACAATGCCAAGCTCAAGTAAAATAATGCTCATTTTAGTCTTCTGTTATCCTATCTCTTTCTTATTTTCCCTAAGACAGAATTAAGTAAGTCTGTATCTAAATGCATGCTCCTCTTTGACTTCAGAGTAAAGTAAAATACCTCACCCTGAAACATCTCTAGGGGGTGTAAATCATAGTCTGGACAGGACATACATGCTTTTCATCTGTTGTAAAGTGTTACATCTTAGCTGAGGGTGGGGAGGAGATGGCTGTCAGCCATGCAGGAGTAATTTAAGTCACCTGAACATTAAATATATCCTAATCACTAATGACATCACCAAATGCTGGGAAGCATGAGGGGAAAGAACGGTGGAGGAAGATGAACCACCAATGAAGCTTTGAGATCTGAGCATGGCAGTAGCCAAGAAGACTCTGAGGATGCTTTGCATGGTACCCTCTGAAACTGGATTTTTTTCATCATCTGAGGCTTGGTACACGTAGTCTCAGTTAGTCTCATAAAAGAGAGGATAAACTGCAGACGGCTTTGATCTACAGGTGCTACTTGTTAAAAAAAGGTTTTCTCCCCCACTAATGCAGATCAAGCTGTCATTCAAAAATCAATTCTTTTGATAACCCATATGATTACTTTTTGGTGATGTTTCACTTTCCACTGATAATCTTTATTACCTTGTCCAGTTAATTTGACCCAGGTACGATTAATAACCTTATTATGGTGATACATGTTTACTTCCTCATTGCTGGACTTTATAAAGTTGCATTTCCCATCTTCGAACTTTATACTCTTCATCAAAGTAAAATACACCAGGCATCTTCATTCCAGCAAATTTTTCTATGTTGCTTTTCCTGTTGTTACTCGCTTCCTTATTCCTATACCTGTGTGGTCACCCGCCAGCAGATACAAGCTCCCTCTACATGTGCTCTGAGTGGTGACTAATTAGCAGGTAAAGCCCAACTCATAAACTTGCAGCTGTGGCTTAACACTTCTCTAAAATGGCTACACAGCTTCCAGTCGGCCCTGACCACTGAAACATCCGTCTGCAACGGACTTTGTAATAAACCCCGGGAGTTAGTGCAGTGGCTTCCTAGAGGGAGAAGTACTAGTTTCCGGTTAAGTAACACATGGAAGTAGCCTACTTATGCCAAGATAGCACAGGCTTGATTTAGAACACAAGCAGAGCTAAACATCATGTATGTAGGTCAAGTGTACAAGACAGTACATGCAGTAGTGAACAATAAGGCACAAGTGAAGGTAAAACTGCAGGTTGTGAGATCATAGGATTGCAGCTTGAGACAAACCTACAGATAAGGATGAGGAGAAGATGGCACTGTGTAGGAGGGGAAATCCTTTTCTAACTCTTCTGAACCTGCATACAAAGCAGAATTGATGGAGAAGGCTCTTATTCATGTTATTTACCCTTTCTTCTCTCCACGTCTCTCTACTATCACTCAGAAAAGTGGGGGTAGGGGACTAAAACACAATGAAAGTACCCATGGTATTATATTATCTGTCAGCCATGTGGAGAAAAGCCAATGGGCCAGAGAGCAATGCAGGTCTGTGGTACAAAACATGCTTCTATGAGTGAATCTGGGGGATATGAGACTCTATGACAATATCTGACCATGCATGCTTCACATGAAAGGGGGAAATCTCTGTGTTTGTACATCAAGACAAAAATGCATATTTTCCACCCTTATTTCATTCACCTCTTGCTAAGTTTTATGGCTTAAGAGTCCGTTGTGTCTCCTAATTCCTTTGTTTCATGCTTTGTTTCTTCTTCCCAAGCACTCCACTGAGGAACCATGCGCAGTCTGCTCACTGCTGCCAGAAGATGCAGTGCTCCTTGGGAGTGGGTGCTGTGTCTCTTGCCTGCTTGCTCTATGCACAGCCAGCTGTAAATATCATCTAAGCTCACTCTTGCACCTGTTTAAATGCCTACGTTCTTGCTAAGGGCCCTGTTTTCCAGACGACCATGTGTGACAGCCTTGCGTTGCTCTTGGGAGTCAGACATTCTCTCACTACATGTCAAGGGGACAGTCATCCCAAGAAGTGTTATTCCCAAACAGACCCTTTACTGCAAGATTTCCACTGAGATGACACCTGCTGATTTCATGCAGGGTTGCTGGCCCAGGCACCATGGACCATGACCACTGGAACAGCCGTTTCCAGCAAATCATAGTTCACCAGTCAACCACTCTGAAATCACCCTTACCATCCAATAAATTTCCAGCTAAAAGCAAAACCCGAGCTGTCTGCAATGAAATGTACCCCTTGCATAGTAATTGCAGGATGTAAGGACATTCACAGAAATAAATGAAAGCCATGCTGGTAGCTGTCAGCGCTTTACAGCAGCTCCAAGAGCTCTTTCTGTTTTCCTCGGCTAAAATGGTGCCAGGATGCTTTTGTTGCCTGATGGGCTGCTGGCAAAGGCCTCCCTTTTGGATATTGCCGATTGTGGTAGTGCTTAATGCTGCCGAGCCTGGCAGCTGGGCTCCGTCCCACTTCCCCGGCCAGGAGCAGGCAGCCAGGGGGCACCAGGGCAGCCCCAGCCCTGGGTGTCACACATCCTCCTGGGGGAAAGGTGAGGCTGGGCCAGGACATGGTGCCTGTGGCGGACAGGGCAGGGCTGTGGGGAGCTGCAGACTGGCCCTGCTGCAGCGCCACTTGGGCAGGAACCGATGGTCTCAGGGGATAATGAAATGGGGTCCTGGACAGGATGAAATTGGGTGGCAGTGCCTTCAGGGCCACCTTGGCTCTCCAGCACCAGCTCCAGCCTGTGCAGGGGCCTCACCGGCAGCTGCTGTCCAGCCATGGACCTGGGGAGAGATGCACCTGCCTGTTCCACACCGAGGCCTCCCTAAGGGCTTTCTCTGGGTCATAAAGCTGGAATTTATTCGAATACTAGATTGTAATGCTTCTACCAGAAGAGGGTGGCTGCTGGAGTCTGGCTGTGTTCCTGGATAGCTAGAGATGCTTCAGGAATGCTGATGTCTCCTGGGTGTAGCCAGACAAAATTATCATCAGGCCAGGCAGTAAACAGAGCCATTTGTTAAAGGTGGGTGCAAACCCTCAGCACCAGCCCAGCCTTCTGGCTATCATCAAAATGCTTGTGCTCGTTTGAATTAAAGTCTCCCTGCAAACTGGAGTGAGTTTGCACCTCAGCAGAGCACATTTAAATGGAAAACCATGGAGAATGTCCAGCACTCTGCATCTGAAAAGTCATCCTACAGAGAGCTAAAGGTCTCGTTGTCTCTTCGGACAGGTAAAAGGATCACAGTGCCAAGGTTAGATAAGTAGTAACCTGCTGCTTAACAACTGCTGAGGAAAAGATGGCATGATGGGAGAAACTTTCATCTGTTTTAGAGGCCTGACTTTTGCCTCTGTGCTCATGGCAATATCCTTCATTTGTGCCATATTTTTCCCCCTAGAAACAATGCCGTTAAAGATAAAATGATACCACTGATGAACTATTTGGTGTTAGCCTTCCAGTCAGAAAAGTGAAAGGGAGATGCTTTTGTCGTACTGAAATGATGTCACTTTGTGAAGGGAATAATGTTTTTGTACTACAAGATAATTAATATCTGCTACCCTTGAGGGTTTGATTAAACTATCAAGTACCAAGTGACAGCTTTGCCACATGACACTTCTTTGGACACCATGAGCACCAAAACAGCATTTCAGTGTATATTTTGGCTAACGCGGAGCCATTGCTTCTCCCCAGGGCTGAATTTGTCATGACTCCTGGGCAGTGAGGAATCTTTGGCCTCTTGAAATAGGTTATTTCCTTTTTTGGAGAGAAATAAGAAGGCAAAAGCAAGGGATTAATAAATTTTTAGGTAGAATTCCTGCAGCAAGAAATTGTGACTGATATGAAAAAGTGGGAGTACTGAGACCTTAGACTGTGTTGCTTGGGAGGAATACTTTGCATTTCACAATAGGCACAAAGGGAGAAACTATTAATTTATTTTTTTCCTGTAGATGTTTTAAACATAGTTAACTAATGCTGGCACCAGTCAAGTTACTTGTACTGAAGGGAGTACACTGATAAAGTGTGAGGAATGCCCATCTGAGACCAAAGAGGTGGGCAAAGAATAAGCAGCAAAAAGGAGAAAGGCATAGAGGTGACAGAAGAAAAAAATGACACAAACATGGAGAAATGCAGACAAAGCAATTGTTAGGAAATTAATCTAGGAATTACTCCAACACACTGGGAATCTGTGGGCCCTGGTCTGGTAAATTATACTGTCTTAGCTGCTACCATTTCACTTTTAAAAGGTAACATCTGTCCTGATCCTCAAATGTCTTCAGCAACTATGTCCAAATTCTTGCAAGTACTGTGCAAGAAAAACTTGTGCACACCAGGTCTGACAGAGCAGTGAATACAAAAGGTGAAAAAATAGAAAGCTAATTAAAACTAAATGTTAGAATCCTGTTGCAATTCCATCATGGGGCTTGACATGAAACGAATTTCCATGTAAAAATAAAGGGCAAATATTTACCTTTGCGTTCTTATTTCTTTCCTCCTTTTAAGAAAAGATACCATGAAATTTTGTAATGTCTAGCTATCATCGCATACAAAGAGCTTATTTCCTGCTCTGTAACTTCATGACTGTTAAGGGCACCACAGTCATGGTGCTTTGTTGCTCCCCAGGTTTCCCAATTGGAAGGAAGTTTGTTGAGTAAGTTAAACAATAGATATGAAAATAGTAAAGGAAGGAACATCCCCAAGGCTCTACTAAACTTCTTACATTCCATAGCAGGGTAAAGTGAACAAAAACCCAAATGAAATTAAATTTGAAATCTTTTGTTGGATTTTGTTTTAAAACTTTCTGTGAAAAGATTCAGTAGATATTTTCATTCAATCCTTAAACTTGTTTTGGATGAACCTCAGTTTTTAGGATCCAGACCTTTTACTGGCAGTACTGTTTGGTCGGTGTTAGAAAACTTCAGACTTGGATTCCTCAGATTATTTAATTTACCTATGTCAGCCAAAATGCCAGACAATCAATTTGGGCGTGCAGGACTGAAATGGGAAGTGTTTAAAACGTTGCCCCATCATTCAGAAATTGGAGATCAGGATATATTTCATTCTTTTTCACCTGCTGCAGAAGAAATTTTCTTCAATTTCAGTGATCTTGAATAAAAATAATTTTGCTGGCACAATGTGGAATGCAGAGAAATTGTGAAATAAAAGGTGTTGAGTCAAAAGGTATAGTTAACTGACCAAGTTACTATAAACCTGTCCCTAATACTCTCAACTTTTTTAAGTATTTTATTAAATAATTATGTTACTTGATACCTCCTATTTTATTTGTTCTGACTATTTGCGTGTTTCTTAGCATGCAAGGGCATGGGATTGGAAAATCCCATGAAATCTCTTGTGGCTTCCAGAAAGAAAGTAATTTTTTTCTGAGGTAAAGTTCCATGCTTGATAGAAAATATTTATATATTCTCTCTTTAAGTGAACTTATTTTTGTTGAAAAAGAAACCTGTTGTGGCTTTGGCTAGAGATGTGAACTCATACTATTAGTACAAGGAACAATAGCCATCTTTATTCAGTTGTCCCTGTACTTTACGTCCCTGTACCAGTCAGTTTACCACTGTATTGCATTATTCTCTATAAGCCTGTTCATAGTTCTTAGAACAAACAGCTCCCTGAAACTGCAATTTATGGTAGGTCCTGGAAGATTTCAGGAAATAGAACTAAGCTCAAAGTCCCACCATCTTCTGGAGGTAGGGAGAGTGTAATAATATTTCCAGATTTTTTCCACTAAACAAAGGCTAAACCTCAAGTTCAGTGTTGACAGAAGAAGTTCCTGCTGAATTTCTTACATGATAGCTGTGATTGAAGCAAGTTTTCATGCAGTACCTGTAGAGACTCAGCAATGCATAGGAGAAAGTGATGACATCTCTTTAGTGGCACTGGTGTACTACATCATTTAAAGAACAAGAAGACCCTTGTGGCACCTGTGGAATGAAAGTTAAAGCCACCTGAGGAACAGCTTTTGACTTTCTCTTATGGCTGCTATCAGATAGGGATGAATCGTTTTGGGGATTTGAAAGAGTAACCTGGATGCAAGACATCAAAAAGAATGAGGAGGTGTTTATATACTTGTGTGGCAAACTAGTCCTGTTATTGCTGTGAGTGAGTTATCTAACTTTTCATGAAGAAAAGAGAGTGATAATTTGGATTTTTTTGAGACTGATTTCTTTTCCACTCTTAAGGAGGTAAGAGGTGGCAGTTTTCACCTCTGGATATCTTAGCACCTGAACAAAAAATGTGACAATATGCAAAGTTTTGTAGGAGTCTCTGTGATTATCTCTAGGCAGCCTGTTAGAGATCAATGAAATATTTTGAATTATTTGAATTATTCAAGTATGAAGGAACTATTTGAAGTAGTGATATTTCGCTTTTGCACTTTGTAGGCTTACCTTAGTAAAGCAGAAGTGAAATGCACATTGCCAGAATTTTTAAGAGCTCTGAACTTTTCAGAATGAACCAGGTATTTGTTCTACACATATGGTAGACCTGAGGTGTGTCTGTGTGTCTGATTTTGCACTATTGAAAACATTCCCAGACTTCACAGAAACAATCACTTGGTCCGTAATATTCTCAGCAGAGGGCAGACGGTGGGATTTGATGCTGCACAGTCTAGTTGCTATGATCTGTTACTACTGGCAACTATGTTTGTGGGATTTATAGGTGAATGTCCTACCCAAGCTTTGGGAATTAATTCTTCTCATGCTTTTTTTAATAAACTGTCTTACTTTTGCTGAAAAAAAATACAGCAGTATATATTCTTATTGTTGGTATATTGAAGAGCACTCGGACTTTTGAAAAGGACTCACTTATTTTATTAAGTGATAAAGAAGAGAGTGTATGGAGAGCTGGGGTGGAAAGTGAGGCTAAAATTATACCACATCTGATCTTTTTTTCTGTGAGGCTTCTTGTGCCCTTTACTGAAACATTTCCTGCCATACACTTAAATGAAAGTGTTCTGGCCTAAATGGACCTTGTGTCTAAGTGGGTCTGGCAATTCCTATGTTAAATGTTAAACCATTTCTAGAATATACAAACAAAGGAGCAGACATTATAGAATGCTACTTAAATTATATCCATTTCTTTCTGTAATTCTCTAAAGGTGTGCAAATGAGGATATAGGTATTCACAGAGTTCAGAGTTTATTTAACAGAATCACAGAATATGCCGACTTGGAAAGGAGCCACAAGGATTGTCAAGTCCAATTCTTAAATGAGTGGCCCATACAGGGATTGAGGCCACAACCTTGGCATTACTAACACCATTAACCAACTAAACTAATCTCATTGTGATTTTTATTATATTGGAAAGTTACTGAGTCACTGTTCTAAAAATTTTTTCCTTAGCAGCTGATAATTCCTTGATCATGTTGCTTTTGGAAGTTTTATTCTTTAACTTATTCTCACAATCTGGGAATGTTTCTCGTGTTCCAAACTTTGATCCTAGGCCGTCTTGTCTCTGTAAAGTGGTACCTTGCTTGGATTTCTTCCTTGGAATGACAGATTACATTGTAATTCTCCTTGTGTGGCATCTCACCACTGCCCTGGTGTATCCGTATTCTTGGACCACCACACTGGAATACACGAAATGGTAGAACCATAACTGAAGCACTTCTGTGTTGCTAATTGATACACTAAATAATAAGCTGAAGAAAGCATTTTGGCTCCTTTTTTAAAGATCTGGGATTCTAGCCAGCCATGCCCCACTGGGACTAGAATTAGGTAGGATCACAAGATAGCATAAGAGTATATTTTTCACTTCACTGGATATGGCTCATGTTGGCACTTCATTTCAAAACTGGTAGCTTGAGTGCATTTTGCTTTATTGGTTTTACTGCAAAAAAGTATACTAAATGTTCACCACAGCGCAACCAGAGACCTGGACAGAGGGTCAGGAAGAAAGATGTGGCTTTGTAGATGCAGGTTAGAAGTTCATGGGAGGGAAAAGAGCTATGTGCCTCAATAGGATGCAGGAAAATAGGAAAGGGGGAGGAAGTCATACATGTCTCCAGAATGCCTTGCATCTATAGGATGTAGCTCTTTCTGAAGGGTGGCTTTTTGCTATTCTGAATTTCCAAAAGGCACATAAAGCATTAATCTGAAACATGAAACCAGGCCCAAGGTCCTAAACCACACTAAAATAGCAATGTTGTTTCTTTTTCCAGATGAGTAATTGCTCCTCAGAGCCAGGGAGAAGGAGGAGCTTGGAATATTACTTGAAATTACTTCCCCCACACACACCTCCACATTTTTTAAAAGACTTTCCACACAATGGAGTCAGTGCTTAATTCTGAGGAGCACACAAATAGTGATTAGTATACAGTATGCAGAAGGAATACCTCTTGAAAACTGCTGGGGGTCTGTTTAAAAGAAAAGTAGAAGGAAAAGGGGAAAAATAGTTTAGATTCTAGGTTGTCAAATCACAGAGACATATTCAAGGTCCATTCCAGCTGTTCTGTATCACCAGAATGGCACAAAAATGTCCCTCCAAATTCACTCCAGCCCAGGTACACAGGCTGTTGCTCTTGTATTTTTATTCTTAGGATGCTCGATGTTAAAAGTGATAGGGTACTATCCAAGTTTCCTAGTGGAAACATTAAATTTCATTATATCCTCCATAAAACTGGGCAGTATTTAGGACACTCAGCTAAGAAACACACCTTCTTAAGCTTGCACTTCTGCCTTTCTGTTCTTAACCACCTTCTTTCCACAACAGTAAAAAAAGCTTCCCTTTTCTTTCAACTTCTCCCATGTTCATCTTCCTATTCTAGTTACCATCACTCTTTTGCCTGACTGCCTATATCCCTGTTTTTATTCCTCCTCAGTATTGAGCTTGGGTATTTATGGGATCAGTATCATTGTCTATCACCACAATGTGCAAATGCTATCTCTAAAAATTAGCAAAGTGCCCATTAGATTTCGTCTTGTTTCTGGTACATTGCCACAGTCATAAAAAAGAAAAAAAAAAAGTGCTCAGGGTAGAGTTCTTTGCAGGGCAGGAAAGTTGTTTGGGTTTTATTTGAGAAAAGGTCAGTGATGTGGTGATGTGGTGGAAGGTTTTGATGCATTGATTGCATTGTCCCAGAGGATAAAGCAGCTGCAGAGGCTTGTTGAGAGAATTCATTTTACTTTCTGGAGTTTAGTCCATCAACTGCTTTAGAAATTAGGAGCAAGTTTTCAAACCAGCTTCCAGTTTTCAAACCAGCTTCCAAAGCTTCTAGAAGGGCATCTTGACACCAGGGTCTCAGTCCATAACAAAGAGGGCAGTGTGTTAGTACTTAAAAGTTGTAGTTGTTTTTCTACAGCAAATGGAGCTGCCTGAATTTGGAATTGACTGAGGCATCAGTTGATCTTCACTAAGGAGTAAGGAACAAGTTTTCCTGCATACCAAAGGAGGGAAGAGATGCTTTCTAGCCATCCACACCTGTCAGGGCATCAGTCAGTACTCTGTTTTACCATATGATTGTGATAACTCTTAAGGATTCAGGAGTATTTTCAGGCAGTTGAAGCATTTTCCCCAGTCTGACCAACAGTGACTCAATCTTGTCTGAGTTCAGCTTGAGCCAGCCAGCCATGCTTTATCAATGAGGTGAATTCCTGTCAGTGTTTTGTCTTTTCAATAATAGTAGTACCTGTAACTGTTGAGAATAAGTGTCCTTGCAGTGTTATCAGTTATGCCTCTAGCACCTTGGAGTATCCACCGGCGATTAAAGAGAAAGGATAATATGTGTGACCCTGCAGGCGAAGGCTTGGACAGAAGATACAACTACATACTGTTCTGAGCTCTGCTTCAAACAAGACATTGCAGGTATCACAAGCAGGGCCACCTCTTTCTGAATCCAGCATTTCATGGCTTATTTCACACTTGCATGTGTCTCTATATGGGAATATCAGGGTTTTCTCTGTATTAATGGTGGCATTATTAGTCTCAATTCTATGTCCTGATGTGAACCCTCACTGTGAGGCCTCCAGAAAGCTGGTATTTGTATACTCTTGGCACTTTCTGATTACTGTGTTTTTAATAATTCTGCCCAGAAATGAGATGACAATTGCAGACACCTTCAGGGGATAATGTTTCCTTCCTGAGGAGTGGAAAAACTACTTACTTTTCAAGGAGCTTGATAGGTGGATCTCTCTGACTGAGGCACTGACTATTTCCATCTTTGGCAGGCAAACTTATTCTGCAGTGTTACCAATACAGAAAGCCACAAAACTGTTTCATATTTTATGCTTCTAATTTTTTATCACTTTTCTTAAGCTTTTCCATATGGATATGGGATGGGATGAAACAGGTAATGGTATCTGTTGAAAGGTGGAACAATTTTTCCTGTGTGGGTTTATTTGATCTTACCTGTATCTTGATGATTCTTGGCAGATTCCAGGGCTTCATTCTAACACTGTAATTAAAGTTCCTGGCTTGATGAGCTGTTTTGTGTAGTGAACTAACTATTCTAGTTGTAACTGTGCTACACTTTAAAAGACTGATTTGTGTCTGTCTGATTCCTTGGTCTTCTCTGGCCATCTCTGAACCATGATGAAC
Source organism: Pseudopipra pipra (assembly GCF_036250125.1). NCBI lineage: Eukaryota > Metazoa > Chordata > Aves > Passeriformes > Pipridae > Pseudopipra > Pseudopipra pipra. The sequence continues at coordinate 57,138,984 of NC_087552.1, read as the reverse complement.
TTCCTATCAGCGTGCACAGGTTAGAATTTACATGTTGATGACAATTAACATCAGGTAGTTGGGCTGCTGGTTAAGGCATTATGAATATTTGTATTCTTCTGAGATGTATGAACTTTCCAGAAAGGACGTTCTTTTTAGAAGCAGACTGTTTGATGAGAAAGCTCCAAAGCACTGAGAGCAGTGGTGAAACTTGGACTTGATAGTGTCCTGATCAAACCATAAAAGTGGTATGTTGGTTTCACTCCCGTCAGCCACTTCTAGGTGTTCAATCCTATGCATAAGATCTGTAAGGCACGTACCTTGTTCAGCCAGTGTGCTTTCTCTGTTTGACCACTTTCAGGGAAAGTCTTACAGATATTACTTCCCTATTGGTCTCCAGTCCAGTAGAAGATCCTGGTCTAAAATGGCTATGCAACCACGTTCTATTTGTTCATTCTGTGAATTATTAGAGGCAAAGACTTGTGTAGACTCAAAATAACATCAGAAATTGTGTCCTGGACAAGGCTGGCTAGTCCTTACCCAATACTCAACCTTCCTACATATCTAAGACAACTGTTAGTGTAATAATAAGGAATTAGTTCTTGTGTTTCATATGCTACAATTTAGCTTTAGGGTTGGGGGAATTGTGTTGAGTGGTGGTTTTTTGGTTTGGTTTGGTTTGGTTTGGTTTTGCTTTAAATGAGAACTCTGACTCTATTTCTGGAATGTCTGAAACTCATTTCTGTTTGTCGTCATTCATAATCAATTCCAGATCTATCAAGTATTTTATAAAATGGTAGCTGCTGATTTTTTCCTGCATCAACCACCAGGACTAAAAAATAAATGCACATAATAGGGCCAGAATCTCAAGACACGTGTGACACTTTGTTAAGCCTGTGAATATCCAATTTACAGCTTCTGAAAATTCTTGTTCTTTTCTCTGAGCGTATTCTCAACTGTTCCATTCAAGTGCAGCCAAAGCCATGTCGTTCTTGTTCTAGTTCCTATTAACAAAGCACATAGCTTTTAGTTTTCATTCTTGGCCTCATTAATGATGATAATGCAAAATTACAAACAAATATAAACAGCAAATAACCTGTAGGTGATTGTCAAGTTACACTGGAGGATACATACTTTGGGAGACCCATGTATGCAGCTTATCTTACAACCAACCAGTTCTTTCATGATTCATTTCAAGCTGCTGGATAAGGTAGCAATGAGAAGCATTTCCCAAATCATGTGAGAAAAATAATGTTTCACCTACCAAAGATCTCCAAACACTTGTTACTCGGTACCCACAAGCAGAGAAATGTGGCTGTGCATCTGCCTCTAAAATGTGCGTGCCTCAGAAAGGAGTCCAGTGGTATTCTGAGCCAGCAAAGACTTCTTAGGACTCTTTAGGTGCACTTTTTTGACCCTTCCAGAAGAAGTTTAAGCCTACTCATTCTGAAGCCTACAGCCTTTCTTCCTTTTCCTTCTTCCATCACCTTTTTGTGTATATAAACACAAAATGCTGTTAAGTACTGCTTCCAGAGACAGCTCTTAAGTAGTGAAGGAATGCCTGGTACAAACTAGTTTGCTTATATCCAGTGTGAACTTGTAGGTGTGGGAAAAAGATACAAATGGAAAATGCCAGCCTGACTATTATACTCAATTTTTATAATATTTTAGAATATTTACATATGAGCCTTTAAACATAATTACTGTGAGCAATGGAGCCAGAGAGCTGTTTCTCCTTATGGCGTTAATTCTCATTGTCACTACTGTACATATTATCTTCTAAAACTGGACTTAATCTGTGGTTTAGATTTGTGGGAGCTGCTTTTTTTGGCTTTGTTATGTAACCACACTTACAACTGTGCCAAGTAGCCTGCTTGTTTCAATAGGATGATAACTTGTTAAAGCAGGAGGGAGGAGAGGGATTGAAGTGCCACGTCTGCTTGGCTTTGCAAATATGGCACTTTATACCTACAAAGCATTTGCAAATGTATAGCTAGAAGTGTAGGTGGAAACTGTGTAGCATACTTTAGGAATTACTTCTTTTCAAAGTCTTGGAAATCTTTTGGGCTAAAAATATTCATCAGCAGACTGATGTTTAATAAGTTGCCATCTGTCAGCTGAGATGTGGTAAATCCAGTGTGAATGCTTTTAGCCCGTGGAAAATGTAAGACATTTTGATGTAGCTTTGCCTGTAGGGAAAGATGGCTAAACTAAGCCATACTACCCTGTGTTTGGCCAAATTAAGACTGTGTGGCCAGGTATTTTCTGGGACTCCGCTGATTTACAATAACTTGACCCATGATTGTGAGCCCTTCTGCACCTTCATCTGGAGCTAGATCTGGAGGCATAGCTACATTTAGCCATTTTTTAGTTTAATTCAACTGTTTTGGCACCAAAAGGCCTTTCAGAATTTGCTCTGGACAGGATGCATGGAAAGTAGGTGTCTCTGACAATGCAACGCTGATTATTTAATGTATTTCTACACTTAGATATAGCAAGTATATAGGAGCTACTTTCCCCCCCTTAACCCCCCAGTCTTCCAGTGATCTTGACTGCCATATTCTTAAGGCTGGAATGGACATTATAATCTCCTGGGCCTGTCCTTCCATGCAACATAGCTTGCAAAAACTACTTTTAAAATTCCCAATTGAACCGAGCCTAGAACCCAAGCAGGTTCCACACAGCAAGTTTGTAAATGTCCATTTTTAAGAAGAGTCAGCTGGAAACCTCAGAGAGCAACACACTCTATGTTTAGAGGGAAGTGAATTTGATTTAGATATGAACTTTGTGCCTTGGCCTTGACTCAGTTTTTTTTCTATGTAAAATTAGTATCTGGCAAAAATACTCCAACCCCCTTGCTTATTGGGTAATATAGTTCACCGGTCATTTAAAGAAGTGTAAAAAGATATACTTGGGAGACTGCATTCCTTTGGAAGGATGCAGAGTACCTCAAATGCACAATAGCTCCTGCTACGATATGAAGTGCAGCAAAAAAGCAACTGATTACAAAATGTCCTGATCAAAACCAAGATACAAATAGTCCTCATCTATTCAATTTCCACTGAAGCAATGACCCATTTGGAAGAAAAAAAAAAAGTTTGGATTTCACTTCTATTTTTTATTTAATGACTAAGTGTAGACGCTAAAGAAGGGAATTGCCTGTTTTTACTAGATGATTCCCTTTCCTTCCTCCTTGGCTCGTGTGTCTCTCTGGTGAGTAATGGGGAGGTTGCTTCTCTGGAACACAAGGGGAAAGTTTCAGTAAATTGCAAAAGCATGTTTGTTACTTGGAAGTCTTTTGGCACATTTTTGAGCAAAGTTCATGGAAACCGTAAAACTATTCTGAAGAAAGACTTAGAGACTACACTATCAAAAAATGTACCTACGCACAGGGACCTGCTTGTGAAGAGTTCATTGCAAGATCAAGAATCTGAGCTGTTGTGCAGTCAAACAGGTGTGCATAAAATACACGGCTGCATCTGCAAATGAGGCAGTTTCCCTGTCATGGAAATATACAACTCTCAAATTTGCATGGATGTCTCTGTGTTTTATAAGGATGAATTAAGTACCCAATTTCATTTGACAGTGGAACTCTTTCCTTATCTCTTTCCTTGACCCTTCTCTTTTCTATGTGCAAAAGATAGAAGTTTCCCCTTACAGAGCAATCTTACTGTTTCAAAAATGCTCTGCCCTCAGAGAAAGCAGTATATGAAGCAAGATTAGTAATAAGTTCATGTTGGAGACTGATATTTTCTTACAGAACCTTAATCTCAGTAGGACTCCTAAGTCCTCCCATAGAAGAGGAGAGGGAGAGGGAGAGGGAGAGGGAGAGGCAGAGGTTGTCCTCTGGCAGGCTTTGAGGGCTAGAAGAATAAGCTTACAGTAGTCTTTTGGCTGCCTGGATTACATCTGCAGCTGTTCATGTGCTCTTTTTCTTATATGTCTGCTTGCTGGCTTTAGTAGTCATATTCAACAAAAAAATGGTAGATTTTTCTTTCTTTAAAATGACCATTTAGAAATGGATATTGCAGTCATGAAAGTTGTTAACTAGGCATGCTGGGAGACATACACAGGACGGGAATATTTTTTGTGTTTCACTACCAATATCTTTCCAACTCAACCTGGAGCAAACAACTCTAAAAGGAAAAGGAGGCTTAATTTTCCATAGTCCTTTAGGTCTTGGCTTCCTCAACAAGGAAGTCATGTTAACATCTTCTCTGATGATGACTTATGTGATGCAAATAGGCCTTTGCTGAGAACGGAACTGAAACTACATTTTCATTTCATACAACCCATAAAGACAGATATAGGGCATCATTGGGAAGGTTTTAGTTGGAGGTCTAAAAGGAAAACTGGTTCATGTGCCAGCATCGTTTTTCTGAGCTTCCCATAGTTATTTGAACTTGCACTTTTTACCAGCCCTATACGCATCCTGGAGCAGTCTGTGGTGTGTCCAACAGGAATGTGTCTCCCTGTTTGCAATTGACTTAAAAATACCTTGCTGGTATGGCTGTTGGCAGCAGTTTGCTCTACTTTCCTTTGTCCTTTTCTCGTATATTCACGTAACTGGAAACATCCTGGGAGGTTTCCCCTTCATTTGTGATTTTCCTAAAATTCTTTCCTTTGGTTTCTACAAGTCGTGTCAGATGGATCAACATAGAGTCTCTTCTGCAATACACTCTCTTAAAAGGTGCACTCACACACACACACACAAACAGACAGGGAGGCTGTTGAAAATAAATAGATGTGACTTAAATGTCCCATACTGGGAGTGTCTAAAAACATAAGGCACAATTCATCATCTGAAATAAATTATATTAGCAAATGAGAGTCATGGGGAGAGCTGACATAAGCAATCTGCCTAACATACAAAGGGTTAATTTTCTAGAAATGCCCCATACATGATGACTATAACTACCTAACCCTAAAAACATTCATAGACAAGATTTTAAACAACTATTTGTAAGAGTAACAACTCTGACACTGGGTGTTGCCTGAGAATTAATGACTGCCCACAATCAATGGCCCTCAACTGCATTTGAGCCATCAGCTCCTCCCAGCTAGTCATTAGTCCCTACACAGAGTTCTCAAAATCCTGTTGTACATTTGGTATTGGACAAGATGAAAATACGTTGTCTTCAAACACTGAAAAAGCTTGCAGCCATGTAAACTTTCAGTAACTCTGCTGCTTGGTTGAGGTTTGTGCTAGGGAAATTTCTATGTTCAGTTTGGTCCTAAATTACGTCTTTTACATACCTTTTGATTCCCACAATTAAGGCCTGCACAGCACCATAGGGAAAGAGGACTTCCATATGCTGCAGTAATGAGAAGCCTCCAAGAAATGTGACTAATAGAGGAAATGTGCAGCTTAAGCTGTGTATTAATAATTTATGTGAATTGCAAACAAGAGTTTGCATATGGTGAGAGTATTATTACAGATGAAGCTATTCATGCAAATAAAAGGAGCTGCAAAATAGTTGCACAACTCAGGACCCAACTCCCTTCAAGACCAGGTCATAATAACTCTTATGACTTGGAAAATGCAGGGCTTGGTCACACACAATATATATTAAATCTGGGACTGTGACTTTGGCTTTAGAGTGTGATTGTGATCTGAAGAGAGACACTTCCAAAAAAATGGCATACTCATTTTATGAAATATTCCTAATCCTGTACTCAGAATCATACTTGCTAACTTCAGGAACATAAATACTGAGTTGAAAAGCAACAGTAAGTAATGCCAAGAGTTGGCATTGGAGCTGTGAGTGAGATGGAAGGAGTCATCCACACAGTTCCTTGCTTTGGGACAGGAATGAGTTAAAAGTCGAGATTTTCCTGTCGTGGAAAATATTGTCACTTTGAAAATTGTTCTCCTTCAGAATGAAAACAGCCTGAAACTTCCTGTGGGATGGAAATTCTGTTGAAATATTCTGTAAAAAATGTGTCACAGTACAAACAGAAGACCTCCCAGTCCATAAAATAGTTTCTGCCTTGACTTAGACACAGCTGTCTATGAGAATCAGCTCATAGAATATTGTCAGCATTGTACAATATTATATGTCCTGTGAGACAGCATTGCTACACTACTGCATGAGATGTCAATAACAACGTTTAAATCCCCTATAAATAAATCACTTTTCATAACAGATTTAATTTTCAAATGTTTATAGGTTGTCTGGATTTGGTTTCAGGTCAACTTGAAGTCTTGTCAAAATCAAGTTATTTTGGCTTCAGATTAAAAAAAAAAATTCTTTTTTAATCTCCTAAAGGCCAGTGCTTAGAAAAGATAAAGCCACGTCAATCCAGTACAGAGTTGCAGCACTAGTCCCTCACGCAAACCAGTGCACCCATGTTACCAAACAAAGGCCATGTATCTGTTTTGAATTGGCTCCTGTCAGGACGTCCATCATAATGGTGTCTGTAAGTCTGAGAATGTAAAGCTCTTGCTTTGCTGCCAACCCCTAACTACTAATAAGGGTTAGAGAGAAAGTTTCCTTGGAGGCGGTTCATCCCCTAATTGCTTGCACAGATTTTCTAAAGCTCTTCTCAGATGAAGCTGGCATTAAGTCCTGTCAGAGCCAAAGGTTTAGACCACAAGGACAGCAGCAGCTCCTGTACTCCCAGAGTACAGGAGCTGCCAGTGCTCCAGGGCCCCTCCAGTGTTCCAGAGCTGAGAGGCACTGGAGACAGACAGCACTGTTTGCAGAGGGCTTCAGTCAGGGCCAGCTGCCAGCACAGGCAAAGCAGAGTGTTGTCAAGGGTGGCAGATGTCTAGTGGCAGCAAAAAAGGCTCTGCAGCTTCCTCAGTCTGTTAGAGGTCCTGCTCCTTGGCTTGTCACTGTGGTCTTTGGCAGGGATGAGCAGGAGGGCAGGAGTTGTTGAGCTTGGGGCCTCTTCCAATGTCAGGATGAGTAATGAGGGCTCTACCCTCAGTCTTTGTCATACCTCTGCCTTTTGCCCTCCCCTCCAAGGATAAAGAGTCTGACCTCTCATCCAGAGGGAGGCAAAATGCATTTTTGTCTTCTTTGTTGAGAATCTGTGAGTCCCCTCTGATGCAGCGACCTACAGTTCCTTTTCCTAAAGAACAAGGACCGTGAGGAAGTGAATTTGTGAACAGAGGAAAATAGAGACCTAGTATTTGTGAGATGTGAAATTATTACAGTGAGTGGTATGCAATAATCATACTTGTCTGGAGATGGGGAATACACTGAATATATGAGCAGTGGCTGAGGTCACTTGGTCTGTTCAGCCTGGAGGAGACTGAGGGGAGACCTCATAGAAGTGTACAACTTCCTCACGAGAGGAAGTATAGGGGAATGCACTATTTTCTCTGGTGATCAGTGATAGGACCCAGGGGAAGGATCTGAAGTTGTGTCAGGGGAGGTTTAGGTTGGATATTAGGAAAAGGTTTTTCACCCAGAGGGTGATTGGGTGCTGGAACAGTCTCCCCAGGGAAGTGGTCACAGCAACAAACCTGACAGAGTTCAAGAAGTGTTTGGACAATGCTCTCGGGCAGATGGTGTGACTCTTGGGGATGGTCCTGTGCAGGGCCAGGAGTTGGACTTGATGATCCTTGTGGGTTCCTTCCAGCTCAGAATATTCTATGATTCTATGATTCTATGAATATGTCCAGGTATATTTGTGCTGGTATAGACAGCCCAAGAGTCCTTTGATGTAACTGAATATAGCCAAGCTCCTCCCTGAAAGCCCTGGCCCATGCTAGCACAGAATATTCCAGCTTGGACATAGTTGCCTGGCTTGCAGACCACAGCTGCCCCACAGCTGACCAAGTTGGAGTATGAGCAGGACAGGCTCAGGCTTCTCTGAGCCCACCTGCCCTGGGTGTGAGTCTATCATGTCTCTGAGACAGCTAAACAAAATAGCTGGTGGTGAATACCAGCTGGCAAGCCTGTTGTAGGCATCTTTTGTTTCTCATCTTTTATCATGCCTACAAGTCTGGGTTTTTCCTTTCCCTGTCACCAGACAAGACCTTAAAGTTGGATCTTCTGGTCACATAAATCCTAGGTAAGACACAATCAAACAAATGAAGGCCTTTACTTTGGGTTTTGCTAGCATTTTTTAAACCCAGTATTTCAAAGCTTTTCACAAACATTATGAAGATCTACAAAGGTGTTATTGTCTCTGTTTCAGAAATGATGAAACTGAAGGATGCAGATGTTTAAAGACTGGTCCAAGACAGCAGAGTGGGCATGAGTATGAGAATACAGATGTAATTGCCCCAGGGTTTTGTCCTAACCAGGGGATCATAGGGAAATGCTGTAACCCCTTTAGGCTGTGATATTAATTTTTTTATATTTGCATATCAGAAATGCTACTATCATAATACAAATATAGTAGTAACTGTAATATTGCAGTTAATTAATAAAAAAGGCAGCATTCTAGAAATGTAAATGGCAGTCTTTGTGGGTGACAGTGGTTGAGAACTGGCAGAGTCAGGCCAAGAAAGTTTTAAAAACTGAATGCCTGAACTGGCAGTAAGAGTACATAAGATAAACAAGAAGAAATCCTTTTACAGTGAGGGAATGTAATGATTCCCATAAGATCTTTCTTAAATACTCTTGCTGTGAGCACTGTTAAATGAAGTAACTGGCAGCAACATTCAGCATAAACTCATTCACTGTTTATTAACAGCAATTCTAATTAATCTAAAGTCAGATCAATCTAAACAAAAAAATTTATTTGCAATCAGTCTTCAAAGTATTCTGGAGCATCTGGTGGACCCTCCTTTCTGCAATATTCATATCTGATTAGGAGGCCGGAATTAGTTGTGAGGTCCCCAGCATGAACTGTGTTTTCTGTAATGACATATCAATATGCATAGAAGCTTACAAGGTGACATGAAAAGATTGCAAAGTAGTATGAAATATTTCCTTCCCGAACTTTGATATGTGATCAATAAATAAAGGCAAATGTGAAACAGGTGCAAGAGAGGTGAGATGGTCTCTTCAACATGACTCTCTGTATAAGAAGGAGAATGTAGGCTCAAGCAACATTGGTGAGGTGGTGTTGGAGGGCTGGGATTGCTGGGATTGTGTGAGCCTGGAGGCATGTGATGTGTTGCCCATATGGAACAAGTCAGAAGTAACTAGAAGCACTAGTGCTGGAAGAGGTTTTATTCAGGTTCAACTGGCCTATGCATGGCTATGCAACAAAGGAAGCTATGGCTGGAGTATTTCAACATAAGAACTGATTCCCAATGGAAGAAGGAAGCTCTTAACTAGGTATTGTAGAAATGGCAGGGAGGAAAAAACTTGTACCTGAAACTGGCCAGCACTGATCCAGGATCAGGTATCCGTACACGTTCCTGACAGGTTATTTTTAATTTGTCATTATAAACCTAATATGAAGAATATTTTACATTTTTTCCAGGATCTTACTGCAGTCTTTCACATCTTCAATTGAAACCTGTGCTTAACAGCTTCAACCCCAAAAAAGCGTGCAAATGCAGCAGAATTGCTTTGGGGGTCCAAAGTAGTAACTGACCCAACCTGGTCCCACCAGCTCTTCTCTCCCCTGGACCATGCTGCACTGTTGTATGGTGTTGTATGGTGGTGTAGGGATGTGGTCCAGGACAGGCAGAGGAAGAGGCTGGACCTGACCTGCTGCCTTTTCCCCAGAGGCAAAAGGGAGTGGATATCTGACAGAGCAGATCTCAAACAGCTGCACACTTACGGTGCCTGTGAACGCTGGGCAGTGAGTTGCAGAGCTGCAGGGGTTTTTACAGGAGGTGGAAAGGGCAGGGTGGGAAGGTGCCTCTCTGTGAATGTGCCCTGGCATGCATGGTGCAGCAGGCACACAGCACTAACCAACCCTGCACAGGAGGGCAAAACTAGGATCTACTCTTCCTACTGTGCAGGATAGCAGTGCCTCAGATGAAAGCAAGGTCAATCACCCAAATTAAGTTTTCCAAAATATTTGAAAGTTCAGAAAAGCTTATTTGATTACAATGAAGTCCATTCAGCTCTGAAATTATCTCAGTTTTCCTCTACAAAAGATCCCACAGTGTGCAAATCTGGAAGGCAGATTGAGATGGATCACTCTGAGGATCTCTTTTGTTTTCATTTTGTCGTTTTAATGTCTCCTGAAGCATTTTGTCAAAAGTGAATGGTAGCTGTGATTGTGATAGTTCCGTGTCTACCTCTTCCCTCTCTAAATAACTGGTTAGAAAGATACTTTTAGAGAAGTTACTGCTTTTAGTTGCATGGGGTTTTTTTGTTATTTGTCATTGAAAAATCTCCTGCCCTGCTTAAATGAAATATTTTCTTAAGTAAAAACTTATTTTACTAGAATACTATGTTCTTCCTGACTGTGACCTATCTATACTCCTGATGCATAAGCCCACATTTCTTTTTATTATAAGTGAGTATTTTGCCAGTTTTCTGTTCTTTCATTTTCTGTGGAAGCAATAATAAATATTTTCTGTTACTGCATCGCTAGAGAGGATACTTCAGCTAGACAATAACTACATGGAGTCTTGCCTTTGGGAGCTCCTTCTTACCTAGAACTGAGAGGAGTGCGGAAATTAAGGATATGCTTTATGCCACTAATGGTTCCTATTTGTCCTTGTGTATGCGTGCTTGTTTTAAAGAACTTGTGTAGGAAGCTTACTGCACTCAAAACCAACAAAGATGGGCCAGAGTGTATTTTTTCAAGGCTATTTTAAACATGTGGTTAGGTTCTGAGAGACAGGGTTTCACCAGCCACACCCTTCTTCATTTCCCAGCTTCCTCAAACAGCTCCTCAGTGCTAGAGCAGATTCACTCCACGTGGAGCAATTGTGCAATCATACATCATCCCTCACTCTTTGCCTCCCCATTTCCCTTACCCACCATGAAAAGAGTTGCTCCAATATACTCAAGACATAACCGGAGCATTTTTTTAATGAAAGGTCCTAAAGAAGGCATTGCTATAACCCATTTACATGTTTTCAACCTATCAAATTACCTACAGTTTCATCTCTAACATATCTGAATTCCACATTGGACAAATTTTCAACAGTACTTTTATCACTGGCAAAGATTGCTGAAGCATACAAAGTTTTGTGGGATTATTTCCTCATATACTTCATTTCTTATGTAAATACTCTTCGATGATCTCTACTTTGATCTAGTTTTTCACATATTTTATCCACAATGTGTTGAAAGAAATAGCAGAAACATTATTGTCATAGAATGCTATCTAGATAAACACAGTATTTTTGCAATGTTCTCTAGGGAACTAGAGCAGAAAATGAAAAATTTTATCAGTGAGGTATTAGCCATTTTACATAGTTTGTTTTGCCATTGTACCTGTTCATTAATACATGTGTTTTAATACACATTCCTGTGGCACAAGGAAATAACTGTTTCATAGGTGAGGAGTTGAGAAACAGAGATTAAGAGATTTATACAAAGTCACACAGGAAACATGTGGCTCTCCCTACATCTCTTGAATGCCAGTCTGGTGGTGCAACTACAGCAGCAGACCCCCAAAAAAGTCAGTAGTCAGTATGAGTTGTGCTAAAGCCTTACATTCAAGATTTTATAAGTTCAAGATGATTATTAACTTTTAATATATTATTAATGATGCAATGCATAGCCCTTTATCTAGTAGTTATGAATTCTGATTTACTTAGATTCTGCCAGTTATGTTACCACAACTTGCTGCTGCTCAGAACAGAGGATTTTAGAGCAAGGTCTACAAACATTGTCAGATCATTATGGCAAGAAGTGAATGATTTATACTTGTTCTACTCATGTGATTATTTCCCTCCTACCATTGTAAAATGCAATACTGTAGAAAATTGCTTAACTCTAACTTAACTAGTCACCAGCTATGGTTAATATGTGTTTTGTGACCACCCACTGATGCACAGACTCCAGATTATCTCTACCCACTATACCTTATGTTTCTGTAACACCCTTGAATATGTTTCAAAAATACTCTGATAGAACATAGACAGTGATTGCTATTAAAAGATAATTTTCGGTGGATTTAGACAGATTGTTGCTAAATTCAGTCAAGAAAATATAGTTGCTCATACAGGTTTTTTTAGATTTAGCATGTATCTTTGATATTATATGGAAGTGCTTGTATGATAAGGATATGGGCTACTTTGCAATTTATGTGAGTCCTTTGATATGTCTTTTCTGTGGCAGCTGGATGACCACAATGTACAAGCATATTCAGTTTGCCAAGTGGCAGTCCCTCCTAAGGCCCCTTCAAAACTTCTTAATCAGGTTTTGGTTTCAGTTTTCCTTTTGCCTTTTTATTTATATGCCTCATCCCAAGATCCATTAGGTTGTAGGATACCTTGTCATCCATTTCATCTGTTGTGTTTCAGCTGCTCTGTCACAGCCTCAGGAGGGGATGTCTGATGGGGATGTCATGGACCTGAGCCTATTTTCATCCTTTAATCTGTCATGTCTGTGGGCAGAGCGCTGCTGCACAGCATCCACCAGCTCTTGGTGGGTTTCAGGGACCCTTGGAAGGAGCCTCTATTGTCTCCTTACATCTTCAAATAGTGGTTTTTTCATTTTTTACCTATGATCATGAAGTCTCTCCCTGTCTTTCATTTGTTGCCACCCATTATTTTTTGTTTTCTCCCTAGTTTTTCTTTTGCTCACATATTTTGATGGGAGGTTGTGGACAGAGAGTGTTCAGATTTGGTAGGGACTGGCAAAGACCCATTGCTTTTGGAGGAAAATCCACTAGGATCAAATTCAGGCACTTTGGGAAGAGTATAGGAATAGGACAGGCAACCAGTGGTGTTTCCCAGATTACTTTCATGCACACCCAATGATCTGTAGCTTCCCGATGTAGGTGAAGTTCTTGTCATCCTTTGAATAAGATGAATTTTCTTAATACTGCTTTCAGGTAAAAGTCATTCTGAAGGTATTGAGGGGGATGTAGATTTAGGTATGGGTATTACTGCAAGCCTGATTCTGGGAAAAAAAAAAATCAGAAGATCTTCTGAAAGGAACCTTCCTAATAGAAAACAAATACAACTTTTTCTTCAGAAGTTCTATCTGTGTTAATAAATGCTCACCTGGTATTCTCTACAGTAAGATCATGGTCCATGTAAATTAGGTTTAGGGTGCTTGCAGAAGTATCCTCTATTAGCTTTCATGCCCAATGTGAATATTCATACTCATTTTTAAAATCCATTAGTCACCTCAAATAATTTCATGTTGAGTAAAAAAGCTGAGGAACTCAACAGTAAGGCATCCAGTCTGAGTGATGTTAAGTGGATGATTTCTTCCTCTTTGATTCGCTAGTCACCTACTTGCATAATTCTTACTGTGGGTACTTGAATACATAGGAATAGGGGACTAGTGAAAAAAGGAAAAGTGACTAGAAGCTTGAGGAGCTTAAAAAGTGAGACTGTCAGCAAAGAGACATTGCAAGAGACATAATCAGGAGGTACATGGAGCAAATACCAAACAAGCAATAATGGTCAGTGCTTAAAGTGTTGGCCACATGACTGTCCACTGGGCATCCAGGATAGTTAAGCAAGATTGGGATCAACTTTTTCATGCCGTTGTTGCTCAGACACAGTGCTGGAGGAGTCCCCGTTCCTTCTGAGCTCTGCTAGAGAACTGACTGACTGTGTTTGCTACGCAGGCACAAGGGAAATGAAACTAGAACTTGCAAACTATTGGATTTGCATTGGAAACTTTTGTAATAATAATAATTTTAATAAATTGAACAGTATTTCCCAGCTGTAACCTGTATTCTTAGGAGGTTCTAGAAAAACATGCTGATAAGAAATGATTCAACACTGGATTCCTAATCTTCGAGAGTGTTCCCATCAGTTGTTGATAATTAGCATCAGAAAGATGTTATCAGCTAGCACAAATCCCATCTTCTCTTTCTCCTCTTTTGGGAGGTTTGACTAACCTTGGTAAATAATGCAAGGTAAAATTGTAGTGTTTGATTTCATGACAAGAGGGGAGAGGCTATGGTTAGGGTTAGTCAGTCTGAAGTGAAATCCTACTACAGCTGAAACAATTTTCAGATGAGGTAAGTAGACAAAAAAAGACTGATTAATCTCCTTATTTGAGACACAGGTCTCTTGTCTCTGATCAGTCCACCTCTGCTTGTCTTGTACAGCAATAACCAGCTATTCTTTTGTTGTTTTCATGGGCTTGGATTTGTTTTGAGCATTTCCATGATTTCTTTTGCTTGTAGATCACTTCTTGTCTTCAAGATTTCAGTTAAATGTCTAATTTCTTATGTTGCTTAGGCACCTCCTTTATTTCTTAGACAGCTCTGCTTACTTAAAGAGAGGTTCCAGCTTTCATATGAGTAACTCATCTGAGTGAGGACCTGACTCTGGAGTAAAATACTTCACGTGGATTCTGTTAGTGGCCTCGAGGTATTTACAGAAAGGTATATACAGATGCTGAAATTAGAGTAAATTTCTGCTCACTTCACTGAGTGGGTGTTCAGAGCTTCTTCTCTAATGCAGGTGACTGCGTTAATGGCAGGGGACTGAAAGCTGGCCATTGTCCATCCAAAAATTCTGCTGATAATCAGCTAAGGCATAAATTAAAAGACTAGATCCATTGCTGACCAGTGATGAAATTGTGTTTTCAGGTGTTTGTCAGGTACGGAAACTTGGTGAATTTAGCTTTTTCTTAATTTTCTTCTTTAAAAATGAATATATGCCAGTTAGCAGAAATGGAACTGATGTTGTTCTATGACTTCTTGTGATGGGCAGTCATGCCTGATTGCACATGTGGATTTCCAAGAACAGGAGGCATGGCTGTGTCTTGGAGAGCTGGGATGGACCAGATTATTCAGCTGGCATAATGAGGAAAGAAGGAACACTTAGATGTAGGAGATAGGGTAGTGGAAATCTAAAGATTTATGTCCTTAACAGGGCTACCTGGAAGATTCCAATACCTTTCTGGAAATAATTGCCTTAAGAAAATGGGGGGGGGGGGGGGGGGGGGGTTGTGTGTGTTTGTGGGATTTCTTTGTGTGTGTGTGTTTCAGTCTTGTGGTTGTTTTGATTTTTTCAGGATGAGAAAATGCATTTTATAACATTCCAGCTTTTGTTTGTTTATTTGAACAATAGATTTATGGGTTGTCTCTTTATTCTGTAGCACTTGACAATTGTTAAAAGCCATGGAATACTAGCATCCCTTTATTTTTTTCAAATTTAAAAAGAGAAATGAGAAAATGTATTCTAAACCTGTATTCTAAATGGGAAAAGTGGAAGAATGGCAAAGACATAACTGGAAGTTAATTTTTGTTATCTTTTTGCTAAGTTTTTTAAATTTACAGATGGAAGAATCTAAAAACTAAGGAACTCCTGACTAAGAAGAGAGATACCAAAGTCTAGTCCCTGACTACAGTCCTTTGGATATTGGAATAATTTGAATTTTTCATTACCTCTATTGTGCTGAAGTAAACTGGCTGAGGCTTAAACTGGCAGAAAGGGGCAGAATCATAGAATCACTGGATCTGAGTGATAAGCTGACCTGGTCTCGATTTGTCCTTTTGTTTAATAAAATGCTAAATAGGCATCAGAAACATGCATCAGATCCAGGACTTGCTGATTCCTATTTTCCACTGGGAGAGTCCCTAGTTTGGAGGCTCTTCTCATGGAGCTGCTTCTCCAGAATCAACCTGCATCTAAGGGAGGAGGAATGAGAAGAGTTAAAATGGACAACTGAGGCAAAGACACATAGCAATGAGTTTGATACTGCAGACTAAGTATTTTTTGTCCAACACAAGAATACATTTAAAATGGTGAGAACTCTATGAAAGTTGAATGGAAAATTGAAGAAAAACTTGTGGGGCTAATCAGACTTGTTGTGAGAAGGAAATTCCTCAGTTTACTAAAACCTCAGGAAAGTTGGGCAAATTTACTTGTTCCTTGCCTCTACAAGACCAAATAAAGCTCCAGCATGTTGTCAAATCTTTAAAATCTGTCTTTTCCACTGAAAATGGAAATTAGCCCTAGGCCTAGTGATTAGTCAAGGACATCTTCTCAGATTGGCCAGGTCAAGCAGGTTCTCTATGTCATCACAGGGGTAGGACACAAAAAAAGTTTGCTCTCGAGGTACTGCAAGCAAGACTGAATAACAGTAGTAAGTGAACATAGGACATGATAAATGAAACTAAGCTATATTTACATTTTCCATTCTAAAAAATGGAAGGGGGGGGGAAAAGGATGGTGGTGAGGGAAAGCAATTCAGTATTTATAGAATTCATCCATGTGAACAAAATATGTAGCTAGTATTTCAGCTGATGCTACAATAATTCATGACTTTAAGTGGGGGTACATTATTATATACCTCATTCCCAAATTACCTAGGTTATTCAAACAAATCTTCTAAAATGTGTCAATTAGATTAGCTCAGTGCATCAATCAGCAGCATTCAAAATTGTGCTGACTTCAGTTTTTGTGGTGTCTTCTTTGCAGTATTGTTGCCCTTATAAAAATTGTTTCTGTGGTCCTTTCAAATTTCCAAAGTCGGCTGCATCCAAATTCTTCTAGCACTGGACATTTTGGGTAGTGAGGGATAACTATTTCCAAAACCACATTTAATTTATTTATTACCTCATCCCAGAACTTATTTTACCCTAGGGCACAACCAAAACATATGTAACTAATTATCCTGAAAATGTCCACAGCTCCAGTAAGTATGATTTTTATTTTTTTTTAATCCTGCAATTTTTCATTCCTTCTGGTGTCCGTTAAGTCCTACAGAGACATTTCTGCTGGATAAATTCAGCTTTGAGTTCATGGGCAAATTCATTTATGGTTCAGAATATTCTGTTTCATCTTTTGCTGTTCAAGTAACAATCTAAATATTGGCCCACAAACTCTTAAGTCTCTTTCAAACATTTCAGAGATATCAAAAAAGAAGGTCACAAAATGAAGGCACCAAGGCCCAGATTTATTCAGTTTAAATTCCTCCAACATCCCCATGCCTGGTGATTCCTCTTGGCTACACAGCTGAAGATGTAGGGCCAGCCAGGAGGAAACATTAGGCAAGAGGAATAAATAGGAATTTAGCCAATACAAATCAGATCTTATGTATCTGACTTTGATTAAAAAAACAAACCTCTGAATTCTTCAGGATAGAAAGCTCTCTTATGAGCCTGAAATTTGTTTAAATGCAGATATTTCCACTGTCTTCCTTCCAAAAGAGGGAAAGAATAAATACAAAATAATTATTGAACTGTGGTGGACTCATACAAGGAATAAATTCAGGACATTCTAATTAGGACTGTGATAAGAAGTGTTTAAAAAATAAAGAACAAACCCAAAAAACTCAAACCCAACATAAACCCCAGCAGCAAAAATCCGTAGTAGAGTTCGGAGAAACTTTCATGCAGATGGCTGAAATCTCTCTCAGATATACGTATTTTCTGTTCTTCATTGCCACAGAACAGACTCTTCCAGCGTGCTCATGGGAGTTAGGAGAGCTGCACGTTAAAAGTATGCTGGCCCCAGTTCAATGCAGTGTAAAGAACCAAACCTGTTCAGTCTAAATATTAGAAGCAGCTTAATTCTCACAGTGAGGAGTTCCACCTATGCTAATGTATCTTACGAGGAAGCCCAGTAAATTAGCCTGAAGCAGCCATCACCAGACTGTCTAAAAGTCAGGTGTGCATAATGTAGAGAAGGTACTAAGTACTTTCAGGTCTCATTTTCTTGGCTGAAGATGCAGGAGCTCAACGCATATCATATTCAGGCTCTTGACTAAAGGTAAAATTCCAGCTTCACGAAGGCAACAGCAAAGCTCCCCTGAGTTCAGTGAGGCAAGATTAGCCTCACATGGCTAATAAAGGACAGGTACTTCAACACAAGAGAATTTCACTGTAGTACTTGATGTACCTGACAACAGAAAGTGACTCTACAGCTGAAACATACGTAGTTCTGGTAGCATTGCCATGTGGGAGTGAGTTCTCATTGGAACCATTTGTTTTTAATCCTGCAAGCAAGGGGATTTAATATCTGCTACTTTACATTTATAAACTCCCCTCATCATTTTTTCCATAACTATTAAAAGGAGTAACATAGATGCCTGCTTTTTTTTAATTAGTCAAATGGCAACTGTATGCCTGGTTCCATAAGTCAGTGTGCCCCCAAAAATATTAATCTCCCAGAAAAACATAGCAAAAGCTGGTTTAACGGAAAACATAGGAAAAAAAGAGCTGCTCTGCATTTCTTAATTAATTTTGATGCTAAGTTTTCATTTATCATGTTTGCTGGAAGTTTGGGCAAGTTGTCTTTGGGAATGCAAACTACATTTGAGGGATTTTATACAGAAACATATCCTCATGGTCTTACTCTGTCTGTGCATGTGTCACTTGTTTTTCTTGTTGCCCATTGAAGCTAATGAGCCTATCCACAAGAGTAAATATAAGATGATAAAAATTTCCCCTTCAGACCCTAACTCACATGTCAAGATGTGTGACCAAATGTCGGACATTCCACTCAGAAGTCTAGATGAGCTCATCTCAGATAACTCACTGTGTTTCCATCTGGTTCAAATTTGAAGAAAACTATTTAGTTGGAAGAAGAAAAATACATTTTGTATCATTTTAATGCTGAACAGATTTAGTGACATACTTGCTTATTTAATCTACAGCTTTGGAGAGTCTAATGAACTGAGTAAGATACATATCTTGGCTCCAGCTCTGTTCTAAGATACACCAGAGAAGCCCCAATTGACTTAAATGGAATAGCATCTTTGTTAATGAGTGCAAAATGAATTCCTATGAAAAAAAGTCTACAAGCATGATATGAATATAAATATTTCGAACTATTCAAATTACTTAACAGTTCATCTGCATTTATGTCTTGTGTTTGTTTTTTAGGGGAACAATACTGTTTAGTCAATAAAATAGTCTGGTTTTTTTAACTGAGGAATTTAAGCACGTAACTCCCACTCCCACTAGCTGACAAAACAATAGGTACAGGAATCTTCCAAATTTGATGGGAGAGTGAAATCCAGTGTTATGCTGCACATCACACACTGCACTGTGTGTGCCAGACAGGTTACCTTTGATATAACACAGCCTAGGCCTGGAGGGTGCCAAGCACCTATTAAAGAGTTCATGGACATCTGCTTCGATTCAGGAAAATGGCTGTTTTCAGGATGGTCCAAATTTGCTTCCTTTCTGTTGTACTGAAAAGACAGAGGGACAATTGACACAAAAAACAGGTCTCCCCCTAACCCAACTTTTATAGAGAAATTCATGGCTTTCTGGTGACCTTATCTGGAGAAACTATCAGATAGCAGCATATTCTGTAGTCCTGCTTAAACTGGCATCACTGTTGCAATAAAAAATATTGTTCTGTCCATCTCCAGCTGCTCACTCATTCCCAGTTCTTCTTCATCCTTTTATCCTGTCGCATATGCTTGGGAAGCCTCATGTGAGCAAGACGAAGAGAGAAAAACAGCTAAAGCTATCCTGTTCTTTGTGTGGGAAAAGACTATATAGAAAGGAGAAGAAAATGGAAAAGAGAAGTACAAACTCCATGTAGAGTGAGATCCATGTTTTTAGTGACAGTTCCATTTTATGCTGATTAAAACATGTCACAGTACACTTGAGGGTATGCTTTCAGCTCTCAGAGGTGAATGGGCCCTATTGCCAGTTTATCTACAATATCAACTCATTTTACTATCTCTGACCCAAACTTCACCTGTAGCTCAGTGTTTGCAATATTTTTTCTGTTTTCCATGCTAAGTTATGCATATGAGATTCTGCAAGTAATACTGCAGAAAAATACAAGGATGCAGTAAAAAAGTGAGTCTAATTTTTGTTTACGAGTTGGGTTTGTTGTACAGTTCCGTTTTCTTAAATGTTGGGCCAACAATTTATTTTTCTACATTTGTGTTGTCATCAAATTTGTAGCATAAAAGACTTGATTTTTAAATGTCAAGACTGAAGTGCTACTTTCAGTGCAACTGACGAGAGAAAAATTTAGAGGGCTGCTTCTTTTCACAAAAGATTATACGGTAATGAATTATACAGAAAAAGTTTTTTGGGCACTCAACTATAAAACGTTAGGAGTCTTTTGACAGTTCTTTTTTTGTCAGAAAATGTCATTTTGTTGCAGCAGTCAAACACTGAAATGTCAGTTCACCAAAATTTGGCAAAATACCTTCTCCAGATGATATATGGAGGGAAGGAGAGACAGGCTAAGAGAAAGGCCTTGGCTTTCTCCCAGGTATGGAAAACCAAGTTTCCACCTCCAGTCTGGTTAGTGAAAGCTCTCCAGAGGCCTCTCGTCCTTTCCTGGGGAGTGCAGCCACTGAGAACCTTCTCTGAGAGCTTTGTCACACAGTTGTGCTTTGTTTTCAGTGGAAAGGTCGCAGATTGCATTTGCATGCATACAGAAACAAATTTTGAAACTAGACGCAGTTTAATGAAACAGAATTCCAATTTTCCAGTCAGCCATCCTTGCTAAGTTTTGTCATCAGCTGAACTCAATGAAAAAGGAAGTAAAAAGTTTGCTAAAAAGAAACAGACTCAAGGGAACATATTTGAAACAGGTATAAATGCCAAATTTCCATTGCCATAAAATGATTAAGTAGAAGAACTTAGTGGCTTAGAAGTTCTGTCCCTTTCATCATGGACAATCTGAAGGTGGGAAATTTTCTTATGAGGATGCCAGAGCATTTAACTGCCTTTTTAAATATCATATTGGGGCAGAGTGTGCATTCTGCCATACGCACTGATTGCAGCAATAACGGGCAGTTAGTAAAGAAGGCAGAAGCAGAGGAGGCCCATTTGCTCTGAGTTGTCTTCAATGAAGCAATTGGAGATAGAGATTCACAGGTGTTAACAAGATCTTCTCTTTTATGACATGCTGACGAACAGTCTATTCTCTATTCTCTATTATTACTTGGACATTTTTGGAGACTTGGGTGAAAAAGGAAAGGGAGTTAACCCTCTTTCTTTCTTCCTTTCCATTTAGCTGCAGCAAGTTCTTGTGAAGATATCTTTACTCCCTTGTCCTGAATCTTTTATGGTGTTAACTGTCCCTTTGGTAGAAAAAAAAGAGGTAATTTTGTTACCCTTGAAACTGACTCCTAGTTTCTTGAGGACAACACAAGACAAAAAAACTTAAGAAGAGAGGAGAAATAGGACAGCAAAACAGCATCAGAGTACTTTTTTTATTCTATGTCCTCCAAGCTTTGCTGGTAGACAAAGAAAAAAGTAGCAGAAAGCCTGATCAGCCACTCTGAGACCTGGCAAATCTACACTAGTGTTGAGCTACACTCTCGGTTACCTTGCTGGTTGCAGGGTTGCAGCAGTGTTGCAAAAGAAACAGTTTAGGACAGACTAATTAAACAGATGGCAAGAATAGAGAAAGATTCACTGAACTGAAGAAGGAAAAGGAGATAGCAGTGAGAGGCTGGGAGCAGTAACCTGAGCCTGATGTGCTGGATATCATTCAGAACTGAACAGAAACTAGTAGTTCGTTTGGATTCTTCCCGCTGACTCTTTCTGCCCACATCATCTCTTGGCAATAGGAGAATAATGCCATAAAAAACCCTCAAGTCCCAGCCTACGGTGGGCATTTTGTGGCACAAAGGTAAATCTCACTCCTTTCAGCCTTCTTAGCATCAAATTATGGACACAAAAGTGCAATAAGCAAAATAGGATTATTGTTTTGTTGTTTGTCAAGTAAGCCAAATTTCCTGCTCATCAGTTTTGAACCATTCCTCTCATGTTTTTAAATGTAATCTCACCCAGCGTTCATTCAGTAAGCATTGTTCTCTGAACTTGTTAAGTCCTTTTGTCTATAATCTTTCCTGACTCTTATAGTCTTTTATATAACAGGCAAGGAAGACTTTTGTTATTTGGACATTGTTGTGCCCATGAAATATATCTTATCAGTTTCAGATTAGTGATTTTAGTCCAGTGACTTAGTCAGTTAGTTTCCCTTAAAAAAATAAACCATTATTTTACAAGGAGTTCTTCATTGTTTTTTAAAACATCTAATGTTGTCTATTATCAGAAAGGGCCACTGAACACTGATATGCCAGCATTCCTATGGCTTCTGGAATAGTGGGCTGCCAGTTTCTAAAGGTGTATTCCTGTCTTAAACATGCCTTGCAAAATATCTTGAGACAATCTGATGGAAATCACTGTGCCTGTCTCAAAGATTCAGGGTACATTCAGACAGTAGTGTCAACAGAATCGGTTATAAGATGCTACCTATGCCCTTGGCAATGTATTCAGTACTCACAAAAATGAATGTGCAATACAAAAGAGTACAACTGGGAACTACCTGGGTTCCTAGATGCAACCCATGCAGTTGTGTCCCAAGTCTCCACGTTAGCCTTGCTATCTGCAGAAAGTCTAGCATGGGCATACCAAGTCTTGCAGCAACCAGTTCTTCCTCCTATCACGTAAAAAGGGAGTAAGAAATGAGCACATTATGCAAAGAACACTGCAGGGAACACTAAGCAAAAATTGTTCTACAGTTGGAAAAATGTCATCAGTAGATTTCCTCTTTTTGCTTCTGTAAATTGCAGCAGTAGGAGAAAAAGAGGAGGGAGAAGGAGGGAAGCAGGCTTATGGCCAAAATTTTATTGGCCATTTAAACAGTAGTCCAAACATAAACTGGGAAGTCTTCTGTAAAGAAAATTTTTTTTCAAAGTTCCTCAAAGTTTAGTGCTGGTTTTATTACACTGTTTGCCTCAGTTACACAAATCTGAAATGAAAATAGTTAGCCTCTAGTGGATATTACTCCTTCATGGCGCAAAGGACTGGCCTGTTGCAAAAACCATTTCATTCTTAGAGGCAGAAACTAGTATTTTTTGCAAGCCTTGGGTGTTTTAGTTCCTCTGGTATTCCATGTAGCTGACAGAGAAGCTACCACAAAAAAGGCCCAAAGACAAACAAAATATGGAGAGGGAAGGAAAAGCTGGCAGTCCTTTCATGTTTGGTTTTACATGCTAGAACTTCAAGCATTCACTATCCCATGACTGAGTCATGCCTGAGTTCTCCAAGATATATTGGTGTCCTTTCCAGCTCCACTTCTCTGCATCATTCTCCAGTTCAGTTACACACTTTAAATCACATTTCAAAAACCTTCTTTCTTCCTCTACTGAGCCCTGCCTTGTTTACCGCTAAAAACCCAACCAGTATGGCTGCAATGCCACGAGGTGGGCTTTGTGACTGGAACGTGAGTGTCTGTGGCAGTAGTGAGGTCTGGGCAGGTGGAGTGGGGTGAGGAGGTGCTTCACGTGTCTGCTGGTGCCAAACAGGTCTGGTGAGCACTGAGCCTCACCTACACATGCGGCTTATAGCTGCAAAATTCAGCAAGAGGAACCAGAGATTACCTTTTACACACCAACTGGTCATTTAATGCAACTGCCTGGGACATCTATTTAGTAGTATTAAGAAGAAGAAAAAAAATCTTGTGCGACTTCAGTTTAGATTTGCTAGGTATCTAATGCTGAACTCTAAAAGAGAATCTAAAAGTAAGAATCAACTTTTAAAACCAGAAAGCCTTGCACCCAGGAGGGGTGACTTAAAACAGGAGTTCTATTTTAGGTCTAAGAGAGGAAGAGAAGTGCTCTATGGCTTTGTTACCTTATGCAATCAGAATACTGCATGAAATGATTAAAGGAAAAGAGTGAACCAATTCTCTAAAGCCTAAAGCAGTTCTAGATATAGTTATGTAGGAACAGAAACTTAACATGAGAACTGTTAATGAAATTGGGAACTGTTCAAGGACCGACCGCTGCTTTGTCCATGCACAGCATAAAGGAGAAGTAAATGGAAACAAGACCAAGTTACAATTCAACATATACAGGTGACAAATGCAAGTCAAAAGAATAAACAGACTGTTTAAAGACAAATCTGTCTTGTGTTTGCGATGGAGCTGGAACACACATTCTCTCAGCTTGACAGCAAATAGTGTCACAGTGTACCATTAACTGTGTGAATACCCCCAGCACAACATGTCACTCACTGGAACCGAAGCACGAGTCTGACTTGTGCTGGGTTTATGGGAGGAAATCTTTGAAAACTAAGTTTCAGTTCAACAGGCCTGATTACCTTAAGGCATGTTTACTGTCCTGTTAGTGCAAGATACCTACCCATGTATCTAACTAGCTAGATCACTTGCCACTTTCCTGCTCTCTTCTCTTGCACCAGTGAAGGTGAAATGAAAGGAGAGGAAGGGAAAAAAACACAAAACAAAAAAAAACCCCAAAAACCCTGAGAATCCAAAAGCTGTTGCAGAAGGGGGATTATTTTGAAATGTTTTCTATGAAAATATTAACATTTTTCCCTGGCTCTAGTGAGTGTATGAAACAGACCTGCTGTGTTCTGGTGCTTCCTACTCCATTCAGGTTGCAGCCAAGGACAAGTATGGGTGGCTTTTTTTTGCTTGTGGATTTTTTGACAGGATTGTTCAGTCTTCATCTTTTTATTTCCATTAGAATTTCACACAGAGCAAACCTTAACATTTCCAAACATCTCTTTAGTAACTGACACTTAAAACACAAAAACCTCAACGCTGAACTCATTGCTTACTCTCTACCCTCCCAAAATCCCAGTGATATAGAGGATTCTAAGAAAAGGAAGTGGGATATGTTAGGCATGGTCCCAGAGAGGGATCAGCTCCTTGAAAACCTGAATCTAGGAAAGAGGCTGAACAAATGAAGGTCCAGCAGAGGAGCTGTGTCCTAGCTGCTGCTGTATCCATGATGTTGTGAACACCACTTTGTCCCTCACTGCAACAAAGCTCTAATAACAGTACTATCTAACTTCCACTTTTTGTGTTTTCTTTGGAGAAAAAAACTGCCAAAAGGAAATTCTTTTGCCTATGGCCAAGTAATGTTATTCAAAAAATCCTCTGTTAGATGGGAGTTGCTAAAATCCCTTTGGAATCTCCCTTGTGCAGTGTTTCTGTACAAACACAGCACGGCACTATGTTAAATCACCACGGTTGAATGATCTCTGCAGTCCATGACAGAAGAAAAATAGATTGATTATATCTATTGAATCACAATAGATAGGAAAGAATAATGCAGAATATATCTCCTTTAATTAGGAAATCTTTCTGTCTCAGGTACTCAAAAAATGAAGTTAATTCATTTAAACATTTTACATCTGGGCAGACTTAAAAATGTATCAGCACAGAATATTTTAAAGTTACAGCTTCCTAGAGGAAATTCAATAATTTTTTAGGGCCAAACATTGAAGCCAATAGGATTTTCCTCTGTAGAATCAGAATCAAAAAAACCAGCCTCCATCTCTCCCCTTGACTATTGATGACAGGCACCAGAGCTCTGGAAAGGAAAATAGAAAACTAGCACTAATGAATTTTGAAGTGAACTTGCCAAGTTGCAATACTGTCTTCATTTAAGTCTCTTCTAAGAATTTTTCCAAAGTATTAACAGGAAATAAATAGCTTATGAAAACAGTAGTATAATTTCAGTGGAGCCATTGACATACCCAGGAGCCCAAGTCAAAGCTTTTTCGTGTGAGTGAGAGTCTCCATTGGCAGAGCAGCACATGTTTCATCGGTTTGGGGGTTAGTTTGGCAAACAGATGTGGCTACAGTTGCTTTCTCTGCCCTGACTTCCTCTGAAAGTCTTCAGTACTTTTTGGATGATCCGTCCAGTTCTTTTGGGTACCTTTCCATGCAGAGATGACCAAGCCAGCTCTAAACCTTTCCATACCAAGACAATTTCTAAAGCCAAATTTCAAATACTAAAGGATAGTCCCTGAATGAGAAATGCTGGTTTCTGGAAGCAGGATAATCTCATTAGCAAGGCACAGGTTGCTTTCCAGCAGGGCTGACTAGCTAGGCAAGCATGGCTGTTCTTTTCCCCGTGCCTGTTTTGCTGCTACATAGTTGAGCTGGGTAGATTTATGTGTCCCTGCACCAGGCTACTTAGTTATAAGCACTAGTCTCAGTTCTTCATGTGTAAAACGAAAGCAGTAATAGCTTCCTCCTGCCATGCACACACATAAAGGAGAAAATGTTAGAAGACAGAAGAGCATGTGAGTGTTTCTTGTAAAGGTTACTAGACCTGTCTAGTACCTCAGATCTCTCTTTCTGACAACTTTGTGGTTTTTGAACCTGGTCGATGTCAACTGGCCATGTGATTTCATTTCATTCACATTCCTGCTTTTATCCTGTTTCCTTCCTATTAGTCACATCCTTGTTTGGAGAGCACAACAGTCCAGAGGGATGGTGAGAAACAGGAGAGATCACAGAGCTGGTGCCAGGGCTCCATGAGTTACAGAAGGCTTCAAGTGCAGCTGAGAGCTGGTTGGGTTAGAAGCTTTCCAGTCACTTCCTTTTTCTACTGCTGCTGCAGCAGGGTGTGAGGTGGGAGGCAGCCTGTGTTAAGAACTATCCTGAAACTCAGATGAAGTTGACCACTTCATATGTTTCTATTGGTAGATTGTACTGGCAATGCCACTCAAAGTGGTCATACTAGACAGGAGGATGTTGTTGAGTTCGGAGATTGGATACACGTGATTGGTTTGTGTATGAGCAAAGAAATGTGCTGTCCTGCAAGGCAAGGAGAAAGAAGCTTTTGAAGGTTGTTATAAGTGCAGGCAAAACTCCTCTCTGTGTCTCCTCTTCTTTTGCGTGGGCAAGATGTCTCACACATAATATATGTTCCACATGCTCTTGACTCATTTTTGTTCTCTTACTAAGATCACTATTAAAGCAAAATTTCAGTCTTCAAAAGTAAGTCCCTGCCCTTTTATATTTAGCAAAAGTAAATGACTTCTCTAAAATCGGTCTGAATTTCTCTGCAGTGGGTTTTTGGAGGTTATATGGCAGACCTCACAGTCATAGTGAAAGAGGAATATGACCTGCTCCATACATGAACCAGGAAGTCTGCTCTTTAGGTAGTTAGTGAATTTCAGAAGAAAGATCTGAATAAGTTCCTTTTTGCGCTTCAAGCTAAAAATAACAGAGTTCAGCCCAAAAGCCAGAAGGATACAGAGGAATGGGGATAAGGTAGGAGACTGTCAATTCTGTGCCTCAGGAGGTCAAAGCGCTGCAAGATCATCACATGCTTATACTGTAAACCAGACTTGATGAAACTCTTGCAATGCTTATCATACTATTTAAACATAGTCTTAAATCTTTTTGCACTTACTCTGCTTCTGACCTACTTAATAGCTCTTTTAGCAATACATTTTCTAGTGAGGTGGACTTTATTTAAGAATTGTCAATTTAACAACTGCCTGGTGCTATAAGAAAGCAGAATTAAGTAATTTTGTATTTTACCAGCCCTTCATACCTAGTTTTGGGAAACCTCATATAAGAAGGTGAAGAGACTGTGGATTCAATCTGTATGTCAGCTATTTTCTCTCTGTGAGACATTTGGCTACAGTTTGGGGCCTCTAAACTGAGTCTGAGTGTCTCTCTGGATATGTTTTTATTGTACAGAGGTATATGCTGTGAAGCACCTCAAAGTGGCTGTTTTCTAGTTCTTTGCTAGCTAAAATGTGTGTTGGCTCCCACCTGCCCACAAGTGCCTCCAAGGAGCTGTGGAGAGACTGAACATCCAAATCTCTCTGCACTGTGACCTGGCATGTGGGTGTGCGGGTTGACATGCCTTTTGCATGGCTGGGGAACCAATTTCTCATATTTGTGGGCCTTTAATGAGGATCTTGAAGATGACTGGGAATTTCATTGATTATTTCAGCCTCTTAGTAGGAGGGTGGAGTTAAGTGGTGGAATTCAGTATGTAAAACACCAACCTGAGAAGACAAGCAATTGAGTTGGCTGAGAGTTTCTGTAGCTGGCATTGATTCAACAGCTTCTACAACAGTGCAGTTCTTGTTTTTACCTTTCAAGAATGATCTCAAAAAAAAATTGGAGAGAACTCAAAGAGGATCCAAAGCAACAGTTAAAGAACTGGAGGATATGCAGAGACTCAAACAAGCTCAACTTATGTATTAGGTAGGGAATAAAGTTAGGGGAGAGTCTTCAAGTTATGCTCATTGAGGAAGAAACAATTTGATGATAAAGGGCTTTCTCATTGAATAAACACAAGTACAAGACCTAGAAGATGTGATCAGAGGCCTCCCCTGAAAGTCCAATAGCTTTTCCCAACAGCTCCACTTTGGTCCAACTGAGATGGTTGTGGATTGTTGCTTCTGCTGAATCCCGTGCAGGCACTGCCTCCAGCAAGACCAGCTCTGGCTGAGGGCCTGGTCTGGCCTCAGTGGCAATGACACTATTGCATCAAATGCACTGTGCATCAGAGAAGAAGCCAGGCAAGATAATGGCTACATAGCTGGCATGTCACCTGCAAATTTCTGAGGGATTCTTTAGAATTCTGGATTGATTTTAGTATCATGGACTGGGCCTGGTAAGCCAGGTTTTTTTACCATGCATTAGGATTGAGCAAAGAGGCGAAAAAGAAGTAAGGTCTAAAAAAGTAAACAAATTTCATTTTAGCCCTTGGAGAAGGAATTTTTCCCCCCCACTTTTGTGTGCTCTGAGTGTTGACTTTGGCAACCTAGGGTCAGAGGCAGAGACACAGAAATCCCATGGTACAGCTTGCTCCTACAGGTGTCTGACAAATTCTGGAGCACTAAGGAAATTATTTCTGCTCTTGTCATAATTTAAAAGCACTATTTCAGGTAAAGAGGGTTGGAGAATTTCATCTCTAGCCAAACCTGGAATAAAATGCTAAAGAATATTCTATCACATCCCACTTCAAACTGATAGCAAATCCTGCCATCAAAACTAGCACTGATCAAAACTCAGACAGCAGACCCTAAATGACTGCAAGAAGTGCTGGACTTACAAAACTGGCTGAAATTTTCTTGTAAAGTAAAAAAAAAAAAGGGCCACTTACTTGTAGAATATTTTCTCTCCTTTTCTTGAAATTATTACATTTGGCAATGCATAACTTACATTTAACTGAGTGTACACTGGAAAGGATTTCTGAAATAATGAAAGAACTTACAAGAAAATGCTATCACAAAATCTTTAAAGGGACACTATAGCAGCAGCTCTGGTGTCTTGGACTCCTCTCTCAGAACAGACTAAATCACTCTCTGAAAGTCCCTAAAGACAGAGGAGATTAATTCCATCCCCTGGGTGAAAGAACATGAATTCCTGTTGTAAAGTGGCATTCCTCATCAGGGCACGGTAAGAAAAAAACCACAAATGAAAAGGCTAGTCAGCCACAGGATGCAGTCAGAGGAACAAAGTGACCTGAATGTAAAAAGGGACAAGTAATCTCAGAATGAATCATGTGAGGGAAGTTCTTTTTAAAAATGAGAAAATATTAATGCAATTTGTCAAGAATATTGATAGGATGTTATCTGGAGAATTTGTTCACTCATGTTTGAGAAGTTAACCTTGTGCATGGGTAGACCAGGCTCCTGGATGAAATGAAGAAAATTGTTCTGGTAGAGCAGGCATGAAGGAGCTTGTCTTGTTTATCATAGCAAAAAAAAGGGGTAGGATGTGATATGATTGCTTTCTGGAAATACATCAGAGGGCTGAGTACCAAGAGAGGAGAAAGATATGTGAACTAACAGCATATACAGGAAATGGAAGATCAGTAGGTAGATGGATAGATTTATAAATAGATAGTCACTTTCAACGTGACTGTAGCAATTCTGACTCCTTCCTGTAGCAATTCTATCAGAGGCTGAAAGTGTTGGAAGCTGAAACAAGAAAAATTGAAATCAAAAGAAGATGAAAATTTTAGTTGTGATGTAGCTATTTATCAGCTTGCAGTAGATTCT
The DNA here is from genome assembly GCF_036250125.1 of Pseudopipra pipra. Taxonomy (NCBI): domain Eukaryota; kingdom Metazoa; phylum Chordata; class Aves; order Passeriformes; family Pipridae; genus Pseudopipra; species Pseudopipra pipra. Next base: position 57,109,269 of record NC_087552.1, on the reverse strand, counting down.
GTGTCAGTGGAAACTTTGTAATGAAAATGGCACATTTTCTCTAACAGATACATTTTAATTCATTCATGGTGTTGCTCTTGAATCAGGAACTGATTCATGTATGGCTCTTATTTTGCTGTGTGTCAACTAGGTAATTCCCATAGTGCCTAAAATCTTGTTGCTATCACTCTACTTATTTACTTTACAGCTCCTTTTAAATTAAAAGAACAGTGTAAGTCAGACTCAGTGGAAATAAAAATTGGGTCCTATGCTTTAGCACTTCTGTGAAACAGAAATCAATTCTTTTATATGTCTTTAATCTGCCTTCTTGAATGGTTTTATTTCATACATGCTGATATCTCATCAGAAGTCTGCTGTTAGCTCACAACAATAGACAGCCCCTAGGTTAACTTCTGGAAGTAACTTTGGAAACTAATTTTCAGGCAATGCTCCAAGGAAAAGAGGCACATGTTGAGGAACTGACATAACTTTTTAACACCACAACCAGCATATTTCTTCATGCAAACCCAGCCAAAACAAGTTGCCAAAATCAATATTGATCTAGTTCTTCATCCAATCAACAAACGCCATTGTTTATAAGATATAACTTTTCTTGGTTAAAGTTCAAAGCTAAACGCCAAGGATTTTCAAAACTATTAAAATGAGAGGATTTAGGTTTCCAGAAACTCTGGCTTGCTTTCAGTCTCAGTGGGTATTCTGAGCCATCAGAAATTATCTGAAGAACCTCTGCAGCTTTTATATAGAACCTAATGGTGAAATGATAGCAAAGAGAATGTGAGTGTATGCACATGTGTATATGTGTGTGATAAATGTACACGAAAAGGTACTTGACTAATCTTACATAAAAAATTGGCACTTCAGATTTTTCCGGATGACTGAAATTTAACTTGAGACTAAGAAAAGAGAATTATGTAGTATGATTAAAAGAAATTTGTAGAATCTCTTTGTTGATAAAATGTCTGGTCTTCCAATCCATCACAATAAAAACTGTGTTGGGTTCAGAATTTCATGAACGTGGGTTCTATAATCATAAATCCATTGAATCATTGCATAGGCATGAGATTTATTTAACCTTTTCCTTAAGATGTTTCTTTAACAGAACCTGTCAAATATTCCTGAATTTTCCATTGTAATAATATATCCAAAAATACACAAACCCAGAAGAGGAAATGCAAATGTTTATCTCCCTTAGGAAGAGATTTTTACAATTCCAGTCAAGGGTTATATTCCAGAATCTGGGCTTCATTTTGTAAGACACCCTATAGGAACTTTAGATAACATGTAGAAAGGCAAGCCATATGGCAAAAAGTCAAGTTTTCAACTAATCTTCAGCAACCTCAGTAAGTGAAACTTGCACATTTCAAAGTTTTGAGTAACAATCTATGTTCTAAATAGTACTCTCAAAGTGTTCTTTAAATATTACTGCATAGTGCTATCAGCTTAGGCCGGCCACTAGGTAATGGTGAAGCCTCTTGCTTAGATATTGAATAGTAAAATTTGGTTTATTTTCATAGTCTTTAAATTCCTGGAGCTGTTGTGTAGGCTGATTTTTAACAGGCTTATATGATACGCTGAGGCTGCTGCCTTGTTTTTTCTTTAGGATTTTTGGTTTCCTAGCTTGAGGGTGAAGTGGTTGGAGCTGATTCTAATTTTCAATGTTAACTCCTAAGAAACACCACATGTGCCTATTTGCTAAGAATTCTGGTTATTCATTGCACTGGGTGGAGCTTGTGCTGCCATCTCCCCACTTTTACCATTTCAGTGATCCAAGACAGTCTCTAAAGCTCCAAAGCAGTTCTTCTTTGTACCTCCACATACTTAATCTATCTTGTGCCACAACAGAGAGCAGTGGCTTAAATCCCCTTTACTGTGTATTACATGGTAATCCTGGATGTGACAAGGGATTGTGCCATTTGCTACTGTCTTAAAACTCAGAGGTATGTTTTTGTAAACAGGAATGCCTCTGATCATGACAAAACTGATGCAAGTTTCATTTAGCTTTTTTTGAAGTAGTGTTCTTAAAAAAGAACATGATGGATATAGTCCATCTGGTAATCAGGCTGTAAGATGAAAAACTGAGCATATTACAGAGTGGGAATTTGGTACAAAAATATAAAAAAGGCTATTGTCTTTTTTAGATATTCTGGGAGTCCTTTAGGTCTTCTTCTATGCAGAAAAAATATGAATTTTTACAATTTACTGGTTTACACTCAAATGAAGCTAGGTTTAGTTCTTCCAGACACTGTGAATTATTGTGGTCTTAAGCTACACCATGCTTTTCAATTTCATCAGAGCTCTAGCATAGACTCTATGGTAGGATATATGTTTCATGCAGCTAGTGTCACAATTTACAAAAAAAACCAACAAAGAAACCCAAAACATTTTCTCAAAGAAGCACTTTCATCAATCTAACTTCTTTTGTGTAGCTCTAAAATAAGCATTCCACTCAGACCTTGGTAGGCAGGCAAATACCTACTTACCTCTAGTCTTTACCTGTAGGTCAATCATCTTTTCTTTGTAGGGAGTAACTTGTTTTGGGTTTAGAGCAAGCAAGGATAAGGACCTTATACTTCATCCTGCTAGCAGAGCCAGACTTTTGTCCAACAGCGTAGGAGCTTTCCATCAGCCTCAGCCCAGAATTTGCCTGATCCCAAAAAATGAGGAGCAGGTTGTAGTACCATGAAGAGCTCCTGGCAGCACCTTGGATACAGCACCACCACCAAGCATTCAGTGGGGAAGGGGCAGAGTGGAGCGCAAGGTCCCTCTCTGAACTGCTCAGAAGGGGCATTTCACAGCAGCAGAGGCTCTTACAGCCACATGGGCTGGTAGGGGACAATCCAGTCTTCTGCTGCCTTGCAGACTGAGTGGTTTGCACTGTGTTGGCCTCATCTGAAAGTTTCACATGCTACAAGGAGATGAGGAGTTGCTGCTGGCATTTTCCAGCCCTTACAGTTGCACGGTGCTATAAGCCAGTTGGACTTGTGGGACTTGGGAAGCAGTGGTGGACCGGGTACATACCAGAGTGTCACCACACTTACCAGGGGAGGAGTTCCACATTTATCTGCTAATAAACTACTATGAGTTTGTCTACCTGTTTTTATTTGAGTCACGGTTTTTAAAGGGCTCCTACATATCTCCTTCACTGTGATGGTTTTCACTGTGATTTATAAGACCACATTGCATTCATTTTTTTCAGCATTGTGGGATCAACTGTGTCTGTACAGGAAAACCAGAAAAGCCCACCCTCCTCAGCCCTTGCTTTTTTGAAAATCTTTCTGGATGTTGCATAAAAGTAGGTGTACTGTTCAAGTTTTTTCTTCTCTCAGATACAGAAGGCCATTCTGAAGTGGACATCCAATGATACATTTTGTTTTCAGGGAGATGTTTAAAAATATTTGAAATCTATTGCCAGTAAATATTCATAATACTCCCTGTAGAAAAGCTTGTTCCCAGAAGTTGCCATAGGTGACATGGAAGTTCAGGAATGATAAATGTTTCTTTTTGCTGATGATTTCACATTTTCTTCTTGCTGCTGACATTTAGACAAACTTTTCTGCTGACATTAGAAAAAAATTATTTTTCCTGTCCAGACGCTCCTGGCCAAAACATCACTTTTGTGCTTGCTTTTACATTCTTAATTTCCCAGTTGTCCTAAACAAATTCTTTTTTATTGATCTAATGATTACTAGGTTCAAATTCTCCCTGACTATTCTTTCACTTTATGCCTTATATCTGTAGCTGTAATAGAAAAGCTGAATTGCCTCATTTTAATACTTTTACTAATCCTGCTTTCTGTCTATGTAGCTGCACAATAACTTTCACGTGACTTTAGGTTAGTTAGTGACAGGTGGCTGCACAAATTCATATGGGTTTTTTTCCACCTCTTCTGCAACCCGAATTAGTGATACTTTCCTCACACACCATTCTTAAAATTACGTCTACCCCATCCGTTTGGTGCCTTTGTTTATATGTTGTTTTATAGCAATATGGTTACAGTTTCCTCACCACTCTGACATTATCAGGTGTCTCTATTTCCCTGATCACATCTAGCATTGTCTGTCTTCTTGAGTTCTGGGCTTGGCTTCTCTCTTAACATCATACATAATGTATCCCAGTTCTGTACAAAGTCAATTCAGGCCAAAACTTCAGGTTGCAATGGCCACAAATGAATATATTTTGAAATGGCCTTACTTTCTAGAACAAACATTCAGTACAAGCCTTATTAGTTCCAGATTTGCACAGATTTTTAAACGCTGCTAATTCAAAACTTTTGAATTTACTTTTATAACACTCAGACAATTAAAAGCAGGCTGGACATCAATCAACAAATCTGGGACTCGTTATGACACCATTGTTGTTAAAACAGTTCTGGCTGTTTGTATTTTGAAGTGAGAAAATTGAAAGTTATTCTGAACAAAACCAATGCTTGTGACTAAACTTTTAAACTCAATTTCACTGCCTTTGGTTTTTCTGCCATGGAAAAAACACTCCTAAAAAAATACACGGAGAAAAAATCTTCTTGCCTGTCATTATCTGGCTGCCAATGAATAAATAAGCAAGAAGGGCACAAGTCTGCAATAACACAGGAAAAGGAAAACAAAACATGCAGGCCAAATCCTAGGAGATCTGAAAAATTAAACCACTCTAACCTCAAAAGCCATAACAGTTGGGGTGAGGCAGTGAAAACGTTCTGCAGAAAAATCTACTGCACCTCTATAAGTTGGAAAGGTTTGTTCCACCTATTGCTGCCAAGGAAGGGAAGAAAGGACACAGTTTTGCAGGAAACACATGCTTATGCAGGACTTTTGATACTCTTCTTCTGGTTTATTGCTTAAAATGAAAGGAATCTGTACACAACTGTTCCTGATGAGCAAGTCTCTTATGGTCGTAATACAGACCAAGAAAAATATCTTGGTTTGAGCTCATACCTTCACTCCCTAAAGAAAAGCCACAGCACAGACACTTGCTGGTTGCTGTTTTCTGGGGTTCTGGATTCCTTGGGTCTGCACCAGTAAGATAACAGTTTGTCTCTGGAACCAGATTGCCCACTCTCATGCTTGTACCTTTGCAAATTCGGTTGCAGTTGGTACCAGTAGAACTGGTTTGCAGTAAGAGGACCTACACTATACTTTCTGTCCTGCTACTCTAAACACTCTGTAATAGCCTTTATCCCACTGAGGATACAGGGATGGACACACTTGCCAAGAAAATTAAAATATTAAAGTGGAAGAAAAAATAACACAGTCTCCTAATTTTTAGCCCCAATGTGTTGCAGTGCCAAACACCATTCTGCCTTACCACACTGTTCTTTTCTAGCTTAACACTCAAAACAAATAATATTCTCCCATGTCTTGTTTACAGCCTTGAAGCTTCAAATACCTGCAAAGTTAAAGGCCCTATTCCCGAAGGCTTGGCTGGAGGCAAAATAGACAGCTGAAAGCACATGCAGTGTGATGAAGGTATATTACGTAAGAGACTCTCTCCCCCTCTCACCTTCCAAAATTCATTTTAATATAAGAAAAACAAGAACTTCCAGCAGAAAACAGTCATCGAAAATCTTCCTCATTTTGCTTTTCTGCTCATGCCACTCACTCATTCATGAGAATGAAGCAATGGAAATGAGAATTGGTTCAAATTCATGGAGCTATAATACTTGACACACTACACTTCAGTTAAAAACTTAACACCTTCTGTTAGGGGACAGAGAGAACTATATAAATAATAGGAACTTTCCTGCTGAAGCAGGAAGCTATTCTTATTTTTTCAAAAGCCTTGAGGAGAGATATGGTAGCAGTGATGCTGTGCTCTACTTTTCCTACTCATCTGACCCAGCACAATGGCTGCAGGGGCTTCCTGGTTTGATAAGCATAGCACCCCAGAATCATCTAAACCTGTATATACACTGCTAATGGCAGAAGGTAGATAAAACCACTACTGAAACTAAGGCAATGCTAGATGTTCAAGCAAATGTCAGCCTTTGGAGCCTTCTAAAACTGGATTGAAGTGTATCCTTAAATGGAGGTGTAATCCCAAAGCCAGATGGACTGGGAGCCTGGAAACCCTAGATCATCAGCCCAGGTCAACCTGAATTAGCAATGAACCTCTATAGCCTCCTCTGTGGTAGGATGTCTGCAAGGCAGGTAAATTTTGGCTTGAGCTGGGGTTGCAAACTAACTGATACAAAGATGGAGGCCAAAATAGAGCTATAAGCCAAAGCTTCCAAGGCTTCCTTGCTCTTGGCTCAAGTAGGATCCCAAATCTTCTCTGTCCCCAGGACAGCTTGGGCACTGGGCTGTTGTGGAACTGTGGGTTCCAGGACCATGGACTCCTACACAGAAACTTCACAGCAATGCCACTGCAGCCCACCAAGACCAGGAGAGAGCACTTCAGGTTTGGCCGATTTCATAGAATCACAGAATGGTTTGGATTGGAAGGAACCTTAGAGATCATCTAGTTCCAATTCACCTGCCAGGGGCAGGGACACTACACCAGAGTTGCTCAAAGCCCCATCCAACCCAGCCTTGAACACTTCCAGGGATGGGGCATTCACAACTTCTCTGGGCAGCCTGGTCCAGTGCTCACTCTCAACTCTCAAGGTATGGAATTTCTTCCTGATACCTAATCTAAACATGCCTGTTTCAATATAAAGACATTACCCCTTGTCCTATCACTGCATGTCCTTGTAGAGAGTCCCTCTCCAGATTTCTTGTAAGCCCTCTAGGTACTGCAGGGTGCTATTAGGCTCTCCCTAGAGCCTTCTCTTCTCCAGACTGAACAGCTTGAACTCTCAGCCTGTCTTCATAGGAGAGGTGCACCAGGCCTCTGATAATCTTCATGGCCTCTTCTGGACTTGCTCCAACAAGTCCATGTCCTTCTTGTGTTGGGGCCCCAGAACTGGACACAGTACTCCAAGTGGGGTTTCACAAGAGCAGAGTAGAAAAATTTATAGAAAAATTTTCTAACTTTTTAAAAGAAAAATTACTAGCTGACCTCTGAACCAGTTCTTCCATTCTGGCCACAGGGATGAGATACGTAAGAGGAAAACATAAATGCCTCAGACTGTATGACAATTTCACAGAGTTAGTAAATGTGTCTCTAAAATGCCAGGAAAATAATTTGCCGTGATGCCATCAATCCTATGATTGTAACCCTACAATATAGGAGAAACCCCCTTCATACTAATCTTATCTTGCTGTAGGCAAGACTGTGATTTTCTTTCATAACACATTAACAACTATTTATACATCATGTGTGAGCTGGAAGTGAACTAGTAGAAGAACAACAGTGTAAGAACTTGCCTGAACCAGAAACCACAATGGGTCGTTTTGCCTTTGACTTTACTACAATTATAATGAATTTTTTTTCAATGTCATTGTTCAAAGGACTCAAATAAAGCAGGTCTGCAGTTTATTGTGGGAACTGAATACAAACTGAGAGCGTTTGTACTCCTGAATCTAAACTGTGAAGTTGAAGCACAACAGGTCTAGTTTTTTAAGACAATATGGTTGTATCCTCACACTGAGACAATGAAATCTGTATATCAAACACATGACAAAACATCACACTGAAATACAGATTACCATAAAGAGAAAATAGACCTTAAAACTGCATTCTTGTAGGTCTTGGTTGAAGGCCAAGTCAATACTCTTATCTCTGAAAGTAGCCAATATCAGTTTCTCTGAAGGTATAATACTCTGCTGGTTCTAACTTCCTACTCCTCTAAATAGGAGAAATTCTGTCCTCACCAAACTAGTGATCAGCCTATGAAGCAGGACTGATGCTTCTAGAGTCTCTCTCCAACTGGTAGTGTAGCAGTGGAAGCAGATGCAAAGACATTACAGAATGTAACATCCATCAGTTCATTGACTCATCTTTATTCACTCAATGCAGTATATGAACAACTATGCAAACAACACTGCCCTAACTGACAGAACAAATAATCAGTAGGAAGGAGGAAGAGCTGAAGTTCACATGCAACCATAGTTCTTTATTTTTCTCTTTCCACAAGACACATTATTCACATGCAGCATGAACCCCACACTGTAGTCTCTCTCCCCCTTTCCCTACATGCCTATAAAGCACAAAAGTGGTGGGAAAATACTGTGACTGCTTATTACTGATTACAGTACATTTTTGTGATAAAATGGTTTGTGGGACTATCAGAATGAACTCCAGCTGACTGCTTTCAGTTCAGCAATATTCCATATAGTCAGGAACTAACCCTTGAAGCATTTCCTTCTTTCCTTGAGCTTGGCAGTGAGAAACACTGGCTAGTTATCTGTACAACTTGAGTGCTTCTCTGTATTTCTTTAAAGCAAGACAAAGAGGCATTCAATAGGAATTTGCCTTTATTATATAGCTTCTACTTCTGTTTTTGCCATTACCATGTATCAGCTCTGTTTTGATTCCCCAGCCAAGTTCTTTTCATATTTTCCAGATCATTTAAGTGCCTGCACCTAGTGCCTCAACAAGGTTTAATGAATAAGTCAGTATTACTTTTTAAGCAAGCAATTAGTTTTGATTCATCTTTTCTCAGATCTGTAAGGGAAATGGTGAATTAAAGAAACTAGTGGAAAGGAGTTCTTGCTGCCACTACCATGTGCTGGCGCTGAGCCACAGCCTGTCTGACATTTTCAGGAGTCATGAGTGTGAAATCAAGGTAGATGATGGATTTCTGTAAAATTATTAACAGTACCGGTCCACTTTCACTCTTCTCCTGGAAAGAAGTCAGACAGTTCTTGCAGAAGAGCTAAGTTCAAAAATATTTCAAGTCAGCCTGCATCAGGGAACCATGATAACCTCAGCCAGAATTAGCTCATCCAACCTTTCCCTTTACTCCTAAACCTGTAAAAAGTTCACAGACAGGGGTATGTTTGGGACTCTGGCACCAAGGACTGTTGCTGTCTGAAGTAGCTCAGACCAGGATTAGATCTTTTGGATGAAGATTTGGGCACAGAAGTCCATTTATTTCAAGGTTGTTTTCTTTTCCACTTCTGTTGGTCTGGAATACCTCCAGATATGAAATTTCTGCACACCAGTGTCCTACCATTGTCAGCCTTTAGCAGAAAACATCTTTGTCCCTCTCACAAGAAAACCACAGCAGAAGCTGACAGCTTCCACCAAATTCTGACTGCATAGCATAACTTTTTTTTTGTTTCCTTTTCAGCTGTGGTTTTCCTTGACATCTCAGCCTACAAGCATTACTTTGTTTTTCCTGTATCATTGACAACTTTTTATGCCTTGCATCGGTGCACTGGAGCATGTGACTTAACATCCAGAGTCTCTGACATGACCCTGTGTCGTGTGACTTCCAAGTGACCATGGAGGGCAAAGGGAAGGAGCGTGTGCTGTAACCTATAGGCTACTTCAGCATGTCATAGATGCTATTTGGTCTTCTCTTCTCTAGGGATGCCACAGTAAAACTAGGATGCTAACTTTAGTCTCCTCAATGTCTCATTTAGATGTCAAAAGCAAATAGCTTTTGTCACTTTTCTGTGTGTGTACAGAAAATAATCCTTCTGTTTTGGAATCTGATGCTGGATGCAAAGTGCATTTATCACTGCCCTTCTTCCTCTGTAGCATTGCCTTTGCCATCCTTATGCTTCTGATGACTAAGATGTCAGAAAAAACACTGATGCCAATAACACTGCATCTTCTTACATAGAATTCGTGCTAGACCTCTTTATCACTGTGATTGCTTGCATTTGAACTTCTTTTTTTTTCTCTCTGGATGATGCTAGTATGACTGTCTAATATTTATGCTGATATTGAAGTTTACATTTTGGTTTTGTTTATGTTGTATCTTTTCAGGCAGAAAGGCCATTAAGGTTGTTATTTTAAAACGAGTCAGCGTTTTCAAAAACTGCAGTTTTGAGTCCCCAAATGTTTAACCCCATGAGAGCAGCTTTGTATTGATAGTAAAGGACTCCCAAGGCTTGGGCCTGGACTAGCTGGGATTGTAGTACTTGAGATGGTAATGTAAGTTTGCAACTTTTATTTCACCCTAACAAAGTTTCCAGTATTACCTGGACATGTGAATGGCCACAGAATAGTTGATACAAAACAGATTTAAACACACTAACTTAGTTAGACACTAATTATACTTGCTTTGGTATCTATTCCCTCTATCATTTTGTTTCAGAGAAGCCATGAGCTCTTCTGACTTAGCTGTCCAAGGAACCATTCTGGCACAGATGATTCTTAGATACAGGGAGCTGGAGTACCACCCTCCAGTGCTTGTACTTTTTATCCCCATCACAGAGCTTGACTTGAATATGAAAGATATGCCCAGGTCCCAAACTTTATCTTCCTCTTTTGGTGTAGATTTCTATTTGCATCACAAGTCCCTGACTTCATTATCATTAAAAGGCCTTTATCAAACAGAAGCATGTTCACAGCTCCAAACAGCATTGCATATTTTGAACTTGGGTAAAACACAGTATCTTACTACACCTTGCACTTTTTGTCTGAAAGCATCTCCTGATGTTGCCTGCTTTGGTGGTAAGGACAGGAGCCATTGCAAGTATTCCCCTGGACTGATTGTAACAGAGTAAAAAGAATAGTGCAGCAACTTTCTAGGAAGGATTTTTTTTTTAAATGAAAACAAAGTCTATTGACTGGAAATGATCGAAATGTGATTCTGGCCACTGCCAGGTCTCTTGGCAACATAAGCTGCCAGCTTTCCTTTCCTGTTTTTTTTCCGTCTGATAACATATGTAAACAATCAGTAGTACACATCAGAAGGTTTTTCTCAGGCTTACGTAGAACCTGCAGCATAAAGCACACACACAATACGGGATGGCGAAACCTTCTCTATCAGACGTAGGACTCATTCTGTCATAGGGCAAATTTGCATTTGCAGGACATAAAAACAGCATGGAATTCGGGGAAACAGATGCTGAGGACAGGGTCAGATGACTGCAAGCTTCTGCCCAAGGCACAGCATGACATGGAGATTGCATGCTCCTGGCTTCTTACACCCATCCCATGGTTCATTCCCATTTGCCCCTCATAGGCTGACAGAGGCAAAGAGATCAGTATTGCAAAAGCCAGTGTTTTGGAGGGTCTAATAAAGTCTTCACATTTTTCTTGTCCTGGTACATGAGGTCATTTAATAAAGTTGTCAGGGAGCTCTGAAGCTGCTGAACACTTTTGAACTTTATGATGCACATTAGCATTTCTCACAGCTATTGTTTGAGATTGTCCACACGGGCACCAGTATAGGCACCAGTATTTCTTCAGAGGGACTTATTTTTAAATGAGAACTGAAACTGTGATACAGTCCATTGAATCTCAGGGGGTTTGGGCTCTAAACTATTAAAAGAAATTTTTATGTATATTGCCAGGTAGGCCTCTCCCACCTTCTCATCTCAAGTCCTCCATCAGTTCTACACACGCTCTTAACTTGGCCGAAGACCTTTAAATGCCTTTTTGCTTGCCAGACTAGCTATTTGGAGTAGGGATAGAACATGACATAAAAAGACAGAAGAGACTAGAAATTACTGGTGAAAAGCAGAAAAAAAATAAAGTTACAAAAATATGGGCAAAATGACACCCCCAGTCTTCTTCCTCTGAAATGAAATCTGACGAATTGGGGGACAATGAATCTTGAGTCGAGTAGCTAAGCCTTCTGCCCTGTAAACTCTGACCTGGGAGGCTCCAGGGTAGTCCTGGCACTTACCAGGTTTGATCGCTGAAAGATTCCACTGGTATCAGAGAGTTGTGTTGCCTTTATTGTTTTCTCCACCAATGTAAACAACACAGAATTATGTCTGAGTGTCTTTAGAGACACTGACTTCATGAATATCCTTGATTTTAAAGGAAATGCGAATGATGATGTCAAATGAACTCGTGGCTCAAATAGCCAATCCTTCATTATCTTGAGCATTATTTAAGCAGAAGTGAACAACACCATTTTGACACAGTAGGAAGCTCATTAATGTTCCAGATGATTCTCACTGGCTGAACTATTAAGCAGGAAAACATGTTTTATTATTAAATGTAATTTCCCAGAATATTTGAAACTGTAATGTTGGATAGAGAGCAAAATAAGTAGATGGCCAAGTGATATGCCAAAGTGGTAAGTCATGGACAAAATGTACTGTCCCTGTACCAAGAAAATAATTATAAGTCATCCATTGCTTCATCCTTACAGCACCTCTGTATTGCAGACTGGAAAGCAAAGGTACAAAGAAGAGGCTTGAGCATCCAAAAGGACATGCAATGTGTGTTCTTGTTAACAGAGAGCTTTGAAAATATTTCACTCACTAGTTGTAGAGCACATCTACTTTGTAGTTGACTGTAGGCAGCAGTAGATATGATGTCCACAAGGCCACGCTGCCCCGTATTCAAATCCACTTTTCCTGGTCTCTATATGTCGTCACAAATCATAAAGCCAAGCCATCCACAAGTACAACTTCATTCCTATTTTAAAACCTGTTAGGCAGTCAGATTTCTCCAGCTTGTTCCTGACGGCCTGCTCTGCTCCAGAAGGTAAGAACAAGGAAAAGTCACTAAAAGCTGGGCTGGTTTTATTTAATGTCTTTAGACTGACTCATACTCTCCAATTTCTTGTCCTTAGGGAAGATACAAGGAAATGATGTAATTCTTTTTCTGGCTTCTTTTCGTGCTTTGGACTTTTTCTTTTGGCATAGTTTGTGTTGGGCCTGTTTTTTAATTAATCTGTATGGATTGTGCTAAAGTAAAAGCCTGAGCTGCCTGTCTCTGTATACTCACTTGTAGTAGGGATGTAATGGTTGAGGATAAGAAGTATTGATCTCCATGATTTACCAGATGACCCATTAATAATTACTCAGGAGTCCTGCAAGCTTTCTTTAGAGACCAAATTTTTAAAAGCTGACCAAATTAAAATTTTAAAGTCTGCTAAAATTTTAAAAATATGTCTGTTTGAGAAATGCAGTTATAATAATTCCTGCAGCTCTGAACTTGCCATAAATCTGGGGTGGAATGGGAGATTCTTTACATTTTTTGTGTTTCATTAAAAGAAGGAAATCACAAACACCTTGGAGATGAAGCTCCTGGTGTTTTATCTGACTGAACTGAGACCTTATCTACCCCTATGGACCATCTTGAGTTCAGATTAAAAACTAAATCTAATGAAATCCATAGTATCTGACTATTGGGAAAATTTTGGTTCTGCAAAACTGAGATGGAAAACTTTACAAAAGAATCTTCTTATCAGGAAACAAATACACTTCTGGTGTAAAAAGGTAGATAAGGTGCCCAGAAGCAGAGGATGTCTAGGAAGTGGAGAATGTAGGTTTGAGTCCTCTCAGAATCAGAAAGAAGCTGAACGTGGCTGTGTCTAAAAGTTTCCTAAACTAAAATAACATTTCAAGGCACGAGTGAGAAACACATTCTTGAAGCTGTTTTTAATTAGGGTGTGACGTACCAGGAGTTTGGAGTCAGAGCTGACTGACAGCATCATGGCTCCCTGGGAAGCAGCATCTCCCAGCTCTCTGGACAAACTTAGTCTCTCATCTGGGGATAGAAAAAGTACAGCTTCGGACACTATCCTCAAAATATTATTGGCAGGGATCTGGACCAAACTGGATATTGCACAAAAGTGGATGGCAGCCTTTTACAAAGAGAAATCTTTCCTGCTCCTGCTGCGCACACCAAACACAGTCCTCAGGAGAGCCTCAGTGACATTGCACCAAAGCTGGTGCATCGGTCAGGTCTCGACAGCAGTAACCTGCAAACCAACAGACACAGCTCTGAATACGGGCAAATGCATAACCACAGGTGCCAAGGGAGCCTCCAGGTCAGAATAAGGAGGCTTTCAGTGAGCTCAGGCATGTCCGTGGCAGCAGAGTGCATTTGCTTGAATTTCTTGCAGTGCCCAGGGTTTCTGGTGCCACCATTCCCTTTCAGGTAGCAAAACAGCTTGAAAGGCAGGTTGTGAGTATAATCTGTGGTGTAAATATGGTATTCTCTATTAAACTTATATGGAAGCTGAGATGAACTTCTAACAGCACATACTAAGAGACATAATTGCTATTTTAAGTAACCAAATCCCTTTATGGATCAGACTGCAGTGGAAGAAATTCAAGAGCATTAGCACAAAGCCACTGGAATACACTACTGAAGGAATTCTCTTTTTTAGCAATCACATGCTTTTTACCACTCACTTTACATTCCCTTCTATTGGCTTACTGGAAACATGCATTCACTCAAAATGTGCCTGATCATTTGTTGAGAACAAATGCAAAAAACATATACACAAGAATTAATTGAAATCAGATTTTGTACTCATACCAGCAGCTACACAAGAAACTTGCCTGAGCTCTGGCAATCCAGACAAGGAATTGAAATTACAAAAATGAATGTGACTAATCAAAATCAAAACATTCAGTGCAAAAAGTTAGCCAGCAGTAGTAGACAAAATTCAGAGCAGTATTTTAAGAGCAAAATAATGATTCACTGAAACAAATAAACTATAAATCTGAAAGGCAAAGTGTTAGGTGTTGAACTCTTTCTTCTGCTCTTCAAAGTATTAATATTTCTTTGCTCAGGAGGGAAGCTTCGCATAGTAATGACTTGAATAAAGCTGAAATGACTGACAAAATCAAAATTAGCATGCAGAACTTCTGATTTCATCATCAATACATTAATGTACTATAGGATATCTGCATTTCTAATGTTATTTGTATTGTCTCTGGTAGAGGGGAGTGAGAACAAATGAAAGTTAACTACTTTTTTTCAGGTTTGTACTGAATGCCTTTGGTTAGCTTTTTACTTGATAAATGTGGAAGGAGAAGACAGAGGTGGCTTTTCATGGAGCTTTAGAATGTATCAACTTGCTTGTCAAGATAAACTATCAAAATAAGTGAGTTGGAAAGAAAATGTTCTTTTTTGTTCAGATGCTGAAGTACATTTATGTGCTGTAGTCATTGCTTAAAACTTAAGTGAAAAGAGGAGTCTAAGATACAAGCTGAGATATAAAAGAGAAGGGTTGATTCTAGCAGCAAAACAAAACTTTTAACGTGGGTGAAGTTTTAAATATCAGTTGCTTAAAGACCCCAAGTATCTGCATTTCAGGTTAGCACATCTGTGTCCTTCTTCCTGCAGACTGTGCAAAGTTTGTCAGCTAGGGGAAGTAATCAGTATTGTGGGGTTTTTCAGCTGAGAAGAAACTTATTAATTTATTTTAATATCCAACATTTAAATTAATGAATTTTCAATCCCATTGCTTTAAACGAAGCCTACACGATCCCAACTCTTTTTTCCTTCACTCCTTATGCATTCTCATGAAACCCTATGTAAAGCAAGGCCTTCTTTGATCACAGACAATTAGGCTCTTTTCCTGATTTGGCAAACCCATCACTTTCTCTTTTTTGAGAATTGAAGTAAAACTTCTTCAATTTACATTGCATCTATTTCATCAGGCAGCTCGAAAACAGTTTTTCACATTGTTTATGTGAGGACCACAATTGGTATCACTTGATAAAGTCTGCTCTTCTGAGTTACACGTAAAGTACATATATAAGGATTTCTCTGCTTACATAACGATTCAGTGTAGCTTGTTTTGCTCTTTGCATCATTAAACACTCAGAACTTACCAGAAGTTGCTGGGTTTGCACACTAGAGAAAAATATGCAGTGCCTTCCCAAAGCCACAAAAATATATATGGTTGCCTATATATCAGCATTTTGGTTCAGAGCACCAATGCAGTTTTGTCACAAATCCCACCCCCTGACTGTTTCCATTTACTGCACGTTGGCTCAGTTCACAGAGCAGTTTTGGTGCAAAAAGCATTCCCTTTGCAGGGAACTAACCCAGAAGCTCTGCTCAGTGCACATGAAGTGCACTCTAGCAGGGACATTAAGAGTCCAAACCAATCAGTGGGCCTTTGGGTTTGGGCAGCCTGCATGGTGAGAAGAGCCAATCCAAGGGATTGAGTTAAAGGTAGCCTGAAGTTCAAATCTTTGAAATGTTTATAACAAACAAGTTGATTCTGAGCACTAACTACTTCAATATGGTGATCTGTTTCTGTTATGATGAATTACTCATTAATGTAGCCAGCTCATGAGACAAACACAAAAAAGAAAAAACAAAATCACAAAAAGTATCAGATAGGTTTTTGCACAATATTTTCAGAGGTATCTCTACATGTTTGCTTATCATGATGGTAGTTCTTCTACATCTCTTGCTGTCACCTCCTCCTATGACATAAAATGCACAGCTATGATTTTACAGATGAAGCAAGATACCTTTGCTTTAAATTAACTTATAGTCAGATGAAAACATTCTGAAATAGTGTATTTGAAAATACAGTACAAATTTAGATCCTCTATTGTGAACTGAACAGATGAAATAATAAAGAAAACAATATCTCATTCTTAAACAGTGGGGGAATTCTGATCAGACGTGATGGTGGTCTCATTTTACAACTGCTAAAGCCTCTGTAGGTTCTTTCAAAACTATAACACATGAGAACTCACTAATAAAAATATCACAAGAAAATCAGTTCCATTCTACATTATCTACTATTCCTACAGAGAAATACAAATTGATCACTGATCTAAAAACTGGGGATTATGTAGATTCCATGGATCATGCTCAAATTAAGTTTGCTTTGGAGAAACAGATTATTTTTTTTATCTAAACAGTAACTACTTTATAGGAATAATTTCTCAAGACTGAAAGTAACTGTCAAGTTAACAGAGCAAATGGAAGCATTTTATTTTAAACCTGAATGATAAGTGAGAATTTTTTAAGAAGGCCTTATTAACTGCAAAACTTCTGTCATCAAGACAGGGGCCATCCTTTGCTTAAAAAGAAAAACTCATTTAAGATGATGACAGCGGGGTGCTCAAAGGCAAATGCACATAAACTGAGCTTACCCATTTCCAACTTGGGAACACAGAATTTACCCCCTTCTCATTCCTGGCTGACATTGCCTCTTGAAACTAACAGCAGCATTTCTGTTCTTCTATCTCAATTTTTATGGTGCATGTCTCTGACCTTTCAGAATGTACCAAGAATTCCCAGAAAATCTGTAGATGCCAGTGCTCTCTCCCAAGCAATACTAACTTTTGCATGTTACTTTGCTGAGTTATTCCAAGTAAGAGCAGATATCTGGAGTGAAACAGTTGGTGCAGAAGATCCTACTGTGTTCACCCCATGTGTGTTTCAGGGGATTTTAATCTGAAGGAGTTCAAGCTGGACCTATGGACTAAAAGTCCATGAGCCATGTTGAGGATATTTGGGGAGCCCCTTCCAGTTTAGTTGTTTTGCAACTAAATCCAGTTCTCAGACCCCCAGATCTCTCTTCATCCTGAACAAGCACCGCAAGCAGGACAGCTGGGAGAATAACATGCCACAGGCACATCCCCTGAGCTCTTGGTGCCCCTCTCAGACATCCTACCACATGACCAGGCAGACAGTGGTAAAGGAAATAAAACCTAGCTATGCTGCTTTGCTCTGAGCCGTCAGTGATACCTTGGTTTCCACTCTGTTATGCCTTCTCATAGCTGATGCGATGAAATACAAGGGAAAGGAGAAAATGAGCTCCATGGCTTTGTTTCAGGCAGCATTTGTGTTCGCTCCTGGTTGTTCTGAGCAGCAGTAAGACACACCCTCCTCCTGGCTTCCAGGGGTTCTTTAACTCTTTCTGCTTCTCTCAGAAGCAGAGGATGGGGGCGTGAACCATCTGTTCACAGCACAACATGGTCCCCAGTGAGGGACCTGGCGTCTTCCAGTCACTCTGTACTTCATCACAGTGTTTGGGAAAGTAGGGGACTGAAGTCAGTATGTCTGTATCTGAGATAGGCAGTGAGAACAAATATTAGTAAAGTCTTACCTTGTTTTCTCTAGTCTTGCTATTGCAACTATATTCTTTGATAAAGCAGTGCAGAGGTGTCAAATATGACAAGGATGATTTATTTTTATCACACCCTTTGCAGTGATTAGCATATTTTTCTTTTGATTTTTGTCTTTCTGTTTTCAGTTGCTCCCTCATTCTCATTTAATTCTCCTCCCTTCCTCTTCCCCCCCCTTGTTTTGTCTTCCTCAGGTTCTTTCATTGTCACATTGTGCTCCTTCAAATGCTCCACACATTTTGTCAATGGAGCCTCTGTAGTGGCTGGAAACTGAGAAGACCCCGTACTGCTGCTTGCCAGGCAGCGGGGGACCAGGGTTTTCTCAGTTTCCAGCTGCTTTTGAAGCAGCACTGATTGGTTTCTCTTGCTGCTGCAGAAAAGGCTGGCACACGGGAGCAACAAATTCAGCATGTCCTTCTGGCCTGTTTTCAATAGATCCGCAAGTGCCAGAACAGAGTTGGGGAGCAATTTGATCTGTCTGCTCAGCCATCCCTCTTTCTATTTACCAAAGCAATAGCCTCTCCCTTTGCCTTTCTACCAATTTTTCTTTTTACTTCTGTGATTTCTCTCTCTGTCACATGTCTTTCCAGTCCACTACTCCATCTTAACCAGAGTTTCTTATCCAGACCTTAAAGACAATATTTTTCTCTTGTGCTACTTTTGCATCAGTATTTAACCTGAGCAAGCATAGTTCTGTTGTTCAGTGAGATGCTACTCAAGTCACTAACCCAGTACAATGGCTTAAAATGTGCAAGTAAAACAGACTAATATCAACAACATAAGGAAAAAAGGTTTCCTGAGTTTATTAAAGCGAGACAACCCTTTCAATAATCCTTTTGGATTCCTGAAGGAATTCTATAACAGAGGATTTCTATAACAACAAAAAGTAACACTGTAAACAATGGGAACATATTTAAATATTGAAAGCTTTTACTCCCTCATGAAGTTTTAAGCATCTCCAATATATTTGGTGAACCTCCCGTATCATGTTTAGGAAATACCACTGCAAAGACTTCTTTGATCAGGCAAATTCAAGGGGCTAAAATACAATGGATAAAGCAAGCAGTAAGAAGGGATGGAGGACAAAAGCAACACAAGTCCACAATAACCATATGCATGCCCTAGGCCAGCTGCAAATCACTAAAACATTGCTTTCATAAAAATACATAATTGTATTTTATGAATCCTTTATTTCCTAATGGTCATTTATTTGGCCATTAGGCATTAGAAACTGGCAGATGTTACTGCAAATCCAATTCAAAGAACAGATTTGGAACAAGACAGTAGATTTGAAAATGAGTTCAAGGCATATATGCTAAGAAACAGTATGTAAGTGGTCTGGGGGTAAAAATCAGGCCAAGGCTCCACCAGGCAGTAAATCCAAAGTTACAGCAGTTAATCCCAGATCAAAAACGTCACCATCTCTTGATGCAATGTGCTCAACTGGTACAGCTTAAGGTAAAAGATTAAATTTTTTCAAAAAGGCCAGACCTTCCCTCTGTGCACTTTTGAGTTTGATCAAATAACATTTTTCTCCCATAGTTGTCATTGATGCAGCATAGAGAATACAGCTGGCACAAACAGCCATTATGTGTATGTATTATGTGTGCTGTGTGATTCAACAACACTGATCTGGACTGAATTTGTGTTGCCCAGAGATCTGGTAACTTGCAGAACTGGTCTTTATAAAAACATATCTACAGCCTCAGAAATTAAGGGTGATGTTGATGAAACAAAAGAGGCAATATAAAAAGTAAAACTCTTATTCTGGGCTAGATTTTCCAACAGCTCATCTCCCACTGAAGGACTTAAACAAAAAGCTTCCAGTGCAGCCCCTAGATGCTGTGGAGTTTCAAAATTAGACTCCTAAGCTGTGTGCATAACTGAATACCCATTGGGGTAGATGCTGTATATATTCATTTCATCTAGGTAATTAGGAAAAATAAGCTGAACTCTTTTGTTCGTGCAATGACAGACTTAAAAATGGAAGATAAAAATATGGTTTATCCAGGGCAGAATTTAAGTGTGCCACAATATGATTGAAGAGGAGGGAGTATTCCACCAACAAGAGCATGGTTCAGAGGGAACATGCCATAGAATGAGAATACCAACACAGTTGTTCAATTGCTCATTAAAAGCTTTATTTTTATCAGAAAATTATTTTATTAGGCAGAATGTATCTATCCTTGCATTTACATTTGTTAGTAAACACAAGACCTGTAAAATATCTCCTGAACACTGAGGAACTTTTTGCTTCAAATTCAGTTCCACAGGACCAGACTGTAAAATAAATTCCTTCTTTTAGTTCTAACCTGATGCTGAAAGGCTGCCTAGTTGCAGTACAAACCTGTAGAGTTCAGCTCCATGATGAATGGCTCAGGGTAAGTGTCCTCCAAGTACCAATACGTAACTGAGCCTGGTGAGGTTTTCCAAGCAAACAGGCAGACTGCTCTGCATGCCCCCGCAGGCTCCAGAACCAGCTCTGCGGCTCCAGCAGCTGGGGTGTCCTGGTGCCAGTGAGGCCAGGGAGGTGGAGTCTGGAAGACATGTGCGTGCAACTACCTGGAGGTCTCCTCTTCCATATCATATTTCAGGCAAATCATCCGAGAAGGCTGTCAAATGTTACACAGATTGGAGAGGTTTTATGCAAAAATGATGAGTAGTGCTTAGTAAAAAGCAACTGAGCACAGGACCTAACAAGACTGTGTTTACTTAGACCAAAACTACTAATTATCAGAAGAAATGTCAAAGATTATGTATGTGGTAGGGCTGTGATAGACACTGTAGCTATGTGAGGCAGGGACTACAGCAGTCCTTTGTGTGTTTTTGCTAGTACAGCACAGTTTCTAACTATTTGGCAATGAGCCTCACTTAAGAAGTGTTCTGGGTCCAGCTCCACCTGCCCTTTTCATAGCCTTCCAGGGCTGCTGCCTATTCCTCTCACCCCATGCTGGCACTGCTGCCTGTTTTAACAGCGCTGATGCTGAGACCAAGCTGATAAACTCAGCTGAATACTGCTGAGTTTGTCCCAAACAATGCAGATGCCTCTGCACTGAGCTCCATTGCTCCCCCGCTTCCATTTTTATGCAGCACTGAAACACTGGACTTAGTCCTGCACCAAGCAAACTAGCTCAGATCAAAAAGAAGGATTGTGCTTTACTTCTACAACTTAATGTACTGCCAGGAAACTCAGATCTAGTTCTAGGCACCAAGGATGTCACGCCTGTGTGCGTATGTTCAGCCAAGGGTGCAGGACAGCACTAAGTGAAAGGTTTGCACCATCCTGCAGCAACGCCTGATGTTGAAGTGGCCCTTTTTAGCAGGAGAAATGAATTGCTCACTAGCTGTTTTTCAGGCTGAAGAAATGCTAAAACTGCTCATTTGGTTTCAACATCACAGTGACACAGTTGTACTCATCCGGTTTCCAGGAACTGTTCAGTTTACGTCAGTCAGGGCTCTCCACACCTCACTCCAGCACATGGCATAAGCCCCAGAAAAAGAGATCTGCATGGACAAGCTAGGGTAAGCGGCAGAGATCATCTTGCTGCTGTTATGGGATAACATATCCAAGTTTTCAAGATTTATTGTCTGAGCTCTTCCCATTTAACTATCTTCTAGAGAGGACTTTGACAATAGGAAGAGAGGAAACATAGAGACCCAGGCACCCTTTCAGTGATGCTGCGTCAATTACAAATACAATGATCACTAGGTCTGGGCTTATTGGTGACAGTTTTTCTTCCCCTCAATTTGTGTTACAGCCTGAAATCACAAAGCTGTGATCCCCGAGAACCTCCTTTGTAATGCATATCAACTTTCGTTGTGCCCCTTTGTTCCGAATGTGACGGAGCATTGTGGTGCCTGTGTCCAGGGAGCAGGTTCGCTTTATTGTTCTTGTAAATATGTACTGCTGGGAGCAGCTCCGTGGAAGGCATTGAGTTTGTGCATGACTGACGCCGACCCGGACAACTGCTCTGACCCCCAGCAGATGGTGGTGCAGAGACTGCAATGATCTGGAAGTAATAGCATGTGCCATTTCTTTTTGTTTGGAACAGACAGCCAGACCCTGCGTTTCCCTCCCCTGCACAGCAACAGCTGTATATACAGTAGGGCTGGCCAACCCCTAACTGTCACTCCAGTCTTCCTCCCCTGCCATTAATCAGGAAACCTTGGGCGCTGAGACTTCACTGAGATTAAACACTATATGAACACCACATGGCTCTTTCCAATGTTAATAAATTTGTGGGCCTTGGGGCATAGATCAGTTGCTTTCCTAGAGAAAAGTGAGTAAAAGTTAAAAATACCTACCACCCCGATATTAGACTTAGTGGTGGATTTGCTGGTTTTTAACCTCTGCACAGAAAAAGTCAGGGTACAGAAGTCGGTATTAACTAAGAATTTTAACTTTTAGAGTACAAATAGCTGCTCTGTTGGATTAATAAATTTTACTTGTCTTTTCTATTTATCAGAGACCAAAATGAGTGTTTGTTTTGAAAGGAAGGTATAAAATGTGTGAAAATCCACAAGTGATGTTTTCACCAAGGCCATAGGAAATTTATTGCTTCAGAATGATAGCAGAGCAGTTTGCATTCGATTTTGTAAGTAAGAAGCCAGATTTTTTTATAATTCATTGTATATGAGATGTCTCATTAGAGGTCAAAAATGACAAATTATAGCGTGTTGAAGTTAATAATCATCCACTGTGTGTCTGGCCTGTGTTACCAGTCGCCATAAAATTGTCCTGACGGTCCAGAAGGGAAGTTCCTTGGGATGGATGGAATAACTGCTCTGTGCCCCTCCCCTCCCAGCCCTGGCTGTCAAAGAAAGGGGCTGAAAACCAGCTGCACTCTAAACATTGTATTTCTGCTACTATAATGCTTCTGCCAGGCTTTCAGCTGGCAGGTCAAAGAACGGCAGACTTGCAGTCCTCGAAATGAGGAACAAAGGTAGCGTAGGAGTAACGGCAAGGAAATGCTTTAGACTTTTTCCCCACTCTGTAACAGCATAAGCACCTCTTGAGGATTTCACACACAAGACCCCCAACCTACGTCCACGTCCAAGCTGTCAGACCATTCCTTTGCAAGAGCGGACACCTTTATGTTGCTTAATTCAGAGCAGTCTCTCTCCTCCTGTGCAGGGGAAACCTGTTCTGGGTTTGTCCCTCTCAAACTCCCCACATTAATGAAATTTTCCTGGGGTGAAATCTCCCAGGTCACAGCATCATGACATTGCTGTTAGGTTACAGTCAGCCTCTATTGCTGGGCTGATGGCTGAGATGCATATGTCTCATTATCTTTCATTTAGAAATTTCATCCTAGACTTAAGAAATTACCTTGTAAAGTTTGCTGAGACCAGCTTCAGTTTTGATAAGTCCCCATCTCCTAAAGAAAAAAGCAATGAAAGGAAATCCCTGTTCACCTCCAGTGTAAACCTACCTTCTGTTCATCCCCCATCAGGGTTGGGTCAAGGGAAAAATGTTTGAATTTCTCTTTGTATCATTTTTAATGAAAATTATTGTTCAGTACGAATTCCTTCCAGACTTTCATGATCTTGCTTCTGGCTGCACTGCCTCTAACAACAAACACTTAAACAGAAGTAGCTTTACTTTCTTGACTAATCCCATTAGCTTTAATGAGTCTAATCGCACTAGTAAAATTATGCATGTGCTTAGCTCTTGGCAAGGTCAGTGCCAGTAATCAGCTGAAAAACAAACTGATAATGAAGCCATGAGTAATAAGAATGTCTGGATATCTGCATTTCTAGAAAAAGATATAGCTGTCTGGAACATTAAAAATGAAATACTGCTTGTTAAGATTAAAGAAGAGAGAGTGAATTCTGAATCAAGACTGACAACATTACAGAGAAATTACAGAGAAATTCTTTAATTAGTTATCACCCATGACATGTCTTCAGTTACCTCCATAACAGCTATAAGCTCATTACCTTAGTAATGACTTATCAGTTCTTCCATTCATTTATACGAAGCTCATCAATATGATATCCAAGCACTAATGAACTTTAGCATTAAAAGGTCATGTGTAATCCCGTGAGAAGAAAAAATTCAAAAGGTGTCAACGACCGCGAATGTGAGCAATGGAATATTCTCATGCAATTTTTATGGAATTTATTTTCAACAATTACTGCCAGAAATAGTGTGTCTTTTTACAGGATGAGGATTATGGAAAACGGTCTACAGAACACAGAGGTTCAAAATGAGAGTAGTATGAAAATTAGACTAAGTCCACAACAACTAGAATTTGTGCAAATGTTCTTGACAAAAGAAATAATCCAAATAGATATCAACATGGCAGTATTACAAGATAATTATTTTTTAGGATTATGTGTTCCTTGACCATGCCTTTAGACTATATTAAAGAATCGTCTGTTTCAGGAGTGTATAACTTCCTCAGTGTTTTAAATAAAGAAACAGCCCCAAAACAAGTATTATCTTCATAGCCTGAGGCCACAGACAGTCTGAAGCCCCTAAATACACAAAATTAGTTTAACTTCATCGTGCAGGACCAGCATGAAGCTTAACCATCACTAAATTCTCCAAATCACATTTGTGTGGTACCTAGTTTTATAGTCCTTGTGAAGCATTTAATTTCCTGACTCCTCTCTCTAGCCATAGTGAGAATTCCTGTGTGCACGTATTTGTATTTAGAATTACAGGTTAAGGATTTCTGTCCACATTCTGTCCCATTTGACATGTGGTTATGACTGGGCCAAAGACTTTTGTAGTACACAATAAAATGGGATGGTTTATAATGGCAAATGGGTTTTTAGTGGTAGTTTTATCAAGAGGTTATGTGCAGTTTGTGGTTTTCTTTTAGAGTAGTCTGATGAGTTGGCTTTTTATACCTTAGTATAGTTAGTCTGAAATTCCCTTAAGTACTATTCTGTTACACTATTCCCTCAGGTAGGAAAAATGTGTATAATCAAGAGTGTGGGTTTCTCTCGTGTTTTGTTGAACCAAATGAGTTTTCATTCTTTGTGTTTTCCAAAAACGCATTTTACTTACAGTGGAGGTGAAGCATGTCAGCATACATGTTCTCAAAGAGCCTCATGAATGGGAGAGCAGGCTAGTTGAAAAAATCAGCTGTAACTCAGTCACCAAATTACAGTCTTGGGTGTGAGCACGCCTCTGGCAGTGTACATGGTGAAGTAATATACATCAGGAAAACAACAAAACTGCAACAGCACCTTTGGTTAAAATGTTTTTCTCCACAAAGACATCTGTTTCCACAATGATTCAGAACTGTAGCATTGCAAATTCAATTTGTACTTATATATGAATAAAATCAATAAAACATCTGGAGCCATATCATAATCTTTAAATCTTCCTTTTACTTCATTAATTATTTGTGATAATTCACAGTCTAATCAACTACTTCAATCTTTCCTCTCTTCTTGATTTCCGCAGGATGCAACTAACTTCCTTTAGTGTCTTCTGCTCACAATCAGTCCTACAGGGAGCAGACAGACTGAAAAGGCACTGTATCTTCTGTATGTTCTGGAAGCATGGAGATTTTTAGAGTTTATCGTGCTGCACTCCTTGTAATTAATGACTCTGTAACCCTGCATACTATGGTTTAATCTTAGAACTGGTTTGGTGGGTGCACACGCTAGCCATGGCAGAAGGTGAAGGCAGCATGGGAGCCAGGCTCCCAGCAGCACCAAGGAGGTGCCTGGGGAACGCCCCTCTGCCAGTGCCTGTGGCTGTGAATGCCAGGGTGCAGGGGCTTGGCAGTACTTGGTGTGTGGTGGGCAGGCTCTGCCAGCCCCCAGGACATTTTACCCTCCAGATCATTCAGTGAAGTCTGGTGGTACCTGAGGGGCACCCTGAGAGTGTGGAGGCTGATGGCACC
The DNA here is from genome assembly GCF_036250125.1 of Pseudopipra pipra. Taxonomy (NCBI): domain Eukaryota; kingdom Metazoa; phylum Chordata; class Aves; order Passeriformes; family Pipridae; genus Pseudopipra; species Pseudopipra pipra. Next base: position 57,083,561 of record NC_087552.1, on the reverse strand, counting down.
AGCCACCACTGCAGAGGGCTGTGTGTAGAGAGCAGGGCTAAGGGAATAACCCAGTGTCATGCTTAACTGGAGAACAGGTATCATGTATGCAAGTGGAGGAGCACTGCTGCATAAGAGAAGTTCAGAGATGGGCTCTTTGAAGAGCCCAGTAAAATTAAGGAGGAATGCAGGATAGTTTACATGTAGCCAGACAAGAAATTTAACCCAATGGAAAATAAGTGGATCCTTTTCTGGGGTAGGTGAGGAGCAAAATTTAATACAATGCAAAATGTCTTAACAGGGTGTTCTATGAAAGTATTTTAAAATAAGAGTATTTTAAAATAAAACTTCTGTAAAGCAGTCATCAAGCTGTTCACACTGTTAACCTACATAACCACACGATGTTATTACTGTTAACCTCATCTTCCCTCCCCCTCTTTCTTCCTATTGTTTGCTGTACTCCTTGCATCTTGTCTTTACACTATAAGAACACTCTGGCAAGGTACTGTACTTGCTTTCAAGGCAATACCACAGGGAGCCCCAAACCCAACTGTAGCCTTCGGGTACTCCCACACTTGTACCTGAGCCCACATTAAGATGCAGATTCAGATTTTTCTTTGCTTTACCATCCTCTTTGAGATTATGACACACAAGCAAAAACTATTTAACAGTGCTCCTGCTGCAGACTGCTAACTAGCCTATTCTTTCTCCCTGTCACCCTCAAGATAACGTTGCAAATTCTCTGAGCTATGTTGAACATAATTTCAAACAGGAGAGGCACTTCTGACATCAAGCTGATCGACTAACAGCTTAAGCAATAACTTTTGTTGGCATATGCATCCAAGTTCAGATCTAAGAGATGTTCTGTGGGCAACTGCCTGTTTATTTTCTTTCCCAGACACGCAGTTGAACCACACTGTACATCCTGTGCTTATGAAATTCCACCAGGGTTGTATCCCAGTACCCGCCACTAGAATGTGTGATTTATACCACCAGATACAAACTGCAACATCTCAAGATAAACCTGCTGCTTATAATGAAGATCCAGATAACTGTGGTTCTACTACCTGCAATGCTTTTTAAGGTTGCTGGATTTTAAAATAGCCAAGATTTTATAAGACACACTGTGACCTTTTTTTTATAGGATAGGCTGATCTGAGAATGGGATTCTTGTAACCTTGGCCATCTCTTACATACTTTTGCTAAGCATATAAGAGATATGGGACTGCTTCTACATAAAAGAATGCAGGTCTGTTGTTTTCTCATTTTCTCCAAGTCAGTGAGGCAGGAGACTGTTGTCAAATGAGAAGAGTATTAGCTAGTGCTGTGCCCAAAGAAATGAGCTTAGTGGAAGCCTAGAGCCAAGGCTGAGCTGAAAAAAGTTTGGTCTGGACTGGCCAAACAAGCTGCTGAAATCTTCAGCCCAGTTATTACAGCTCGCAATCCAGTGCTCCCTGCTCCTGCCTGCCCTTCTCCTCCAAAGCTGGGCTGCTTGAGCACTGCTGGTCAGCAGCTTCTGTTTTGTCCCATTGATGGGACGAAACTCCAGGCCAAAAGACCTCCTCCCCATCCACATAAAGGGCCTCATGCCTAATGACTCCGTGAATTCTTGCTACGCTCTCTTTTCTCCTCTTTCCACACGAAGCAAGATTCTGAGAGGACTGGAGAACCATATGGATTCCCAGGTGAAGCTGCATCCACTTAGTATTGGCTGAGGGGCTCTGTCCACATCTGCATGCATTGGTGAATACAAAGAAGTTGGAGGTTGTCCTGTCCCTCAACAGAGTAAACTCAATTTCCTGCTTTAACAGCCTTCCATTTTTGAAGGTGGCTCATGATTCTGAGCACCTAGCTGGGGTCACCTGGCAGAGCATCTGCTTGGAAGGCAAGTGAGGCATCAAACCCCTGTCCTTCAAAGGCACCTCCAAGCTGTGCTTCTCCTGACGGGCCTGATTCAGAACACTTCTGCCAACCTCGCTGGGCTTAAGTCAAAAAGTCAAACCTCTGATTTGCACAACAAACACAAAATTTTAACTGGTGCAAACCTTATATTTAAATTCATTGTTCTATCTCAGCTCTGGAAGTGCTTATACTCATCACAGGCCAGAAAGCGAGGTCTAGTTCCCTGAGGTACTAGATGCTTTCAGTTTCCAATAAAGTCAATAGGAATTGCTCACACTCTATGTGAAATACAAACTTTTAGCAGCAAGAAGAAAATTCAAGGCATAAACAATATTAAAAAACCCTCTGTGGCTTATTATCTTTTCTTCCACCAGCTACTCACATTAAGTTCAGGCCATTGTTTTTGATTTGAATAGTATTCCTGGCCTTTTGAAATGCAGATTGTCTATAATTTAAAAAAAAAGAAAATCAATGGTTGGTTGTTTCATAATGTACTGCTGTCAGTGATGGAAAGGATAAAAATGTTTTCTATAATTATTAATTCTTTGAAATAATATACCTGCTCCAGTGCCCAATTAATCTGGTTATTAATCAAAGTGCCTTCTTTGTAAACTATTAAAAGAGTTTAGACACTGCAGATTATTGTGTGCTGCATTTTTAGTTTTTCCAGTTTGATTCAAAACACACTAAAAGAGGGGCCCCATAAAATGACCATCTAGAGACAGTCCATGGCAAATATCCAGAAACTACTCCTAATGGAATGGAGTTAGCATGAGCTGAGATCATTCTTTAGCCTTGGGAGACAAAAAAAAAAAAAGAGAGAGATGTTTTTAGAAAGAGATTTCCAAAGGGATTACGAGTTGCTCTTTGCAAACAATACAGAGGAATTCCAGTATGCATTGTGCTTTTGCCGAGAACTGTGCCTACAAGGGAGGCAATCAAAGTCCTCTCCCACCTCACGGGGGAGGGGGAAATCATGATGGGGAAAGTCCCTTAATGACAGGAGACAATAGCTGTTTGTACAGTGAGTAGAATTACAGCAAACTTTGTCACCAAGCAGTCTCTTAAAACATGATTTTACTCATCTGAGACATTATTCACTGAATTAGTATTAGCAGTGGAAAGAGTACGTGGGAGAGAAACTCAAACTCATATTTATGGGATTACTGAAATATTATCTTTTTCCATAATTTGGGAGACAGCAGAGGTGCAGAGCTAAAGCAATAAAAGTGGTGTGGCCTTTGTAATCTCAGCAATCTTTAAATCAGTGTGGCATTTGTGCCCGAATTTCGATTGACATGTTGTACTAAAGACATGGAAGAGGTTGAATGGACGGAATTCTTGACGTAAAAGGATTCATTTTCAAACATGGTCTCCTAATGGACAATCAGACCCTCTCCTCCCCCCCCTCCCCCCCGAAGCGCTAATGTTAAATGAATCTAAAATTAGGGTCGTCTTTTTCTGCCATGTCCAAACGCCGGCGCACCCCGGCAGCTCCAGGTGACTCCTGTCCCCTCTGTCACCGCGGGCTCGCTGTGCTGGCTGGAATTCTGGCACACGCCACTGCTCCTGTTTGCTGAACAAACGCATCTTACGCACTTCGGCTGCAGATAGAAACAATATTATGAAACTGGGCTTTCAATGTAAAACCGACTCCTAAAACAAGTGGTGTTGACATTCCTCCGTAAGAAACGTGACAGACCTTTCTAACGGCTGTGCCTCCAAATCCCGGCCTCCTGCTGCTAAGTTCTTTTTCACCACTTGGAAGCAAACGACGTCCTTTCCCGCTCCCCGGTTTCCCAGCCCCGCGTGGCCGGGTCCCTGATCCCGATCCCTCTACTCGTGTCCCTAGGCCGCGCACGTGCCGGGCCCGCGGGCACCACGAGGCGGGCGCTCCCACGCCACCGTCCCGCGAGGGTGGGGGAGGAGGAAGCCGTGTCCACGTGCCGGTCCCCGCGCGCTGGCACCGCCCCGCCACCCCCCCCGTGCCCCGAATGGTCCCTCCCCCCCGGCCCCTCCCGCGAGCGGGGCCGAGGGAATCCCTCGGCTTCCCCGGCCGCGCGCTCCGCTCTCGCGAGATCTGTCGCCGCTGTGCGCCGTGCCCGGCGGCACGCGAGTCTCGCGAGAGCACCGCGGTTCCCACGCCCGGACTGTTGTGTCTGAGGGAGCGGCCCTGGCGCTCAGTGGGCGGTGCGCGCCGCCCCCCCCGCCCCGCGCGTGTCTCGCGGGCCCGCGCACGCGCGGTCCCTGGCGCGGAGAGGGGGGCGCTCTCGCGAGAGTAGGAGTTTTGGCGAGAGTTTGTGGAAGATGGCGCCTGTTGTGACAGGGTGAGTGCGGGGCGTTCGCGGCGCCCGCCCGAGTCAGCGCCGCCCGGGGCCGCCGCGCCGCGGCTGCGCCGCGCCCGCCCGCCCGCGCCTCGCCTGCCGCCCGCGGGCACGGCGGGCTGCCCTCTGGACGGCCCTCGGGCGGGCCGCGCCACCCCGCGGGGCTGGGGTCCCGCCGGGTGGGCGCACGGAGGAGGCGCCCCGGGTCCGGGCCGGCAGCGGCCGCGCTCTCCAGCCGCCCCGCAGTGTGGGAGGCACGTCGGGGCCGGGCGCTCCCTTTGCTCTCCTGCTCCCCGGCGTGGACACGCCGGTCGGGACTCCGTGCAGGGTCAGTGCTCATCCCGGCTGCTCCGGAGCGGGTCCCGCTCTGAGGGCTCCCAGGGGATCGGCGGAGCCCGGCAGGGAGGGGACGCGGGGCTGGCATGGGCTGTTCCTCCTTCTCGGTCGCCCCGGCTCGTCCCGCCGCGGGAGGGGGTCCCCCCGGCTCCCCCGGCCGCGCACGGGCAGCACTCGGACAAAGGCTTTCTTTGCTATGGTGGAAGTTGAGCGCGGTGTCCCCGCGGTGCCCCGGCGCCCCTCGCACACGGGCCGGGCCCGGCGCTGTCACCCCGCGGCCGAGCGCTCCCGGTCGCGCCGAGCGCGGGCGGGCTCTGCCCCTGCTAGCAGGACACCCCTTCCCTCGGGCTGGGAGACCGAGGTTCTCTGCATACCATTCCTGGGGCTTTGTTGAGTTTTAGCTGCTTTCCTCCAAGTACTGCGGTGGAGGGAAGAGTGGCAGCGTCCCTACCCCACTAAGCTACTCTGGATCATAATGAATGGTAGTCGCCGTCCCTTTCAACCACAGTGGGTAATACTTAATCATGGCTAGCCAGCTGCAGGATGTGTCACTGTAATAAGTGACACCCTTTTAGCCACCTACAGCTGATGAATAATAACAGATCCAGTGCTGGTATACTGTGTGCAATCACACATGCAGTGTTGCATTGCATGTTGCCATCGTCACCACATCTTGATTGCTGCTGCTTGTTGTAAGTGCCGTGTCCTTAATTTTGGACTACACTGAGCACATGTGACCTCCCTCTATGTGTTGAGGGAAGGGACAGTCAGGAGAACAACAAGCTGTTTCTATACTCAACCTGTTTGTTCCAAATGAAATTCTGACTGGTTAAAGTACTGCTGTGTCTTTCTGAAACGTGGACCTTATTTTAAGATTTCACAGTGTGTCTGTGACCTTCTGTCTTCCCTGTGGGATTACATTGTCTACAGCATTGGCTCTGTGGTTAGAGAGCAACAGCCTGCTTGGGGGTGGGGTGGAGTTGGTGGTTGATGCTTTTGTTCTCATGTAGAAGGTAGCATTATGGTATTTTGTTGTTTTGTTTGGCTGCAGTAGTGTTTCCAATTCCTCACTCTTGTTTGTCGAAAAATAAATCACAGATTTTGCTATATTTCTCTCCTCATGGAGGCATCTTGCTGCTCATATATGTTTTCCTAATTAAATGTTCTTTAGGGAAGCTAGTCTTGTTTGCTGTGATTCCTGGTGTGTACTATTTTAGAGGTTAGAATTAAGAAAAGGGAACAAATGGTGTTAAAGTTTGCTATAACTATTAGCCTGCGCTCCAGTTAGCAATTAAGTTTTTCCACGTTTCTGTTAGTTTACTCATCTGAATACTTGGGCTCCATTTCCTTTTGTTTATTGATTACTACAGGTTTGTCAGAAGCATTGTCATGTTTGTGACATTATTTTTATCCTTCTCAGATATCTGTTAAAATGTTGACAAAAACAACTGTAGATTATTTATTTTTTAAAAAACATCAATGATCAAAAAATTTGAGCCGTAGAAAAAATAACATTTTAACAGGAATGAAAAAATTGTGTGCAGATTAGGATTTTAATGCTAAACTTATTGTTCAAAGCCTGTAATTCAAATAATTCTCTGGAAAAGTAATCTTGTTTTCTTATTATTAAATGCTTTAGCATTGGTAAAATGAAATCCATTAACTTTGGTTAATGTTATATTTAGATTGCATTCAGAAGTTTGTGGGGGTTTTTTTATTATATGACCCGTTTTTAGAGTACATCTCTGTTGCTGAGTTTTCTATGTGTATTAGGATTAAAAATTGATGATACTCCGGTAGCTGATTTTTTTTTTTTTTTTTCAAAATAGTCAGTACAAGCAGTTTTCTTTCTGGGCTGTTCTTTACTTACGCAGGGGGGGAAAAAGTGCTTGAAATTAAAAAGCAGTTAAGTGAAGAATGTAGTGTGCAAATCCTGCATTGTGTTTGAAAGGGCAGCTTGCAGTTCCTGGGGGTGCTCAAACCTGAGGTAAAGCTTATATGGCTCTCCTGCAGTCACTGTTAGCTGGATGCAAAAACTTTTTTTCCTGTGAAAACTGTATGACTGAGCTTAAATTACGGTACATAGGTTTATGCTGTGTTGGAATGGAAGTAGTTTTGGGGGGCAGTCAGGGTATGTTACCACTTTGTTGTTTGCACACTCGTGCTGTTGCATCTCAAGTGTTTTGATCAAATTTGCTTGTATGTACAATGTGACTGAACCTAAATTTTACAGTGTCAGAACCAGATATAATGAGAAAGTACACGGAAACATGAGGTGTGTAACTGAAAATGAGTTACAATTTGAACTATTATTAAAAGAAGTGGATAATTTATGGCTGGAATTATAGGATAGTGTTTTGGGGTTTTGTGGAGTGTTTTTGGTTTTGCTTGTGAACAATTTAGGGAAACGTAATTTTAAGATGACAAAATCAATGAAAATCTTTTATAATTAGAGAAGCACATTTTGAGTGCAAAACACTTGGTTTTAAATAATTACTGGTACTACAAATGTACCTATAGGTGTCAGTTTGAAAATTGCTGTGCTAGTTCTGACACAGCCATATGACAGAAAAACTCCAATGCCATGAACTTAATTTTATGTCATTTTAAAATTACATAACGTGTGGAATGGTGTCTTCTCAGTTGCCTGGGACAACCAGATCTTTAAAATACTAGAAACCATTGCAAAAAAACCCAAAACAAAGCAAACCCCCCAAAAAACAACAAAACAACAAAAAAATCAAGCCCTTGCAAAGGTGCCTATACCAGCAGCAAGTACACAAAATTTAGAAAGGATAGGTTGAAATGAAAAATATAGGCATTGGCTTGAGTACTCAATTACCACTGAAAACCTCTGTAATAGGAGTATAAGATATAATATTTGGATTATTTTTTAAACAGGTTGAGAAGCCTTGAAAAAGACAAAAATAACTTGAGTGGGCTTATCACTGGTATGATGTTTTCCATAGCCACTGTAAAGTAGAAATTGTCTTAATACGCTTTTAGAAGTAACAGGCTATTCAAGTTCCGTGTCTGAGTTAGTCATCCCGGAACTGAGTGGTTAAGAGGGGTTTCCTGACCCAGAATGCTTAATGATTTAAGGGCAAGGGAAGACACATCAAATCTGTGATGACACAGGAGAATATTTGGCATCAGTGCAGTGAATTTTAGTGTACTGGTGTAGATGTCCCAGCCATCTGGTAGTTTTGTTTGTTTTTAATGGAACGATGAAAAAACTTGTAGGAGGTTTTTTGAGAGAAGATGCTGCTTTGTGGAGCTCTTCCAGCCACAAGGCCAAGTAAAGAGAAGTTTAGAGATGAAAATATAACAGTTCATCGAAACTTTAACCTCATCTGCATCCTGATTAGTAATTTTAGGATGAAGACGTAGACCAGTGAGGGTCTCGAAGTAGAGAGTGAAGGGAGAACTTGTGTGATCTGACCTTGGGCTAAAAAAGCTATTGAGAGAACAATGTTCATGAGGGTCAGTTCTGGATTTTGAAAGATGAAGGATGCTTCACTAGTTCAGATGTGAACTGCTGTGGTCACTGGATAAAACTTAAGCTACTAGAGGGATATCTTGATAATGTGATGGGTATCGCCAGGATCTTGACACCAGGTTATTTCTGGGACCTATAGAGAACCATGGTTTGAATGCTAACAGTTAAGATTCCTGAAAGTTCGTGAGTTGCATTAGTGGAAAGGAGACTGAAGCAATGATAAAAGGGATAAGACCTATGTGTTGTCTGTGCTGAGGCTGAGCTGATAGTGAGGTGTCAGTATGGGGAAAGAGAGATGCAAGCTGGGCTGTTGACTTGGACAAGCACAGGAGATAGGGAGTAGAAAGGATGTTTCTGATTAGTGGCAGGGAGTTCATAGTTGAATTTGAATCCTGGCCTTGGATAGAGTGAAGAAGAACGGAAAGGGATGCACAACAGAAACCTATTAAATGGTTCATAAAATAGTACAGGTGAATGAGGAGTTTGCTTCAGGAGGATATACTGAAAGAACAATTAGAATGATAAGGGATGGATCATGAGAGCAACGATGCCAAGGAAGTCAGGGAGAGTATTTCTGGAAAAGAAGCATTGCTGGTAGTCTTGGGAGATTGACAAGTCTAGGAAGATAAGAATTACATGTTGATTCTGAGCTTCATCATAGGGTTAGGCTGCAAGAGATGTCAGTGAGAATGGTTTAAATGAAGCTTCAGTGGAAACAGGATGATGTAGACTGTAGGACTAGAATTCATGGATGGGATCTTCAGGCTACATTTTTACTGTCACTGAAGGTTTAAACAGTGCTTATTAAGATTTGAGTAATAGCATAACTACAGCTGTTGTATTGTGTATATGCACCTGATGAGTGTTAAAGGTTGGGAAAAACTTGTTTGCAATCAAATGAGTAGATGTTTTGTGTGACTAACATTTAAATCATTATCAAAGAGCATGTCTTGTCTTAAGTCTGACTATTGGGAAATCCTTGTGAGCACTATAATCTTGAAGGAATCTTCTGCGATGCTGGCAATCTTTTAACCTTTTGTAGTTTCAGTAGGAGCAGTTTTATGTAGTTAAGCTCTTAATTCGGATTTTATTTGCTTTCATTGTTTATTCATTGTATTAAGTAGCTCTTTGTTGTTTGACTTATTCTGGTTGATACAAAGCACAAAGAAACTTTGAAAATAATCTTTCTATAGCTTGATTTCTCCAGAAATAATCTGTAGACTATTTTATTTGGCACAGTATGTGTGTGTTTGTTAGAGCCAATTAAAAGACAATATCCCTTGCTGATACCTTTTTGCAGAAGTAACTCTGTTTTAAGTATCGTGTTCCGTGCTATGAATTGCATAATTATACTGGGTTTGCAAATGAGAGAGAGTTTCTTTAATTCATTTTGGAGTTGTTTTTCATTATTTTGAACTGCAATATTTCTATATTTAAAAGTATTGTGAAAAGAAGGTTAAATAGCCTGTAGGTGCACGTGAAGTCTTCCTAAAAGACTTGTGGTGCCTTCAGTGGCAGGGACTTTGAAAAAAGGTTTTATACTTAGTAACTCATTTTTGGCCAAGAGTACCTTTAAGGTGCAGTTCAAACCTGTCCTATTCTGTTTATTGATAAACTTGAAGAGCCAAATTGTAATTTAGGTTTGTAAAATAGATATTTCATACAAACAAGTATTCTATCTTATGCAACACATTTGAATCTCTCTTGGGAATGAAGAATATAGTTTATGCAAAATATTAGTTTCACATCTGGAGAGCAAATCGTGTCAGCAGAATTTTGAAGTTTCAGGGCATCTCTTCTATGTTCGTAATACTTGCCACCTTCAATTCTTTGGATGTTAATTGCAAGCACATTATTAACTGACCTATATGTCACTGTAAGGTGCTGGATCGCTGCCTCCCAAGAGCATTTCACAGGGGAGGTGTATTTCTAAGTGGATTTGTTATTTCACTCTTTTTAAAAAATGAGCAATTGTAGTGTCTGCCTGCTTTTATAGGGTTGCTTAGTTTTTCCCGTGTATTTAGGTAAAGAAGGGAAAAAGGTAAATGTCACTAACTGTATTGTCAGACTAAATCTTGTCTGTTGACAAAACTGGATATGCCTTTTAAGTCTATAGTATTTCAAGGCAATTTTATACTTATAGGTGTACAGTAATATTCTTGATCTTAGTGAACTTTAATTATTTTATGTGGAAATGCTTATAGTGCTTATTAGACACTTGATACTTGTCTGGAACATAATTGCATTAATTGATAATTATGATTATGAGTGGCAGCGAAAGAATATAGAATATTATAGTTGTATTATAAATACAGAAATATAAATATAGAATTATCATTATATCTTTCCAATATAAAAATGCAAAAAAAGGAAACAGCCAATAAATTTCTTTGAAGAGAAAATTATTAATAGAAAATAGCGGTTTCCATATCTGCATTCTTACTGAGTCTTGGAAAAGTGCTAAACTTAATTTTACATTATCTCATTTCCTGGGGTTCTACTTATGCTGTGGTGCTCTTTAGTCATACTTGAGTGTATGTGTGTATTTTGTGGTTGCTACCTTTTTTAAAAGAAAGTACCCTTTGCAATCTGAAGAAACTCTCTTTCGTTGTCTCTGCTGTGTCACAGAACAGCCATTTTCAAAGCCTATTTATACTGTTTAAAATAATTTCACTTTCTGCAAAATGCTTCCTACTTGTCAAATGGACTTTAGTTAGCCAGATGGTGACATATGGCCACGTATCTTCTTGCTCTTTTGCTTGTAAATGTGTAAGCTGCATATTTGCAGTGGTAAACTTTTTTGCCTAAAAAGGAAAGAAGGTAGAGGTTTCAGTATGTACAATGTGAGAAATCCCTTGATTAGGGTTGCAGTTTTGCATCCTTACAATAGATGGAGTCTATTATATATATAATATATTTTAATATTATATATATACTATATATTAAAAGAGACAATGATAAACACTAGTTTTGTGTTCCATTTAGGAATTTTATTTTTTAAAAGCTTACTGATGTATAAAATTTTACTATAAAATATCATTATAATATTTTACTGTTTTGATTTATAAGATTGTTCAATGAATGACATGCTGCTAGGATATGATTTTTTCTTTCTTAAAGCAGTGTGAAAACTGCGGTCAACAGCATGTATTTTCAGGAAGTTTGCGAGGCTCTTCTTATGTAGATAAGTCTTGAAAGCCTGCTTGTTGAATTTAAGTACATATTTCCGTAGTTATTTTAATTAAGAGAGGCCCTGCAGAGAGAGCTTGACTAATTAGAGGGCTGGCCAGTCACCAGCCATGTGAAATTTAACAAGGGCAAGTGCCAGGTTCTGCACCTGGGACAGGGCAGCCCTGTGTGTATGTACAAACAGAGGAACAAGAGGCTGGGGAGCAGCACCCCGAAAAGAGATCTGGGGGTCCTGGTCAAGGGCAAATTGAATCTCAGTCAGCAGTGCCTTGGCAGCCAGGAGGGCCAACCATGTCCTGGGGGGCATCAGGCAAAGCATCACCAGCCAGTCGAGGGAGGGGATTGTCCCGCTCTGCTCTGCACTGGGGAGGCCTCACCTTGAATATTGTGTGCAGTGTTGGGTGCCACAATATAAGAAAGATATTGAACTATTAGAGAGTATCCAAAGGAGGACAGCAAAGATGGCAAAGGGCCTTGAGGGGAAGCTGTTGAGGAGGGGCTGAGGTCACTTTGTCTGTTCAGCCTGGAGAAGAGGAGACTCAGGGGAGACCTCATTGCAGTTACAACTTCCTCATGAGGGGAAGAGCCGGGATAGGCACTGATCTCTTCTCTGTGATGACCCAAGGGAATGGCCTAAGGTTGTGTCAGGGAAGGTTTAGGTGGGATATCAGAAAAAGGTTCTTCACTCACAGGGTGTTTGGGCACTGGAACAGGGTCCCCAGGGAAGTGGTCACAGCACCAAGCCTGACAGAGTTCAAGAAGCATTTGGACAGTGCTCTCAGGCACGTGGTGTGATTTTTGGGAGTGTCCTGTGCAGGGCCAGGAGTTGGACTTACTGATCCTGTTGGGTCCCTTCCAGTTCAGGATATTCTGAGTCGATGATTCTAAAGTTGTTTACATTGCTTCACTGGAAGACATGAAGACCTTACAGTGGTTGTGCTATGGTATAACTTTTCCTCATTTGTTTCTTATTCAGGAGCAAGGGGTGTCTCCACTTCATTGTAATTGCATGACTAACTTGTATGCAGTGCCATGTAATCACTGTAGTGAAAATCCAGAACACTTTCTCTAATACGCAACAAGCCGTTTTGGCAACTGGTCATTTTCAACTTCTCTGTGTGAGATTACACCTGGTTCTTCATTTAATTTTTCTACTTCTGGTAGGTTAGATTAAGCAGTATATACTGCTATATAGTCAGTCCTAGTCAGTCTTTCAGTTGTTAATCTAATTTCTTATAGTTACTTGAGTAGCAGAATGAACACTTAAAATTTTCCATTTATGAGTGCAGAGTAATGTAGACATTTTTCTAAATGTGCCAGAAAAAAAGCCTCTCTGCTTGTATTCTTGGTAAGATTGCTTGGTCTGTAGAACATTTCATCTGCAATTGGTAGTTTTTTTAAAGCCATACTTGTGGCGTATCTCCAGTCTGTGGTGCTTTGGGAGATTACCAGGAAACTTGGTATCAGAATGAAACTTGATCAGGCTGCCATGAAATTCAGAATTTTCCAAGCCCGAAAGAGGGAATTGAATTGTCCAAAATATTGGTCCCTAATTTTTCCCGGACCATAGAAACTTCACGGAATAAAAGATAGTCTTTAAACAATATCCTATTTTCCTTTTCCTGGCAGCTCTTATTTTAACTCCATAATTAAATTTTGTCTAGAAGCAGTGGCAAAAGATCTTGCTGGTAGTGTTTCTTTTGCAAATTGTGGATTAGGAACTGCCAGTGTAGAAAATAAGGTTAAACTTGTTTGCTCAGCACAAGAATTTTTGAAACTAAGCTTTTATCTGTTATTAATACAGGGGAGAGTGTCTTGATAAGGGCCGTTACTGCTTTCACTGGTGATCTTACATAAAGGGAGCTTCAAAATTAAAGTCTAGAGAGTCGGAGGTTCTTGTGCTCACTCTGAATTTATGCCATTGTGGAAGAGTTCTAAGACCAGGCGCAATAGAATAACTAATAATTAGACTTAGTTATTGTTGTTGTTCCAGCCGTCTGCGTAAAAGCTCTTCATGTCCTGAACATGAAAAAACAAGCACAAAAAAACAGTAACTTGCCATGGTCAAACAGAAAGTCCATGGAGAGGTGGAAATAAAGTGACTGTCTCCTGACTCTCTTCTTGTTGCTTGGTGTAGTTCCAGGCTGTTCCCTGGGTTTTGACAGGTGACACCATGTCTTCTCTCCCAACTCTGGCTGTGGAAGGTGGTCAGAAGACACCAAACTTCCGTAGGTTTTTAGTCTGCATGAGAGAAAGGTATGGTAAGGAAGACTCAAGAGTGACTGTGCTCATCATTAATGTTTTGGTTATAGTGAGGGGTGTTAGAATAGGCACTAGAGAGATGCTGCTCTTACATAATTGAGACAAATACAATGACTAGGGCATGACCAGTGGATAAATGTGGGATGTAATAAAATGAGGTGGTGCTGCAGTGTGTTGTAGCCATGTCTTTATACTGCAGAGGAATTATTCTGCATAGGTACTTATTTTCAAAATTGAAAAAGTGTCACCACTTTCTGAATGTGCCAGTGAGCTCTGGCTTCAGTAGTGAGTGTAAGAATTCAGAAAAGAAAAAGCTTCATTGAAAGACTGCTGTTATTCTGCATGTGTGTGTTTCTTTTCACGCTCTCTTAGTTTTGTAGTAGATATACAGTGATGACTAGTAAAATCCTTAATAATGTAATATCTTCCAGAAGTTATGGGGATATAGCAAAACTATTTTGGATGTGTCTTTTCTGTCCAAGTATTTCTCTGGCCAAATTCTTTTCTTCTGCTGTTCAGCCCTTCTTTGCCAGCACTGAGTCCTGGGGTGTTGGTTTTGATTTTTTTTTTTTTTTTTTTAATTCTCCTTATGCATTCCAGCTTTTTTTTATTTAGTATTGCATGGTTGGTGTTAATTTTGGTTTGTTTTGTTTATGTGTGCGTTACAAATCTCTCATTAATTAAGTCATACAGAGCAGTTAATAAAAGTAAGTATTTGGGATCAGGCTTCCTCTGTGAAAGAGGATTGTAGTACACTTGATGCATTCTGACAAAGTGTTTCAGTCAGCACAGATGATACTAACATGAAATTCTAATCATGATGTAAAAGTTAGAGAGATTCTTTGTATAAGCACTGAATTTACAAGAGTTGCTACCTGTATTAATTGTTTTGCTGCTGATTATGGAGGTAAATGTGCCTCTTAGTTTGTCTTCAAGAGAGACAGAAGAATATGTTATGTAGCAATAGAAAACGGAGTTCTCCGCAGCTGAAGTAATTTTTTTTGCTCTAAAGGTCATCTGAAACAGAAAGGCTTGGAAACTTATCCTGATATCTATTTTAATTAATAATATAGATGTTGGCCATGTTCATGTTTGGTTTTGATAATACAGTAAATAAGATTAGTGTTCGCAGTGCCTATGTTTAGATAGCAGCACTCTCTCTCAAAGTACCAAGAACTGTGTTAAAACAAATGTGAGAACTGCACCAAAACAAATGTCTGAACTTTTTGCATTTTTATTTGCAATGGGCAAAATACCTGTATTTCACAACAGTTAGGAGGCAAAACAATATGAAACAATATTTAAGAAAGGTCTTATTGAGATGTTTTACTAACAGTTAGCTTGTTGAAATGATAAACCTTCAGATAGTAGCTATGGAAAAGTAGACCAGGCCTTTGCAGTCATTTACGATTGTTAAAGGCTACTAGAAAGTATAGGGCAACTCTTTTTATTGGATCCCTTGTGCTGTAAGGATAAAAGTTGTTCTTTTTGACTAGCTGCATCTGCACGTGGCTTTTGAGTTTGCAGTAAACAAAAGGTGACCTCAGAAGATATGCTGAAGGTACCGTTCAAGGCAGAGTTTTAAGCCAGTCCTTACGTGAGAGCTTTTTGAATCTAGGCTGAATTTTCATATGGAAATAAAATACGTAAGAAAAAAACTCTTGACATATGTCCCATGGCTTTCCAGTGTTTCATTCAAGTAGTTTTTTTGGACAGAATCTTAACTTTTTTTAATTGTTAAATACTTAGGTGAGTTGATTTTTCTCTAATTATTTACTTACTGCCTTACTGTCTCACCATATTGCTGTATGGCACTTAGGGTTAGCAGTGGACTGGTTAGACTTGTCAGTTTGCATAGTCATGGAAGTAGTATTGCATCAATTTAGATTTGAAAGTTAATCTTTTTCAGTTTGAACAGTTCTTATAAAAAATAAAAAATCTCCGAAAGCAACAAATTAATGTTTGCCAGAAGTTACTAGGCAGTGATGAGTATTATATCTGTAGAGATAAGAGACTTCTTCACTTACTGGAAGTTTTCCTCTGTGTTTCTGCTGCATTGGATTAAATTGTGGATATGCTTGTAGGAAGTACTTTCTTAACAGATTTTACTGGTGGCACTTCAGATGTTTTCTCTGTTGTGTTCAATATTCTTCTACCTAATGCCTTAATTGTAGATTTCCTTCAGTAATGATATTTTTTTATAAGACGAAAAATACTGTTCTGCCATTGTCCAAATTTCATTCCCAGTTAATATTTTTGCTTTTTTGTTTTGATATTAGTTGAAAAATGTGTATAGCCACTGCCTGACATTCCTTTCCTCTCATTCCAGTGTAGATCTGGTCAATTTTGCTTCCTTTGTTACATGTAAAGTATATTGAAATAATGTACAGTTTTGTATTTTACTTACTTGTTTTCAGTCTTGTGCTCTCCTGAATTTTGTGAGCAGCCCTCAATTAGTTGTGCTTCTACATCTCTCTTTTTTTTTTTTCTTTTATTATTTTCATGTAGTAGTACACTGGAATACTTTCCCTGTTTTTTTCCATAAAGGTTCTGTGTAAACCCTATTCTCTTTGTTCCTGGGCAGTCCATGTTCACTTACCTTTGTCCAGAGCAGTATTTTCAGACTACTTCACAACAGTGTTGCTCCTTTTTTCCCCTGAATTTTTGCTTTTACTAGCTCTGTAAGGCTTGTGGTGTGCTTAGAACATTACCGCCACCATTATTTACGGAGCGGCAAAGTTGCTGTTGCTACTCAATGAGATAATCTAACAACTGCATGTTTTAAATCAAGTCCAAGCCCTACTCCTTACTTTTTGGAACTTGGAACTTGACTCTCTCAGTGCCTTTGATCGTGATCTAAAGAATTCAAGAACAAAAAACAAAACACTGACACAGAGAGAGGAGGAAAACTTAATTGAAATGGGAAAAGCCAAAGGAAGATCCTAATTGTTAATATTGTGAAGGCAGGAAATGTTTTGGGAGAGGAAAGAAGACATAATGGAGGATCAATTTATTTTGGAGGAGTTTTGTTGTTTCCTTTTACTGAAATGTTTCAGTCTCCTTCATGTGTGGGAAGCTATTACTATTTTTTTATCCTTTTGCTACTCCAAAGAGGATGGATAAAATAGAACTTTGAATTCAGACTGCAGTCTGTTCCTAGTGGCTTTGTAGAGTGTATATTGAAAGCTGTGAAGAAGCAGGACACTTTGTTCTTACTAACATAGTGTATTTCTAAAGCAACAGAACTACGAGAAAGGATTGTTTTTGAAGTGATGAAAGCAAACAGAGTAAAGCTGAGACCAGGTTTTGAAAGCTGAATTCTGTAAATAAGCATTGCCCAAATAGTGATGGGTGTGTGTCTGTGTATACAGATACACTTTGGGTTGTTTGTTATACTGCTTTGATAGACAACTTGGATTAATATTTACTATACGAAAGTTTCTCCTAACATAAGATGGGTTAAAAGAACACATGTGACTTTCTGCATAAAATTGTAGCTTTTCTTTTTGCCTGGTTCAGTGGTTGAATGTAAGTATTAGATTTGCTTTTCTTAATACCTTTTCAGAACCTTAGCAAAATAGTATTGTACCCGGGGTGTTTTAATATAGGTTAAAAAATACCACTTTGATTGAAATAGTTCTCCTCTACATTTTTTATTCTCATCATAAAGACATCTTTATTAGTTTGTAGATTTTGTGATACATGTCATGATCTTGCCTGCTTCTGTTGCTTCACAAAAAATGTGTGTTTGAAAGCTTAATATTAAGATATTCGGGAACTTTATGTGTAACAATAGTGCACTTTTTTTTTTCAATAGTGAGCCTCAGTTTGCTCTTGCTGATTAAACTGCACATGTAGCCCTTTGTCTAAAGCATCCTCCCCACTTCATTTAGCAACAAAATTTAAAAAGTCAAATAGGCATGTCCTTTGGCCATATCAGAGTTGAATAATGGTTCCAGCCTGTGATGCTGATGTGTCCAACCTTTCTCCTTCAGTAAAAGGAACCTTCAAGCTATCAATCTTGCAACACTGGACCATAGATGGGAGAAACAGGAAGCAAACACTTAAGGATTGTCCTAGATCATCATTGCTTCTTCAGTCTGTGGCCTCTTCCTTTTTTTCAGCTGCTTTCTTAATTTCTTTCTTGGAAGCCAAAAGCAGCTTCATGCTGTTCTCCTAAGAGTTGAGTCATTTATCAGCTTCTCCTTTGCCAAATAATCTGTAATGGAATCCACTACATTTTCTTCTGCCTGAGGCCGTTTACTGCACTGCCCACTTGCTTTTGACTTTGTCTCATTCCTTTTCATTGCTTATTCTGTCTGTTTTCTGCAGTGTCTATAGCTAACTGTAGCTGTTAGAAGCATCTTCTTGAGGACTCTGAGTTCAAAGTGCCCTAGGTCTTGGCACAGTGTAGTTCTTGTAAGTAACCTGTATTCAGCTGTTGCTCATACTGCTTGCAAACTGCTGGGTGGCATGCAGGCCCAGGGAGCCCTTTTAACAGGGCTCTAGTATACCTGAAAAGATGGGCTCTGTTAGTCTTCATTACAAAACCAGTCAGGGTAACTGGAGCTCTGAGGACTTCTCTGTGCTCCTTGTGTTTTGGGAAGAGTGCTGGGCTGATGTTGACTATACTGCACGTTTGTCCCCAGGTGTGCTGGCATGGTTGACCAGGTCTTGTAACTATTGAAAGTAGCACAGTTGAAAAGTTGCTGGATATCTATCACAGCATTGTTTGTGTAGTTAACGAAGATTTATTTCCCAGAGGACATTGTGCTTTGTAGTTGCCAGTCTCTGGGGGAAAACTGGAAAATCCTTTCCTTGTTTAAAAAAAAAATAACTTGAACCAGAAAAACTCAACAGCACTGCCCTCTCCCTGCTCCTCCCCCCCCCCCCCCCAAAAAAAAGAATTACTAGTAGAGATTCATTATGCTTTCCCTTAATGTTTGTGGTTAACTTTATTAATAAGCATTTGTTTTATCATGTCACATTTGACAGCTGGTTTCTGTGCATCCTTTCAGACAGCTGCAGTGTTCTGTCGCAGTGCTCTGAGCCTCTGTGGCTCCTGAGCCTTGTGATTTGCAGGCTTTTCCAGTGCCACTCCAGTATGAAACTGGGTTTGCTGATGTGTCAAAACTGAATTTTAGTTCTCGGGTTGGGTGACTTTTTGAGGCTGATCAATGATGCCATAATGATTGATGATGCCAAGTTGCCTTGAGGTTTCCTTGCACATCTGGTATTGTCCTGTTGTGTAACAGAGCTCTCCTTTGGTCTCTTCTCTGCCCCACTGGGGCCCAAAGTGCTTAGTATGTGTCCTTTACTATCTACAGTGAGCTTGGACCATCTGAGGTCCAGTTATTAATAAAAGTTGTGTTCATTCCTGATATCAACATTGGGCTCAAAAGTCCTTTGAACTGAAAATAGTCACAGACAGGAGAATGTTCAGGGGAAGTACCATTTAGGCTTGTATGGGTCTTACTCTTCTTCAGCTTTTACTCTTCTTAATGCTGCTCTTGGAGAAATGAATTGCTGGAGTCTTGGCCTGAATAACTCTTGTATCCAGTAGCAGTGGAAGGCCCTGCACCTCTGGGTGGACTGTCTTAACTCTCTCCTTCTTCTTCATCTTTGCTTCACTTTGGAATAGTAAAAGGGAGTGGAGAGGAATGGATGGATGGTAGTCTGGGGTTAGGGAACAGAATAGACTAAATGTGAAGGTACATGATAATCTCTGTATATGTGTGTAGAGGGAGTCTTCTCTTGAATTTACTACTACTGCAAAGACATTGTCTGAAAGAAATTTTGGAGATGGGGATAATACATTTTACTCTCTGTGTTGAAGTTTTTGTCTGATTCTTTACATTCTTATTTGTTGAGGTATGGAAACATTGAGTGGCTTTTCTGTTTTACACGTGTTCTTGTATTTAGCTGTAGGGAAGTTGTTCTTTCTCCCCCCAAGGGAGTTTCCTGTGTATATGGAAAAATACAAAACAGAAGTGAAAAATACCTCAGGCTTCCAAACCTGCTGCTCACATTTCACTTCTCCCACTACCCTTCTTGTCATACAGATGGTCTAGTAGTTCTTCCTCTGCCCCATAACAATACCATCTATTTAAAAAGCTAGGCACCATCATAGCAAGTAGGGTAGCTAACTAAATTAAAAAAAAATTACCCAGTGTTATACTTTTCTGGTGTTTATCTTTAAATTGCCAGAATGTTTTATTAGGCTTTCTTCAGGCTAGTAAATATAACTTGATACCTGTTCCAAGAGAGTTATAGTCATAAATAAATTCAGTATGCAACTCATGGGCTTTTTTTTGTTTAAAAATCCATTTAAGGCAGGGGCCCTAAAATTGTGTGTAACTCAACAGTTAAGTTGCATTTCATAATGTGTTATTGCCACTAGAGATTCTGGAGACCCTCTGCTTACAATCTGACTGTAGAGCAAACAGTTGGTTTCTCTATTTCTTATGCCTGGGTGAGCAGCATGTAAATAACAAGTTCAAAAGACTTGTAAGGTGAAATGCTGGTATTGTGTTCGATATAAATGCTGTCTTGACAGTAACCAATCTTTCCCATAACCATATAAGAGAATTGAGGCAGTTTAAAATTGACATCCTGAACTTTCTTCATTTGTTTAGACTGCATTTTATATATGTTATTGTCATGTAACAGGGTCGGGGTTTTTTGGCCTCTACGTTGTTCTGTAAACAGCAGGACTAAAGAACTTGTGTTTCCTGTGCATTTGAGCCTTGTATGGTGAGGGGAGTTTACAGGACAATACCACAAGCTCCTTCATCCCTAGTGGGCAAAGTGTAGCTGTAGTAGAGTTAAGGCATGTGCTTACTGTCTATCCAAATGGCATATGCAAAGTGACCAGCTGTGAAACAGTATATAATTTCCAAGTTCTGCTTGTCTTTTTTGATGACATTGGTATTTTGGAAATGTTTATCCAGCTTCCAGTTTTCATAAAGCTCATAGCAACTTAATTATCTTTAAAAGCTCTTTTCTTCTTTTTAAACTTAGATAGAACTGATTTATGGGTTCCAAAGATTTTTCAAGGATGGCTAATCAGTTTTCTAGTATAAGCTTCATTTTTTAGTGAATGGGAAAATTAAAGCAGTGAAGGAATATTAGTTGTTACAGCACTAAGCTGCTCTGTGGACACATTAATGTGCCATATTTTCCAGAATGCATTAATGCCTTGGAAGAAAAGATACCATCTCCCTAAAATGCTGAATTTTAACCAGTAACTTCTAATGTAGGTCATCTCCTGATTTTCTTCAGGATGAGACTTTTTTTGTTCATTTATCTTGGCTGCATGGGCATCTGCATATGTTCATTCCATACTTCAGGTTATCCATCTGATTGTTGAACCTTAATGATCGCATTTGTCAATAATTTTTCCCTTTTTTTTTTTTTTTGAGAGCTCAGTCTGCCCTATTTGAAGCAGCAATAGGCAGGAATTCTGTGAAAGAAATCTCCCTACTCATCAGCGTGTTCCACCAGCTGCATACTCGGTAGTCCTGTGTTGGCAATCATTTTTAAACTGGTAAAGATACACTTGAAATGGTGGTATCTGCTAACTGAAGTGACACATTTGGTCGTTTAATACTTCACAACAGTTTTGACAATTTGCTTTCCCTTCTGGCCTGACCGTTCTTGGAATGATGAGGCAATGTTTTGAAAAGAGGTTGGGTTCAGAGCTCAGCAGTTGGGAGTCTTCTCAGCACTGCTCAGGCAGCTTATCGTGCTGCAAAATCCTTGCAAAAAATTTGTGCCAGCACAGGCGTTATTCTGGGAAGCTGGAGTTGTAGCACTCCCAGGTTCAAGATCGTGCAGAAGTTAAGTGCTGTTGGGTCAAATTTTCTCTTAAAATGCTAGTTCCTTGAACACTTAGAACACCTAAGTCAAGTAAAATTTGTCTCAAAAACATTCTTGTTTTCAAGTTGGCTTCATGGTTTAGAGTGTACCTCATTAAGATGCAGGGAGAAGTTTTACCAGTAATTTGCATCTGTGTGGAGTTCAAACTTGACAAACCTGAAAAGCAAGCCTACTTGAATTAAGTATGATTCACACAATTCCCATTTAAAAAAATGGACAATAATAACTGCTTTGCATTTGTGCTCTTCAGATTTTTTTCTTATGAAAAATGCTGCGTAAAAGCCGTTGGGGCACAATAGGAGCATGTGTAACTATGTAAGAGAACTGTATATTATAATACCAGAAGAAAGGATGATAAGGTGTTAGCCTGCTAACATTCCAGCCATGTAATCTAATCTTTTCATATGGTTATTGTAAATGTACTGTGATAAGGAGGAGTAAAAGTTTAATTTTGGAGTGTCCATTTAGTTATCTTGTTCAGGGATCATTGACCCACTTACCATAACAGTTATTGAAAGTATTATCATATTTGATGATAAGCATTGTGGAGATTATATTTCTCTAGCAAATTGTTTCTAAATATTTAAGTTTTGGAATTGAAAATAGCAATAATTAAAGAAGCTGCTAGCTTATATTATTTAAACAGAAATATACTTGTTGTACTTACCCTATTTTTTTCTTTCTCCTTCAAGTATTTGTTAAATGGGAACCTGAATTTCTGTCTTTCCTATGTTGGAATGCTCTATTAATTATTGCAGGAGCTGTAGCTGCAGTATAAATTAATATCTCAGAAATATAGAAGGAACTGTGAATTAATTCAACCACAATGACAAAAAACCCACAGCTTTTAAATCTTTCAAAACGATTATGTTTTTATTAAAGCACAGGTTTGTAAACTGCAGATGGAATAGCACCTAATTTTGCTGTCTAGTTATGTGACTGTAGAAGTTTAAGAACTATTTGCTTATATAAAATGCTTCCCAGTTAGAGACCTTCAGCACAACCACACTGAAAAAGATTAACAGTGAAGAATGGCCTCGAACTGATTTAGCTGTCCTAGAAGTTGAAAAAGAGCCTTCTAATTCTCCTTCTTTTCTGGGACATGTGTATTGCTGCTGGTTTTATATTCATGGGATGATGTATTCATAAGCTTAATTACGAAACAATATACTTGAGATTGATTAATTCTAGGATACTGGCAGCTCATTTTGCAAATTGGTGTAACCACATAATTCCTGAGTGATGAAATAAGAAAACATCTGATATCTAGGAAACCCTATAATTTTGTAAAACAGGTTGGTGCCAAATAGAGCTTTGTTAAAAAGTATATGTATGCACAGGTTTTAGGTCATCATTTTAACCTACTGAAGAGATTAATTTTATTTGCCTGTTTGGAAATTACTGTTTGCATGGAAACCTGCTTGGGACCTGATAACCTATTCTCTGCTTACCTACTGATACAGTTTTTGAATTGTTTTACAAGTCTAGAATCAGTGGATGAGATGTAGTTCATAGAAGTAAGCTTATAGAACTCTGGCAGTTTCCTTTTGATGAATATAAGGAGCTGCTTCCATATTGCGCTTTGAAGGCTCACGGTATAGAAGTCAGAGGAAGAAGGGGAATTAAAGGAGAGGTACAGACTGTCATAATACCGTGTTAAAAGAAAAAAAAAATTCTGTAAAAAAAGTTGACCAAAATGACTGAGTTGCTGAAGGAAGAAGATGGTAGGGAATTGTCTCCATTTCTTAAAGGTGTTTTTTAGAAGTGTAAAAATAAAGATACGTAAAAATGACTCCTGAAACTTTTGCTTTGGAGGGCTAAGCACTGCATGTACTAGTGTTCAGAATACAGTTCCTAAAACAAGACCAGTGAAAGGAATGTTGGCATTTATTTATTTATTTACGTTATTTAAAATACAATGAAGTGAGTCTAAACTGAAGCTATGGGTGCACCAGGTTTTGAATAGTGCCCTGCTACTGAAGTGGGAGGTCACAATCTCCTCTGAGTGTGCCTTTTGATTGCACTCTGGTGGTGCTGGCCCTCAGTGGGTTTATTGTTCGAATTTGTCTGTAGAAAGGTCTGACAAGTGCTGAATTTTGGTGTGTGAGGGTAGGCAGTGTTGCCAGGGGGAGGCTGGCAGGCAAGACGTGTCTTGGTGGTTGCTGGTGAAGCCACAGTCCAACTTGCTTGCCTAGACCTAGCAAAGAGGTGGGAAAGGCATTTGAGACAGTGGGGACTTAAACTGTCGCATCAAGACTTGTCAGAGTTGGTCTGCTTAAACCTTAGAGAAGTTGGTTTACTTAGCTGTCATTTTACATTGTTCTGACTGCGTTTGGAGTGGGTGTCTTATGACTCTCCTAAGCTAAACTTTGACTAAGGATGTTAGTCTTCTGGATCTCTTAATTATGCTTAAGACTTGGTTTTTGCAAGTCATTTTCCTTACAGAATTCTTCTGTATATTGTCTTACATTATAGTTATTTTCCTGTGAGAATTACAGCTTGCTTAGCTGCTCTTTCTGTGTAATCTGTTTTGGCTTCTGTTAAAGTTGAATTTGCTTAGGTGAACAAACAGCCTTCTGCAACCAACACCACTGTTTCCCTGTCTCCTGCTTCCCAGTGTATTAGTGGTGTGACAGACTGATGGGCTGAATTAGCTCCCTCTGAAGGTCTGAGCTGTGCAGGTGATGCAGGGGAAGCTGGTTGAGGAGCTTGCAGCAGGGACAGTAAGCCCCTGAGAGACAGATTATTCTCCTTGTTTTTCTGCTCAGAGAAAGCAGATACTGTGGTGGTGAACCTCCTCTGTTTATGAATGTATAGAGTAAGAGAAAGCACATGGAAAAGTGATTATCCTATTACTTTAATAGAGCAGTGGTTAGAAATCTTGAAGCTGACCAAAGACTGTCCCTGTCAAGAACCTGTTATCTCTTTAAGAGGTGTTCCAAAGAAATACATATTTGCCTTTATGGTTAGTGAGGTTAGTCTGGCTTTTTTGGAATCTTCTGCCTTTGCAAGTTCAGTATGGTTCTTCACCACTTCCTTGCAAAATCATTCACAATTTCTCCTTCTGTTATGTATTTTTGGCGTTACAGCGAATGATGGCAATTCAGAGAAAACCAAGAGCCTGAAGATTTTGTGCTTCTTTTTATTCATTTTTTAAGTTGCCTTCTGCACAGAAGATGAATACTTATCTTCCAGTTAATTCAGTATACAGGGGGACACTGTTCTTTGAACACTGCGGACATTTAGTCATTGAAATGAAGGTTGAGCAAATCTTTAGGTACTATAGTATAGTGCAGGGCTCCCGTGTCAGTAAGAAAGTGGTTGAAAAAGTCTCCTCTTGTATCTAATTTGTGACTTTTTTCAAGTAATCAGGCAACAGGGATGATAGTTGATACATTTATTAAAGTTGTTTCCTCGTGCATCTAAAAGAAATATTTCTTCAGACTAAATCTTATTTGCAATTATGGGCAGATAGTAACTGTAAACAGCACTGCTTTAGTACTCAATAGCTCTGTTCTTACCATGTTTAGAAATTTAATGTTTTAAAAGGCAGCCGCTTGTTTTTTAAGGGCTCGCTGATGCTGAAATTATGGGTTAGTAGCGGATATAGAATTGCTTTCTTAGGAAATAAAAGACAAGTTTGCCTGAGAAATATGTATTCAAAGGTGATGTGCAAGATGAGATCCAGGGGAAAATTTGCTGTATTAGATGGACAAGAAGAATCCCAATAATCCTAAGATGAGCAAGGTAGTTGTCAGTGAAAGCTGTGACTGTGAGATGTTGTGAGTGCAAGCACAGCATGCTCGAGGCGGGTTTTATGTATCACCATTACTTTAGTAGTCAACTTTGTGAACTGTATGCAGGTGCTTTCCTTTTTCCAATTATCCCCTCATTTTTTTGGGGGACGATGAAGGTAAAACTAATGAGTGCATTCCCTATGTAGTTGCAATATCTGAGCCAAATTATATTGTGTTTTAGGGACTGAGATTCTGTTGGTATGATGACTTTTCAAGCTGATAACTCTTTCAGTTGCTAAGGTAAGTGTGTGTAAATCTGCAGTTTTCACTGAACATTTGAGCCAATGTTATTGGGAAGTTAATAAAAAAGAAATAATAGCATGTGAATATGAAAGAATATTAATAAATGGAGTAATCTTTTTTTTGTTGTTGTTTCTCACATTCTACACCACTCCAACGCTTTAATGGTATCCTTTGAGTTGATAGGACTACTAACTTCTTGCTGCAGGTGCCTACAACTAAAGCAAAGGCAGGGAAAACACACCTCCAGATGTATGTTTAGACACTTCCTCATTAAATAAGCTGTCATTACTGACTTTCTTGCCTCAGTGTGGCAGAGCTGTGTGAATTCTGTCTGGATTAAAATTATGTCCTGTTTGGACCAGACCTTTGACTTTTAGAGTCATATAAAGGCATAGTGATGACTACATGAAGGTTTTTTCCAAATGTAGGTAGACTGCTATGAAGAAGTGAATTTTTTTTACTTTCTGTAAGTTTTTTTGGAAGTGAGCCTGTTTACTGATATGGAGCAAGCTGTATTTAAATTTCAGTTATGGTTCTCTGATTTTATGGGGATTGGAAAAGAGAGAGGACAATAATGAAAGCAACGTGGGAGGATAAAAGCGGATCAGAAAAGGGAGAGGGAGTTTCTAATTGAACCAGTGACTTGCAGTGAGAGGGCGTGACTAAATGAAGCAGAGCTTTTTCCGTTGTATTTTTGTCAGTATTTTTTGATATAGTGCCAAAATTGTATACAGTGCTGTAGAGCAGAAGACTTGTTTCAAACACATAATATGTTCCCTGTGTTGGAGGACTTAAATTCTTTAGGTGTAGTCGGGAGCAGTACAGGATAATGCAGTACAAAGATATGATAGTGCATGGTTGCCGGCATTCACCCTGGAGCAGGTGGGTCTTTTTTGGTGTTTCTTTTCATTGAAGAGGGAAAATGTTTTGTGTATTGATCAAAAACTTTCTGGTTTTGTGATTTCAGGGGCTGCTGTGCCCCCTACTTCCAAAGAGTCACAGTGCAGTTGGACCACCCATCATTTGCTCTTTACAGAGGAGAAAGGGACTTTAGAGTAGGAGAAATGCTAGCATTGTTCATATCCCTTAGACATTCTTGATTGGTGAGATTTTAATGAATTTTATCTCCTTCTGTAGGATGAATAAGAAAGAGGGTACATTGGGTCAGTATATTTCAAAGCAGATTGGTTGAGGTTAGTTCTTTGTATGTGACTACGAAAACTGTATTTATTTTTAAAAATGCGTTAGCTTTTAGTTCAACTCCTAATCTTCAGGATGAAGCCTTTATGGCGATATTTGTTACAGTAGGCACCCTAATGAGAATCAGGGCCTAAGTGCTGCTGGCAGGCAAAAGTGAGAGCGATTTGGTGGCTGCACGTGACTCTGTTAGTGGTTGTGTTCGTCCTGAGGGATGAACCAGCCTGCGGGTGATGGGTGAGCTGGAAACTGTCAGTCTGTTTGGTGACTTCATCAGCATCAAAGGATCGTGCTTATGAACACAGTTGTGTCTGCAGGGAACAACAGAGGAGACAGGTGTCATTTCTTCAGCAGTTTCTGTACCTCAGGTGTGTGATCATGTAGAAAGAACAAGACTATAAAACGTTTAGGATATGAGTAATCTAGGGATTTAAAAACTGCTTACTCTATGATACTACACAGAGAAAGCCACAGTAATTAGGGACACAGGGTAGACTGGGTCATTACATATGGCATTAAGTTACAACAACCTACAAAAATCAGTGGAGGGCAAAAAGCCCCAAAATCTTGCGGGACGTGGAGGGGGGGTAGCCTGAGAAAAGTAAATGTGCTCAGAACTTTGTGAAGAATGAAGGTTGTGTGGAATTGTAGGCTATGGAGTATAAAGTGGCTGAGAGAAGAACTACTTCATCACCTGTCCTTTCTTTTGGCAATATAAGCTTGTTTATTTTAGTTCTTTTGGTTTGTGTTTCCAGTGTGATGTTTGTTTAGTGCTGAATGTTACTGGTAGTAAAACTGCTTCTGTTTCCCATAACCATCAGACTTGTGGATATTGAACGCATTTTTGTTTTGGAGAAGACAAAATTTTCCTTCTGAAGGCTTTGTTTTAGCCATTGTATGGTTCATTTATTTTATATCTTCATCCATGGAAGAGATAAATGTGAAATGTTCTGTTTGAGCATAAGTAATTGCTTGTGTTTACTTCCATGTTGACTGAATTCATATATACAGTTATATGTCTTTTGCATTAATCTCTTAGAAATTGTTTCCTTTAGGTGCTTTGATTTTTTTTTTAATCATGTTAAATCTGTAGGACATAATTTTTTTAAACTGTGCATTTTTACCATTGGCAATTTATAGCAGTGCACTGTTTTCAGCTTCATTTAAAAAATAAAGGATATCGCTGCGGAATAGGGTGCCCTTATAGAAATCAAATGCATCAGTTATTTCCAACAGCAAACATATTAAAAGTGATGTAAATCAAAACTGCTATATGAAATTTTATGGTGGTCTTATGTGCCAGCTCATGCTGGATCATAAATGGTCAATTTTTTGAATACCTAGGAATTCTCTTTGGGTCCATGAACCCACCACATGGGATAATGTTTCCTACTGACAGATGATCTTTTCCCTTGGGAGTTGTGCTCTAAAATGTTTGTAATAGACTATGGTTGTAGGTGAATGCACAGAAATATTTTCAGTATTTGTATTTTGTCTTCGCCAAAATCTGTGCACGAGAAAATATACTTTCATTAACAGAAAAATCCTATATTTTAAAATGTACATCTGCTGCTTTGCTTCTGTTAGTGTAACATGTTATCCTAAATGTAGAAATCTGCAGAACTAAATCAAGTCTGATGTGGGGTAGCTGAGTCTTACCATGTAGGTTGTAGTGTGCTGTTTAATCTGAATGAAACGTTTCTAACAAATGGCAAATTAAGGGATTGCTCCTGAGAACTATTCAGTGTGTCTTGTACATGGGCACTGTTGCATATGTTGGCTTGGATAATTTTAAGCGTATTTTATGTCCATGAGTATGAACTTCCCTCAGTGCTTCTTCAGTTCTTCACTGATTTGTCTTTGGTAAGCAAAGTGAAGCTGGAAATGGGCAGAGGATAGAGAATTAAGAGAAAAAGAGAAAACAGAGTCCCAGAGTGCTACTTGAATCTGTCTCTTTCAGCTTTTCTCAGAAGACGTCTCTGTTAGCAACTGAAAAGGAATACTTGTATATTAATCCTCAAACTTTAAATGAAAACCTCAGTATTTCACTTTCCTAGGTCTTAGATAACTTCAGTAGACCAACTAAACATTTACATCTCATACTGGTGAGCTTGTAGTTTAGTAGGTTTCTCGTAACTGATCACAAAGCAACTCGAAATTAATTCTTTGAAAAGTATTTTTGTTTCTTATGGTAAAAAGTAATAGGCCCTGTTTTAATGAGGGTTGGAACTTAACTTGAGCCTCTCACCAAACTTCATTGTCACTTTGTATCGTTGGAGAGCAGAGGTCATATTTTCTTACGTTCATTCTTTCTGAATTGCATAGTGTATTCTCAAATGTCTCTAGAAACTATGTGAAAGTCTGAAATTCTTTTCATTAAACTTCTATTTGAAGCATTATTTCCCTCAGATCTCCTCTGGGGAAGTAAAAACTTCCCTTAGTCACTATTCTGTATTTAATTTAATCTTGATCATCTCAAGCCCCTGGCAAGCCTGTGCACAGCACTCTGTGTTTGACTCAAAACCTGTTTATTCAACAGTTTTGTTTAAGGCTGTTTAAGGGACTTACTACTCAGTGAGTCTCTGGGTCTTATACTGCCCTAGTTTAGAGATTGCCATATCTTATTTGTGACAGTGTTGAGACATCTGTGCTGCAGGAGACGGAACTGAAACCATTGAACTGAGCAGTGTGGGGTAACTTCCTTCCAGGGAAGTTTCCTTGTGACACTTGTCTGGAGATGGTTTCCAAAATCCGTACTGAGGTATTACAGTCATCTCTTGTAGCTTATTAAAGAGTTCTTCTGATATGTTCTGCAGCAAATGCTGTGACATGCTATGATATAACAGGACTAATAGAGAATTGATTTCGCTGTTCGGGAATGATGTTAGACCTTTGGTAGATAGTTAAAAGCACCAGCAAGTGTGTATGTCCAGTTGGAAATGATCTGGCAGTCAGATGTTTGGGGGTGAAACTTTTCCAATGAACAGGAAACTTTTTGCCCATGCAGAAAGCATCCATGTTTTTTTCTCATTCTGCTGGGTTTGGCTGGGATAGAGTTAATTTTCTTCATAGCAGCTGTTATGATGCTGTGTTCTTTGTGACCAGAACAGTGTTGATAACACACTGATATTTTAGCTCTTGCTGAATGTGTTTGCACAGCGTCAAGGCCTTTTCTCTTTCTCATTCCACCCGGTGTCCTTCCCCCCACGGTGACTGAGGGGTGTACAAGATATTGGGAGGGGACACAACCAGGCAGATGACCCATAATAACTAAGAGATATTCCTTGACTTATAATGTCATGTTCAGCAGTAAACTGGAGAGGAGGGAGGTTTAAGAGAGGTTACCCAGCTTTTGCTTGGGAACTGGCTAGTTATCGGTCTGTTCATGGGAAGTGGTGAGTGTTTGGCTTATTGTTTCTGTCTTCTTCCACTTCTCTTTTGTTTCTTAAACAATTTTATTATCTCAACCTACAAGTTTTCTTGCTCTTTATTCATGCTTTTCTCTTCACTTGTGTGATGGCAGGGGGAGATAAGCATCTGACTGGTGTTTAGTTGCCTACTGGGCAGTTAAGCACCACCTGATCTCTTCATACTCATGAAAGTATGAGTAGAAAGAAAATAGATCTCAACACATGGATATCTGCTATAACTGTAAAATAGAATCATAGCATAGTTTGTTTTGAATGGAACCTTTAAAGGTCATCTAGTCCAAATTCCCCATGGTGAGCAAGGACATCTTCAGTTAGATCAGGTTGCTCAGAGGCCTGTCGAACTGGACCTTGAATGTTTCGAGGGATGGGGCATCTACCAGCTCTCTGGGCAGGCTGTCTTTGTATAATATATTTTTGCATTCTTCAGAGTAAGGCAAGTATTTGCTTTTCTTTTCAATGTTAAGACACCAGGAAAACTTCTGTCACGAAAAAGTCGACACAGAAAACAGTAACTGTAGTGTATTTTTACCAGTCTTTGTATATTCTGGTGTTAAAGCTGAATGTTTTGCCTTGCCACAGGCTTTTCTGGTACCCACTGCCCGTAGAGTTCTCAGGTCCATTTATTTCACTTAGCAACTCTTCTATGTCTTCCCGTTCTTAGTCCTCACTGTTTCTGCTGCTCCCCCCATGTTGGCCTCTCCAATACACTCACTTTCTGTTCAGCTGTTGTTCCTGCTGTAGTCAAATTTGACAACTCCCTTTTGCCTTTTGCTTCTCTGGAGAGCATTATTTACAAAAAGATCCATGCTATTCCTACTAGATGCCAAAACGTGTCAGTCTGTAAGCCAAGTAGAATTTCTAATTGCTGAAGTTTGTCTCTATTTGAATGTTGTGGAAATATTTTTTCAAGGCTTCTCTGCTCGGTAAGTAAAGGTGAATGGACTTTTTTCAGGGACTGTAAAAAGGATGTTGTTGGCTGAAGACCAGTACCGGAAAATTTAAAGTTCATATTCCAGGCAGGAGGATGCTAGAGCTGTTCAGTGACCACAGATCTGCAGTCAGAGTTGAGGATGGGATAGCATGTGATTTTTATAGAGGTTTTTTTTCCATAATTTTTTTTTTCTGGCAGATAACAAAACTGTTGTGCTTAATTTTCATTTACTAATTTTTCTATTCAAAATTGACTTGACACGTAGAACTATTCAACAAAAAAATTCAACCAAAATAGTTATCTCTGGAAAATAAGTTTGGTATTTTTAGTAGAGGCACATAACTACTGATAGATTTCTTTATGCTCCTTTGTAGATGATGGAAACAGTGAAAATTCATCCTCCTGCAGCCATAGAAAATTATATTATAGTACATGTTGTATCTGAGCTAGGAATTACAAATAGGATTTGACATTGTTATTGTCCAAAAACATTTGAAATTTACATTTTGCCATGTGTTTACCTGAAAATATTTAAAAGTTTGAGTAAAACTAGCTGCTGTACTTACAAGATTAATAATAATGTTAGTGCACTTGCTCGCTTCTGTAGTTACTTGAAAGGGCAACGAAGAGGTAAAAAGAAAAAGAGTATGTTCACTTCCATTTCTGTGAATGGGGAAAGGAGGTTTAAATGTCAAACTGGGACTTGCTAAATGAAAAGTCTGGAATTGAAAAGAGGAATTATTTGGGATGTGATGTGGGAGAAAAGCTATGCCTACAGTGCAAAATGTGGAAGTGAAATTAATTGATGCAAAGCATCAGAAGACAAATAAAATACATGAAATAACAGAATACTAACTAGTGGTTGGAGAAAATATGGGACTGGGAAAAGAATTATTAGGACAAGTATAACTTGCTCCAACAGCAAGTGGTTACAGTGTGACTAATGCTTGCACTCGTATTTCCAGTGCAGGGTCTTAGGGAATACTTACAGAATGCAGTTTGAACTGATGTGAATGAAACAGCAGCTTGTCTGTATGTCCAGAATCCCCATAGAGGACACCTGAAACAGCAGTTAGTCTTGGATAGTAAAATAAAAAAAATAAATAAAAAAAAAAAAACAGGAAAGGAAAGAAACTTGGTGAGCATTCAGGTATAATGGTACATAACTTGTAAGTGGGATTTCAAATGATGTATATTTATCTTGTCTAATAACCACTGTAGGAATAGAACTATGATACATTTTTAATTTCCTCCCTTGTACATTTTTGTTATCCATCAATCTGCATATTTTTCAAGATGTAAAGAAAGGGGAAATAGAAATACTCAGTGTAAAAAGAAATTCCATAACAGTGAAAGCCAGTGAAAACCTACGCTAGAAAAGTGTTGCGGTCTGTGTCATCTCTGACAGGTAACCTTGTGATGTCTGAACTGGCTCTTTTTTCAATATGCCAGTCAAATATGAAAGTTTGAAACAGCAACAATCACAGCTTGTGCAATGTCTGTCATTTAGTACAAAACCATACATGTAATGTGTTTCTTGCACTTTCATCTGTCTTAACATCAGAAAAATTAAAAAGCCTCTTAGTTTTTTCTTCTGTGTAGCAGTTGAAGATAGTTTCTGTCCTTCAGGTCGTGTTGTCAGTACACATCTCTACATCAGTTTATGAACATATGGGAAGAGTGAACCAGATAAACCATTAAATAAAATGCATGTGATACTTTTTTTTTTCAATTTTTGTGTCTAGTTTGTATATCTGAGTTTTGTAGTGTGACTGAAGCTCTGACATCCTGGATGCAGTTGCTGCTTTGGTTCATAGGAGTATACATGCTGGACTGTGCCTGCTAGTCATCAGTAATGGATGAATAAGGAAAGAATATGCAAGGCAGGGTAAATATAGACTGGTTTGGGTTTTTTTCTTCCTGATATATTTTTGCTGCTGGTAGAACATGGTTTAGGTTTTCCTGAGAACAAGGTTGTAAAATAGGTCATTATACTTAATGGAGTTTTGTAGCTGACTTCTGTTTAATCTTTTAAGTCCACTTCTGCTTTCAGCCTCCACAATATACTCTAGCAATATGTTTCACAGCTCAGTTTTAACAGTACTTTTAGAGCAAGGAGAAAAAAAAATTCTAAAATTAAATTTTCAGATAGTAGAAATATTTCCCATTTCCTGTGTTTATGAGACAGAGAGAATAACCATCTCCTTTTTACATTTTGCATACCTTTTATTAGTCTCTTTTGTCATTGCATCAGTTTGTCACTTTTCTCTCATGCTCTCACTGAAGGCTGAGGTTTTATCCAATTGCATATGAAAACTATTGATTATCCATACTGACTTTTGTGTATCTTTTTTATCTTGAGATAACTTTTTTCTACTGCTTCAAGTTTTCTGAAGTGGGGGTGTGGCAGAATAATGCCATGACATGGTGATGTTTCCATTTCCTATTCTATTCCTAATCATTTTTAAATTCTAACTTCTTTGGCTGTTGCTGTTTAACTAGGGAGGTGAATATTTATGGGATCATTGAAATGATTTTGAGATGGTAGAGAAAGTGCTGATCATTGACACCATAGCTAGGATACGTAACCATCAGTCATCTGTCGCGATAACATTACTGAGGAAAAATAGCTGAATTTAATTAGAAACAGCTAAAAATAGGACTTAAAGTAAATATCAAGATGCGGTGTCCTCCTGTTCTACCTCTCCCTCTAATGTATATTGAAAGAATAATGAAAGATCTACACAATTTACTTTACATCATCTCTTTGGAAGGTTCGTGTTGCTAAGGGTAGCATTATATGTGTTCACAAGTTGATTGCAGTGACATTATTAACTTTATTTCAGATGGAGGAGGCTAGGGAAAGCTGGTGTGTGATTTAGAAAGGTACTACACTGAGCATCAGATCAGAGTTTACCCTGTGCATCTCCAGGGTGACTCAGTGCTTTAGCTCTGTCTCTGAAGAATGGGGATTTTGGTACTTCTCTCCTGTGCTGTATATTCAGAATTTGACTAAGGAAGAAGATGAAGTTTATTTCTTTAAGTAATTGCAGCTGTGCTGTGTAGATACTTTGTTAATTAAACTCTTTTTAACAATAAGCATTTGTGCAAGGGGAAAGTATCTCCTGCTCTCAGGAGTTCTGCAAAGGTACATGTTGCATTAGGGCAGTGTAAGGTTTTTGTCTGTAAGGGTCTTTTTGTGTTAATGCAGTTTCTGATATACTTGGGTCCTCATCTTGGGTTGTATCTGTTTGGCCACAGTACAGGGAAGTGTGGTGTGCATAGTGCCCTCTTTGCTTCAAAATAAGTAACTCTTAATGTTTTTTCGTGGTGAATCGAGTGCACAGAGGGATTGAAACAAAGACTGTAGTTCTGCTCAAAAGCAGGGAGCTAATCCATAGGGATGTTGTTTGTCTGTAGAGTATTGCTTAAAGGTAATCTGTTGTCTAGTCAGTGAGTCACAGACAGTCGAACCTCTGCCAGACAGAATGATCCTGGGTCTTCAGGGGAAAACTGCAACTACACAGATGGTACTGAGGAGGTGGGATACACACACCTACTCACACTGTTATCCAGGGAAAATCTGAGGCACAAGGTGTGCTCAGGAGATGAAGCAAGGCATATCCTGGAAAGATAAGTGTTAGAAGCAGAAAGGCTTTGGATGTAACTTCCCCAGTGCCAAACTGCAAAGCTTTTTGGCGTGTGTAGTTACCTTTCTGCATTACAAATATGACAATGCAGTGATACATACCACAGAGAAAAAGATAAATGAAGTTTGTGTCCAGTACACCTCAAAATTTAAAATACATAAAAACAAATCTTGCAGCAAGAATTTTGGTTTCATTTTTTCATTTAAAGTTAAAATAAAGCCAGAGAAGTAAACAGTATACTAACAACAACAAAGTAAAACATGAAACAAACTTCTGTAGTTGGAAAAATAAATTTTTATTTCATTGTTTAAGCTGAAAATAAATTATTTGACTTCATGTTGTTTATTCAATTCCTCTGTGTCGAGTGGACTGCCAGTACTTTAGAAGACTAATTTCTCAAATCTTGAAAAGTAACTTTAAAATTTTCTGAATGTTACCACTGTCTTTTCAGGAGAGTGCTATTTTGCTCAACTATATGTGGTAATAGTTATGTAATTATACATTTGTATGTTTCTAGAATTACTGAAATTAAATTGGAATGTATGAAATCATTCCACCACCAGTTGCTGTAGAGTCCAGGACAGATCCACTGCACGGACAGGGGAATTTCCTTTCACATTACTTAGTGATCAAGTTCTTGTCCTACGGAGCCTCCAACACTGTTGTAGGGAAATAGTAGGAGATGGTTCTTTTCCCTATCCAGGGAGCACAAAGGGAAAGATATGCCCACTTAAAAAACATTTTGGCAAATCATAGAGGTATTTATGAACACTGGCACCAAAAGCACAGCCTCTTAGGTCTCAGTTTATTTTTAGGTAGAAAGGTGTTAAGATAAGCCTGCCTTTTTGTTTTGCTTTGTGGGTTTTTGTATTCTCTTCTTTTTCCTCTCTTTGGCATCATTTTAGCTTGTGGTTTTACTTCCTTACCAGGTTGAGCAGATGTACATTGCTGGGTACAGTCTTCCTTTTTGCAGATCTTTTACCTAACCATTTTGGCTTAATCTGAGGATGTTTTTGATAATAAAAATGTTTCTGCAGTGTGTAAATTTGGTGTCCTATGTAAATAAAGACTTTTGTGGAAAGTCTTACCTTTCTATAAAGAGTGCTTTCTCTCTCAAGAATGGTGTTACTGAAGGAAGTACAGCTGTCTCAAAACACTTTATGGCTAAAAAACGTTGAGTGTATAGCTGGCTATTTATGGATCAAACTTAGCTGCATTCCATAGGAATGGATTCCATAGGAAATAGATTTTTCCTATAGTTCTGTACTGGCATTTATGAAATACATTGTCATCCTTTTTGTAAGAAGTCATGAAGGAAAAACAGATTTTTGTGCAATTGTCCTGATCGGAAGCATTCACTGTGATTTGTCAACTCAGAGATATGTCTGTTAATTTTTGTATGTTGATAATAACTGCTTGTTGTTGGCACTTCTGGTCAATTCTATGGCAAAGATCTCCTGGTTTTTTACATTCCTGTGGTATCTGAACTTTTCAAGAGCAATTGCGAAGGAAACCGTGAATTAACAAAGACAATTATGGACTGTTCCAAATAAAATCCTCTGCTGTTGTAGGAAAAGCTGTTGTGAGGAGGTGGTTGATATTTTGATAGGGATCTATCTAGGAAATTACAAAGAAAAGATACCAAATTCCAATACAATTTCAAAAATTGTAAAATTGGGATTGTTTCTCACTGTAAAATTATGACTAAATCCTTTTGTTTTAAATTAGTAATTTCTTCTTTTTTCAGGAAATTCGGAGAGCGACCTCAACCGAAACGGCTCACCAGGTAAGCGTTAAAGAAACTCTGTACTTAACAATTTTCTGAAGTTATCCTTTTCATTCTCAGAAGAATTTCTAAGTTAAAAATTTGTGGCTTGCTAATCCTAGAATTCTAAATATCAAAGCTTTTCTATTATATATGCAATCATTAACCAGAAATATAACTTCAAACAGAGTGGCTTGTTTTTAATATGAAACTCAAAATGACATTTTTAGAAATGGCGTTGGCTTTACATCAGTTATTGTAGATTATTCAGTAGGATGTGAATCTGCTTAGTTTTAAATCACTAGGAGTGAGCTGATTTTGTTTCTTGGTTAAAGGTGCCTTCTGAGGTTGTGTAAAGTAACACTTCTTGCTTCCCAAACGGAACACAGTGCTGTCAGGGAGTGATCTTAACCAATTTTTGGTGAAACCTTAAACAGTCAGAGAGAGTATCAAATAGTACTATCCAGTCAATCCATTCTGAAAACTGCTTAGAGTGACTGGAACGCAGTGCCTGATTTGCTCCTAGTCTGCCTTGGAAGTATTTACACCAGAAGCTGTTAAGTAGTCACCTTTCTTTTCAAACTGCTGTAACACAGTCTGTGCAAATATTTATTATTCCATGCCACAAACTGTGCCCATTATAAATAGCTACAGGCTTTAAAATCCACGGTTTGCTTGAAAGCAAAAAAGATGTGCCATTTGTTTTATAGTTTTTTTGTGGTAATAGAAGAAGCCCCTTGTCACTCTGACTTAACCTCTGTTTTGAATGAAATGCTGCCTCATGTTAGCACTTGGGGCAGGGAGCATTTACATTTTGTTTTATGAATATCTGTCTCATTGCATTTCTGGGTAAGTTTCAGGTTAGCTTATGTCATCATTAAGCTTCATTTTAATGAAATATTGATCTGTACTGACTTAGAGGTAATTAAACAAACATGGCTGGCTGCTGTTGGCCTGCCAGTCTTCAGGGATATTTGAAGATACTGTGTTTTAAGGAATGAGCTGCTTTCTGTCTTGAGTAGTAACACTTGTTAGTATCACCCTGAAGTTGCTCATAGGATTTATCTTCTGTGATTTAAAAAAAGCAACAAAAATAGTGAGTGAAAGGTCTTTTAACTATTTACTGTAGTTTTTTACTGTAAATTCCATGTGCAGGATTTTACGTACTAGGTGTGCTAGGTACTCTTCCCTGTGAGTGCAGAGTAGGCATCTGGGAAGTACTCACCATCCTTCAAAGCAGCAGCTTGTAAAGCCTTAGAGGCTGGAAACAAGCAACCTAACCTAATTGGAAACAAGCAACCTAACAACTGTCACACAGATTTTTAAGACTGATTTGTGTAATGCTGTAAAATGTGTCTGTAAACCCTTAGTTTAGAGCACTTAGTCCAATTATTGGAAAATTATTGTGGGTTTTTCTGTGTAAAGACAGTCTGGTTTGGCTAATAATCCATTCATTGTCGTGCAAGCTCCAGCAGAACAACACTTTGTTCATACTGTGCTAGTTGGTTTTGGATGTAAGCTATAAAAGTACAACCTTTGTGAAGAGTTTTAAGATTTAATGATGAAAAATGATGTGTAAGAATTGCAATGGTTATGTGTTCTCTTTATCAGTGTGAGAGGTTGGAGGGGAACATCCCTAGTTCTCCCAGGAGCTTGGATTGTTCAAGTCCACTGTAGCAACAGACCGGTAGAAAAGACAAAATTTCTTCCTCATAAAATGCTAAATAAAGATAGCACCTAGTGGTTTTCTGCATGGGTTGCTGGGTTTGAGTGGTTTGTTTTTTTTTTTTTGTAGTAGTAGTCAAGTCAAAAGTTTTTAGTATGACAGATGTTCTTAATTTAGTATGACAGTACTATTGATAAAGTATTTCAAATTGTCAGGTTAAAAGTTTTTAAACAAATGCAGCTAATATATATCATAGTGAAGTGTGTCATAATAATTTCACAGTGAATTATTTTTTGTGTTTTAAAATATATTCTTAAACAATAGTTGTTAATAGGTAAGTCTGTCTGCTTTAACACGGTTCTTCCAGCTGTGCTTTCATGGATAAACATCAGTTTTATCAAATGTAAAATCAGTTTTAATGTCAAATATAAGTAGATCAAGTTAGTGCAAATTTAAAACAGTAACTGAAGTCTTTTGTCTGCTTTTATATCCTGCTGTTTAGACAGAAAATCTGCACACTAACCACTAGACGTTAATCATGTTTCATTCAGCCATGACAAACACAAGATTTGCAAAACATCCTTAGCAAAGCTGGATTGTTATTGTCCAACTCGACCCCCGCTCAATGTACTTGCTTTGCTCTATGAAACTATATGAGGAGATTTCTTTTGGAAAAGGTCTTGTCGATAAAATATTACCTTTTATCTTCCATCATTTTTTTCCACTAGAAATGTTTGCTTCTCGAGATCTTTCCTAAGGGAATTCAACAGTTGGTGTCATTCACAAAAAAAAATAAAAATAGAAAAATTTAACCAACCAAGCAAAAAATTCACTTTATTTAGGGTTTAATCTCTTCATATAACTTCCTGATAAATTCATAATTTGTTTCTCTAGTTGATGACTTTGAAAATGAATGCGTTGGTGGGCGTTCAACCCGCAGAAACTCCTTCAGGAACTTAAAAGTGTTCCTGCCAGCGCTCCAACACAGCTAATCCCTAGGGTGTTGAATTTGGCATGCTGCTTAATGAACAGTTAGAATATTATGCAGAAGAATGATAGGGTGTATTGTTCTCTCAGTTCTCTCGAGGAATTGCTGTTGGTGTGTTTGAGGTAATTACAGCACTTATATGATGTCTGTCATTACAGGGATGATGAACAATAGAAAAGTTCTAAAAATTAATTTTTTTAACCTCATTTTATGCAGGAAGTAGAGGTTTTCTCTAGAAAACTACATGAAACAATAAGCTGAAGAATTTAACTTTTCTAGTATCTTCACAACCAAAAGAAACCTTGTATATAAACGTTGCACTGATTTAGTTAAAAAATTTAAACAATTTGTCATATTAAGTTGTTCATGAAGAAAAATATTGAATTAATGAAGTCTGCTCTAATCATATATTTGTGGCATCCTACTTGCTGAAGTAGGACTTTGAACATGGTGTAGTGATTGCCATTGGTACGGTTTGACACAAACATCTTTTTATTTCTGGAAAATGTAGTAATTGAAAATGACCACAGACCCTTATTGCTAGTTTCATGCAAGATAGTTCCTTCTTTTTCCTGTGTAATTGTCTTAAACAGTAAGCAAACACATCTTGACCCTGTTAATGATTGCCTTCTTGTTTTTTCAGGTGTTTGGGTTTGGGGTTTTTCTCCTAAAACAGTCTTTCAGTTCTTCTAATTATAAACAAAACCAGAAGAACTTTCAAAGCTTATATTGTCTTTTAATTTTTAGGGAAGCAATGCGAAACTACCTGAAGGAGCGAGGTGACCAAACAGTACTAATACTCCATGCAAAAGTTGCGCAGAAATCATATGGAAATGAAAAAAGGTAAGTCTTTACGCTTTCCTGAATTGCCTTTACAGCTGCCAGCCAGGGAAACTATAGTTTGGAGTCTGGTGCAGAATTTGCAGAATTCCTAAGAATGCAGTGTAGTCTGAAGAAACACGAAACCAAATGCTTTCTCAAAAATCATTTACTTCTGTAACAAGTGCTGCAAACCTGTGGCATTCAATGGGGCGATGCCTGTTTATACCAACAGGTTCCCTGTCTGTGGGTGAAGCTTTTCTTCCATTGAAGTAAAATGGCTTTCATTTTAAACGTTGCATTTTAAGTCTGGTGTAAATAAGGTGATCCACAGTGACTATTTGTAGAGGAGTGTTTTCCTGAAGAATTTCAAAGGTGCTTTTTGTGCGGTCTTGTAGTCTGTGTGATGGTTTTTATTGCATGACTAGTACAAGCAAATAGGATGGTCCTTCATATTTGCAGGTTTCTAGCCCTCTTTTGATGAAATAGAACATTATTTAATTATGCGTGATGCTTTTCTACCTTACATTTCACTGAAGTAGTGCAGTGTTTGGCTATTTTTCAGATACTTTGTATTATTATTATTTGTTCACCACACAAAAGACCACATATTCAACACACTAATGGTTTTGAAGTTTTAACCTTTCTTTTGCCACTGTTGTGAAAGTCCTGTTACATCAGTATGTTTTTACAAGTTTCTGACATTAGAGGTTTAAGATATTTATATATGACAGTGTTAGAAAAACAGGAATGTTAGAATTAAATCTGCAGATTTCTCAATGTATTGCTACTTACCTAAGTCACACTTTCTGATGACTTTCTGAATCACAGAGATACAGACTATATTGTCAACTGTTCTTCAGTATTCTGTGCCTGAGTACTTGTCCTTCAGTATGTGCTGTCTTTTCTGTTAGCTGGTGTCTGCAGTCCTTGCTTTCGAGCAGTGTCCAGCTCCATGGAATTGTTTGCTCAAAGTGCTTTTTGGATCTTTGTGAAATTCTTGATGTGAATCAAGTAGGAAGTCAGTGAAAAAGGAGGAAGCGCACGAAAGCCGACAAGTGTGCTGTGTACCTGCTGTATAGCTGTACAGCCCTCTTGCTCTCTTGCCGTGTTTAAATGCAAAGGGGTTGCAATGCCGGGCTGTACTATCAGTACATGATAACTCTGACCCTTAGCAGCAAACTCAACAGCCAGAAAGATTTATCCTGACAATATAAGGACCTCTGGTTATCTGCTCACATTGTATTATCATTCAAGAGTTGCATAGTTAACTTATCACTGCCGATGAGTTAAGCATATTACTCCCCAAAAATGAGGGATGTACTTGCAGATAAGAAAGTGATTCTCTAAACAGTGTATCTGTAACTTTGTTCTCTTGAGGCCAGAGCAGTTCATAAGGGTAGGAACATTTTTCAAAGCTGTCCTGTGTGTCATTATTCTGGAGAGCAAATTACATCAAAAGTGGGATGAAAATATAAAGATAAAGTATGTAATTTTGATTATTAAAAGTTTCATTACTGTTTGGAAGATGTACATAAGTGTTCTGAAGTATCCAGGGCAAAGATTCAAATTGTTATTCGGTAACACTTTGTGAAAGTGCCTATGTGCATTTCATAGTATTGCCATAGATTCCTATTGCCTTGAATATATGTGTATACTTCACTTGGTGCTGTAAAGTCACTGTGGCACATACATTACCTGAGTACTAATAATGTTTAGCAAACTGGTCATTGGTTTCTCACTGCTTGAAATAATTGCTAACTGAAACTAGGCATTCTTTCACCATTTTTTTTGAGGTGCAGTTCAGCGTCCTATCTCAGCACAACTGCATTTGTTTAAGAAAGGTATCTCAGATTTCCCTCTTTAAAAATGGAAGCATGTCAAACAAGAATTTCAGACCTTGGCAAAAGATGACCAGAATGCTTGGATGTTGGTTATCAAGTAGTACGATGGTGAAATGATTGCTGTCCTGGTATGGGTATGAAATGATAGTGTGAAATCAGAATCACAGAATGGTGCAGGTTGGAAGGGACCACAGTGGGTCATCTGGTCCAACCTCCCTGCTCAAGCAGAGTCATCCCAGAGCACGTGGCACAGGATTGAATCCAGATGGTTCTTGAATATCTCCAGTGAGGGAGACTCCACAACCTCTCTGGGAAGTCTGTTCAGTGCTCAGTCACCTGCTCAGTAAAGAAGTTCTTCCTAATGTTCAGGTGTAGTGCATCAGTTTCTGCTCATTGCCTCTTGCCATACATACTAGGGTTTCATTTTTTCTGTTTAAGTATTTTAGGTTTTCTTAAGTTTTAGCATACCATATATACAGTTTGTCATACTGTTCTGCTAGTTCCCAGACTGTCAGGATCAGTCACGATGTCCTGTTGTTATGAGTGTAAAGAAAAGTGCCCATTATTAAATCCTTGGATCCACGTGTGCCCTAAGGTACTTAGTGAAACTTAATGATGAATTAAAGTATTCCTTTTTTCTTTTTTTGAGGTTTTTTTTTAAATTGCTTCTGTTTTATTTATAGCAGAATGTGCCCTTTATTTCTTCATATTTCTGGACTGAGCAAAATTAGTAAAGGTTTAACGTTGCTTTATGCAACTGACCAGTAAAGTTTTTACCATTTTTACATTCAGTACCGTTTCTGAAGTGACTTGTTTTGCATACATCTTCTTTATGGGAAGAAACCTATTTCATAGCTTTTCTTTTATGGAGAAATTTCGTGTTTTCCATGGGACTTCATTATGACTTGTATATAATCTGGTTAGCTTTTGATCTTTAAAGAGTCAGTTAGTTTGTACTCTTTTTGTAATTAAGAATTCCACTTACAAAAGGAATTATTTCTTAAATTTGACATCTCTTTCAAATAAATATAGAACCTAAAAAAAAACCACCTAGACAAACTTCCACCTCTTGTTCCAGTCTTTAAATCTTATTTGTTGCAAGGCCATGGAAAATACTTACCATTAATAAACTTTGCATGGCATAATGACTACCTTTCAGTGTTTTGATGAGGCTTAGTAGATGGTGAAATACTCTGTTGAAAACACTGTGCTGTAGACGGCGCAGATGTCACGTAGTGTGGCCTGGTTTAAATAGGCATCACAGAAACACAGTTCCAGGTTGTTGTCACGTGGATGGAGACTTTCTAGGTTAGCTTGAGAATTCTTCATACTTGTCTGTAAGTAACAGTAATGAAAGGAGACTTTTTTCCTTTTTGAGTTGACTCTTCATATTAGCCTTGCACTTCCCAAAGTTAATGCTTTTTAGTTAAACAAAGAAGCCAGGAGGTAAGAAGCTCAGGGATGGGCTTTAGCTGAATTTAAGACTTCATGCCTCATGTTTCCTGTTGGATGACTGTCATCTTTCAGAGACATTCAACTAATAGAGACTCAGGTGACATTTACCCCCGATGAGTGTGAGTATTTGGTCTGTGCTTGTATTTTTTTCTGTATTTACCATTAACTGAGACCTCTCTCAGAGTCTGAACAGTGTGATCATATAGCAGTTTAAAGAACTGTTTTGGATTCCAAGACATAGTTCATCTAAAGACTCTGAGCCCAACCGGTGTATTTGTATTACATGCTGTTCTGAGTTTAAACGTTATCACTGCTGATTAGCATGAGAATGCTCTGGCTGCATCTTGGTTTACGGCTGTTAGTGAAGGAGCTCCTGTAATTTCTGTTCAAATACTTCTCTTCCCTGAACTGAGTGTGCCTGCTCTCTGGATAATGCTCTTGTTATTGAGAGCATAGCCTTTTCCAGGGCTTACCCCATGGTTTTCGCTGCTTCATCCTTTGCACTCTTGGACCTAATGATTTTTCATTTGTTTGTTGTTGTAATGAATTCCTTAGGAGATGTTGTTAGCTCTTTAGCTCCTAAGAAAA
The DNA here is from genome assembly GCF_036250125.1 of Pseudopipra pipra. Lineage (NCBI taxonomy): Eukaryota > Metazoa > Chordata > Aves > Passeriformes > Pipridae > Pseudopipra > Pseudopipra pipra. Next base: position 57,039,818 of record NC_087552.1, on the reverse strand, counting down.
GGGAGTCTCAGAACAATGTGGGTAATTGACAAACACATTTCCTGCTTGACTGACTTGGAATTGACAGGTACAAAGGAAAAACTTCCTTTCCAATGTCACTCTGAATATAAAAAACCCCTAGCTGGTGGAAACCCCTGAATTCTCCTGAAGGCAAATACTTCTGTAAGATGAACTCGGATGACTTGGAGGATTTGAGAAAGCAAACCTTTGTGAACAGAAGCCTGTGGTTTGAGGAGAGCATCGAGTGCATCAGAACTAGGTAGCAGTAACATGAGCTGATTTTTTTTACTTTCTACCCCTTGCTTCCTGGCAAGTTAGGGTAGCTTCTGTAGTTGAAGTACCATATTTTCTCTGTATTGATTGGCCTGAAGGAGTATTGTTTTCCCCTTTGGTGATTGTCTGATTTAACACAGTATTCCAGGCACTGCCAAAGTTCAAACCTGGTTCTCTTTGTGTTATTGCAGTCAAGATTTGGAAACCACTAGAAATTATTCTATTCTTCCCTTCAACTCATTTGGAATAAAGGGGAGCATCCTTAGACAAATCTCAACTTGGTTTTCTTGCCGTGGAAAAATG